>NC_068968.1:0-600000 GCF_026419915.1 Harpia harpyja | reverse complement strand
GGTAGGGCCATTCTCCCCAGCTGCAGTATAGAGCACATTTTTAACATCTTGTCCTGTCCGGACTGGTCCAAGGGCTACTGCATGAACAATCTCCCGTTTAATTTGTTCAAAGGCTTGTTGTTGTTCAGGGCCCCATTTAAAATCATTCTTCTTTCGGGTCACTTGATAGAGAGGGCTTACAATCAGACTGTAATTTGGAATATGCATTCTCCAAAACCCCACGACACCTAAGAAGGCCTGTGTTTCCTTTTTATTAGTTGGTGGAGACATAGCTGCTATTTTGTTAATCACGTCCATTGGGATCTGACAACGCCCATCTTGCCATTTTATTCCTAAAAACTGGATCTCCCGTGCAGGTCCCTTGACCTTACTTTCTTTTATGGCAAAACCGGCTTTCAGAGGGATTTGGATTATTTTCTTCCCTTTCTCAAAGACGACTTCTGCTGTGTTGCCCCATACGATGATGTCATCAATGTATTGCAGGTGTTCCGGAGCTTCACCTTTTTCCAGTGCAGTCTGGATTAGTCCATGGCAAATGGCGGGGCTGTGTTTCCACCCCTGGGGCAATCGATTCCAAGTGTACTGGACACCCCTCCAAGTAAAGGCAAATTGTGGACGACACTCTGCTGCCAGAGGGATTGAGAAAAACGCATTAGCAATGTCAATTATGGCATACCACTTGGCTGCCTTTGACTCTAGTTCGTATTGAAGTTCTAGCATATCTGGAACGGCAGCACTCAGTGGTGGCGTAACTTCATTCAGGCCGCGATAGTCAACTGTTAGTCTCCACTCCCCATTAGACTTTCACACTGGCCATATGGGGCTATTAAAAGGTGAGCGAGTTTTGCTGATCACTCCTTGGCTCTCCAGTTGGCGAATCAAGTTGTGGATGGGAATCAGAGAGTCTCGGTTGGTGCGATATTGGCGCCGGTGCACCGTCGTGGTAGCAATTGGTACTTGTTGTTCTTCAACCCTCAGCAACCCCACAATTGAAGGGTCTTGAGAGAGACCAGGCAGGGTAGACAGCTGTTCCGTGCCCTCCATCTCCAAGGCAGCTATACCAAAAGCCCATCGATACCCCTTTGGGTCCTTAAAATACCCTCTCCTGAGATAGTCTATGCCAAGGATGCACGGGGCCTCTGGACCAGTCACAATGGGGTGTTTCTGCCATTCATTCCCAGTTAGGCTTACTTCAGCTTCCAATACAGTTAACTCTTGGGATCCCCCTGTCACACCAGAAATACAAATGGGTTCTGCCCCTTCATAACTTGATGGCATTAAAGTACACTGTGCGCCGGTGTCTACTAGAGCCTTATACTCCTGTGGGTCTAACGTGCCAGGCCATCGAATCCACACAGTCCAATAGACCCGGTTATCCCTTTCCTCCACCTGGCTGGAGGCAGGGCCCCTCTAATTCTGGTCAGAGTATCCAGTATTCACTTCTCGTAAAATTGGCTCAGAAGTCCCTTCAAGAGGATCAGAAATAAGATCAGCCCTTCTACTCTGTTTGGAAACCGGAGCGGCATTTTTCCTGGTAGAATCCCCTTTTGTGGTGTTTTTTTCCTCGCAGCTCACGTACCCGTGCATTTAGGACCGAGGTAGGTTTTCCATCCCATTTCCTCATGTCCTCTCCATGATCACATAAGTAAAACCACAGGGCACCTCGCGGTGTGTACCTTCTATATTCTCTCTCTTGGGCAGAGGAGCGCTCACTCCTAATAGCTGAGACATTGGTCCTTACAGCTGGGGAGTAGGACATATCCTCTTTGAATTGCTGGAAATCCTCGGACAGCTTCTCCACAGCCGAAATGCAGGCTTGTAGGGAGGAGGAGAGATTTTCTTCGTATTGACGGAGTTGGCGAGGCACTTCATCCACTGTCGGTGCCTCTTCGTCTTTCCAGGTCATTATTGCCAGTGAGTTGGCATAGGACGATGGTGCGCTCTGTACAAACTTCCACCACATGGGTCGTGTGCATTGGACTTCGTCTGGATCTTTGGGTAATTGTGGGTTGTCTGGATCATGATGAATTGTCTCTAGCACAGCTAATTCCCTCAGGTATTGGATACCTTTTTCCATGGTTGTCCACTTGCCTGGTTGACATATAACATCTTCCTTAGAGGGGTACCTTTCCTTCACACTTGACAGGAGTCGCCTCCAGAGGCTGATGGCTTGTGTCCCTCTTCCAATTGCCTTGTCAATGCCACCTTCCCTGGCAAGCGATCCCAGCTGCTTGGCTTCCCTACCTTCTAATTCCAAGCTATTAGCCCCATTGTCCCAGCATCGGAGGAGCCAGGTGATAATATGCTCACCTATACGGCGGCCAAAATCTTTTCGCATATCCCGCAGCTCACTCAAGGATAGGGACCGGGTTATTACCTCTGGTTCTGCCTCTTCTTCCTGTTCCCGTGATGACCCTGGTTCGCCTTCATCCTTCGCTAAGCGAACTGATTTTTTTGTATATTTCTTTTTCTGTACGGGGGCAACTGATACTGGTGCAGTTTGGTCCCCTGGTTCAGTTGCAGTACCGCTCGCTGGGTCTTGGATAACTGCAGTGTCTGTTGCCAAGGTTTGGGTAGCTGCCGTGCTCATTGCCGAGGCTGGAGGGGCTGCAGTGCCTGTCGCTGAGGTTTGGGTAGCCACAGTGCTCGTCGCCGGGGCTGGAGGGGCCGCAGTGCCCGTTGCCGAGGTTTGAGTGACCGCAGTGCTCATCGTTTTGTTGTTAGGTCCAGAGACCTTCTCTTCCCCTTGAGGGTACTGAGTGGTGTCGAACAGGGCTCGATAGGCATGGGCCAGGCCCCAGCACGTTGCAGTAATTTGTATCTCTCTGGAGCTGCCGGGGTGACAGCATACCTTTTCCAAATATTTTACTAGTTCTTCTGGATTCTGCACTTGTTCAGGGGTGAATTTCCAAAACATTGGAGGTGCCCACTTTTCTAGGTACTTGCCCATAGTACCCCCCACACCCTGCCGCTCATAATTATCCAGCCTTGGGGCAGATCTCTGGGTGATTTTCTTAAATAGTTGTTTAACCTTAAACGAGAGCTGAACCACATTCAGAAGCATGCTAATTCCTAGCAGTAGGGCTAGGACCATGCTGGTCCCAACATCCCAAGAGTATTCAAATTTTTCAAAATTCTCAAACACCATTGTAACTGGACTGAAGGAGAAAGGAGAGGGGAAGAAAGGTACCCCACCCATAGACTGGTTTTCCAAGGAGGAAAGGTAAATGGTATAATTATTAATAGATTCCCACAGATGGCTCCCAGAATATAAAGGTGACAATGCTGAGTGCAAGTACCGGATTAATCCCACAGCTGACGACTTTATCATACCATAAACCAGTGTTATACAATACATCAAAGCGAAAACCTTAATCCACCTCCCATGGATGATAAGCAGCAGAAGAGGGACTACATACAGCAAGCGAGGTGATACATAACAGAACTTTAAAAACCAGAGCAACAACTCTAAGAACACATAAATCAACATAATGACCAGCGACTATTAGACTGATATAATGAATGCTTATAACAAATTTGTTTTAACAAGCTCTGGTCAGGTTTGTCATTATCTCAACCCTTCGTGCCCCACGTTGGGCGCCAAAAAGGACTGTCGTGGTTTAACCCCAGCCAGCAACTAAACACCACGCAGCCGCTCACTCACTCCCCCCCACCCAGTGGGATGGGGGAGAAAATCGGGAAAAGAAGCAAAACCCGTGGGTTGAGATAAGAACAGTTTAATAGAACAGAAAAGAAGCAGCTAATAATGATAATGATAACACTAATAAAATGACAACAGCAATAATAAAAGGATTGGAATGTACAAATGATGCGCAGTGCAATTGCTCACCACCCGCCGACCGACACCCAGCCAGTCCCCCGAGCGGCGAATCCCTGCCCCCACTTCCCCGTTCCTATACTGGATGGGACGTCACATGGTATAGAATACACCGTTGGCCAGTTTGGGTCAGGTGCCCTGGCTGTGTCCTGTGCCAACTTCTTGTGCCCCTCCAGCTTTCTCACTGGCTGGGCATGAGAAGCTGAAAAATCCTTGACATTAGTCTAAACACTACTGAGCAACAACTGAAGACATCAGCGTTATCAACATTCTTCGCATACTGAACTCAAAACATAGCACTGTACCAGCTACTAGGAAGACAGTTAACTCTATCCCAGCTGAAACCAGGACACTCCTGGAATTCTCTGTGAGGTGCTCAACTATGTTAATTATATACCTTAAAACAAAATGATGCTGAGGAGAGATCTAGCTGGCAAGTATCTAGGAGATGTGGAGATGGATGATGAGTAGGACCAGGGCAGATTGCCTTGCATCGTATCCTGTAGCATTGAGTTTCACCAGCTTGTAGTGGTGGGGCTGAAATTAAAACTTGTTTAAGAAGGACATTCAGCAGCTGGTGGGTCAGCAGCTGCTGCCTCTGGGTGCAGGTAAAGCGGTTGCCCAGCTTTCCTTCCCAGGTGAGAAATGTGACAGTTTGAAACAAGGAAATGGGGTTCCTGATTAATCAGAAAAGCTGGAAAACAAAACTCAAACTGCTTTACTGTCACTGCTGAGAGCATTTGGTTGTGTTGCTTGTTTCGGTTTTCTCAGAATTAATATCCAAACAAGTCTGGTATTAGACAGTCCTGAAGGGGCAAGAAGTCTTGCCAACAAAGAAACAACTATTTAGACCAAACCTCTGAATGAAATAATCTCTTTGGTTGATGTTAATGTGTGTTAAGTTTTTTCAGTTCCCCCACTACAGTAACCACTCTGCTTATGGAGACTGTTGTAGAGGTGAGAGCAGAGAGGTGAAGATGGGAAGTGATACCTGTAAAGCTAGTCTCCTTCCAAAGACATGTACCCCCTGTGTCTTCCCTGGTGATGCTGCTCTTGCTTAGTCAGTGAGGTTTCTGGATTTATGTCTATTGGGTTTGCGTGGCCAGGTTTTGGTAGCGGAGGGGCTACAGCTGTGGCTTCTGTGAGAAGATGCCAGAAGCTTCTCCCATGTCCAATAGAACCAGTGCCAGCCAGCTCCAAGATGGACCTGCTACTGGCCAAAGCTGAGCCCATCAGTGATGTTGGTAGCACCTCTGGGATAACATATTTAAGAAGGGGAAAACACTGCTGTGGAACAGCAACTGGAAGAGAGAAGAGCGAGAATATGTGAGAGAAACAACTCTGCAGAAACCAAGGTCAGTGAAGAAGGAGGGGGAGGAGGTGCACTAGGGGATGGAGCAGAGATTCCCCTGCAGCCTGTGGAGAAGACCATGGTGAGGCAGGTTGTCCCCCTGCAGCCCATGGAGGACCCCACACCAGGGCAGGTGAATGTGCCCCAAAGGAAGCTGTGACCCATGGAGAGCCCATGCTGGAGCAGGTTTTCTGGCAGGACTTGTGACCCTGCAGGGGACCCATGCTGGAGCAGTCTTTTCCTGAAGGACTGCACCCTGTGGAAAGGACCCATGCTGGAGCAGTTTGTGGAGGACTCTCTCCTGCGGGTGGGACCCCGTGCTGGATCAGGGGAAGAGCATGAAGAGGAAGGAGCAGCAGAGACAATGTGTGATGAACTGACCACAACCCCTGTTCCTCATCCCCCTGCGCCACTCGGGGGAGGTAGAGAAATCGGGAGTGAAGTTGAGCCCAGGAAGAAGGGAGGGTTGTTTTAAGATTTAGTTTTTATTTCTCATTATCCTACTCTGATTTGATCAGTAATAAGTTAAATTAATTTCCTCAACTCAAGTCTGTTTTGCCTGTGACAGTAATTGCTGAGTGATCTCCCTGTCCTTATCTCAGCCCACAAGCCTTTTGTTGTATTTCCCCCCCCCCTCCAGTTGAGGAGGGGGAAGTGATAGAGTGGCTTGGAGGGGATTAACCTGGTGGCTTAGGGGAGGCACTTCTGAAGAAACATGTAACAAGTGCCAAAATGTGATGAGACTTGAATGTTGTTCTGGGTGCCGTGCATTGCTAGTTGCTCTGGTACTGTTGTTCTCTCCTGTCAAGTTATGAACAAAGCTCAGCCTGGATGTGGGGAGGTCCTGTTGATAGCTGGTGTGAGGCTGGGCTCTGCCCTGCTGCTAGCTGGTGAGATGATGGCTGCATCCCTGGTCACACTTGAGACCTTAGGGCTTTTCCTTAGGTTTTCAGATCAGATTGATTTATGTACCTGATTTAGGTACCTGGTACTTGGCACTCCACTTTGTCAGAGGTTGTTCTGCCTTCTTGTGCTAGCTGCTGCCGGGTACCGAGGTCTGGGTACCTTGGTGGAAAGGCTTGTGAGGAGAAGTGTAGAGGCAGAGCCAAAATTTGCAGTTGTGCTTTGAGCCAGAAGACCCCCTGAGCTGCCTCCTGATGGTTCCTGGACAGCAGCAGCCTGGTAAGGACTGACACTGAAGAGCTGTCAGTCGCCCACACAGTAGCTGAGGCCTCCTACTCTGCCTGCAGATGGCTGGAGACCTGGTGGGGTGAGAGGTGTTGCTGTGGTCATTGCCTTCTTTTGAGGGTGACTTCTTTCTGGGATCCTACAGTCTGTCAGGCAGCAGGAGCTGCATGTGCCCTGAGGCTTTCTTCAGCCAGCCTCATGGCTCCTGCAGCAGTTTGGCTCTGCTGGAGCACCCTTGCGCAGCGTGGGTCACCGACCCCAGAGCCTGTGTCAGCAGCTTTTCTGCATGGGGCTGGGCAGCTTTCCATGGTGGGGAGACTGCCAGCTACTGCTAGTGGTGCAGCAAAACCTGGTGCAAGGGTTGTTCTGCTGCTGCCGCAGGCTGTTCAGGTCAGCCACATGTGGCTGGAGGACAGCTTCTGAAACACCAGCTATGTCAACAGGCCAGGTGTGAAGGGGATCTCATACTGATTCCCAACCCCTTTTAATCTTTTGCAATCAAACATTTTTATAGGTGTTTTGATCATATTTATTTTAAAACAAATTTTACCAGAGTTCTGTAGTAAATTATTTAAAATAAAATTCAATGTCAATTATTCAAATAAAATATTAAGCATCCTGCCATGAGCATTAATAGTCTTTGTTGAACCTGAATCCAAAAGTGAACCAATTTTAGTTCTGTATTTATTTGATTGTACAGGGCCAGGCTCTCAAGCTCTTAGACTGCGGTAAAGACAATTTCACATATGTTCCTCAAGTTGAAATAAAAACTGTTCATATCGGGTGTCAGTGCAATATCAAACAGGAAGAAGAGGATGACACTTTTAAAATGCTCATTTAGCACATTTTCACACAAGAATTAAAGCAGCATCTAGGTAATAACCTTAAGAGCGGAGAGAAAAACATTACAGTTTTTGACAACAGCTTTGGTAGTTTCCGTTGCATATTAGGAGCCCAGTTTTGGTATCTCTTGGACATGAAGCACTTCAAGCATGTCTGTAGTCCTTTTATTGCCAAGGATGGGTGGATTTTCACAGCCAGGGCTGCTTTATTTTTATTTTAGTCAAGTCTCACATTCAGTAGGGAAAAATAAAATTCTGAGAACAGACTCATAATAAAATCTCACATTTAACAAGGCATAGTCTTGTGGATTGGCTGGATGGCTCCGGTTTAAAAAAGATTATCAGACCTTGGAAAACCACTTTGTTGTTGTTTTGTTTATTTGGGGTTTTTTGTTTCTCAGTGTTCCTTACCATTCCTCCAGGGAACAAATAGTTTCTGCTCTGGGAACTTGCATTGGGGCTCAGATCATAGAATCATAGAATCATTTTGGTTGGAAAAGACCTTCAAGATCATCGAGTCCAACCATTAACCAGCCCCCTAAACCATGCCCTGGAGTACCCTGTCCACTCGCTTTTTGAATACCTCCAGGGATGGTGAATCAACCACTTCCCTGGGCAGCCCATTCCAATGTTTGACAACCCTCTCAGTAAAAAAATTTTTCCTAATATCTAACCTAAATCTCCCTTGCCTCAACTTGAGGCCATTTCCTCTTGTCCTATCTCCAGACACCTGACAGAAGAGACCAACACCCACCTCACTACAACCCCCTTTCAGGTAGTTGTAGAGAGCAATAAGGTCTCCCCTCAGCCTCCTCTTTTCTAGACTGAACAACCCCAGATCCCTCAGCCACTCCTCATAAGACTTGTGCTCAAGGCCCCTCACCAACTTTGTTGCCCTTCTCTGGACACGCTCTAGCAGCTCAATGTCTTTCCTGTAGTGAGGGGCCCAAAACTGAACACAGGACTCGAGGTGCGGCCTCACCAGTGCTAAGTACAGGGGAACAACCACCTCCCTGCTCCTGCTGGCCACACTGTTCCTGATACAGGCCAGGATGCCATTGGCCTTCTTGGCCACCTGGGCACACTGCTGGCTCATATTCAGCCGGCTGTCAACCAGCACCCCCAGGTCTTTCTCTGCTGGGCAGCTTTCCAGCCACTCTTCCCCAAGCTTGTAGCGCTGCATGGGGTTGCTGTGACCAAAGTGCAGGACCTGGCACTTGGCCTTGTTGAACTTCATACAATTGGCCTCAGCCCATCGATCCAGCCTGTCCAGATCTCTCTGTAGAGCCTCCCTACCCTCAAGCAGATCGACCCTGCCTCCCAACTTGGTGTCGTCTGCAAACTTGCTGAGGGTGCACTCAATCCCCTCATCCAAATCATCAATAAAGATATTAAACAGAACAGGGCCCAACACCAAGCCCTGGGGAACACCACTTGTGACCCGCCGCCAACTGGATTTCACCCCAATCCCCACTACCCTCTGGGCTCGGCCATCCAGCCAGTTTTTCACCCAGTGAATAGTGCACTTATCCAGGCCACGAGACGCCAGCTTCTCAAGGAGTATGCCATGAGAGACAGTGTCAAAGGCCTTGCTGAAGTCTAGGAAAATAACATCGACAGCCTTTCCCTCATCCACTAGGCGGGTCACCTGGTCATAGAAGGAGATCAGGTTGGTCAAGCAGGACCTGCCTTTCGTAAACCCATGCTGACAGACTTGCCTTTTGCACAGTAGACCAGACAGGATTCACAGGTGGCTCAAATTTGGTAGCTGACTTAAATTCTATCTCCTCTGCTCATGGAAATTTTTGTTCACTGTTGTGGTTTGACCCCAGCCAGCAACTAAGCACCACACAGCTGCTCGCTCACTCCCCCCCACCCAGTGGGATGGGGGAGAGAATCAGAAGGAAAAAGGTAAAACTCATGGGTTGAGATAAGAACAGTTTAATAGAACAGAAAGGAAGAAAAATAATAATGATAACAACAACAATAATAAAATGACAATACTAATAAAAGGATTGGAATATACAGAAAAAGTGATGCACAATGCAATTTCTCACCACTCACCAACCAATGCCCAGTTAGTTCCTGAGCAGCGATCCCCCCCAGGCCAACTCCACCCAGTTTATATACTGGGCATGATGTCACATAGTATGGAATACCCCTTTGGCCAGTTTAGGTCAGCTGTCCTGGCTGTGTCCCCTCCCAACTTACTGTGCCCCTCCAGCCTTCTTGCTGGATGGGCATGAGAAGCCAAAAAAATCCTTGACTTAGTGTATGGATTGTCTGGCTCAGTTCACAAACAAGTTTCACCATGTCTAGTGCACACAGACAACTCATAGAATCATTTAGGTTGGAAAAGACCTTCAAGATCATCAAGTCCAACTGTCAACCATGCCCACTAAACCATGTCCTGAAGTGCCTTGTCTACGCGCTTTTTGAATACCTCCAGGGATGGTGACACCACCACTTCCCTAGGCAGCCTGTTCCAATGCCCGACAACCCTTTCAGTAAAGAAATTTTTCCTAATATCCAATCTAAACCTCCCCTGGCACAACTTGAGGCTATTTCCTCTCATCCTATCACTAGTTACTTGATAGAAGAGACCAGCACCCACCTCACTACAACCTCCTTTCAGGTAGTTGTAGAGAGCAATAAGGTCTCCTCTCAGCCTCCTTTTCTCCAGGCTAAACAGCCCCAGATCCCTCAGCCGCTCCTCATAAGACTTGTGCTCCAGGCCCCTCACCAGCTTGGTTGCCCTTCTCTGGACACACTCCAGCACCTCAATGTCTTTCCTGTAGTGAGGGGCCCAAAACTGAACACAGGACTCAAGGTGCGGCCTCACCAGTGCCAAGTACAGGGGAACAATCACTTCCCTGCTCCTGCTGGCCACACTATTTCTGATACAGGCCAGGATGCCATTGGCCTTCTTGGCCACCTGGGCACACTGCTGGCTCATATTCAGCTGGCTGTCAACCAGCACCCCCAGGTCTTTCTCTGCTGGGCAGCTTTCCAGCCACTCTTCCCCAAGCCTGTAGCGCTGCATGGGGTTGATGTGACCAAAGTGCAGGACCCAGCACTTGGCCTTGTTGAACCTCATCAGCTGGCAACAGGCGCTCACAGCCCAGAAAGCCTGGGCTGCGTCAAAAGCAGCATGGCCAGCAGGTCGAGGGAGGGGATTCTGCCCCTTTACTCCCCTCTGGTGAGACCCCACCAGCAGTACTGCATCCAGCTCTATGGTCCTCAGCACAAGAAAGACATGGACCTGTTGGAGCAGGTCCAGAGGAGGCCACAAAGATTATCAGAGGGCTGGAACACCTCTGCTATGAAGAAAGGCTGAGAGTTGGGGTTGTTCAGCCTGGAGAAGAGAAAGCTCTGGGGAGACCTTATTGTGGCCTTGCAGTACTTAAAGGGGTCTCATAAGAAAGATGAGGACAAAGTTTTTAGTAGGGCCTGTAGCAATAGGACAAGGGGTAATGGTTTTAAACTGGAAGAGGGTAGACTAGATATAAGGAAGAAATTCTTTACTGTGAGGGTGGTGAGACACTGGCACAGGTTGCCCAGAGAGGTGGTCAATGCCCCATCCCTGGAAACATTCCAGGTCAGGTTGGACGGGGCTCTGAGCAACCTGATCTAGTTGAAGATGTCATTGCAGGGGGGTTGGACTAGATGACCTTTAAAGGTCCCTTCCAACCCAAATGATTCTATGATTCATACAATTGGCCTCAGCCCATTGATCCAGCCTGTCCAGATCCCTCTGTAGAGCCTTCCTACCCTCAAGCAGATCAACCCTCCCTCCCAACTTGGTGTCATCTGCAAATTTGCTGAGGGTGCACTCAATCCCCTCATCCAGATCATTGATAAAGATATTAAAGAGAACTGGCCCCAATACTGAGCCCTGGGGAACACCACTTGTGACCAGCCGCCAACTGGATTTAACTCCATTCACCACAACCTCTGGGCTTGTCCATCCAGCCAGTTTTTTACCCAGCGAAGAGTACACTTGTCCAAGCCATGAGACACCAGCTTCTCAAGGACTATGCTGTGAGAGACAATGTCAAAGGCCTTACTGAAGTCCAGGTATACAACATCCACAGCCTTTCCCTCATCCACTAGGCGGGTCACCTGGTCATAGAAGGAGATCAGGTTGGTCAAGCAGCACCTGCCTTTCATGAACCCATGCTGGCTGGGCCCAATCCCCTGGCTGTCCTGCACATGCTCTGTGAGTGCTCTCAAGATGAACTGTTCCATAATCTTCCCTGGTACCGAGGTCAGGCTGACAGGCCTGTAGTTCCCTGGATCCTCCCTCCGACCCTTCTTGTAAATGGGCATCACATTGGCAAGCCTCCAATCATCTGGGACCTCCTCTGTTGACCAGGACTGCTGATAAATGATGGAGAGTGGCTTGGCAAGCACCTCTGCCAGCTCCCTCAGTACTCTTGGATGGATCCCATCTGGTCCCATAGATTTGTGAGTGTCCAGATGGCATAGTAGGTCATTAACTATTTCCTCCTGGATTATGGGGGGTATGTTCTGCTCTCTATCCCTGTCTTCCAGCTCAGGGGGCTGAGTACCCTGAGGATAACTCGTCTCGCTATTAAAGACTGAGGCAAAGAAGGCATTAAGTACCTCAGCCTTTTCCTCATCTCTGGTGGCAATGTTCCCCTCTGCATCCAATAAAGGATATTCTCCTTGGCTCTCTTTTTATTGTTAACATATTTGTAAAAACATTTTTTGTTGTCTCTTATAAGAGTGGCCAGATTGAGTTCTAGCTGAGCTTTTGCCTTTCTAATTTCCTCTCTGCATGACCTAAGAAGATCCCTGTACTCTTCCTGAGTTGCCTGCCCTTTCTTCCAAAGATGGTAAACTCTCCTTTTTTTTTTTTTTTTTTCTTTTCTTCCCCCCCCCCAGTCCCAGCAAAAGCTCCCTGTTCAGCCAGGCCCGTCGTCTTCCCTGGCAGTTCGTCTTGCGGCGCATCGGAATAGCCTGCTCCTGAGCCTTTAAGACTTCCTTATTGAACAATGTCCATCCCTCCTGGACCCCTTTGCCCTTCAGGACCGTCTCCCAAGGGACTTTCTCAACCAGTGTCCTGAACAGGCCAAAGTTTGCCCTCCAGAAGTCCATAGTGGAGGTTTTGCTGACCCTGTTCCTTACCTCACCAAGAATCGAGAATTCTATCATTTCATGGTTGCTAAGCCCGAGATGGCCTCTGACCACCACATCTCCCACCAGTCCTTCTCTGTTTGTAAACAGTAGGTCTAGCAAGGCTCCTCCCCTGCTAGGCTCACCTACCAGCTGTGCCAGGAATTTATCTTCCACACACTCCAGGAACCTCCTAGACTGCTTATTCTCTGCTGTGTTGTATTTCCAGCAGATGTCCAGAAAGTTGAAATCCCCCACGAGAACAAGGGCGCACAATTGTGAGACTACTGCCAGCCGCTTGTAGAATGATTCATCTGTTTCTTCAACCTGGTTGGGTGGTCTAACAGACTCCCAGCACAATATCTGCCTTGTTGGCCTTTCCCCTCATCCTTATCCATAAGCACTTGACCTTGTCATCACAATCGTGGAGCTCTGTACAGTCAAAACACTCCCTAACATAGAGAGCCACCCCACCACCTCTCCTTCCTTGCCTATCCCTTCTGAAGAGCTTGTAGCCATCCATTGCAGCATTCCAGTCATGGGAGTCATCCCACCATGTTTCCGTGATGGCAACTAAGTCACAGCTATCTTGCTGCACAATGGCTTCCAGCTCCTCCTGTTTATTGCCCATGCTGTGTGCATTGGCATAGATGCACTTGAGCTGGGCTATTGAATCCACCCCCAACATTGGCATGCTGCCCCAGGCTCATCTCTGGTGCACCTAGTTTTATCCCCTTTCCCCTTCAAACCTAGTTTAAAGCCCTCTCTATGAGCCCCACCATCTCATGAGTGAGTGTCGTGGTTTAACCCCAGCCAGCAACTAAACACCACGCAGCCGCTCACTCACTCCCCCCCACCCAGTGGGATGGGGGAGAAAATCGGGAAAAGAAGCAAAACCCACGGATTGAGATAAGAACGGTTTAATAGAACAGAAAAAGAAGAAACTAATAATGATAACACTAATAAAATGACAACAGCAATAATGAAAGGATTGGAATGTACAAATGATGCGCAGTACAATTGCTCACCACCCACCGACCGACACCCAGCCAGACCCCCGAGCAGTGATTCCCTGCCCCCACTTCCCAGTTCCTAAACTAGATGGGACATCACATGGTATGGAATACCCCGTTGGCCAGTTTGGGTCAGGTGCCCTGGCTGTGTCCTGTGCCAACTTCTTGTGCCCCTCCAGCTTTCTCGCTGGCTGGGCATGAGAAGCTGAAAAATCCTTGACTTAGTCTAAACACTACTGAGCAACAACTGAAAACATCAGTGTTATCAACATTCTTCTCATACTGAACTCAAAACATAGCACTGTACCAGCTACTAGGAAGACAGTTAACTCTATCCCAGCTGAAACCAGGACAGTGAGGATCCTTTTCCCCCTTTGAGATAGCTGGAAACCATCTGTCGCTAGCAAGCCCAGTGCCGTGTAAACCTCCCCATGGTCAAAAACCCCAAAATTCCACCAATAACACCAGCCTCTGAGCCATGTGTTAACCAGGTGTGTTTTCCTGTTCCTTTCAGTGTATTTCCCTGCCACTGAAGGGATTGAGGAAAACACTACCTGTGCTCCCGATCCTTCCACTAATCGCCCCAATGCCCTGAAGTCCCTTTTGATTGCCTTTGGATTTCTCTCTGCAATCTCATCACTGCCAACCTGCACAACCAAGAGTGGGTAATAATCAGAGGGCCAAACCAGACCAGGGAGTTCCCTGGTAATGTCTTTTACCTGGGCCCCAGGGAGGCAGCAGACTTCCCTGTGGGATGGGTCAAGTCTGCATATGGGGCCCTCTGTCCCCCTCAGAAGGGAGTTGCCTACAACAATTACCCTCCTTTTTTCAGAGGATGTGAGAATGCGTGGGGCTGCCCGACTGGGCCTAGGCACCTCCCTAGATAGGGCTTCATCTACACCCTGATCTTCACTGGCCTGGTCCTCAAGTTCCAGAGCCCCATACCCATTGTGAAGGGGCAACTGGGAAGGTGAGGGAGACTGGGAGGGGATTCGCCTGCCTCCCCGAGCAGGGACCTGTATCCATTCCCCTCCATCTCTTAGGTCCCCTCCTGCCTGGTGGCAGGAAGGCAGGGGAACCTCCGCTTCTTGTGGAGCCTCCATCTGCTGCCTCTGCCTCAGGGATGGTAGGGTGTGGGCCCACCAATCTATCTCCCTCTCACACTCCCTGATACTCCTCAACCTTTCCACTTCCTCCTTCAGCTCTGCCACCAGGCTGAGCAGATCATCCACCTGGTCACACCTCACACAGGAGATGTCCCTGCTGCCCTCTGGTACTAGTGATAGGCTCAGGCACTCCCTGCAGCCAGAGACCCGAACAGCTGCATGTTTGCTTGGGGCTCCATCTGGGTCACCACATTTTTCCTGGCAATGGCTTTCACCCGAGTGGCAACCATATCTGGGTCTCCTTCTGAGGCCGATGCCCACCAGTTGAGTAGCCCCCTTGAGCTGGGAAGGGGGCTGCGCCCTCCCTGCGCAAACTGCCGTGCAAACTGCCGCGCCACGCCCTGGTCGCTGGCGCTCCTCAGGGCCGTTCAAATCTCCCGCGGTTGCCCCGGCAACGCCCACGCCGCGTCAGGCTCTCTCGCGAGAGCCGCCGGCTCTGGACGGGTCCCTGCTCTTCCTCGGGGTTCCCGGGCTCTGGGAACCTCCTTGTTCGCCTCAATCTAGCGCTTAGCCACTAGAAGTGACTTCACTAATTTCCAGGGGAATTCTTCTAGCAAGATACAGCATATGTGTTGTATGAAAATTTGAAAACTTAGCTGGATAAAAAAAACCTGCAAACCATTACTTTCTTGTACATTGTAGCAGAAAATAAGCAGTACTCCAAAGAAACTCTGATTCTCAACTAATATTGGGGATTTGACAGAAAGGAATTAGATTTCTATCCAGTCACACAGGATCTCATGGTTTGTCATTTTATGAAGCTTTTTAATCAATTAGAGATGTTAACTTTTTTTTCCTTAGGTCATTATTCTTTATATTGCTGTTAACAATAAACCCTGTTACAACTTAGTCACAAATGTCAGCAGAAAATTAGAGATTCCTGAGCCACCTTTAAAGATGAACTTTGGAAGCTCAACTTGAAGTTATAATGTCAATTACTTTATATCATCATAGATTTTGGCTTTGCAAATCAGCTATATTAGGGCTGGAATTCAGCAAAGAACTTAAGCATATGCTTACTCCTATACAAGTAAATGAGATTTAAGCACGAACTTATGCTGTATATATATACACACACATGCATTTAAAAGCTTTGTCACATAGGGATGATCTGTTGAACTAGAACTAAATCGGCATTCTTTTCTAATGTTTATAAAACAGTGTTTTCCAAGTTTTCATTTAAATTATATTTTTTCTGATTTACATTTTTGTATTGGGTCTGCATGGCAAGGTTTTGGTAGCTGGGGGGCTACAGGGGTGGCCTCTGTGAGAAGCTGCTAGAAGCTTCCCCTATGTCTGACAGAGCCAATGCCAGCCAGCTCCAAGACAGACCCGCCGCTGGCCAAGGCTGAGACAATCAGCGACAGTGGTAGCACTTCTGTGATAACATATTTAAGAAGGGAAAAAAGTTGCTGGGGCACAGAAACTGCAGCCGGAGAGAGGAGTGAGAACATGTGAGAGAAACAACCCTGCAGATACCAAGGTCAGTGAAGAAGGAGGGGGAGGAGATGCTCCAGGCGCCAGAGCAGAGATTCCCCTGCAGCCCATGGTGAAGACCATGGTGAGGCAGGCTGTCCCCCTGCAGTCCATGGAGGTCCACGGTGGAGCAGATATCCACCTGCAGCCTGTGGAGGGCCCCACGCCAGAGCAGGTGGGTGCCCGAAGGAGGCTGTGACTCCGTGGGAAGCCCATGCTGGAGCAGGCTCCTGGCAGGACCTGTGGAGAGAGGAGCCCATGCTGGAGCAGGTTTTCTGGCAGGACTTGTGACCCTGTGGGGGACCCACGCTGGAGCAGTGTGCTCCTGAAGGACTGCACGCCATGGAAGGGACCCATGCTGGAGCAGTTTAAGAACTGCAGCCCATGGGAAGGACCCACTTTGGAGAAGCTCATGGAGGACTGTCTCCCGTGGGTGGGACCCCACGCTGGAGCAGGGGAAGAGTGAGGAGTCCTCCCCCTGAAGAGGATGAAGCAGCAGAGACAACATGTGATGAACTGACCATAACCCCCATTCCCCATCCCCCTGCGCCGCTGGGGGGGTAGGTAGAGAATCCGGGAGTGAAGCTGTGCCCGGGAAGAAGGGAGGGGTGGAGGGAAGGTGTTCTGAGATTTGGTTTTATTTCTCATTACCCTACTCTGATTTGACTGGCAATAAAGTAAGTTAATTTTCCCCAAGTCAAGTCTGTTTTGCCCATGACAGTAATTGGTAAGTGATCTTTCCCTGTCCTTATCTCGACCCACAAGCCTTTTGTTATATTTTTCTCTCCCCTGTCCAGCTGAGGAGGGGGAGTGATAGAGTGGCTGCATGGTGCTTAGTTGCTGGCTGGGGTTAAACCACGACAATTTTAGAAATCATTTTTATGATGGGTCTGTTTTTCTAGCAGTCTACTGGCAATGAGAGTTAGAATCTGATGTCTTAACTTGCACTGAATAGTATCTTTCCTGTGTTATTTATTTTACATATTTGAGATGAAAAATAAAAAGTCTGGCTAGAAATATTTTTGTGTGGTTTAAAAGACTGCTGTATATTTATCCAAATGCATTGTATGATTGTCTTTCAAAAAACCCCTGTACAATCTATGGAAAATGATATGTAATATAAACCTGTTGCATGCAGAGTAAGAATATATATTTTTTTTTATTTATTAGAAAAAAATGAGAATGTCCATAAAAGCACAAAATATTTGGCAGCTGAACAACAGTAATTTAGTAATGTAGACTACTTCCAGCTTTCATTTTTGTGATCTGTGCTCAAAAGGCATTTCATTAGGGCATTGTCAAATCTTGTTTAGAGCTATGACTTTTTATAATGTTAATAGAGCATGTAAAGTTATATATTTGAGGGTGAGAAGGGGAGTAAGCCTCAAATATTTACTCCTATAAGATGTCCTGTGTTAGTATTATTTGTGTAAGAAAGGTTTCTGATCCTGTAAATCCTAAACCTGGATTGAAAAAAAAGAATAGAGTCCCAGTAAATGAGAAAAATCTTTTCATTCCACAATGAGATTATAGCTTTAATTAGTAGCATTAGCATTGACATTTATAACATATCAAACTACATTTTTGCATTAGACTGTATAAATAAAATATTTTCATCAACTTTACATTTGGCTGCATGGCAGATGTGCTGATTATATTGCACTTGTCTGGAAAAAAACTTCAGAAAGTTGATATGGAGCCAAAATATGCATGAAGACAAGTAAATTGCCAGTTGTAACATTTTTTTTGCCAGCAGCTTCCTTAGTCAAGCAAATCAAGGACCATTCTATCAGCACTAAAATCAGACAGCTTGAGATTCTTCCGCCATTTTAAAATTTTCTCTAAGCAAAGACACTGTAGTGGAAAATCCCCAGCTCAGAGGTGGGGATAGAGAAAAAGTAATCATTTACCCATCACCATATGTGCCTGTAACCAACACCAGCTTTCCACATTGTCCTGGTTTCAGCTGGGATAGAGTTGATTGTCTTCCTAGTAGCTGGTACAGTGCTATGTTTTGAGTTCAGTATGAGAAGAATGTTGATAACACTGATGTTTTCAGTTGTTGCTAAGTAGTGTTTAGTCTCAAGTCAAGGATTTTTCAGCTTCTCATGCCCAGCCAGCAAGAAAGCTGGAGGGGCACAAGAAGTTGGCACAGGACACAGCCAGGGCACCTGACCCAAAGTGGCCAACGGAGTATTCCATACCATGTGACATCACATCTAGTATAGGAACTGGGGGGAGTGGGGGCAGGGGGAATCGCCGCTCGGGGACTAACTGGGCATCAGTCGGCGGGTGGTGAGCAATTGCACTGTGCATCATTTGTATATTCCAATCCTTTTATCATTACTGCTGTCATTTTATTAGTGTTATCATTATCATTATTAGTTTCTTCTTCTTATATTCTATTAAACCATTCTTATCTCAACCCATGAGTTTTATTTCTTTTTCCGATTTTCCCCCTCATCCCACTGGGTGGGGAGGGAGTGAGTGAGTGGCTGCGTGGTGCTTAGTTGCTGGCTGGGGTTAAACCACGACACACACATACTGTAAGCCTTGCTACAGAATTCAAGTGTGGAAAATGATCAGAAATACATGAAATAGCAGATTAGAAATGAGACTGTCTTTCATAAAAGCTCATAGCTGCAGCACAACCACATTGTAGCCCTGAACAAACAAGGTTTTGTTAATTTTTGTGCAAGGAGGGGAATGATGAGGTTATTGTGCATTCACCTTTCATTCCCCTCTGTGATGTAGTCTTTGGGCCCTCTAAGACAGTTGAGACATAGAGAAAAAACTTTTGGACAAACATCACAGGGTAAGGTCAGGGCATGGCTGACCTCTGTGGTACATTACTGTGACTGTGTAGTCTAAATAGTTAAAGACCCATCCTGTTAATGCATTGACTCATTCAGATGAGGGTACATGCTCCTTTCCCTTTCTAAGACCACTTTTTCGGCTCAGGTGGTTGCCTTAATCTGTGATTCATAGGCTCACAGAACCAGAGAGCAGGAAGCATTGCAATGCTACACTGAAGCCAAGGAGTGTAACCCCAGCAGGGTTCTGTTTCACCATCCTACCCCAGCATTGCAGTCCCTTCCCTGTTATGTTGTTCCATATGTCATATAGGTACCTGCCTGATGTTCCTAAATGTGTGGTATCCACCTGGTGAGATACCTCAGGTCTATTAGTCTCTATGCTCTACTAAAATAAAGAGAATATTGAATGAAAGGGGATCCTCGAGGGAAAATTTTTCATATCATCATGGTCTCCATTATTTCCAGAATTAAATCCAAATATGTATTTTCTTGAATGACGTTTTTCCTGACTGGATTTCTCTTCACTGCAGAGTTCTTTTAATCCTGCACTTTTGAATTTGCAGGCAGCTAATTGATTGCTATCCTTCTGAAGACATTATGAGAGGTAAAGAACTGCCAGGATTTACACTTGTGGCTTTTCAAGTTTTGAATGCACATGGGTACAGTTAGGATAAAGCCATTGGCAAATCCAAGTCATTAAGTTGGTACCGAGCAGGAGATTTCCAGATAAACCTATCCCATTATATGTTACACAGGTCCATTACAGAAAAAAAGGGAACATTATCAGTGTCTGACTTGTTATCAGAAGTCATTGTTAGCCATTTGTAAGTGATTTATGATATGACATTTCTTTCACAGCTTCCCAGCATCTCATTCAATTTAGCCTTACTGATGGGTATGACTATTTAGTTAGTTAATGGCAGAGTGTAAATAAATGAGCCCAAGAGAGGCTTCGCACCTTTCACTTCCTCTTTTTCTGATGTATGTTATGCAGTAGAACCTATAGTCAATCAGTAAAGCCTGTTATTTTGTACCAAGCAAAAGTTTCCCAAGTTTCTCAGGCACAACCCACGGAAAAGTCATATAGAAAAAGAAGCCATACAGAAGTCATATAGAAAAAGACAGGCTTTAGAAATGCTTTGTCAGTTTAACAGTACACAATAGAATGGTGTCATGGTTTAACCCCAGCCAGCAACTAAGCACCACGCAGCCGCTCACTCACTCCCCCCCACCCAGTGGGATGGGGGAGAAAATCAGGAAAAGAAGCAAAACCCGTGGGTTGAGATAAGAACAGTTTAATAGAACAGAAAAGAAGAAACTAATAATGATAACACTAATAAAACGACAACAGCAATAATGAAAGGATTGGAATGTACAAATGATGCGCAGTGCAATTGCTCACCACCTGCCGACCGATGCCCAGTTAGTCTCCGAGCGGCGATTCCCCGCCCCCACTTCCCAGTTCCTAAACTAGATGGGACATCACATGGTATGGAATACCCTGTTGGCCACTTTGGGTCAGCTGCCCTGGCTGTGTCCTGTGCCAACTTCTTGTGCCCCTCCAGCTTTCTCGCTGGCTGGGCATGAGAAGCTGAAAAATCCTTGACTTGAGACTAAACACTACTTAGCAACAACTGAAAACATCAGTGTTATCAACATTCTTCACATACTGAACTCAAAACATAGCACCGTACCAGCTACTAGGAAGACAATCAACTCTATCCCAGCTGAAACTAGGACAAATGGCATACATATGAATTATCTATGTCTCCTCGAACCCTTAGTGCTTTCTGTGTTATTCACAAATACCTACTTTGATGTTAGTATAGAAAACATGTCTAAGGCAAGTTGGAGAGTAATAGAACCACTGCACATGAGAAGCTTGAATAAGGAAATAATAAAATTACTACAGAATTAATAATAGATTTTTATTGCTTTTAACTTTTAGTCACAACTGGGCACATTTCTTTTGCTCTTTTATAGTTTAAGCACATGTTAAAGCTTTGTTGCAGAAATTATCTGGTGCAATAATAATTTTTACGGTCATTATACAACATGTCTGGCTATATTATTATAATCACATTGTAAGCATTAGGATTCTGTGAAGGTAACAAAGACTTTCCACTCTTTCTTAATATGGCAGTTTAAGTATGAAGTTAAGTAAAGAAGGTACATCAGAAAAGACTGCATTTTAACCTATATGTTGCTATTTTAAATATGTGGGTTGTGAATTATTTTGTCTACATCATACACATCCTCTCAGTTTATTTCTCCTTTGTAGAAACTTCCATGGAAACATTGTTTGTAACTGTAAATAGCATTATCAGCCTCTATTTCCACTTAGTCATGGCTCTTGTTCTTTTAGCTCTGGAGACAGATGAAGACTTCAGTGGGCAGAATGAAGATAGGGGTCTTACATTTTGGAGTATCAGATTCTTCAGCAAAGTGTCATTGCAATGAAATATAATTTTTCCTTTGTATGAGGGCGATCCTTCAAGATGCCTAACTTAATATACATTTATCTCACAGGAAGCAAAATATAATTCCTCATCAGCTTCTGGAAAGCAGTGCCTCGCACCATTATACAATCACTTGATTTAGAAATGTCAATATGCTCCAAAAGATTTGTAACCTAACTTTTCTGGCTGGAAAAAATATCTACCTGTCTTCACAGGTTTGACCACTAAAACAGTTAGGGTAAATAGAGGATACCTTCAGTTCTATAAAGACAATCCCATGATCCATTACAAAGTAACATTAGTTTGTGAGCTCTTTGTTAACAGATTAGATTTGTGTATGTGTTTGAACAAGAACAACTGTCATAGGACTTTTACTTTGAATGAGTCCACTGGGCGTAATTTCTATTGTGCCTTGTTATTTTTAATCACATGAATCTAGATTTTTCAGTATTTGAGGCAGCACCAATAATTCATTGTCCCTAGTAATGTATATTCTGCCACAATATAGCTGTGTCCTGGTTTTGGCTGGGATAGAGTTAATTTTCTTCTTAGTGGCTGTACAATGTGTTTTGGATTTAGTGTGAGAATAATGTTGATAACACACTGATGTTTTAGTTGTTGCTAAGTAGCGCTTATCCTAAGTCAAGGATTTTTCAGTTTCCCATGCTCTGCCAGGAAGCAGGTGCACAAGAAGCTGGGAGGGAGCATAGCCAGGACAGCTGACCCGAACTAGCCAAAGGGATATTCCATACCATAGAACATCATGCTCAGTATATAAACTGGGGGGAGTTGGCTAGGAGGGGCAGATCACTGCTTGGGCATTGGTCAGCGGGTGGTGAGCAATTGCATTGTGCATCACTTGTCTTTTTCTTGGGTTTTATTTTTTTATTTTATTTTATTATATACCTTTTCATTACTATTATTATTATATTTTATTATTATTATTGTTAGTATTATATTTTATTTTACTTTAGTTATTAAACTGTTCTTATCTCAGCCCATGAGTTTTACTTTTTTTTTTCCTGATTCTCTTCCCCATCCCACTGGGTAGGGAGGGAGTGAGCGAGCAGCTGTGTGGTGCCTAGTTGCTGGCTGGGCTTAAACCACGACAAGCTGTATTAACAGTCATGCATTTATTTGCCTCTCTGTCTTTCATTTGAGAACACAACTTATTAAATGAAAACATGATACCCAGGACCCTGGGCAGTGGAGGCCCACAAATCAATACATTAAGCCAGTAGCAGCTAGAATGAGAACTGAGGGTGCAAATTCCCAGTTCTTAGCAATAGAAAAGTAGTAAAAGAACCTTATTGATAAAGATACTTTTTTAGTTAAACGTGCAGGGAGATCATATACCCAAAGTTATGCAATAATCTGCTTATTGTGAAACAGTGGATCATCCTGAATTCAAACAAGACTTACAAGAAGCAGAAAATAGTAAATCTGGCATCAGTTTCTCTCTGTCATTCAGGCATTTATATTTGAAAAATGAGCAGTAGCCCAGAAGGAAACAGGAAAATATTGAAGACCTCACCTTGGCTCTCTTTATGACTGGAATTCTCTGGAATATACAAAGACACTGGAACTACTGGTATGATTAAGTAATATATATTATTCATATTTATTAAGCACTCCAGAACTGAAACCTGTTTCATTGAAAAAGCATGAGATATTCCTGATAAATTTATGATTGACGATGAGAATGTACATTCAGCCTTCTAGTTAAACTTGGGCAATACTCACAGGTAACATTGGCTCCCTTTAGAAAGAAAGCAAAAGAGAGAAGGAAAAGTATATATCGTAAAGTGATTGGGCAAGTCTCTGATAGTTGCTACTGAAAACCTAAATGGACAGATAACATTTAGAACCTGATAAATCTGATTAAATGTATACGATAGCGGAATGATCACAAAATAGTACAGTAAAGGCACCACAAACGTAAAACGAGTGAAACAGTAATAGTAGGGCAGGTGTATATGAAATCTATTCTCATCTTTCACATTAAAAAAAATAAAAGGAAAAATGGAGGGGATTCTTTAATGACTGAGATTTTCTAAACATATGTATAAAGCCAGGTTCCAGAGTTTTATCAGAGAATTTAAATAGTGGTATTTTTCAAATAAGTGATAAATTGTGTTTCAAATAAGTGATAAATTGCGGTGCCTGTTGAAGTCAAAGGGGATTTTTTCATTGACATCAAAGAGACCTGGATTGGTCCCTAACACCTAAAACTACCAAATAAAATGGATGGTGCATATTAGTGAATGGCAGAAGATAAAGGATTCAGTCTGGTAACAATCTTTTTAATAAACAAAACATAGTTTAGCAGTCATCAAAACATATAGTTAGAGTAGGTGTTCTATAATAAAAGTTTTTCTAATGATTAATGGTTTGATTAATATCAAAATGCTTTACAAGTACCAATTAATTAATTATTCAGGTGGCTGTGGAGACAACTAAACATTCTTTCCGTTTTATATATGAGATACTAAGACAGGAAGCTGATTCACAAGTGAAGGCCAAGAACAAATTTCAGAGAGGATTGATGTCAGATGTAGAAAATCCTGTGGTAGATTAGAAAGTCCTGTTTTAAATTAAGTTAGTTAGCCAAGATCATTCTGATCTTTTCTATTCTTCCTGATTAATGGTGCCTCACCTGGAGCACCAATTCTGATCCTTTCTATTCTTCCTGATTGATGGTGCATCCCTCTTGGCAGGAAAATGAACCATTGATGCGATACAGAGGGACTTAGCGGTCAAAGTGAGGAGGGGATACCTCCTCAAACGACCACCAAAGACCACCCGAGACACCTACGCATGCGGAGAAGGCATCTGATGTGTCATGGTTACGTAATCCTATGCATATGCATTAGATGATAGTTTGAATATGTACTAGGTAGGAGTAGTTTAATAAATTAGATGCAAGAGTTACTGTATAAAAGAGACACACCTGATGAATCTGGTGTGCTTGATTTCTGGAAAGTCCACCAAGCACCCAGGCCTGAATAGAAAGCAATATCTCTCCTGAGTGTGTGAGATTGGTCTATTGCACACCGGGTAACGAATCTGCTTTTAGGACAACAGGATCAGAACATAAAATTGTTTAATTCTATGGAGAGATCTCTCTCCATGGGAATGAACAAACAAACAAAAACACGTCTCCTTTTTGCCTCTTCCATTCTCTCTCTTTCCTTCCCCCTCCATACTCATTTTTCCTGTAAGGCTGCTCACCTTGTCAACTTTTACCCAGGAAAAGCAACTGTTGGGTTAAAGCTGCCAAGAGCATACCTCAATTGATGTCCTGTACAAACTGCTTCCATTCAGCTTTATTGCTTATTCTTCAGCAGAATAGCTTATTGAGAAGATATTTTTACCCATGATTGTCCTTTTTTTAGTATTGAAAAGCTATGTGAAGAGAAACATTGCCTAAAACTGCTAGTACCATTGTGTAGAAAGAAGGTCATGATTTAATTCCTCATCATTTAAGGTAACAATACACCATTCTGGGTACAATAGGTTGAAATAGCACTTGGAAAAGCTGTGAAGGAACAAAAGAGGTTAACTTACTTCTGGCAAACAAAATAGTATGAATGACTCAAAGTACAATTCTGCAGTTTCTGATTGTCATTTAAAAGTCAAATACTGGTAAGCAATCAACCCACAATGGTCAAAGCTGTTCTACTCTGTTGTAAAATAATTGAGATATCTTTGGCTACATCTAAACTAATGTATTTGATTCCAAGGACTGTCCCAGAGGATTAAGGCTCTTTCAGTTGCCCTAGTCACATCCACACAACACACTGCCCTGAATGCCCTTGGGTGCCATATTTCATCCAAAAGCTATTGCACCATCTCAGCAAGGCCCTTGTGGGCACCATCTTGATCCCACTTCATGTGTACTATTTGAAAGGTGATCCACCTTATCATCATATATAAAGGATGCTGCCTCACTCTATTCATCTACCACACTGATGTAGCAAGCAGCAGAAGGGTTGACTCATTCAAGAAATCAGCCTTCCACATTCTGCCCCCATCCCAATCTTGTCTGTCGTGGCAGCCCACATAGGGTAGGACAAATCATCAGGAGAGAAAACCTGTTGGTGAGATCCAAAAAGTGCTATAAAGGACAAAGGACCTTTGTTTTCCTCCCATCAGTGGCTACTGTGAGAGCAGAACAGAGCTCAAACCCATGCAAAACAGGTATCAAAGACGACCATTTCCAGTTCTCTCACATGAAGTTGGCCTCCAGAGCAAGATAAAAGGCTGTCTGTAAGCAGCCCAGTTTGGGGAAAACAGAATGCAACCAGTCTCTATAATTTACAAAGAAAAAACATACCCACTAGATCAGTGACTTTTGCTTGGCTTCCTCCCTTACCCAGAACCTCATGGTCCATCTCCATAATGGGTCAACAGATGAAAAGACTTCAGATACTCTCAAATCAGGTCTACAGAGTTTTCCATTGCTCATTTCACTCATCCCCAAACCTTCATATTACAATTGACTGTTTAGGAGAGATACAGTTCCCAGATTCCTCCCAGGACCACCAAAAAATCTCTCAGCATTGTGTCATTCTCAATTCTTTTGTGTCGTGCTTTAGGATGATACAGGCCACTGAGGCACAGGCAAGAGTCTCTCCAAGTAGACAGTGTAAGTAATGGAGTCCATGTATGGGGTGAAGGAAACATTCAAAGATGGTCTGGCTGACTGTTTATGAATAACAGACAATAGGTAGAGCAAGGACCCTGGGCATGAAGAAGAGAGGTGGAGGCTTGTTAATCTTATAAGCACCCATGGAGGCATCTGTAGCGAATCTGTAGATCCTGTAACCACTGACTGCAAGGCTGAAGTGTTACTTCTGAGAGTACCAAAGAGGAGCAGTGATCTGGCATGCAATATGAGCAGGAGAATGAAAGGGTATTCACAGAACATCTTCTGCCTGAGTTTATTATTCCTGTTGCCGAAATCCGGAATAAAACTCCTTAACAGCAATGAGAAGTTAAGAAGCAGGCACTCCTTTATTGCAGCGCTGGGCACACGGGGGATCGCTCCACCTATTTGTGCACCTGTCTTGTCTAACGATACAGTTAAATACACACCTGTTATACATATTCATTAAGTTTCTGGGAAATGTTATACATAATCATCAACTTTCCAGTAAATCATTAGCATATGTATATGTCTCTTCACGCAGGCGCAGCAAAGGTCTCTGGTGGTCTTCAGAAGCCCTCTGGTGGTCTTTCATAGTCTTCCTCACTTGTCCGCTTCTTGACCTCTTTTAGCTGATTCTGCGCAGTATGATTCTCATCACTATCTATATTAGTTTGCATAAAAATGTATACTATGTTCTCTTTTGAAATCTAACTTTTTCAATGATTGGTCTTTCAGTTATCAAGATGGGAAAGGTAGGGAGTTTCCAAGAACCAAATCTTCTTGGCTTCTTAAAAGAAAATATAAGCCAACGATAATCAGCTAAAAGTACAGTACTACACATTCTTTAAGTTCTTTATCTACTATAGTTACGCACTATAACTTTATATTCCTAAGATTTTAGCTGTAATCAGATTTGATTTCTTTTAAAATGTAACATTTCCCCCCTTTGAAAGTTTTGAAAATCATTTCAATACTTTCACTATAATTTTACTGATCACTTACTATATGTTGGAGGATGCTCTGGGATTATTTGTCCATTTTGTTGTCTTGCAACAGCTTGGACGATCATATGATTGAAAGAAGTTTCACGAGTCAAACGTGTTAACCGATTCATCATTCTCCAGGTTAGGATATATAATATTGCTGACAGAGTCAAACTGATCAAAACCAATATCAAAAGAACCACGATGGGGTGACACAACCTGTTCAGGATGCCTGTAGCAGTAGGTGATCATCCGAAAAGTGTGTCCCACCATTTATGTTCTGCATCTTTTTGCACTCTTTCAAAAACTCGGTGTATTTCTTTCACATTGTTATGAACAGTTATTAAGGTTTTCTGTCCATTTTCCCTAATTTTTTTCCAAAATCTCAACTAAATCCTTGTGTTGTAGTAACTGTTTTACCAAAGCGAGATTCATTCTGATGGGTATAGGTAGTAATTCATGAATCAACATGTAGTTAGATTGCAAAAGTTGGTGAGACGTGACCGGGGCCGAATAGGAAAAGTCACATCCAACAATCTTAGTAAAATTGCAAACACAATAATTTGAATGATTTTTAGTCTCTACAACTACCTCGTCTACAGATAAAAAGTCACAAACAGTCCTCAAACATACACTGCCTTTGCCAATATATATAAGTACTGTTTCAGGGTTTTCATTAGGATGAATCTCAAAATGGCAAATATTTTGTTCAGTATCTAAACAAATATCTTGTGCCTCAATTGCATTACCTTCACAAACAAATCCTTGTTGTTCCCGTACAATGTAAGATTCCAAATTAACAGTTTGCCATTTTTCGTTCTCTTTTCGGGCCCATACTCTATGCTCAAAAGGATAGAGTATAGTTTCGTTGTGGTTCAACCCTAATGCAATAATGGGATAAATTGGGTATATGGTAGCATTATATATAGTAAGTACAAAAGTTGTAGCTGTGTTTGTAACGGGATCATAAGTAAAGTTTACCAAGTTCCACCAGGATTGGAGTTCCTTCTCAAAATCAGTGGCACTGTCCCAAATTATTTTCCGAATTTCAGTAGGGAGAATGCCTTCTTCACCTTCTCTTATAATTGAGGCGGCTACCGACTGCATCCATATTTGAGCCTGGATACAACTGAGAGCCAAAGAGAGGTTATTTTGGACCACCCCAAGTGCATCAGTAATCAATTCATGGTCCCTTATATTTACCTCTTCCCATTTTGGTAATATATTGGACAACAGCCACTGGTTAGTCCCCAAAGCCAATAACGAAGATCGTAAAGGCTGTTGTAATTTAGCCAAATCACTAATTGAAATAGCCAACTTGTTCATTATTACTTCTGAGTTGATGCTATTTAGAACTCCCAATCCTGTTCCCAAAACACTGGTTAGGTCTCTCCGTGTTCTTCTCATGGGAAGAGTTCGTTTTTGCAGCCAGGTTGTCTATCCCTCGTAAGAAGTCTTTAGGAAAGGTGAGCAAGCTGGCTGAATGTCTGAAACATTGTTCTGCATCGACAATTCAACTCGTTTGAGAGACCATGCCGGGTTAAGCAACATTTGTTGTAGGCCCGTATTTCTGATTACATATGGTCCAATTTCAAAGATTTTTGGGTTAAGTACAACAATTGGTTGGGTAGTAGGTATTGCAACATCTATTTTAAATCCTCCTCAGTATTTAGTATTATTTTTACCACACATGACTTTATAAGAATATTGTACAGCAGTCAAATTTAACCAACAGTCTAGATTTTGATTTTTACACAACAAAATAGGGTCATATGGTCCAATCCCATAACTATTTGTGGATTCAATGTGAGATTCAGTGATCAGTGTGCATCTTATTGTGACGTTATCTCCTTGTATCACCGTAAAAGAGGGTATAACTTCATCCTTGTCAGTTAGCGGGAAGAGGGTATCTATGCCATTGTGCGTGACTACTGCAACAAGCATCACTAGAGGCCTAGTTACAGCATTCATTTTGAATTTAAATGTTAGGCCTGATAGTTCTTCTATCGGTGGATTAGATCGCCAATTGCACACCACATAGACTGGTTTGGTCAAAGTGAAATTGTACCAACAATCTCCTTGTTCCTTTGGTAATGTAATAGTTTTTGTAGGAATTAATGCCATTTGTAGGGCATTCCTTTTGGCTACTTCTCTAGCTGATTTATCTGCTAATCTGTTCCCTACAATCTCTTTTGTATTCCCTGATTGATGTGCTTTACAGTGCATGATTGCTACTGCAGTTGGTTTCCGAACTGCTTGTAGTAAATGTAAAATCTCCTCTTTATATTTAATGTTGGACCCCTGAGAGGATAATAATCCTCTTTCCTTCCATAAAATCCCATGGACATGGACCACGCCAAATGCATATTTCGAATCAGTCCAAATATTCACTTTCTTTTCTTCACTCAATTCTAGAGCCCTTGTCAAAGCCACTAATTCCGCCTTCTGAGCTGAAGCTGTGCTTGGCAAAGCATTGGCTTCTATAACTGATTTTTCAGTTGTTACCGCATATCCTGCGTAGCGGATTCCATTTTCAACAAAACTGCTACCATCTGTGTACAATTCCCAGTCCGGATTGTCCATAGGTACATCCTTCAGATCCTCTCGACTGGAATATACATACTCAATGGTAGTCAGGCAATCATGTTCCAGTTGTCCTTCTTCCTGTATAGAACTCAAAAAGACTGCAGGATTAGTCAAATTAGTGGTTTTCAAAAGTACATCATCTTGCTCCATCAAAATTACCTGATATTTCATCATTCTGCTTGGGGAGAGCCAATGGCCCCCCTTTTGCTCTAACACTGATATCACCATATGTGGTACATATACCACCATCATCCTTCCCAGTCAATTTTCAGGCCTCCTGTATTATCATCACAGTGGTTGCTACTGCTCTCAAACAAGCAGGCCAGCCCTTACTTACAAAGTCCAATTGTTTGGAAAAGTATCCAACCGGTCGCTTCCAACTTCCCATCTTCTGAGTCAGCACTCCCAGTGCAATGTGTTGTTTCTCATGTACAAATAACTGGAAGTCTTTAGTCAGATCCGGAAGTCCCAGGGCTGGTGCTGTCATCAGGGCCTGTTTTAGATTCTTGAAAGCTCTCTGCTGATCTGGACCCCATTCAAATGGTGGACCTTTAAGAGCTTCATATAAAGGTTTAGCCAACAGACCATAGTTCATTATCCATAGCCGACACCACCCAGTCATTCCCAAGAAGGTTCTCAATTCGTGGGTATTTCTCGGCTCCGGGATACTGCAAATTGCTTCTTTGCGGTCTGTTCCCAACTGTCTTTGCCCTTGTGAGATTTCAAAACCCAGATATATCACAGTCTGTTTTGCTATCTGGGCTTTAGTTCTAGAGACTTTGTATCCGCTTAACCCCAAAAAGTTTCAAAGATCAATTGTTACCTTTATACACGCTGGTCTCTCTTCTGTCGCTATCAATATGTCGTCTACATACTGTAGGAGCAAATGTCCAGGTTTGGGACCATCTCGTTTCCACATCTCAAGTTCTTTTGCTAATTGGTTCCCAAAAATTGTTGGACTGTTCTTGAATCCTTGCGGCAATCTTGTCCATGTCAATTGTGTTTTTCGTCCTGTTTTTGGATTTTCCCACTCGAAAGTAAATAATTTTCGACTTCCTTCTTCCAGGGGTATACAAAAGAAAGCATCTTTTAAATCAAGCACTGTAAACCACTGGTGATTCTCCCCTAGAGCTGTTAAAAGTGTATATGGATTGGCCACTACAGGATGTATGTCTTTCACTATCTGATTTATCGCCCTTAGATCCTGTACTAATCTATATTCTCCTGATGGCTTTTTCACTGGTAAAATTGGAGTATTATATTCAGATTCACACTCCTCTAAGATTCCATATTCCAAAAATTTATCAATTAATTTCTTGATTCCCAATCTAGCCTCAGGTTTAACTGGATACTGCTTTAATCTCACTGGTTTCACATTTTCCTTCAGTTCTACTTTTACAGGCTGTGCCATTTTAGATTTTCCAGGTATCTCTGTGTTCCAAACTGTAGGGATCACAGCATCATCAACTTCTTGTGGCATCTCCTGAATCTTAACCTTCTCCTGTATCATCAATATTTCTCCTGTCTTTGATTCTGGTATTTTTAAAAGAATTTCTCCTCCCTCAAAAGCTATCTGTGCATTTAATTTGGATAACAAATCTCGACCCAACAAGGGTATCGGACATTCTGGCACATACAAAAATTCATGTGTAATTGCTTTATTTCCAAATTTTAAATCAGGGGGTTGAAAGAATGGTCTATTTTCCTGTTTCCCAGTCGCTCCAATTATGTTCGTTGTTTTATTTCCCAATTTCCCTTTATAAGTATTCAAAACAGAATATACTGCTCCCGTATCAACTAAAAATTCAACTTTATCATTTCCCAGCTTAATTGTAACCAGAGGTTCAGCTGGGTTCCCCTCCGGTCCCTTTCATTCATTTAAAGTCATCATTTTTGCAGCCTCTTGCTGACTTATTTGCTTTTTGGGGCAATCCCTTTTCCAATGTCCATCCTCCTTACAATATGCACACTGATTCATTCCAAGGGGTGCATTAGGTTCCCCGTTACCAAAGTTTCTAAAACTTCCTCTTCCCCGAGCTCGTCCTCTTCCTCTTGCTGCATTCCCTGTTAAGACAGCTATGAACCTACTGTCTCTAATCTTTTCTTTCTTTTCTTTTCTTTGCTCTTCTTCTTTCTCTCGATTATTATAGACTTTCCATGCTGCTTCTAACATTTTATTTAAATTTCTTGAATCCTCTCCCTCCAATTTTTGGAGTTTCCGCCTTATATCAGGCGCTGACTGTCCCATAAAAATCGAAGCCAATTGTTGTTGTTCTGCTTCCGTTTCCAATTTCAAATCAGTATATTTTCTAGCGGTTTCCTTCAATCTTTCCAAAAACACAGAGGGAGATTCATTTTTATCTTGCTTTATTTCATATAATTTAGACCAATTCAAAGCTTTCGGCATTGCATGCTTTATTTCATACAATACCTATTTTTGATATTGAGTTAACCTTCTCCTGTGTACAGGGTCATTTGGATCCCACTGGGGATCTCCCGAAGGAAAACTCTGTTCCAAAGTTCCAGAGAGCATTTCATTCATAAGTGTTGCCTCTGCTTGTGTTTTTCCAGTTTTATTACCATCTGTTTTTCAGTACTATCCAATAAATTATTCTCCCTGACTCAATACTCCTTTCCCGTGAATGTGAGGGAGAGAGATCCTGCTCCTCCCTTGGTGGGGTTATTTCTAATTCTAGTTCCATTTTATCTTCTTTTGGTACCGTACATTTAATGTATCTCTTTCCAATATCACAAGCTGAACAACAACTCTTAGTTTTCTTATTTTCTGAAGTTAATGTCATCACCAAATTGTCTCGACTAATTAACTTGCATTCTTTTTGCCAATCCGTTTTCTGTCTCAAATAAAAGAACAGATCCACATATGGCACTTTACTCCATTTACCCTCTCTCCTACAAAATAACATTAACTGTAATATAGTATTATAACTTAAAGTTCCATTCGTTGGCCATTTTTCCTGATCTTCCAAAACATACAAAGGCCACCAATGATTACAATATTCAATCATTTGACTCTTACGTAAATCATCATGTAATTCACTCCAATGTGCCAATAAACATCCCAATGGTGATGCTTTCGGTATCTTTTCATCAGTGGTTATATTTCCCATACTCTTACTCTTAAATAATTTGGCTAATGCCATTATGCTTATATATCAATTACCAAATACACCAAATATCAATTATCAATGTTCCAAATATTAATAACCAAATATCAAATACCAAATACCAAATATCAAATACCAAATACTAAATAAATGCAAATGACAATTGTCCCAGATACACAGATGTCCAACCCAGCAATAGCTTTCGCTTATGACTTACGGGCAGACGCCTAGGCTTCTACACAAACGGGTACCCTCTGAGCCCCAACCCTGCGAAGCTTTCGCCGCGCCTTACGGGCAGGCTATCCAAACAGATTCCAAAGAAGAAGTGCCTTACCCTTTCTCCAGGGAACGTTGCGAGGAGCTTTGCGAGTCGAGAGCGATGGTTCCCCCCCGAGAATCCCTCGGTGCCGGCTGGAGTTCGATCACCACTTGATCTCGTCCAGTCTCACTCGCAAGGTCCCATCTGGGTCGCCAAAACTGTTGCCGAAATCCGGAATAAAACTCCTTAACAGCAATGAGAAGTTAAGAAGCAGGCGCTCCTTTATTGCAGCGCTGGGCACACGGGGGATCGCTCCACCTATCGTGTGCATCTGTCTGGTTTAACTATGCAGGTTAAATGCACACCTGTTATACATATTCACTAGATTTCTGAGAAATGTTATACATAATCATTAGTTTTCCGGGAAACTATTAACATATGTAAATGTCCTTTACGCAAGCGCAGTGAAGGTCTCTGGTGGTCTTCGGAAGCCCTCTGGTGGTCTTTCATAGTCTTCCTCACTTGTCCGCTTCTTGACCTCTTTTAGCTGATTCTGCGCAGTATGATTCTCATCACTATCTATATTAGTTTGCATAAAAATGTATACTATGTTCTCTTTTGAAATCTAACTTTTTCAATGATTGGTCTTTCAGTTATCAAGATGGGAAAGGTAGGGAGTTTCCAAGAACCAAATCTTCTTGGCTTCTTAAAAGAAAATATAAGCCAACGATAATCAGCTAAAAGTACAGTACTACACATTCTTTAAGTTCTTTATCTACTATAGTTACGCACTATAACTTTATATTCCTAAGATTTTAGCTGTAATCAGATTTGATTTCTTTTAAAATGTAACATTCCTCCTCTAGCTTCACTGTCGCAACAGGACATGGCTGTTTCCAGGGCAACCTGCAACACTTTGCCAAACCCCAGAACGTGAGGGCTCTAAGGTGCCACTGCAAGAACATTTTGCTTGTTAATGGCAGTCAGAAAACACCCCCCAGGCAGGGGATGCAAGGTTATATTAACATCATTCTGCTGTCACTGTCCTCCTGCCATGGATGGCAGTACGTGGAAGCCAGGCTGCAGGGTGCTGCAGGGCTGAAGGAAGGGCTGTATTGGGGCCCAGTGTCTTCACAGCAGAGTGCTGTGAACTGTGCTGCTGCAGAGAGCAGGTCAGCTGGGAAACAGCCAGGGTTTTGCAGCTTTCTGTCAGCAGCGTTGCTGGTACTGGCAGCCTAGAGCTGGTAGGAGGTGAGGAGATTAATGCTGAGGGATGGTGTGGGAGAAAGATGGGTAGTTTGGGGAGGGGTGGTGGTGGTGGGGAGTCCAGGTACTCATGTTTTACATGCCAGTCAAGGCGATGTCTTGTCAGTTTTTATCTTTCTGTATAAAAGGAGAGAAAAAACACATCCTTCTGTAAGCCATGATGTTGTTTATTAAAAAATGGTGTGGTGAGACAGTCTGTCAGGAGCAGGGAGATGGAAAATAGCCTGAGAAAGCACAGCTGTGGGTATGAATGGTAGCTGCTGAGGAACAAGATGGTGTCATGTCTGTCAAGGCATGCTAACCATGGCTGTTCTGGGTTTTGAGGTAGCTATTTGCTAGGCAGATTTGGGTCACCTGGCAACCTGGACTTGTTTTCTGACAGCTGTGTTAACTCTTTGCTAAAGCCCAGGGTAGCCCTGGACATGGCATCCAGACAATTCTCTCTGTGCCACTGCTGGGAAAGAGGCTGGCTCTGGCTCTGGAGGTGGCTACTTGTGTGGTCCTTTTGTAGGGAGAGTCTGTGAAGGGTTTATGTGGTATGAAGGACCCTTATTCCTGCTGCTGGCTGGCATGGTGTCCTGGTTTCAGCTGGGATAGAGTTAACTGTCTTCCTAGTAGCTGGTACAGTGCTATGTTTTGAGTTCAGTATGTGAAGAATGTTGATAACACTGATGTTTTCAGTTGTTGCTCAGTAGTGTTTAGACTAATGTCAAGGATTTTTCAGCTTCTCATGCCCAGCCAGTGAGAAAGCTGGAGGGGCACAAGAAGTTGGCACAGGACACAGCCAGGGCACCTGACCCAAACTGGCCAACAGGGTATTCCATACCATGTGATGTCCCATCTAGTATAGGAACGGGGAAGTGGGGGAAGGGTTTCGCCGCTCGGGGGACTGGCGGGGTGTCGGTCGGCGGGTGGTGAGCAATTGCACTGCGCATCATTTGTACATTCCAATCCTTTCATTATTGCTGTTGTCATTTTATTAGTGTTATCATTATCATTATTAGTTTCTTTTTTTTCTGTTCTATTAAACCGTTCTTATCTCAACCCACGGGTTTTGCTTCTTTTCCCGATTTTCTCCCCCATCCCACTGGGTGGGGGGGAGTGAGTGAGCGGCTGTGTGGTGTTTAGTTGCTGGCTGGGGTTAAACCACGACACATGGTCAGAAACAGTTAGAAACCACGCCTGTGCCAGAGAATGTGTGTGGGGCTCACCATGTACTGGTAACCAGGGGTATGATGTCATGGAGGAGCATGTTCAGCATGACACAATGATGGTGCCACAGTGGGATGTTTAGGACTCATCTGGGAGAAAAACCTACGGGGGACCTGCGTTGCCAATGGAAACAAGCCAAAAAGTACCAAACAACTGAAAATTGGTTAGGTGGGCCACCATGGATAGAATCATGTACCATAGAGAAATGTCTGAGATACAGTCTAAAAAATAGGGGATACTTTCACCTAAAGGTGTTTGAATAAATGTATAAGAGGACTGATACTCCTGCTGACTGCCAGCTTCTCATTACCTCATCCCTTTATTACTTCTATTCCTTTTAAATTGTCTTCTTTTATTTCTCCTGTTATTTATCTTTTAAACTGCTTTCCCTATTATTATTCCTTCATTCAGTATAATTTTGGTATAAATATGGTTGGTCTGTCAAATACAAATAATTGCCATATCTTAAGAATTCATATCATGCATAATTATAAATAGTATGGATATAGATACTGCATTATTATGAGTGTGTATAGCTTTTTATATTTCATTTACTTTATTTATGTAAACAATCAGAAAAGAATCTGAACAGCTTTTTCAGTTTTTAAAGGATATATAACACATTCAGCTCTGGATCACTGAGATTTTTTTAAAAACTGTATTTCTACATAATAGCCTCTTAGTTGGCTTGTTTTTGTGTTTTTTTTTTTTTTTTTTTTACTGGGTCTGCCGGTCTGTTGTCTAGGTAAACAAATCCTTTGCAAATTTCTGAAGCCCCTGTCCAGTTTTTACTCATCTTTTGTCTTTTCTGAGGTAAACTCCCAATACAAATCTGCTGGACATTCAGCAGAAGTTTATGTCACTTGATTAGGTAATAGATCTTGATTTAGGACCAAGACTTCAAGAAATTTATTTTTTAGATTTTATTTTATGAAGTTTACATGAAAATTAACAGCTTTCTGTAGAGTTTAAGAAGTACAGACTATTTATTGCTTTAAAAACTCTAGAGGAAAGATGTCTCATACATGTATATCCTTTATTGGGATAAGCATAATCCCATTTCCCATTCCTAAAAGTGAAATACAAGCCAAATATAAACCAAGTTATTGTAAAACCAAATAAGCGTGCCTGAATTTAATACTAAGGAACTCCTGAGAAGAATAAAACTCATAAAGTTCATAGTTTTGATTACCAATAGATATCTTTTCATCTTAGGTCTACCTTAGGCTTTTGTGTATCAGCTCACTGTAAACACCAAGACTCAGCACTAGATATAGTAGTTAATTATTTCTGCAAAGAGCAGTTCTAGTCAGCGTTTCAGAATGTAAGGCTAGGATTTCAAAGGAGCCCAAGTTAAGTGCTCATCTCCCAATGGATTTCAAAGCACCTTAAATCCCATAAGGATTCCTAAAAGGAACATGAGGACATGTTGAAAAGTAGAAACAGTAGGCCTCTTTGTTACAGTAGAAATAAGAAGAGTCTGGATCCAGGCAAATTTACAAACACAAAATATTCATTGTTCACCAGCAGTAGGTTTCCTGTTAAAACTGCAAGAGTAATGAATCTGATTTCTTTTAATATTTTACTGGGGAGCTAAGAAGTTACTTGAAGACAAGTTGCTCTCCTGGCTACCCTTAAAAAACATCTGTGTGAAAACAGTTTGAAATCTTTTACCACAACAAAAAAATAAAACAAAATTCACAATGCTACACAAAATTCAAATAAATCTTTCCTGGCCTTTCAGCAACAAGGCCAACAGAGATTATAAAATACAGAAAAAAAAAAAGAATAAATATTTTTTCCTCTGCTTATCAAAGCTCCTAAACTCAAACTAAAATAAATTAATTCAGAAAACAGCCAAGCCAAACAAAACTTTCAACCAAAGATTCAATAGAGTTTTCGAGCCTTTTGTTTCTTCTGTTGAAATTCTGCTTCAGCTAGGTTGTATGGCAGAATCTCTGATATCCTGTGAACGACACCCTGCCATTGTGCAGTGCTGAATATTCTCCTGAAAAGGCTCTATGTACTTCTGGGAGGCTGCAATACACTTCCATCACATCATAAGTCAAGACCACCTTTCCAGATTTACTCTTCTCCTTCCTCTTTTGATCTACAGAGGCATGAAAATGTCTTTAAAGCTAAAATTCAAATGTTAAAGAGAAAGTATCCTGAATATACTTTTAAAAATCTCAGAATATTTGAAGAGTCACTTTTTTTTAGGCAGTGGGAGTAATACTAGTTTGACTTCCCTGGCTCACACCAATTGGAAGAAAGATATGGGCCATGCTATTTTATTGCCTGTCTGGGAAATTGCTGACTCTTTTTGCTTTTTCTTGTGCTCCTGACTGTCCAGGTAGTTGTGTTAGGACAAAAACTGAATCATTTATATTCATAGGCAATTCCATTTCAATGGAAAGAAGATAGCGGTTGATGAGATTACATCATGGATGAAGTAGGCAATTTTGAATGAGAATGCAATTGAAAGGAAATGCTTCTCTTGCCATGGAAATGTTTTGGATCATTAACATTGATAGGAAAGGAAATACAGATTATAGGTTTTATCTGTATGAACTACCACATTCTAGAGATACTCAAGCAAATTCAAAGCAAGCACACTTGTGTAATAAAAGCAGTTTAGCCATAGCATAGATCTTTGCTATTGTTGCCATCTCACTGGAATATATTGGCAATACGCTGCAACATTCTGTGTAGACACTCTCAAAACAGGTTCACAAAACCAGTGGTTGGCTATTACCCTTGAAGAAGATGAATCTTGCACTGACCGTCAGAAGGTAATGAAGATTCCTAAAACAGTAACAAGAGTTATTTTTTCTATTTAAGAAATCCTAAACACAAAGTATGATGTTAAAAAGGTAGTCAGTAGAGGAAAAAAAAAGGACATTCTCCTTCTATAGCTGTGAAAGTATTAATATAGATGTGGCATGAAGAATAGTACAAAGGATACTTTTGGAATGCAAGTGTTTAACAGCTAACTGGAAGGTGAATATAATTAAGGTTTTTAATATAAAAAAAAAGTTGGTTTGGATGATTCCATGTCTGTGAGTATTATAAGCTATTGTACTTTCCATCATATAGCTAGTTCTGCTTCAATACCTGTGACTTTGCTTACCCTTCCCATCTTGATTTGAATATCAAGGATTCCAATCAGTAGAGCTAAGTGAAATTGACCAATGATTGTTTTTAAATAAGAATATTGATAAGGTTATATAATCAAAGGACCAATCATTATAAAGGTTAAATTTAAGAGCCAGCATAGTATGCATTTTTATGTAAAGAAACTTATCTAACGATGATTTGACAGAAAAAGTGTACAAAAACTGATGGATTTTGATACTAAGTAAGTCGGACACGCCTTTGGAGGAGTGATCCCCCATGTCCCCAGCACTGCAATAAATGAAGTGCCTGCTGCTTCTTAACGTCACATTGGTGTTAAGGAGTTTTATTCTGGATTTCGGTAACATTTACAGGTAAAATAGGAGTATTAAATTCAGATTGACATTCTCTGAGCAATCCATACTGCATAAAAACATTTATCAAAGGCTCTAATCCTTTGCATGCTTCCAGCCTAATAGGGTACTGATTTACCCTTACTGGACCTGCTCCTGGTTTGAGCTTGATTTTGATCAGGATCACATTCTTGGATTTACCTGGCATCTCTGAGGCCCATACCAGAGGAATTACTGCATCCAGTACCATGTCTGGAATGTTGTCTCCAGGTTCTTCTGAGATTTCATTCATCAGTAAACAGAGTTGAGCTCTCCATGCTGTTTCTTGAGGAATGTGCATCTGTACAGAATTCTCAGAGAAGGTTATTTGAGCATTAAGCTTGCATAACAAATCCCGTCCCAAGAGTGGAAGGGAGCATTCAGGCATATATAGAAACTCGTGAGTTAATTTAGTGTCTCCAATCATATACTCCATAGGTTGTAAGAATGGCCGCAAGGTTCTTTTTCCCATTGCCCCAACAATCAGTACCACAGTCTTACTAAGAGGTCCCATACAGCTTGTTACCACTGAATGAATAGCTCCACTATCTATTAAAAAATCAATTGTTTAATTCCCCAGCTTTATTGGGACTAGGGGATCCGCTGGGGATGCTTTAATGTTCTCCCTGGTCCTCTTCATTTAGTTTTCTTCATTCATTATCTGAGCTCTCTAATACCATCACAGTAACATCCTTGTCTGGCTCCTTTTTCTCCTTGTTGGGGCATTCATTCTTCTAATGCCCTTCTTGCCTGCAAATAGCACATTGATTCAGACCTAAGGGAGGACTCCTTTGTGCCCCCAGCTTTTTGCCTTTATCCCCACGGCCTTGGCCTCCTCCCCTTTTTCCTTTTCCCCCTTCTCTATCTACTATAGCTGCTGCTAACAGAAAGGCTTGTAATTCATTTTCGCTTGTTCTTTCTTTTCTTGTTATTATACCCTTTATAGGCAATTTCAATTAATTGTGAAATAGACATTCCTTCTGCCCCATCCACCTTTTGCAACTTTTTTCTTATGTCTTGGGAGGACTGACCCATAAACAGCATATTAAACAGCCTTTGATTGGCTTCTTCCTCCGGATTTAAATCTGTCCGCGTCTTAGCTACCTTACACAGCCTTTCATAAAAGGCTGAGGGGTTTTTACCAGGCTCTTGTCTCACTTCATATAGTTTGGACAAATTTTTAGGTTTAGGGACCCCATGTTGTATTCCATATAATATCGACTGTTGATACTGCTTCAATTTAGTTTTTCCAAATCCAGTATTTGGGTCCCATCCCGGATCTTCCCTTAAAGGTAAGTATCGATTAGGATCCTCCTGCCTATTTCTTTTTTCTCCTTCCTCTTTTGCCTTATCTAGTACCATTCTTTTTTCTTCTGCAGTAAAAAAAGGTGTTCAATAAAGCTTGCATGTCTCCCCAATTAGGGTTATGAGTTGACATAATAGATATATCACCATTATTACTTAAAATTAAATGACTCCTAGATCTGTGCTAAACTTTCTGCTAGTCATGGAAAACATTCAGCATGAATCCCAGTTTACTTTTTCAATTATTTCATCTTCATTAACTCTTAATCTGTGATATCCACTAACAAACACAGCTGAATTTGTTACAAATGTTCTACAATCTTATTACCTCAGTCATTAAAAATATTATGCAGCCCAGGATACCAGAATACCAGTACCACTACCAAGAGAGTACTACTCCAAAGAGAGTAAAACTTCCATGTTCTGACAAGACAGAAGATTTAATCAATGATAAAATTATGGTAGCAGTTTTATGCAAAATGGGGAGAGAGGAACAGGATATGCAGTGGTAACCCTGTGGGAAGAAGTGGAAGCCAAACCACTACCTCGAAATACCTCAGCGCAAAAGGCAGAAATTATTGCATTAACCAGGGCTCTGGAAATAGGAAAGGACTTGAGAATTAACATATATACAGATTCTAAGTATGCATTCAGCGTCGTGCATGCTCATGGAGTCGTATGGAAGGAACGAGGATTGCTAAATTCACAAGGAAGTGGTATAAAATATGGACAAGAAATCTTCAAATGGTTACATGCAGTTTCAAAACTAAAAGAGACAGCCATAATTCATTGCAGAGCCCACCAAAGAGGACAAGGAGAAATAATCCAGGTAAATAGAAAGGCCGATTTGGCAGCCAAAAGAGCGGCACTGCGTGATCAAGTAATTGGAGCTTTGGTACCCAATAAAAGAATTAACATGAAGCCCCCTCAATATTCTGAGAAGGAAAATCAACTGGCAGAAAGGTTAAAATGCTCAAAAAGTGCCAAAGGATGGCGGATGACTTCGGATCGACAGGTTCTCATCACAGCCAAAATGATGGAAGCTCTCCTTAAAAGATTACACGAGGAAACTCATATGGGAGCAGATACCATGATAAGTAGTGTTAAAAGATACGCCATAGGACCAAAAATGCAGACAACTGCAGATATAATAGTAAGAAGATGTCGGATTTTCTGTGTCAATAATCCCAAAATACAAAGACGACCACCCGCTGGTGAAGTAAAGAGGGGAATAACTCCTGGGGAACACTGGCAAATAGATTTCTCTGAGTTACCAAAGTGATAGACAGTACAGGTATCTACTCATTTTAGTTGATACCTTTTCAGGTTGGCCCGAGGCTTTCCCTTGCCACACCAATCGAGCTAGATAGGTCATTAAAGCACTATTAAAAGAAATAATTCCAGGATTCAGAATTCCTGAAGGAATATCTTCTGACAATGGGCCTCATTTTGTTTCAGAGGTAGTCCAAGGAGTATCTAAATTCCTTAAGTGGAATTTACATACCCCTTGGAGACCTCAGTCAAGTGGAAAAGATGAACCAAACCCTTAAAAGGCAAATTTCAAAACTGTGCCAGGAAACTCAATTCAAATGGGTAGATGTCTTACCAATAGCTTTGATGAGAGTCAGAATTACTCCCCGAGTTAGGGAAGGGGTGAGTCCTTTTGAAATACTATATAGGAAACCGTACCTGCGGAGACTCAATTAAGCACTCAAACTCTCTGTGCAAGATTCCCTTTATTTCACAAAAGAATCCAACTTATATATATGTTTCAACAAAGATCCAGAAAGTACTAACGGCACACAGCCAATACTACTGACACAGGAGGGCATATCTGGCCCAGCTGGGATGTTTGCCAGTCCTCAGAACAGTTAAAGATAAAAACATTCCATACACATACTCATGACTGTCTTCAGCCACATCTTCCCAGGCCTACACAAGGCCATCCTCCAACCTGACCTTGTGAAACTAGTTCTTCAAAGGCTTGGCAAACATGCAGCACAACAAATTCTAACGGTCACTCTTGAAAACAAATGCCAGGTGTTCCGAGCTGCTCCCACAGTACCCAGTCAATAGCATGGGAATTTGGAATGATCAAATGCATATTAAAGGGGAGGGAATGTTAAGATTATTTGTTGTCTCTCTTGCGTGTATTATCATCTTTACATAGGCACCTCAATCAGCAAGCTCCACTGCCTCTGGACTCACCAGTGCACAATTTTCATCCTGGAGATGCGGTTTATATTCACACTTGGAAAGATGAGCTGCTAAAGGAGATGTGGAAGGGACCGTATAGAATTTTGTTGACCACTTATACCGCTGTGAAGGTAGAAGGAATCAATTCCTAGTTTTATTATACATGAGTTAAATCAGCCCCTTCACCAGAGACTGAAGAAGAGTGGAAGGCAACTCCTGCAGGACCATTGAGGACTGTATTATTATGAATTTGAACTGTAAAATGAAAACTTACTCATTTCTATTATTATTCCAGGCTGTAGGATCAACTATGCTTTTTCCAAAAGCGGACTGATCATACAATATGTGGTAAAGTTTAGCTAAAAATATTGTGAACACTTCCTTTTTTTGTCTAGCTGGGGGAATTTCAGTAGAAGTATTTACCTCATGTTTAGTAGGGGTGCTGACTCCTCCACAGCTCTTGAGGAATTATACTATGTTCAAAGTGGGATGGGTTAATATGAAGGAGCATGAGTTAAAAATGACTTATGTTTACATGTATAACTGGGGAAAGACTATCAAAGTCAGAGATAGAGGGATGCTTAGAGTGAAGGTAAAAGGAATGTTTCCTGCAGAAAGCTGTGTAAAATTTGAAAGTTGTGTCTCACCCTCAAAATGTGAAAATTTATCTCACTTTGAACCACCCTTAAAGTGTAATAGCATAGAAGTATTCAGTTATTTATGGGCACACACCAAACTCCCTTTAGGATGGTTCCTCCTCTGTGGGAAGAGAGCTTACTCCTATATTCCTGCTAATGTAACCAGAGGACCATGCTCTGTGGGAAGACTGATGGCTCTACTCCCTGATAAAAAGGACCTTCAAGCGGAATACGAGAGGCAGAAAAGGCAACTTAATGCAATATTTCCAGATTGTGACTCACAAGTGATCCTTTGGAGTCTGGGTGAGGTAACAGCTGTGGCAATCCTTGCTCCAGGGGTAGGAGTAGCTATGAATTACCATGCAATAAAAAGAATTTCATGTGTGTTAGTGAAAAATATAAATTACACTTCACAAGCCCTAGCAGCTCTGAGAGAGGAAATGACCCAAATAAGAGAAGCCACCTAGGAAAACAGAGCTGCAATAGATTATTTACTTTTGAGACACAATCATGGTTGTGAAGAATTTAAAGGAATGTGTTGTTTTAATCTTTCTGACAATTCCCAATTGACAGAAGAAAAAGTTCAGAAATTAAAGGATTTAGCATCCCAATTCCATGAAAGAGAAGGTATAGGTTTTTCCTGGTTACTCAATATAAATTGGCTAAAACAACTCTTTGTGATAATCATCATGATAATAATGGTCCTAGTATTATGCTGCTGTATGATCCAATGTTTGCCTTTATGTACAGACTTGTGTAAGCAAACAATGAAAATCAGAAAACCTCAGCAGATAATGGTGACTGTGGTGGGTTGACCCTGGCTGGGTGCCAGGTGCCCACCAAAGCCGCTCTATCACTCCCCCTCCTCAGCTGGACAGGGGGGAGAAAATATAACAAAAGACTCGTGGGTCAAGATAAGGACAGTTTAATAAAGTGAAAGCAAAGGTCGCGCGTGAAAGCAAAGAAAAACCAGATGATATAATTCTTTACTTCCCATCAGCAGGCAATGTCTAGCCACTTCCTGGGAAGCAGGGCTTCAGTACGCGTAGTGGTTGCTCTGGAAGACAAAAATGGCCCCCTTTTGTCTCCCTTTACTTAGCTTTTATATCTGAGCTGACGTCATATGGTATGGAATATCTGTTTGGTTAGTTTAGGTCAGCTGTCCTGGTTATGTCCCCTCCCAAGATCTTCCCCTGCCCCAGCCTGCCGTTGAGGGGGGGGCAAAAATGTTGGGGAGACAGCCTTGATGCTGTGCCAGCACTGCTCAGCAGTAGCCAAAACACTGGTGTGTTATCAACACCTTTCTAGCTACTGATGCAGAGCACAGCACTATGACGGCTGCTATGGGAAGAATTAACTCCATCTCAGCCAGACCCAATACAGTGACTAAATTAGAGGATGATCTCTTTTTTAAAAAGATAGAAGAAAAGGAATCTAAAGGTAAGACATATGAGAAATGTGAAACATATCCATAAGTCTCAAAGGGGGGGAACTGATGTCAGAAGGACAATCTGTTACTGAACCCATAGGAACAAGAATGGAAGGCCCCTACATTGAATCCACTGAAGCAAGGAGGTGAAGCAATGAGGTACTGTCAATACTATTGTCGTACTTCTGATTTATATCACAGGTGCCCAGTTCTGGAGTAGTGTGTGAGAGACTGAATTGTTATCTCGAGCTGTTTGTCTCAAAGATTGTTAGGTGTGAGAGACTGGACTGTCATCTCAAGCCATTCATCTCAAGGATTGTTACTGTTTATCTCAAGCCATTTGTCTCTGGGATGGCCTGTCTAAGCAGGACATTCCTCCATCCATAAGGACCATTACCAGGCCACTGAGGCATCCAGGGGAGGAACCGGGCTGGAGCCAATGAAGTATGCAGGAATGTGGAGGCTACCATTCTCACGGAAACTGTAGTCTTTGAGCTAAGATACTGGTTTCTAGTGTTGATCACATGAAGGTTGTGCGATAGACAAAACCTGCAGCGCGTGAACAGTACGTATGTGCATGCATCATTGAACTATGCCCTATAAAAAACCGTGGAGACAAGCCGTGGTGTGCACCCACCACCAAAGAATTGAAGACTGAGGACCAACGGGACGCCGCTGAATTCATGGTGGTGACTATCCTTGCAACTCTATCCCGACTGCTTGCTTGATTTCTGCCTTTTCTTCCATTCTATCCTATCGCTACTATTTTCTACTTTTGATAATAAAAACTCTTTTGGGTATACGGCATTTGACCTCGTTTGTGTCTTAATCTCGCTCTTGGGATCATATCGAAACCTTCCCCAACATTGGATCGGGACATAGTGTCAAGAAAAAAGTGTATCCTTAGCTAACTTAGCTTGATTTTAATATTAAAAAATGACACCCACTTGTGCATAATGAGTATGTAAATGTAAGACCACCTTAATAGAACGAGTTGGGTAATTATTTAGACATGCGTAGAAGTACTTTTGTTATATAAATTGTTTGTAACCAATCATGTATTTTGTTACCATTTTTTCCTTGATCCTGATGTGTATATAAGCCCTTGTTTGCATTTCAAGTGTGTGCTAGCTTTGTGGAGTTACCGCCTAGCACCCATCTCTGCGCAGACATGAAATAAATATCTCAGCTCTGTGTGTTATCGGCTTTTTGCGCACCGGGTGAAGAACCCTGTTTTGGGACTGTCGTGGTTTAACCCCAGCCAGCAACTAAACACCACGCAGCCGCTCACTCACTCCCCCCACCCAGTGGGATGGGGGAGAAAATCGGGAAAAGAAGCAAAACCCGTGGGTTGAGATAAGAACGGTTTAATAGAACAGAAAAGAAGAAACTAATAATGATAATGATAACACTAATAAAATGACAACAGCAATAATGAAAGGATTGGAATGTACAAATGATGCACAGTGCAATTGCTCACCACCCGCCGACCGACACCCAGCCAGTCCCCCGAGCGGCGAATCCCCGCCCCCCACTTTCCCGTTTCTGTACTGGATGGGACGTCACATGGTATGGAATACACCGTTGGCCAGTTTGGGTCAGGTGCCCTGGCTGTGTCCTGTGCCAACTTCTTGTGCCCCTCCAGCTTTCTCACTGCCTGGGCATGAGAAGCTGAAAAATCCTTGACATTAGTCTAAACACTACTGAGCAACAACTGAAAACATCAGTGTTATCAACATTCTTCGCTCTGAACTCAAAACATAGCACTGTACCAGCTACTAGGAAGACAGTTAACTCTATCCCAGCTGAAACCAGGACAGTATCCACCCCTTATTCTATACCATTGATGTCATGCACAGTTCCCATACCTTTAGTTACATCCTGATCAATCATCACCTTTCCATCCCTTTAAGACATATGAGCAATGATATATATATATGTATACACACACAGAGATATCATTCCTTTAGTTCATGGGTCATGTTCATAAAATGTTCATTGAGTTCATTTAGTTTCCGACTCTGGGCTCCATCTGTCATACCAGTCTTTCTGGGCAGCAGGGATGGTGCAAAGTCCTCTCAGTCGGTAGAGCAGAATTGGGCTTCAGTGCAGTGTGACAAGCAGGTGACATTTGGCGCAGCAGGAGGATGGTGTGCACCGTTGGATTGTTGCATGCTGGAGTCAGTTCTGGTTCCATCACTACTGCGCTTTGCTCAGTTTTATCACAGTTCTTTTCTTGCTTGATCTAAGTGATTCTTACTATAGTACTATGGATATAGCACATAATTATAGTAAGGATAATATACAGTAGCAGGGTTATATAGCAACTAATATACAGTTTAATTCTGGCTGTTCTCACCTAAAATTAAATCCCCTTGAGGCACACATCGGACTTCCCCATCTTTTCGCATCACCCACCAAGTGCACCCAGGCCCTTGAGCAAAAGCAATCCCACGAATGGGTTTACCTTTGCCTGAGGCAGGACTAACCCAGACTGTCTTCCCTAACATATTTTTATGTGCACTACAGGGACTTTATCCCCTTCTACAGTATGTAAAAATTCCGACTGGGCAGGGCCACTCCGATTGGCAGATCCTCTGGTGTTGACTAACCAGGTGGCTTTTGCTAAATGTGTATCCCAATGTTTGAAAGTTCCACCCCCCATTGCTCTCAATGTAGTCTTTAACAGTCCATTGTATCGCTCAATTTTCCCAGAGGCTGGTGCGTGATAGGGGATATGATACACCCACTCAATGCCATGCTCTTTGGCCCAGGTGTCTATGAGGTTGTTTCGGAAATGAGTCCCGTTGTCTGACTCAATTCGTTCTGGGGTGCCATGTCACCACAAGACTTGCTTTTCTAGGCCCAGGATAGTGTTCCGGGCGGTGGCATGGGGCACGGAATATGTTTCCAGCCATCCAGTGGTTGCTTCCACCATCGTGAGCACATAGCGCTTGCCTTGGCGAGTTTGTGGGAGTGTGATATAGTCAATCTGCCAGGCTTCTCCATATTTATATTTCAGCCATCGCCCTCCATACCACAGGGGCTTTAACCGCTTGGCTTGCTTAATTGCAGCACATGTTTCACATTCATGGATAACCTGTGCAATAGTGTCCATGGTCAAGTCCACCCCTCGGTCACGAGCCCATCTATATGTTGCATCTCTTCCCTGATGGCCTGAAGTATCATGGGCCCACTGAGCCATAAATAGCTCACCCTTATGTTGCCAGTCCAGGTCCACTTGAGCCACTTCAATCTTGGCAGCCTGATCCACCTGTTGGTTGTTTTGATGTTCTTCAGTGGCCCAACTCTTGGGTATGTGAGCATCTACATGACGTACTTTTACAACCAGATTCTCTAGCCGGGATGCAATATCTTGCCACAGTGCGGCAGCCCAGGTGGGTTTACCTCTGCGCTGCCAGTTGCTCTGCTTCCATTGCTGTAGCCAGCCCCATAGGGCATTTGCCACCATCCATGAGTCAGTATAGAGATAGAGCACTGGCCACTTCTCTCTTTCAGCAATATCTAATGCTAGCTGGATGGCTTTCACCTCTGCAAACTGACTCAATTCACCTTCTCCTTCAGCAGTTTCTGCAACTTGTCATGTAGGACTCCATACGGCAGCTTTCCACCTCCGATGCTTTCCCACGATGCGACAGGATCCGTCAGTGAACAGGGCATATTGCCTCTCATTTTCTGGCAGTTTATTATACAGCGGGGCCTCTTCAGCACGTGCCACCTCCTCCTCTGGCGACATTCCAAAATCTTTGCCTTCTGGCCAGTCCGTGATCACTTCCACAATTCCTGGGCGACTGGGGTTTCCTATGCAAGCCCGTTGTGTGATCAGTGCAATCCACTTACTCCACGTGGCATCGGTCGCGTGATGTGTAGAGGAGACCCTCCCTTTGAACATCCAGCCCAGCACTGGTAGTCGGGGTGCTAAGAGGAGCTGTGTTTCAGTACCAACCACTTCTGAGGCAGCTTGAACTCCTTCATATGCTGCCAATATCTCCTTTTCAGTTGGAGTATAGCGAGCCTCGGATCCTCTGTATCCCCGACTCCAAAACCCCAGGGGTCGGCCTCGGGTCTCCCCAGGTGCTTTCTGCCAGAGGCTCCAGGTAGGGCCATTCTCCCCAGCTGCAGTATAGAGCACATTTTTAACATCTTGTCCTGTCCGGACTGGTCCAAGGGCTACTGCGTGAACAATCTCCCGTTTAATTTGTTCAAAGGCTTGTTGTTGCTCAGGGCCCCATTGAAAATCATTCTTCTTTCGGGTCACTTGATAGAGAGGGCTTACAATCAGACTGTAATTTGGAATATGCATTCTCCAAAACCCCACAACACTTAAGAAGGCCTGTGTTTCCTTTTTATTAGTTGGTGGAGACATAGCTGCTATTTTGTTAATCACATCCATTGGGATCTGACGACGCCCATCTTGCCATTTTATTCCTAAAAACTGGATCTCCCGTGCAGGTCCCTTGACCTTACTTTCTTTTATGGCAAAACCGGCTTTCAGAAGGATTTGGATTATTTTCTTCCCTTTCTCAAAGACTTCTTCTGCCGTGTTGCCCCATACGATGATGTCATCAATGTATTGCAGGTGTTCCAGAGCTTCACCTTTTTCCAGTGCAGTCTGGATTAGTCCATGGCAAATGGTGGGGCTGTGTTTCCACCCCTGGGGCAATCGATTCCAAGTGTACTGGACACCCCTCCAAGTAAAGGCAAATTGTGGACGACACTCTGCTGCCAGAGGGATTGAGAAAAACGCATTAGCAATGTCAATTGTAGCATACCACTTGGCTGCCTTTGACTCTAGTTCGTATTGAAGTTCTAGCATATCTGGAACGGCAGCACTCAGTGGTGGCGTAACTTCATTCAGGCCGCGATAGTCAACTGTTAGTCTCCACTCCCCATTAGACTTTCGCACGGGCCATATGGGACTATTAAAAGGTGAGCGAGTTTTGCTGATCACTCCTTGGCTCTCCAGTTGGCGAATCAAGTTGTGGATGGGAATCAGAGAGTCTCGGTTGGTGCGATATTGGCGCCGGTGCACCGTCGTGGTAGCAATTGGTACTTGTTGTTCTTCAACCCTCAGCAACCCCACAATCGAAGGGTCTTGAGAGAGACCAGGCAGGGTAGACAGCTGTTCCGTGCCCTCCGTCTCCAAGGCAGCTATACCAAAAGCCCATCGATACCCCTTTGGGTCCTTAAAATACCCTCTCCTGAGATAGTCTATGCCAAGGATGCACGGAGCCTCTGGACCAGTCACAATGGGGTGTTTCTGCCATTCATTCCCAGTTAGGCTTACTTCAGCTTCCAATACAGTTAACTCTTGGGATCCCCCTGTCACACCAGAAATACAAATGGGTTCTGCCCCTTCATAACTTGATGGCATTAAAGTACACTGTGCGCCGGTGTCTACTAGAGCCTTATACTCCTGTGGGTCTAACGTGCCAGGCCATCGAATCCACACAGTCCAATAGACCCGGTTATCCCTTTCCTCCACCTGGCTGGAGGCAGGGCCCCTCTAATTCTGGTCAGAGTATCCAGTATTCACTTCTCGTAAAATTGGCTCAGAAGTCCCTTCAAGAGGATCAGAAATAAGATCAGCCCTTCTACTCTGTTTGGAAACTGGAGCGGCATTTTTCCTGGTAGAATCCCCTTTTGTGGTGGTTTTTTCCTCGCAGCTCACGTACCTGTGCATTTAGGACCGAGGTAGGTTTTCCATCCCATTTCCTCATGTCCTCTCCATGATCACATAAGTAAAACCACAGGGCACCTCGCGGTGTGTACCTTCTATATTCTCTCTCTTGGGCAGAGGAGCGCTCACTCCTAATAGCTGAGACATTGGTCCTTACAGCTGGGGAGTAGGACATATCCTCTTTGAATTGCTGGAAATCCTCGGACAGCTTCTCCACAGCCGAAATGCAGGCTTGTAGGGAGGAGGAGAGGTTTTCTTCGTATTGACGGAGTTGGCGAGCCACTTCATCCACTGTCGGTGCCTCTTCGTCTTTCCAGGTCATTATTGCCAGTGAGTTGGCATAGGACGATGGTGTGCTCCGTACAAACTTCCGCCACATGGTCGTGTGCATTGGACTTCGTCTGGATCTTTGGGTAATTGTGGGTTGTCCGGATCATGATGAATTGTCTCTAGCACAGCTAATTCCCTCAGATATTGGATACCTTTTTCCATGGTTGTCCACTTGCTTGATTGACATATAACATCTTCCTTAAAGGGGTACCTTTCCTTCACACTTGACAGGAGTCGCCTCCAGAGGCTGATGGCTTGTGTCCCTCTTCCAATTGCCTTGTCAATGCCACCTTCCCTGGCAAGCGATCCCAGCTGCTTGGCTTCCCTACCTTCTAATTCCAAGCTATTAGCCCCATTGTCCCAGCATCGGAGGAGCCAGGTGATAATATGCTCACCTATACGGCGGCCAAAATCTTTTCGCATATCCCGCAGCTCACTCAAGGATAGGGACCGGGTTATTACCTCTGGTTCTGCCTCTTCCTCCTGTTCCCGTGATGACCCTGGTTCGCCTTCATCCTTCGCTAAGCGAACTGATTTTTTTGTATATTTCTTTTTCTGTACGGGGGCAACTGATACTGGTGCAGGTTGGTCCGCTGGTTCAGTTGCAGTACCGCTCGCCGGGTCTTGGATAACCGCAGTGTCTGTTGCCAAGGTTTGCGTAGCTGCTGTGCTCGTTGCTGGGGCTGGAGGGACCTCAGTGCCCGTTGCTGAGGTTTGGGTAGCTGCCATGCTCATTGCCGAGGCTGGAGGGGCTGCAGTGCCTGTCGCTGAGGTTTGGATAGCCACAGTGCTCATCGTTTTGTTGTTAGGTCCAGAGACCTTCTCTTCCCCTTGAGGGTACTGAGTGGTGTCGAACAGGGCTCGATAGGCATGGGCCAGGCCCCAGCACGTTGCAGTAATTTGTATCTCTCTGGAGCTGCCGGGGTGACAGCATACCTTTTCCAAATATTTTACTAGTTCTTCTGGATTCTGCACTTGTTCAGGGGTGAATTTCCAAAACATTGGAGGTGCCCACTTTTCTAGGTACTTGCCCATACTACCCCACACACCCTGCCACTCATAATTATCCAGCCTTGGGGCAGATCTCTGGGTGATTTTCTTAAATAGTTGTTTAACCTTAAATGAGAGCTGAACCAGATTCAGAAGCATGCTAATTCCTAGCAGTAGGGCTAGGACCGTGCTGGTCCCAACATCCCAAGAGTATTCAAATTTTTCAAAATTCTCAAACACCATTGTAACTGGACTGAAGGAGAAAGGAGAGGGGAAGAAAGGTATCCCACCCATAGACTGGTTTTCCAAGGAGGAAAGGTAAATGGTATAATTATTAATAGTTTCCCACAGATGGCTTCCACAGTATGAAGGTGACAATGCTGGGTGCAAGTACCGGATTAATCCCACAGCCGACGACTTTATCATACCATAAACCAGTGTTACACAATACATCAAAGCGAAAACCTTAATCCACCTCCCACGGATGATAAGCAGCAGAAGAGGGACTACATACAGCAAGCGAGGTGATACATAACAGAACTTTAAAAACCAGAGCAACCACTCTAAGAACACATAAATCAACATAATGACCAGCAACTATTAGACCGATATAATGAATGCTTATAACAAATTTGTGTTAACAAGCTCTGGTCAGGTTTGTCGTTATCTCAACCCTTCGTGCCCCACGTTGGGTGCCAAAAAGGACTGTCGTGGTTTAACCCCAGCCAGGAACTAAACACCACGCAGCCGCTCACTCACTCCCCCCCACCCAGTGGGATGGGGGAGAAAATCGGGAAAAGAAGCAAAACCCGTGGGTTGAGATAAGAACGGTTTAATAGAACAGAAAAGAAGAAACTAATAATGATAATGATAACACTAATAAAATGACAACAGCAATAATGAAAGGATTGGAATGTACAAATGATACGCAGTGCAATTGCTCACCACCCGCCGACCGACACCCAGCCAGTCCCCCGAGCGGCGAATCCCCGCCCCCCACTTCCCCGTTTCTGTACTGGATGGGACGTCACATGGTATGGAATACACCGTTGGCCAGTTTGGGTCAGGTGCCCTGGCTGTGTCCTGTGCCAACTTCTTGTGCCCCTCCAGCTTTCTCACTGGCTGGGCATGAGAAGCTGAAAAATCCTTGACTTGAGACTAAACACTACTGAGCAACAACTGAAAACATCAGTGTTATCAACATTCTTCGCTCTGAACTCAAAACATAGCACTGTACCAGCTACTAGGAAGACAGTTAACTCTATCCCAGCTGAAACCAGGACAGGGACAACAGTCTGATGGAACAACTGTACCATATTCAGTTTATCCACCATTTTAATAATTTTGAAAACCTGAGTTATACCCCCTTTCATCCTTCTCTTCAGTCTGAAGTGTCTCAACTCTTCATAAGGAGCTGTACCATACCCTTGATAATTTTTGGTGCCCTTCTCTTTACCTTCTTTAATTCTATTATATCCTTGAAGGTGTGATGACCAGAATGGAACACAGTACTCGGGACATGGCTGCTCAAAGGTTTTATGTACTGGCAAAATGCTGCCCTGTCTAGTTCTCAATACCCTTTGTTTTAGAGTGGTTTCAAGGATTCCCGAGAAGGCGAACACACACACACTGACTATAAGGGAAAAAGCAAGCATTTATTAACTACAGACATGCGTTATGCTAAGGGTATCTTGTAAAGCAAATTAACATACCGACCCGAGGACCGTGAGGAAGATGGACCATCCGGACATTCTTGCGCCGCGAGCTCAGCCCAGCAGTCAGTAGGTGCCAGCTTTACGTGGGCATCCCCACGGAGGCAACGGTGGCCTTGCCATACACCAGCCCGATGCTCTTCGGGAAATCCCGGTATTTATACATTTGCGGAGGAATGGGTTTCGGCACACGTGGCCAGCGGGTGCCAAAACACGCCTCGGTTGCAACATAGGGAGCCTATGACGCATGCGCTCGCTGGCCAGGCACGCTGCACGCGCCATAGCCATCCTGTCTATTGGTTCATGGCTTTTGTACATGCAGCATATTGTCATAATCCAGCAGTCGCGCGACGACTATGCTTACAGCTGTACCGTGCAACAGCCTGCTGCCCGTCCTCCCCCAGTATTGCTCAGCTTTCTTATCTCTGTGGTCAGCATTCCAAACGACGAGCAATAAACCATCTGTTTTCTGTGCTGACTGCGCTTTTCTTGGCTATCTACTTCTCCCCCAGTGTTCATCCATGGACCAAAATTCCATCTTTTAACTCCTCCGTATACATGCCACTGCGTGGTCCGTGGATGGAACACGACGATATTCTACCATTCGTATGACATGTTGTTGCAGCAGAGTATCCATCATTTGTCGTATTAGTTGAATAATACAGGGGACAAAACACATGATACATAAAAATACAAGACATACAAGAGCAAAACCTAAGATGAGTTGTCGTAGCCATGGCCACCCCCATGTCCACCCTGCAAAGGGGTTCCAACCTGTTTGCACGACAAGTTGGTGACTTAGCCTTTGTAGCTCCTGTATTTGTGCATGAACAGATGTGGAGCGGTTGCTCAAGTTCATGCAACAGAGTCCATCAAAGTCTTGGCATCCATGTCCATGAGCAAGTAATAGAAAGTCAATTGCAGCTCTATTTTGTAAGGTTGCATGTCTAATACTATCTACATCTAACAGTAAATCAGATAATGCTAAACTAGTGGAGTTACTATATTTGGCTAGCCAACATCCCAGTTTGTTTAGCTGAGACAGGGCTGCAGCGCTTGCTACCCCAGGTGCGAGCACAGATGCTGCGATAATCCGTGGGGCGTCCCAAAACTCCACGTTATCTCTACAGTTGGGATCAAATGCATGTATTTCTTGTGATTTTTGAGTATGGTTTCTCTGCTTCCAGATCACAAGAGTGACATTCGGGGCTAACAAGGTGAGTCGGCCCAGGGTACATGGGCCTCCTTTGATGGCTTGTGGTACTCCTAGCCAGGCTTGGTTACCACATATCAAAAACAGTCCCAATGGCAAAGACATATGCATGGAAAAACTCTTCGTAACACCTTTGGAGGTGGTGTTACACCAGAGCAACGTGTTGGAATATCTTGGTAGTGTGGCATTAACCCACCATGATGCACTCTCTTTACCAGTGTAACTAAAATAGGTACACCAGTCTGCATTCAGGGACCCCAGAGTCTGCAGTTCCTGGGGTGGCAATGAAAGTGAATGCCCAATTCATGGAAACCAAGCATTCCAGTCCATTGGATTTATAACTGGCCGTATGGTAACCATCGACAAATCCTCAAACTCCATTGATGACAGTGGAATCCCTATTAGACATGTGAGAAAGGCATTATTAGGAATTGCTGTACTGAGACACAAGGAATTTTGTCCAGTCACATTAGCCAGGGTCACTCAGATGTTTTCCTTGGGTTGTGGCAATATCCATGACTGCGTCCATCTGTGAACATAAGGGGGGGGGGAAACATAGCCTATACCCTACTCCCGTCGTGTTAAGTGCTGTGCTGGCACGCACCGCCATGCAGATTCTCCCTGCACCACGATAGTTACAGCTTGTGAGTCATCAGCAGCTATAACTTTGGCTGCAACTGGTTGTCCTAACGGGGGCCGATACCATACCCGCGCCCCAGCGAACCACTGCGTGGTCTCTGTAGTTGGTGGTGCACTCAGGACATGATATACCAAAACCCATGGGGCGGCAGGTAGGATCACCGCCCGCGAGGAGGTGGTTTTAATTCCAAATATGAGTGGTCTTTTTCCAGATTCCTGAGTTGGATTCAGTAACACTAGGCCCCAGGCCAAGAGCCCTGGGGTCAAACACAATAAACATAGACAGTTGCCGGAGGCTGGATACAGCGTGACGTTGGTACGAAACCACCGCATCTCTTGGCTAGCCATGGTTATATCTGTAGTACTTTGTATGGCGTATCCACCACCCTGGGGTGTAGCCGTGAAGGCCGTCCCTTGTAGAACGGATATTCCTGGATTTGCAACCTTTGTGGTTCTGATCTGCCCTTGCTTCATGCGTAGCATGGGGGTCGAGCTCTGGCCAATGATACGGTTATTCAAGATGCGTACTGCTTCAGTTAGATGGTCTACCCACCCAGTGAACGTACCACCCCCCAAGCGCTTCAGCTGCTCTTTCAGTAATCCATTAGTGGGCTCTACTAATCCCGCCCCCTGGGGGTGGTAAGGCAGATGCCATGTCTATGTGACTCCTCGGTCACTGGCCCACTGTGCTACTCTGGTGTTCTTGAAGTGCGTCCCATTGTCAGATTGGATCTCTACAGGGGTACCATAATAGAGCTCTATCATTTCTAAGCATTTAATTGTGGTATGTGCATTACTATAGCAGCTGGGAACTGCTACTACTAGTCCCGAATATGTGTCCACAGCTATGCAGATATAGCGCTGTCGCCTATGTTCCCGCAAAGGCCCAACATAGTCAATCTGCCATACCTCACCCCCAGTATTGCCCCAACGTATGCGCCCTACTGGCTGATCTAAATAAGGATGTCTTTTTAGCAGTTGGCAAGTTTCACACTGAGCAATACATGTTTGAACATCTTTTACTGAAAGTTGTACACCCTGGGCCTTAGCCCATGCTATGGTGGCGTCCCTTCCTCCATGACCAGCCTTTTCATGGGCCCACCGTGCCAACGCAGTGTTACTCTCTTCCTCTAGCTTTACTGATTGAATCTTTGTGAGGGCATTGGCTTGTGCATTCCCCAAATGTGTTTCAGATTGTTCTTTCGTGTGTGCGTCCACATGAAATACACAGATGTCCCTGTCCTGGAGGAGCCCAAATACGCTCCCAGCAACTTTTTTTTCCTTCTTAAATATGTTATCACAGAGGTGCTACCACTATCGCTGATTGGCTCAGCCTTGGCCGGTGGCGGGTCTGTCTTAGAGCTGGCTGGTATTGGCTCTGTCAGACACAGGGGAAGCTTCCAGCAGCTTCTCACAGAAGCCTTTCTGTAACCCCCTCCCCACTACCAAAACCTTGCCACACAAAGCCAATACATTCCACCCCTCGCCTCTGTGCATCACATATTTAAGAATTATCATTAAAATCTACATTCATCACATAAAATCTTCACAGTTTTCACAAACTTCACTCACATCAACAAAAAAGAATTCTCCACATCATAATCAAAATAATATCATTACCACACTGACAAAAAGTGGACAATTTACACACAATCCACCCCTCATCCCTTCACCACAATTACAACAAAAAACATTTCCTTACTTGTCATGCAGCTCTTCACTCTCTAGCTGCGTTCAGTCCATGTTTTGCCCGTTACCCCTCTCAGTTACTATCCTTATCTCAAATTCCTCATATTCCCGGGCTTCAGCACTAAAAAAGACTGTGGAGGGTTGACCCTGGCTGAACGCCAGGTGTCCACCAAAGCCGTTCTATCACTCCCCCTCCTCAGCTGGACAGGGGAGAGAAAATACAACAAAGGGTTCGTGGGTCGAGATAAGGACAGGAGAGATCACTCCCCAATTACTGTCACAGGCAAAACAGACTCAACTTGGGGAGAATTAACTCAATTTATTACCAATCAACCAGAGTAGGGTAATGAGAAATAGAACTAAATCTCAGAACACCTTTCCTCCACCCCTCCCTTCTTCCCAGGCACAACTTCACTCCCGGATTCTCTACCTACCCCCCTCCCCCAGCGGCGCAGGGGGACGGGGAAGGGGGTTTACGGTTGGTTCATTGTTGTATGACTGTAGTCACTTTAAGCTCCCGCAACTGATTCTCCAGCTGCTCAACTTTTGCTTCCAGTTTCAAGCAACAAGGACTCCGTCCCGCGGTACACCTTGTTATCGGATTTCTCTCTAATCCTTCATGCGGAGAGCCTTCCATTCACTCCCTGCACAACCAAGTGGCGCAACCGACAGATAGCTACCGGCTCCACTATCCGCGTCCCACCCACTTGTGTCTGTGTGCCTCCTTCTTTACAGGAATCCCATCCTCGTCGCCAATTTATGTTTTAGGGTGGTTTCAAGGATTCCCGAGAAGGTGAACACACACACACTGACTATAAGGGAAAAAGCAAGCATTTATTAACTACAGACATGCGTTATGCTAAGGGTATCTTGTAAAGCAAATTAACATACCGACCCGAGGACCGTGAGGAAGATGGACCATCCGGACATTCTTGCGCCATGAGCTCAGCCCAGCAGTCGGTAGGTGCCAGCTTTACGTGGGCGTCCCCACGGAGGCAACGGTGGCCTTGCCATACACCAGCCCGATGCTCTTCGGGAAATCCCAGTATTTATACATTTGCGGAGGAATGGGTTTCGGCACACGTGGCCAGCGGGTGCCAAAACACGCCTCGGTTGCAACATAGGGAGCCTATGACGCATGCGCTCACTGGCCAGGCACGCTGCACGCGCCATAGCCATCCTGTCTATTGGTTCATGGCTTTTGTACATGCAGCATATTGTCATAATCCAGCAGTCGCACGACGACCATGCTCACAGCTGTACCGTGCAACAGCCTGCTGCCTGTCCTCCCCCAGTATTGCTCAGCTTTCTTATCTCTGTGGTCAGCATTCCAAACGACGAGCAATAAACCATCTGTTTTCTGTGCTGACTGCGCTTTTCTTGGCTATCTACTTCTCCCCCAGTGTTCATCCATGGACCAAAATTCCATCTTTTAACCCCTCCGTATACACCCTTCTTGATGATGCCCAACTTCTGTTCAACTAAAGCAGCAGAGTTCATGGTATCTTTAAATTTTATAATCATGAATAATTTTTTGTAGTTAAGTTTTACAAGTCTTATTTATTCTTTAAGCCAAAATGCAATACATATATCAACATTTCAATGCTTTATTACTTCTAGAAGCATATTCAGGAGTTGTCTGGAATATCAAGTACTCAGTACAAACTGAGCCATTCTTCAGGAGAAATAATAAGTTTTAAGCTTGTGTTTCTTGTAACTATAGAGAAAATAATCAACAGCAATATATTATAAAACTCAGACCACTTAAAGAAACTGGACATTTAAATTTATTTTCTGAAATGAATTATGAAGTGTGAAACTTACATGGATTGTTTTGATAAAAAAGGAAAAAATACAGCTCTTTTATTACTTTTAAGAATTTTTCAGTCAGCTTGTCTGTGAAAAATAGAGATTTTTCTTGGTTAGTTTTGACTGTATGCATTTTATGTTCTGCAGGCAAGCTCAAAAGATGCTGGATACCTGTATGCAGCAGTACATCACCGCCTTGTGACATTGTGTAGCTTTGCTGAGCAAGAACCAGATGCTAATCAAGTAGACAGAGTCAGAAATAGCTTTTCACCCATTAAACTGTGATAGCAATGATGATGATGAAAGAATAACTCAAGTGAGCAGCAGTGGATCTGGTAAGCAGAAATTTTCCTGGGAATGCTGTAATTCTTTCAGGGTTTTTTCTTTTAAGCAATGAAAATTGTACTTTTTTTTCATGCTGCCTATATATCTATAACAGTTTCTGTTATAGATACCCTTTTTCAGGTAGAAGAGGGTAATTCCTTTTAGTATTTTGGCTTACTACTGTTAAAATGCAAGGTTTTGCTAGATCAAGTATCTACACATCTTTATAGTAGCGGAATACTCTTTTGACAAAAGGCTGAGGGTTAAGACATTTTAATATTGTCAAGCTTTGGCTAAAGGTTCTTCAGTATATTTCAGTAGAAATGACTAGAGGTATTGAGAAACTAGTTGTTACTTGAATAAGTGAAAGTTGAGTCCATTCACATCAGCGCTTAGGTAGTTACTAATGACTTAATGTGTTTACTAAGATATTTATTATGCAGTAGTTAACTTCATTTAAAACACCGATTCTTGATCAGCTGTAACAACTACCTCACTAGAAAATTTGCAAGTCAAGATTTACACAGTTTTGGCAACTTTCTTCAAAATAACAAGAATGTAAGCTCCTTAAAGTGAAGAATGCAACTAAAACAAGACATAAGGGGCAAGTTGCTGACTTAATCCTACTCTAGAAGCTGTTAGTACAGCCCACAAGAAGTCTGGGGTCACATTTGCAGAAAGCAAGGCAGAAACTGCTGTCGGACAAAAGCTCTCCTATCTTAGCAAAAGACAAGTCACATTTCTGGGGTGAATTCACTTGCTTGTGCCAAACTGCTACTGTGGATACAGGAACTGCCAATTACATTTGATTTTCTAATAGAAGGACTACAGCAGGCATGTTTGAATTGTTGCTCATAGCATTAGTTTCCCTCTTCAACCGAGTAACATACTGTCCTTATATTATAAACTCTTCCTTTTAACAACTATTCAACAAGAATCAAGTAATGTACGAGTAACAGCTATGAGTGACTGCTTATAAGGGAACAAGTCTTTTTTCCCCCTTTTGGCAAATAGAATTGCAGTTTACAGTGCTTGTTCTGATTATCATTTGTTGTTTAACTACATTTCAGTAGCATTCAGTACTCTAAACAAAGCATGATGCTCTTGTATAAGATTTTCTCACAAATACCTTTTTTCTGTTTAGAAAATGGGAAAATTGTTAGCTCTGAGAACTCCATGGATTGCTACCAGATAATCAAACATTCCCTCTGTAATTCCTAAATAGTCTCTATTGACTTTACAAAAAGTTTCTGGTAACTTGAAAACTCTGGATGGAGCTTGATTCCTTTCCAGAATTATTGATGATAAGAACTCTTTGTTCTTTTAGGGAAAAAAAATGAGGGGAAAGGGAATGTCAAAGCACTGTAGGAGCACAGATTTGCAGAGACTTCTGATACAAATATTCAGATGGCAGCCAGCAAACAGATTCTGAGATATGAGTGTCAGGTGCTGGTTTTTCTTGACTGTTTAGTTTAAGCTTCTGTCTTTCATTTATGTCCAAATAGTTACTGACAGCAGTTCTAACAATCCCTTTCAAGTGCTTTTTGGATGACTTCTAGCATTTCCTGCTTATCTTAATCTCTTCTATTATTCTCAGAGCCACGAGGTTTTAATTTTGCATAGATTTCAGTTACTGGTATCCAAGTCTCACTTTACATGCATTCACATCTTACACACGCCTGTCCCTGGAACTCCCATTTTCAAAACAGGAAGAAAAATATACCTTATGGGTTTTGAACAGGATGAGGTCAGTTTTAAATATCAGCATAGAAACATCCATTTGGATACAAGAGATCAGATCCTGCATACTTAAGAGCATTTGTTTAAATCTTTCATTTTCATGATTTGATTTTCATTGAAGGATGTGTGAATAAGTCATCTTATTTTTATTGATGTAACTCAGTTTCAGAGATTACTTCTCCTTAAGACTACATTATGTTAAGAAGCGTAAGTTCTCAGTGACTGTTTCATTACAAGAAATACAATTAGAAAGTATGCCTGTATTTTATTTCATTCCATTCTACCTATTTTGTCTCAGAAAAAGCGATGATAGTTCTTCCTTTTCTTAATATAGGCAATTTCCTTCTTGTTAAACTGAACTAACACAGTTCCCTAGATTATGCTATATATTTCATGACACTGTAAAAGACATGAAAACATAAATCAGAATTATCGTTAGTACTAGAGACTGAAGAAGAAAGCAAATATGATATACATAAGCAAAGCATTAATGAACATTAAAGTGATTCTATATGTTTGCAAAACATTTTTGTAAGAATTTTTCACACAGAATTATTCAATATAACATCCACAGGATGTTAATGCTGTATAAGGACACTGTATAAGATAGTAGAGGTATTTCTACCATTTTACAGATTCAGTATAGACATCTATTCCAATATTTCTTAAATTCTTAATTGAATTGCTTTACTTTCAAGTAGAGATATTAATTTCATAAAGTCCATAAAGAATAAGTTACTGTACCTGATATTTTTATCAGATTGTATTTGACCAGTTACAGCTTGGATATTTTCACCAATGAATTGCTCTGTAAATCTAAGTGGAGAGAAACAGAACAATTAATCTTTAAACAGATTTTGAGAGTGGATGGGATCAATAAGTCTCTGGGAAGTATTTATCTTTTCCCACTGACTACAAAGTGAGCTGAGGAGATGAATTTAGACTAGACAGCAAACTTCCAGGCTGACCAAATCAAGCAAATCTCTTCTTCCATTTCATTCATTGCTAATTCATTTTTCAATATATTGGGTTTGCACGGCAAGGTTTTGGTGGCTGGGGGGCTACAGGAGTAGCTTCTGTGAGAAGCTGCTAGAAGCTTCCACCATGTCCAATACAGCCAATGCCAGCCAGCTCCAAGACGGACCTGCCACTGGCCAAGGCTGAGCCAATCAGTGACAGTAGTAGTGCCTCTGTGATAACATATTTAAGAAGGGGAAAAAGTTGCTGCGCAAGAGAAAAACTGCAGCCGGAGAGAGGAGTGAGAACATGTAAGAGAAACAACCCTGCAGACACCAAGGTCAGTGAAGAAGGAGGGAGAGGAGGTGCTCCAGGTGCTGGAGCAGAGATTCCCCTGCAGCCTGGGGTGAAGACCATGGTGAGGCAGGCTGTCCCCCTGCAGCCCATGGTGGAGCAGATATCCACCTGCAGCTCCATGGAGGACCCCACGCCAGAGCAGGTGGATGCCCAAAGGAGGCTGTGACCCCGTGGGAAACCCATGCTGGAGCAGGCTCCTGGCAGGACCTGCAGCCCTGTGGAGGGAGGATCCCACTCTGGAGCAGGTTTGATGGCAGGACTTGTGACCCCACGGGGGACTTGCACTGGAGCAGTCTGTTCCTGAAGGACTGCACCTGGTGGAAGGGACCCATGCTGGAGCAGTTCGTGAAGAACTGTAGCCTGTGGGAAGAACTCATGTTGGAGAAGTTCATGGAGAACTGTCTCCCGTGGGAGGGATGCCACACTGGAGCAGGGGAAGAGTGTGAGGAGTCCTCCCCCTAAGGAGGAAGGAGCAGCAGAGACAACATGTGATGAACTGACTGCAACCCACATTCCCCATCCCCCTGTGCTGCTCAGGGGGAGGAGGTAGAGAATTCAGGAGTGAAGTCGTGCCTGGGAAGAAGGGAGGGGTGGAGGGAAGGTGTTTTAAGAATTGGTTTTATTTTTCATTACCCTACTCTGATTTGATTGGTAATAAATTAAATTAATTTTCCCCAAGTCGAGACTGTTTTTCCTGTGATGGTAATTGGTGAGTGACCTCTCCCTGTCCTTATCTCGACCCACAAGCCTTTCATTATATTTTCTCTCCCCTGTCCAGCTGAGGAGGGGAGTGATAGAGCAGCTTTGGTGGGAACCTGGCATCCAGCCAGGGTCAGCCCACCACAATCTGCTAAGTATTGTAACTATGTTTGCCTCCAGTTGTCTTTGTAATATCTGGCTGAGGAAAGATCAGCAGAATTCTTTATTATCACATATGAAAAATTTTCTCACTAAATAATTTAACAAATAAAATAATGAAAAATGCTGATATGACAATGCGTGAATGATTAGAACTAGAGTGTTCCCTTCTGAGGGAAATGCCACTGGTCTCAGACAATTGCATGACTCTCCCCTTTTGTTTTTCCTCTCCTTAGACTTGTAAACCTTACATTCTTTGCTGTGTGGTAGATCTGCTTCAACAAACAGAATGGAGAATTCCCATTAGCCAGGCATATAGAATAGCCCAGTATGGGAGAATGGTCTCCTGGTAGGCAACAAGTTGTACCTGACCCCTGTAGATAAAGAGGACCTAGCACCCAATATACCTGTGTCCAGGGTGTGTTCTGAAATGAGTAACATAATGTGCAAACTGTTGCCACTACTTCTTCCTCCTTTGCTAATAGATCTCAACCATCTATTTGGGATTTTCCTGTATGTTGGCATACCTGTGTCAGGTATCTGTGCAGACATAGTCTTGTGTCAGCTCATTTTTAAGCACCTTGACTACAGGGAGTTACAAATTCAGCACATGGGAGTACTGAGTTGCTCTGCTAATATGCATAAATTCCACATAAAGTTATTGGATAGACAGTTCTCTAACTTAGACACTGTGCAGCTCTTGCAGGGTGCCTACCTCTTTTGAGATGGGTTGACCCTGGCTGGAAGCCAGGTGCCCACCAAAGCTGTTCTATCACTCCCCCTCCTCAGCTGGACAGGGGAGAGAAAATATAACAAAGAGCTTGTGGGTCGAGATAAGGATAGGAGAGATCACTCACCAATTACCGTCACGGGCAAAACAAACTCAGCTTGGGGAAAATTAACTCGATTTATTACAAATCAACCGGAGTAGGGTAATGAGAAATAAAACTAAATCTCAGAACACCTTTCCTCCACCCCTCCCTTCTTCCCGGGCACAACTTCACTCCCGGATTCTCTACCAACCCCCCAGCGGCACAGGGGGATGGGGATGGGGTTTACGATCAGTTCATCACACGTTATTTTCTGCCGCTTCATCCTCCTCAGGGGCAGGACTCATCACACACTCTTCCCCTGCTCCAGCGTGGGGTCCCACCCACGGGAGACAGTCCTCCACGAACTTCTCCAACGTGGGTCCTTCCCACGGGCTGCAGTTCTTCACGAACTGCTCCAGCATGGGTCCTTTCCACGCTGTGCAGTCCTTCAGGCACAGACTGCTCCAGCGTGGGCCCCCCACGGGGTCACAAGTCCTGCCAGAAAACCTGCTCCGTGGGCTCCTCTCTCCACAGATCCGCAGGTCCTGCCAGGAGCCTGCTCCAGCGCGGGGTTCCCACGGGGTCACAGCCTCCTTCGGGAACCCACCTGCTCCGGCGTGGGGTCCTCCACGGGCTGCAGGTGGATATCTGCTCCACCGTGGACCTCCATGGACTGCAGGGGGACAGCCTGCCTCACCATGGTCTTCACCACGGGCTGCAGGGGAATCTCTGCTCCGGCGCCTGGAGCATCTCCTCACCCTCCTTCTTCACTGACCTTGGTGTCCGCAGGGTTGTTTCTCTTACATGTTCTCACTCCTCTCTCTGGCGGCCGAATACCGCCGTCCCAACTTTTTTTCCTTCTTAAAAATGTTATCACAGAGGCGTTACCACTATCGCTGATTGGCTCGGCCTTGGCCGGCAGCGGGTCCGTCTTAGAGCCGGCTGGTATGGGCTCTCTCGAACACAGGGGAAGCTTCCAGCAGCTTCTTACAGAAGCCACCCCTGTAACCCCCCCCCGCTACCAAAACCTTGCCACACAAAGCCAATACATCTGTGTTTTCTATTCATTCTGTCAACAGATAGAGAAAATATGTCTGTAGTCATTCTGCTGCAACTCTCTGCTGCTTTGTATCTTGTTGGTTAGCAAATATTATTTCCTTGTCATCCTCAGAGCTGAAAAAATGTTCTGAAATATTTGAAGTCCTTTTAATTAATTCTCAACCTTAAAAGCTGCATCACACCTGAAGAGTCAAATTACAATTTAATCTTCCCATTTGAATGTATGTATGAAGTTGGAAGAATTCTCAATACCCCGTCAAGATTAGCATCCACATGAGCTGAACTAGTATCTGGATTATGCTGAATCTTAAATAGCCTGCCAAAATTAGCACTTGTCTGACATTGATTTAGCATCTGGATGACAGTAAGCTTAAGTGGGACTGGTTTTTTGTTTTCAGGAAAAGTGAAGTGCTTCACAATAGAGCATCTGTCTCAAATAGTGAAGCACTGGGATCCTCTTTGACTTCTCAGCCTGCTGATAACAAAATGTTCTTTCCATGACTAGCTGTACATTGTGTCCTTTTCTATCAGCCTCACTCCTGACCACAACAATATTTGCATCACTGACCTTCATATTTCATTGCTGCAACTCATACTCAGGAACAAAGCTCCATGTTATAAAAACTTCAGCAGTTGTAAAACACAAAAGCCCTATGTATTTAGTAACAGGTCATGGTGATAACTTTGCCCTGGAGTTCAGCTGGTTATGCACTGAATGCAGAGTTTGATTTCAAAGTCTGTCCTGATAATCAAAGCCTTCCATTAAATAGGATTTAAGCACCTGAGTGTCATGATATCCTTCTAAATCCTACTACCTCTAAATTCTACTACAGCTGTAAAATCCTTGGCAAATGAAGGAGCAGTTCCAGAGCAGGCGCAACAGAACTTTTGCAGACATAGGATTTAAACTTTGTAATTTGCTCCCACAGTATAAGGAACAAAGCTTATTATCAGTCACAAATAAACAAACTCCCTTTTGATCTGCCTTTTCTCAAGATCATTACATATATACATAAGTATATGCACAAACACACACATTTAAACATGAAGCTACATCTAAAAGCTGAGGAGGAAAAGAGATGTTTAACTATTTTGAAGAGTTTGGATACTGTGGTAATAGAGGACATGTAAATACATAAATGTGCAGACATTTATGCTATGAATTTTTACTCTTGAAATCCTAATACTTTATTTATTCTGTTTAGTCTCATTACACTAAAATTGATTGTTTCTCGAGACTAAAGGTATGCTAATATGTAATATATTAACTTGGTTTTGAAAATGTAAAGTTTGTCATTTTATGACAGATGGAGCAACAATTTCTATGCCCAAACAATAAACAATTTTCTTACAGCTTTAATTTCCGTCTAACTAGTTGTCTGATTTTGTGTCCTAGTTAGAGCTTCCTACAGACAGTTCCTTCCATGCTGCAGTATTTTGAGCCTGTTTTCCTAATGAAACAAAGTTTAAACAATTGAGTACTCCGTCCATCTATCTGTCAGACCAACTTTGAGCCCAATGTTCAGTTTCAGAAAAAATTGATGGAAGGTAGAAAGCGTAAAGACAATTTAAGTTCTTCATGAAAATTGGCAGTTGTTGAGTGACAGAACTCAGAGGAAGGTATCCTTTGAGGAAAAAGCTTCAGGGTAAGCTTGGTATTTTCTGTGGGGCTGAGTGGCACTTTCCTGGTTCTGAACAAGCTGCAGCATTTGCTGGGAGGGAGGAGCGAGGAAAACCATGGAAGGATGGATACCTGGGATTATTGTGGCCTGAAGAGTGGTGTAGGGATGTGACCCAAATCCATATGAAACTATACATCACTAATTTTGCTGTTTATGGAGCAATCTGTTCTGTGTTTTTTCAGATGAATGTTTTTTATTTATTTACAGAACATGGCTTCTGCATACAAAATATCTAATAAATCCCAGTGATTAATTTATATACATAAGGGATACAGAGCTGGAAGCTCTTAGGTATTAGTACAGGAATAATTTTCAAAAGGAGGGAAAACTAACAATTCATAATTAAGGATACATATGCACATATCTGCCACTAAGATTATGAGTTTCTGGCAAAATTTACTTGGATAGGATAGCTAAATGGCTTATTTTATGTTCTGGAGGTGTTCACAACAAAAAACTTTGTATCTCTTCCTAAATCTTGTCACTCAGTTTTTTATGTCATGATCTTTAGTGACCTCTGAATTAGTTTTGGCAAACTGTATGAAGTTAAGAGTTTGGTAATGTCTCTATTGAATGAATGAATACAGGGAAAACATTTAGCACATTTGCAGTAGCTTTCAATGCTACTTACAGTCTGTACAAAATGGACAGGGAGGGAAAGAGCATCCTCTTTTCCCTAAATGGGAATTTAACACTGGAGCATGCTGGCAGGAAAATATAGAAAAAAACCCATACATTGCCTGTTCTACAGCAGTTGTCTTGTTACCAAAAAAGCCGGTCAAAGAAACTCTCTAAGACTCGATTTTGGAGTTTTAGAAAGCAGGCATTCTTTATTGCAGCGCTGGGTGCACGGGGGATCGCTCCACCTATCATGCACACCGTTACCTACAGCAAGCAAAATTTATATTATTCCAGTCATACATATTCATATTATCATTTACATAGTGTCCACCCTTTGATCACGCGCAGTGTGGGTCATCTCTTTCTCCTAGTTAGCTGGCCTTGGCAAGTTTTAATTACAAAAACTCAGCAGAACTCAAAGCTTATCATCAGGGCCCAAGGCACATCAGGCCCGAGGCCTCCTGTCTGTTGGCGCCTCCAGCAGCGCATACCATTGACAAAGCTCAAGGTTTTTCTTATCTAATTAGTACATACCAAAATTTTGAAGTTTTCAAGCAAGCAAAAGTTCGTCACTACAGCGATACAGTAAAATTTTTCCTTCTCATGCCTTTATTCAAGGCATCAACCCCCCCCTTTTATTGAGACTTTGGACTTACAAATCCAAAGCCTCAATACCCAAACTTAATTTTCATGTACATTCGACTACAACAGCTACAGCATTGAATCATTACACAGGCTAAGATGCATACACAGATTACAATTATTGCAATAATGAATAGATTTTTCAACCAAGTCCAATTAGGTAGCCATGAGGTAAGTTTGTGCCATAACTCCTCAAATCCCCAGGACGTATTGTCCTTTGTAACTTGATGTAAGATTTTTGTTTGTTTCCAAATCTCTGCTAGATCAGTAGAAATTCTGCCACTTTGATCTACATATGTACAGCAGCTCGTATTAACAGTTGTACAAACACCTCCTTGTGAAGCCAGTAGTAAGTTAAGAGCCATTCGATTTTGCATCACTACATGAGACAAACTAGATATTTCAATTTGTAATGCCTGTATGGCATCAGTGGTTCTGTTTTCAATGTCCTCTATTACAGCTGATATATTTACTATTGCCTTTTCCAATTCACTAACTCCAAGCCAAGGGATCCAGAGAGGCTTGGCCACCATGCATTGTCTGGATGTCCCTTACCATTTTGTGGATTGTTAAATAATGATACATTTATTGGCAGTGGCACTCCTATCAAGGGTAGGACTTGGCTTTGTCCGGAGGTTGGCATTTGGGTACAAATCCAACAATAACTTTTGCAGAGTATTCAAGTTATATTCTGTGTTAAGATTAAATGGAAGTTCAGATCCCAAGATGATATCTGGCACACTTGACTCATTGCTACCATAATTGTTACAGACAAAACATGAAAATCAGTCATAACTTTTTCAATTTCAGTTTAAGGGGAGACTTTTGTTCAACTGTCCATGAGGTTGGAGCCCTCTTAATCCTGGAGTAATGAATCCATGGGCCTTTCCCTTGGACCTTGACAGCTGTATAAGTAGTCAGGAGTACCTGGAATGGTCCCTTCCACTTCTCAGTCAGCGGCTCTGAATTCCACGACTTGATGTAGACCCAGTCTCCAGGTTCAAATGGATGGGCTGGTGTATCCAGTTCCAAGGGCCTGCTTGTTGTCACGTACTTCCGCAATTCCTGTAAAGTCTTTCCCAAGGACATTAAGTAATTATTCAAGTCCATTGCCCCTTTAATGTGGATTGTTCCTGGTATATGTGGGGCCTGGTAAGGCCTTCCATAAAGTAACTCATAAGGGCTCAAACTGGTTTTACCACGAGGTTGTATTCTGATTCTTAACAGTGCTAAAGGTAGCGCTTGTATCCAAGTCATTGATGTTTCCTGACATATTTTTCCAATCTGCAATTTAAGTGTATAGTTCATTCTTTCTACCTTTCCACTTGACTGTGGCCTATAAGGAGTATGGAGATCCCATGTTATGGCTGAGTTTTTACTCAATTGTTTTATAACTTCAGCAACAAAATGTGGTCCTCTGTCTGAGGACATTCCTAAAGGAACACCGAACCTCGGGATAATTTCTTTTAACAAGATCTTAGTTACTTCTCTGGCTTTATTGGTGTGACAGGGAAAAGCTTCTGGCCATCCGGTAAAAGTATCAACTAGAACAAGGATGTATCTATATCCCCCTTTTCTAGGTAGTTCTGTAAAATCAATTTGCCAATAGTCTCCTGGGGAATTTCCTCCTTTTGTAACCCCCAAAATCAATTTATTGCTAGTATTTGGGTTATTTTTACAACAAATTTCACATTTTCCCATGATGGATCGGATAATTTCTGTCATTGCTCAGCTTATAACTATCTTTTGAAGATGTTTTACTAAATTTTCAGTTCCCCAATGTACTTTATTATGCTCTCGTTTAGCAATTTCTCTCATTAATGAGGGTGGGATCACTATTTGTCCTGTGGGTGTAACAGCCCACCCATCTGTTTGTTCCTGTGCCTGTAAGGCTTTTATTAATTTAACATTTTTACTATCATATTTAGGTGGTATTTCTGGTAAAGTTATTTCTTTTTCTGGTAATAATGCCATGATGTCTGTTTCTGCAGCCTCTTTGGCAGCTTCATCTGCCAATTGATTACCTATTTCTGGTGGGGTTTTTCCTGTTTGGTGGGCTTTGCAATGCATTATGGCTATCGCCGTCGGTTTTTGAATACTCTCTAATAGTTCTTGTATTTGTGCAGCATGCTTGATTTCAGTTCCTTGTGCTGATAGTAGTCCTCTCTCTTTCCAGATGGCTCCATGGGCGTGTACAACTCCAAAAGCATACTTAGAATCTGTCCAAATATTAACCTTTTTCCCTTCGCTCAGTTCCAATGCTCGGGTTAAGGCTATTAGTTCTGCCTTTTGGGCTGATGTTTTGGGAGATAAGGCTTGTGCCTCTATTATGCCATCTAAGGTTGTCACAGCGTATCCTGACGGTCTCTTCCCATCACAAACAAAACTGCTGCTGTCAGTATATAACTCCCAGTCTGGATTTTCTAACGGAACATCTTTAAGATCCGGATGGCTAGCATATATTTTCTCTACAGTTTGTAAGCAATCATGTTCTGGTGAGCTCTCCACTTGATCAGTGGAGAAGAACACTGCAGGATTTACAACTAAAGCGGTCTTGAGATTGATGTCATCTTGTTCTAGTAGTACCATTTGGTATTTCAGCATACGGCTGGGGGACAACCAATGCCCCCCTTTTTGTTCCAAAACCGTGGCTACCATATGTGGTACATACACAGTAATTTCCTGAGTTTCTGTTGCAATTAAGATGTCATCTACATATTGTAATACAGTTCTGTGGACACATATTCAGCTAACAGTCGCAAGAGCATTCCAGATGCCTTTAGAAGACCTTGAACAGAATAAACAAGAAGACAGAAAAAGAAAGATACCAATTAGAAGAACACAGGTGCGCATTCCACGATAAAGGGAACTTGGCACAAAGAACCTCAATTCGGCAGTTTATCTTGACCAATTAGACTGAGAGAAGTTTCGCATGTTTTAGTTAGTATAACCAATTATGTCTTATGTTTATGCGTGTGTACAGTGTTGATATAACCAATCATTAAGTGTAACTAGGCGCGTGGAAAACGCGTGAATAATGTGTGTAACCAATAGTAAAATAGCTAAACGCATGTACGGATGTAACCAATGTATAAAAATGATGTCTGATGCTCTAGTAAAGGGTCTTCAACTATGATCATATTGATCTGTCGTTGAGTCCATTATTATGCTCCCGCACAGTTCCTTGTCCATTTTCTTTTCTCCAAATCTCTAATTCCTTCGCCAGCTGATTTCCAAAAATAGTTGGGCTATTCTTGAAGCCTTGTGGTAGAACTGTCCAAGTATATTGTGTCTTTCGCCCTGTTTCAGGATTTTCCCACTCAAAAGCAAAAAGCTCCTGACTTTTAGAGTCCAAAGGGATGCAGAAAAAGGCATCTTTCAGATCTAAAACCGTAAACCAGCTTTGTTCACTGGTGAGGGTAGTTAGTAATGTATACGGGTTTGTGACTACTGGATGTATATCTTGTACTATCTGATTTATTGCTCTAAGATTCTGGACTAAACAGTAATCTTTTCCGTTAGCTTTCTTTACTGGTAAGATAGGTGTATTGTATTTTGGCTCACATTCTACCAGCAACTTACATTTCAAGAATTTTTGAACTATTGGTACCAAGCCAGTTCTCGCTTCTAATTTCAAAGGGTATTGTTTAATTCTTACCGGTGACGATCCTGGTTTTAGATCAATTCTTACTGGTTCCGCTCTCTTAGACCTTCCTGGAACTTCTCCTGCCCAAGCGATGGGAATCACTGCATCTTCTATTTCTCGAGGTATCTTGTCCCTTTTGGGATTTGTATCCTGTAACAACAAGGCTATGGCTTCGACATATTTAGATTCTGGGATTAAAATTTCAACTTCCCCATTCTTGAATCTGATTTCAGCTTCTACCTTTTCAAGTAAATCTCTACCCAATAAAGTTTTCGGAGAATTTGGCAAATAGAAAAACTGGTGAGTAACCCATTGTTTTCCAAGTTTAAATTTCAGGGATTTGAAAAATGGCCAGGTCTCATGAGTCCCTGTCACACCAATGACATTTACGCTTTTGTTATTTAAATTTCCTTCTAGTGTATTTAAGACCGAATATGTAGCCCCAGTGTCGACTAAAAATTCTATTTCCTCATCTCCCAGCTTAGCTATAACCAGGGGTCCCACTGGGGGAGATATTCCTCCGGTCCCTATCAGTCCTCTCTCACTGCTTACTTCAAACACTTCTCTCAGCACAGCCACAAACACACTTGATTCCTTTTTCTTTTAACATTCCTAATCCTTATCTCACTTGTAAATTCCTTGCAAAAGCGGCTGCCAGTAAATCAGCCTCTTGTTGCTTTGCTCCTCTTTTTTTTTTCCTCTGCTCAGTTTTCTGCTTTTCTTCATGCTCATCGTATACAAACACAGCAACACTCAAATTATTTCTCTAAATCGGGGCCGTTTGACCCACAAGGACACTAATTGCGAGTGCATCATTAAAATTTTGTTAGCAGAGCTTGTCTGAGTCTCCAAAAAATCACTGGGATGCTCGTCAGGTCTCTGCCTGCATTCTTGCACTTTTAGTCCAATTTACCAATTTACTCTTGTTCTCCACATGCCCTAATGGCTTCTATTAAATTTCAGAGCTCTGTCTGACAAACGGCTCAGTCTCCTACATTGTTTTAGTCCCAGTTTTGATTTTTTATTTTTTTTCCTAGCCTGTTGTGCTAGTTCTGCTCAGGGAAATTTAACTCACCCTTCTCCTTTTCCAAAGCTAAAACGAGGGGATCACTAGGTGCAAGATTTATACCGCATTCCTTTTGCCACTCCGGATGTCTCCTCAAAGTAAAGAACATATCCGCATACAACACTTCATCCCACTTTCCTTCTCTCCTCAAGAATAACATTAATTATAATAAGGTGTTATAATTTAACGTACCATTCATAGGCCACTTTCCCCATCATCCAATTTATACAGTTGCCAGCATTGATTACAATACTTAATCAAATTTTCCCTTGTCGGGACCCCACCCATATTAAATATGAATAACAGAACAATTAAATGATCCAAGCAAACAAAACAAATCTGTATTTCCAATAACCAAGTTCCGATAACCAGGCACAATTATATCATTCACAACCACAGCAGTATTACCAGTCCAACTGGCCGGGGACTCTAACCCTGTACAATCACAACAGTATTACTGGTTGGGGGGACTCTAACCCCAAGCAAGCTTATTACCGGTCCAGCCGGCCGGCCGGGGACTCTAACCCCGTAGATACTCTAGAGCCGGGGACTCTAACCCGGTAGTCAGGGGACTCTAACCCCCGCAGGCACCTAGTCCAACCTCTGCGGGCTTTAGGAGCCCTCTCTCTGATGAGGCAGACAGTCCAGGGACTCTAACCCCAGACAGTCAGGGGACTCTAACCCCAAGGGAAAAGAAAGAATGCCTTCTCACCTTTCCAGGGGACTTGCCTTGAAATCTTTGGGTCCGGGGATCAGAGGTTCTCCCCGAGAAATCCTCGGTGCCGGCTGGAGGTCCAGAGATCCCACGGAGCCGTCGATGTTCAAAGGCAGGGTCCCATCTGGGGTGCCAAATTGTTACCAAAAAAAGCTGGTCAAAGAAACTCTCTAAGACTCGATTTTGGAGTTTTAGAAAGCAGGCATTCTTTATTGCAGCGCTGGGTGCACGGGGGATCGCTCCACCTATCGTGCACACCGTTACCTACAGCAAGCAAAATTTATATTATTCCAGTCATACATATTCATATTATCATTTACATAGTGTCCACCCTTTGATCACGCGCAGTGTGGGTCATCTCTTTCTCCTAGTTAGCTGGCCTTGGCAAGTTTTAATTACAAAAACCCAGCAGAACTCAAAGCTTATCATCAGGGCCCAAGGCACATCAGGCCCGAGGCCTCCTGTCTGTTGGCGCCTCCAGCAGCGCATACCATTGACAAAGCTCAAGGTTTTTCTTATCTAATTAGTACATACCAAAATTTTGAAGTTTTCAAGCAAGCAAAAGTTCGTCACTACAGCAATACAGTAAAATTTTCCTTCTCCTGCTTTTGTTCAAGGCATCAGTCTCTCTAAAAAGTGGAATTCAGATTCCAGAGTCATCTTTCAGAAACACTAAATGTGTGCAGCTGTTTGAGCATTTTCAAATTGCTTCTGAAATGTTGAAGTCAGTTGTGTTAGATGGTGTAGTTTGCTTTGCATAAACAAAGACTGGGAAGAAAAGTAGAATAGTACATTTCTGTTAATTAAGACACATTCTAATGAAAGTGTAGACATGAAAGCTTGCCCCTTCTCATTGGTTTTGTGTGAAAAAAAATCAATAATTTGTATTCATAAGAATAACTGCATTTATTTTGTTTTTTCTGAAGAATCCTCCTCTATTTTGGAATTTATGAAGCAAATTATATGACCCAACTATGTAATCACTGATGAGGGTACATACGTTGCAAGCAAAATGCAAACACACATGGATAGAATCTGGGATCAGAAATTAAATCAGAATATACCTGCTAATGTATTCATGTACCTGCCTTGTAAGATTTTGATGTCTTGAACAAGTGACGTGTTCTCTAAGTGTTAGTCTGGAGTTTTCCTCTGAATAATCAGAATTAACAGCTGTGGTCAGCTGGGCTCAAAATTTGAGGACTCAGTTTTGTGAAACGTTACCATGATGGTCTGTTTACCTCCTCCTCTGTGAATGCAACTAACACTGATAGCATTATAATTTTCAACACAAAGATAGCACTATCATTTTCAGCTATCAGTAGTACTTAGGAGCATATAAAGAAAATCTAGAGAATGTAAATGATTGGATTAGCTAATTATATAACTAGTTATTAATTAAATAACCACAAGAGGTCATTACAGACTTTAATAAGGAGTAGAAATGAGCAGTTGTCCTAGATTGTAACTGCACTAGAAGCAATATATAAATTCTTTTGGATGAAAAAAAGCTACATTTGGAGAACAACCTATGTAAAACTGCTGGTACAGTCGTGCATTACCAGTTTTGCAGCTAGTGTAACAACTTAGGAATAATTTAGTTTTTACATAGACATTTTTCCAGTTACATTGTTTTTGTAACACAGAATAGATAATTTTATTATATAGGGTATTTTGTAAGTCCATTACATAATTTGAAGAGTGTAAAGCTAAGGATGCCTGGTTTTCTATGGATTTGTCTTGAAATTTACCTCATGTATTGTACTAAAATGGGTATTACTCCTAAGCATTTTCCTTGCTGCAGGCAGTACTGAGGTGTCCATTTCCATAAGGAATTTTTAAGTATTCTGTGCCCCAAACAAATTTTGTTGTGGTCAGCCAAGGGTTTAAAAAATTATTAAAGTGGGAATTCACCCCTGCTCCATACTCGTATCCTATAAGAATACCAGGCTAAAATGTCTATGCTTATTATGAACTAATCTGTCCATTAATGCACTGGGTGTATTGCTCTGAAGTCATTGAAGATGGGGCATGAACACGTGTCATATGTCACAAATTGTAAATATATTTCAAAATAAGCAAAGTGTCATTTGACAGATACTTGTGTCTTGTTCCTGTGTATCGGGTATACATTCAAATCAAAAGGTGCAGTAAGGGAGAGGTTAAGTAGTGTCTATTGAACATTTTGTAAGTAGGTCCATCTACAGAGTAAGGTGTAAACTGTGAGTAACATTCCACAAACTCTATTTTATGTGTTATGGAAAGTTTAAACCTTTTTCCACATACAGAATGGGGTGTCAGATGATCTGTGTACCCTTCAGCTAGTCTGTCAGACTTCCTTTTGGGAACCCTGGATGAATCACTTCATGTTCTGTGCCTCAGCTCTGCTTCCAGAACATTAAGATATCATATACTGTTTTGAATTTACATTTTAAAATATATATTTTCATATTTTATGCTTATAATGCTTGCTGTGGGCATTAATCCAAAATACCATAACATGATAATCGCATGGCCTCAGGGTAAAATACTGCTCCATATTCAAGCTTGCCTTAGAGGTTGAAGATGATTTGTTTTTCAAAGATCAAAACAGTTCAATATAAATAAGTAATGTCTGAAGCACAGAATCCTAGAGGAGCAGCTCAACGGTCAAATAAGTTATAAAAGAGATACCATTCAGAACAGAGCTGTAAATTTTCAAAACCTCTTATATCCCTTTTGGTCTCCAGGATCTTGTATTATCTACTGCTTTGTACAATCCAAAAATTAATGGTTATACTGAATGAGGCATTTTCTGTTTAGCAAGGGAATTAGTTATGTTTAATTACTTTCCTGGTAATCTGGTTTGTGGTAGTTTCCTTCAAGGCTAAGTTAATCAGTAGATAAAAAAATCCTCCTACCTGTCAGTAAAGACTGGATGGAGCTTTTGTGCTGTTATACAAGAGTAAGGAAGGGCTGAATGGCTTTAGCTAGTCTGATTTCCTAAGACTCGTATTTAGCAAAGCACTGCAGAAGAGTGCTGCACTGACAGGTAAAAAGCTGCTGCTTCAATCTTTCCCCACAGTGAGAAGCTGTAACTTCCCCCAGGGAAAGAACAGGCACAAAGTGAGTAATTAGAAAAACGTGCATAAATGAAGCATTCAGTGTAGAAGTACTGTGTGTGAAAGATAACACCTGAAAAGGCAGTTATTAATACTGATTGTGATGGGTTAACCCTGGCTGGATGCCAGGTGCCCACCAGAGCTGTTCTATCACTCCCCCTCCTTCTCAGCTGGACAGGGGAGAGAAAATATAACAAAGAGCTTGTGGGTCGAGATAAGGACAGGAGAGATCACTCACCAATTACCATCACAGGCAAAACAGACTCAGTTTGGGGAAAATTAACTCAATTTATTACAAATCAACCAGAGTAGGGTAATGAGAAATAAAACCAAATCTCAGAACACCTTCCCTCCACCCCTCCCTTCTTCCCAGGCACAACTTCACTCCCGGATTCTCTACCAACCCCCCAGCGGCACAGGGGGACGGGGATGGGGTTTACGGTCAGTTCATCACACGTTATTTTCTGCCGCTTCATCCTCCTCAGGGGGAGGACTCATCACACTCTTCCCCTGCTCCAGCGTGGGGTCCCACCCACGGGAGACAGTCCTCCACGAACTTCTCCAACGTGGGTCCTTCCCACGGGCTGCAGTTCTTCACGAACTGCTCCAGCATGGGTCCTTTCCACGCTGTGCAGTCCTTCAGGCACAGACTGCTCCAGCGTGGGCCCCCCACGGGGTCACAAGTCCTGCCAGAAAACCTGCTCCGTGGGCTCCTCTCTCCACAGATCCGCAGGTCCTGCCAGGAGCCTGCTCCAGCACGGGGTTCCCACGGGGTCACAGCCTCCTTCGGGAACCCACCTGCTCCGGCGTGGGGTCCTCCACGGGCTGCAGGTGGAGATCTGCTCCACCGTGGACCTCCATGGACTGCAGGGGGACAGCCTGCCTCACCATGGTCTTCACCACAGGCTGCAGGGGAATCTCTGCTCCAGCGCCTGGAGCATCTCCTCCCCCTCCTTCCTCACTGACCCTGGTGTCCGCAGGGTTGTTTCTCTTACATGTTCTCACTCCTCTCTCCGGCTGCCGAATACCGCCGTCCCAACTTTTTTCCTTCTTAAAAATGTTATCACAGAGGCGCTACCACTATCGCTGATTGGCTCGGCCTTGGCCGGCGGCGGGTCCGTCTTAGAGCCGGCTGGTATGGGCTCTCTCGAACACAGGGGAAGCTTCCAGCAGCTTCTTACAGAAGCCACCCCTGTAACCCCCCCCGCTACCAAAACCTTGCCACACAAAACCAATACACTGATATAAAAAAACCCCAAACAACCAACAGTATTTCCAGAGAGCTTGCTTACAATATTAAAAAGTAGCTTAGGATCTATTATTTCATTTTTTCCCCTGGACTTGCAAAATGCAGACTTGTCCTGCTCACATGCATTCACAGCGCTGCTGCACAGGTCTTTTCCCAAGCCTGCTGCTTTCACCATATTGCCTTTTTCTTTGCTTCCTCAGACATTGTAATAAATGTAATAAAGACCAGAATAGTCATGAATAAGAGGTGGACCTTTCAAACTACATGTTTCTCATCAGATCCTCACATGATGCAGTATTTAGTCCTTTTTAAATAAAGGACCTGTTGTGTTTTTCTAACTTTCCAAATCCTTCTCCTCAGACATTTAACATTGAAGCAAGCCAGCTTCCCAGCAAGGCACCTCACTGAGGTCCACCTCAGGATTTCCAGAGTCTGCTTAATACCAAGTCCTGTCTCCATGAGTTAAAACAGAGGATGCAACTGGCTTTGTTTTACAAACTGTTAGCACAGAAAAGAGCTGCACGGAAGACCATGAGGAAGGGATACAGGAGGTGTCCCTTTGAGGCAGGGGAGCCAAAGCAGCCCAGCTGAGAGGACCCAGCCCCTCACAACGGCCGTTAGCACCAGGTGCGCGCAATCCACCCGCCAAACCCGCGAGGAGGTAGAGCCGGGGGCATAGAAAGATGGCGGGGGGAAGACGCTGTGCGCCAGTTGCACGCGCAGTCCATGCTCCCAAAGCACTAGAAGGCAAGCACTCGCTACACACTCTCCCCTCCTTCCCTTCCTCGGGCCGGCTCGGTTGGTCGGGAAGGACGCATGTGCACACTGCACCAGGCCCAGCTCAGAAGCGCTCCCCGCCACTCCCGCGAAGGGTAGACGCGTTGCGGCGTTCTTCGGCATTGGTGGGGGTAGCGCCTGCGCGCGGGGAGGGGCGGGGTGTTGCGGCACGACCGCGTCACGTGTGCTGAGTGGGAGCAGCCGTTGTGCGTGCTGGCTGCAGGCTCCTGCCCTGGGGGAGAGCGAGCTCGGGCGATGTCCTCTTTCCGGGGCTTTTTCTACGGCTACTTCTGCTTTGTCAGCCGGGTGGTAGCCCGCTGTTCCTCGCTGCTCTGCCAGCGGGCGGTGGGGGCTTCCTCTGCCCTGCCGGGGCTGCCGCTGCTCGGTGGCGCTCGCCGGCGTCTCCTCGTCTCCTGCGGCCTGAGCCCCGCTGCCCGCTGTGCGGTGGTGGGGCCTGGGCCGTGCGTGCCGCGGCGACGGGGCTGCGGTAGGCTCGAGGCGGCGGGTGGCGGATTCTGGCCGGCGCGGGTAGCGGTGGTGGTGAAGACGACGCGGTACGAGTTCGAGCAGCAGCGGTACCGCTACGCTGGGCTCTCCGAGGAGGACCTTAAGCAGCTGGTGAGCGGTGGGAGGGGACGGTGGTCCCAGCCTCCCCGGGCGCTACCGCTGGGGTCGCGGTGGGGCTGGGCTGTGGGGACGTGTCCGGGCGCGGGGAGGTTTGAGGAGTTACGAAGGCGATGCCCAGGCCCTGGAGGGGCCTGCTGGGCCGTGTGCGTGGGGAAGGGGTGTCCGGAGTAGGCCCGAGGCTTCCCCTTGTTTTGGTGCGTGGGGCGGCGCCGTGGGCCGAGGGTGCGGCCGCTCTCCCCGCGGTCGGCCGTTGCCGGGAGGTTGTGTCCATCTCGCCGCCTCCCGAGGCCCTTAAGCCCGTCTCTGTGAGGTGGTGAGCGGCGCTGCTCGCTGCGGTAGGCTAGGAGAGGGGTTATGAGCTTAACCTCCCTTTATTCATCTACTGCAAATTGCTGAGGTATTTGTGTAGTAAGCGTGTTTGGGTTTTATTCCCGGAGTAATTCCAGTAGTGTTCAGCAAGCTACAATTTTTTTTTTTGTAAAGTGTAATATAAAGACTATATTTAGGGAAGTGCATGCTGAGGAAAACACTATGTTGTGAAAATCCCCTCTGAGGCTTAGAGAGGACTTGTTCTCGTTTCTTCCTGCTCCTTTGCTCTGTATCCTTGTCTTGCTTCCTCACTTCATCCTTCAGGTTTTTTTTTGAACTCCTCTAGCTAAACAGCTAAATCTCTCATTCACATCTGTCTGTCTTGCCTTTTTATCTGGTCTTTAAGAAACATTCAGTACAAAAACAGTGGCTATTATGTTAATGAAGGTATACTAAGGAAAGCAGGTATCTTTAAGAGTTGATATGTGTACCCAGTGTCTTGTGTCTTCATCTCCACCAAGCTCAGTGACCCTGTCCTGTCTTATGTGTACCCTGTGACTGTCTCCTTTCAGTGCTCTGTGTCATCTGCCACTGGTGGGCTAAAGGACGGTACCTGCTGGAGTTACTTTGGTTGTCAGCAGTCTGTGCAGACCAGGTCATGAGCTCATACTACTGTCTTAATTCTGAATAAGACCATTAATTTGGGTCTGTCTAGTCTTTGGTCTCCTACAATGGGAAATGTTAGACCTCTGTTCACTTACTGCATTTGGAGTAAACTTTCAAATGCACTTATGTAGCAGGGACAAATGATATAGTGGTTGTGGTGGGTTGACCCTGGCTGGATGCAAGGTACTCACTAAAGATGCTCTATCACTCCCCCTCCTCAACTGGACAGGTGTTGTGGTTTAACCTCAGCCAGCAACTAAGCACCATGCAGCCACTCACTTCCACCCCCCACCCAGTGGGATGGGGGAGAAAATAGGGGGGGAAAAAAAAAACCCCAAAAAACCTCATGGGTTGAGACAAGAACAGTTTAATAGAACAGAAGAAACTAAAAATGATAACAGCAATAATAAAATGACAATAATAATAAAAGAATTGGAATATACAAAACAAGTGATGCACAATGCAATTGCTTGTCACTTGCTGACCGATAACCAGTTAGTTCCTGAGCGGTGATCCCCCCCTGCCCAGGCCAACTCCCCTTAATTTATATACTAGGCATGACATCACATGGTATGGAATACCCCTTTGGCCAGTTTGGGTCAGCTGTCCTGGCTGTGTCCCATCCCAACTTCTTGTGCCCCTCCAGCCTTCTCGCTGGCTGGGCATGAGAAGCTGAAAAATCCTTGACTTTAGTCTAAACACTACTTAGCAACAACTGAAACCATTGGCGTGTTATCAACATTCTTCTCGTACTGAATCGAAACCATAGCACTATACCAGCTACTAGAAAGAAAATTAACCCTATCCCAGCTGAAACTGGGACAACAGGGGAGAGAAAATATAATGAAAGGCTCATGGGTCGAGATAAGGACAGGGAGAGATCATTCACCAATTACTGTCATGGGCAAAACAGACTTGACTTGGGGAAAATTAGTTTAATTTATTACCAATCAAATCAGAGTAGGGTAATGAAAAATAAAACCAATTCTTAAAACACCTTCCCTCCACCCCTCCCTTCTTCCCAGGCACGACTTCACTCCTGAATTCTCTACCTCCTCCCCCTGAGCAGCACAGGGGGATGGGGAATGTGGGTTGCAGTCAGTTCATCACATGTTGTCTCTGCTGCTCCTTCCTCCTTAGGGGGAGGACTCCTCACACTCTTCCCCTGCTCCAGCGTGGCATCCCTCCCACGGGAGACAGTTCTCCATGAACTTCTCCAACATGAGTTCTTCCCACAGGCTACAGTTCTTCACGAACTGCTCCAGCATGGGTCCCTTCCACCAGGTGCAGTCCTTCAGGAACAGACTGCTCCAGTGCAAGTCCCCCGTGGGGTCACAAGTCCTGCCATCAAACCTGCTCCAGCATGGGCTCCTCTCTCCACAGGTCCTGCTAGAAGCCTGCTCCAGTGTGGGCTTCCCATGGGGGTGCTCTGGCGTGGGGTCCTCCATGGAGCTGCAGGTGGATATCTGCTCCACCATGGACCTCCATGGGCTGCAGGGGGACAGCCTGCCTCACCATGGTCTTCACCATGAGCTGCAGGGCAGTCTGCTCTGGTGCCTGGAGCACCTCCTCCCCCTCCTTCTTCACTGACCTTGGTGTCTGCTTAGTTGTTTCACATATTCTCACTCCTCTCTTCTCACTGCTGCTCCTGTTGCGCAGTTCCCCCCCAGCTTCTTAAATAAGTTATCACAGAGGCACTACTGCTGTTGCTGATTGGCTTGGCCTTGGCCAGCTGCGGGGTCTGTCTTAGAGCCAGTTGGCATTGGCTGTATTGTACATAGGGGAAGCTTCTAGCAGCTTCTCACAGAAGCCACCCCTGTAGTCCTTGCTATCAAAACCTTGCCACACAAACCCAATACACTTGTATAGCCTTCCTTTGTAAAGAACTAGGTTAAAAAGTACAGTATCTAAAGTAAGATAGTTCTTCTGTTTTTCCTGTATACTTCAGTTGGTCATCCATCTCGTATGGAATTCCTGTCCAAACATTTTTACATGTTTTGTAAAGCTCTCTAATCAAATTTCATATGATATCAAGTTTAATGTGGAAACTTCACCTTGTGTTCTTATTCTTACCTACAATGTAGGTTCCTGTTGCCAAAATGTCCCTGTACTTCCTTTCATATGGTAGTTATGGAAAAGCAATGTCTCTTTCAGCTCATCTGTAAGACTGCTTTTCTGTCTCTGTTTAAGCTTCTATTGAGGAAGCATTTCTTGGTGTTAAGTATAGAGAGTCAGGTTGTCCTCAGTGCACAGCTAAAACCAAGAAAACCAAAATGGCCTGTTTGTTCACCTTTCCTTAACTGCTTGTGTACAGGCAAGACTGGAATAGTGAATTGGTTAGTGAGTGTTGAACATCCCTAAAGGTGCTCTCCATTGGATGTAGTGATAGCTGCAGTTTCTCTTCTCACACAAATGAATGTTTTGCAGGATTGGTAACTTGTATCAGTCTGAAGATGTGTTTAAAAAAAAAAACAAAACAAACAAACCACCACCACCACCTGTAAATGCACAGTGTCTGATTGTAGTAGTTGCAGAAGCACCTTAGAGTTTGTCCTTTTGGAGAAACTTGCAGGTATAAGAAGTTAATTCTCCATTTTTTTTTTTTATTCTAGAAAACTGGTGCTTTTTTAAATCTAGCTTTCCTCTCAAAATACCTCTACGTGAGGAGTTGCAGCAATAAAACTCATAGGCTTTGTCTACCTGGCAACGCTAACTTGCCTAACTGTGTTTAGCAATATTGTTAGGTTCTTGCTGCGTGGGTGGGAAAACAGAGATTTGTGCAATAACACACTGAAAAGCTCTTCTGAAATTATATATTTGAAATAGGAAATAAGAGAGTCAGTGCAGTAAGGAGAATTTCTGTTTTTCACATTTTTTTAGCTGACCTGTAAAAAATTTCTGTATTTACATTTTGCTATGGCTCTGGTCTCAATTTTTTTTCCCTCAAACTCTGAGCTAACGGCATTCTCAGTAAATATGTTAGATGAAGGTTCAGGAGACTCTTACCCTCTCTACTGTAGACAGAGATCACTTCTTCAGCAGAGTGCTGCAAAGTGTCCTTCCCTCTCTGTGTCGTATCCTTTGCGGGCAGCTTGGGATCGTGATGTTTTTTGCTTCCTGAGGTTAGTGGCACTCTGTGTTCCCTGTGTCCCTGCTTCTCCTGGGGAGGCTTGAGAAGCTGGTCCCAAGACTACTGGTCTCTGAGGAACAGACCAGACACTGTCCTTGGATGTGCAGCGAGTCCCTACTGCTGCTACCCAGGGTGATGCTCAATTTATCCTGAAGGTCATGATTTGAAGCAGTCATGAATCTGGTGTGGGAGCTCAGTCATGCAGAACAGCCATACAGAGAGCAGGGTAGGAATTGAGGCTCGTGTGAAAGGCTGCTATTGGGGTAGCAGCAAAGAGTGAAAGCAGAAGTGTATAGGAAAAGCTTAGCTCACCTGATGATGTTATATTGCAGGGGCTCAAGCTCAGGTGACCCTAGATCTGGCTTGTGGAGTGGCAGTGTTGTGGCATGAGGGAGCCCATACCAGCAGAGGGGCATGGTGCCTTTGTCATTTGTCACAGATCTTCAGATGTCCAGATGCTGGTTATCTTAAATACAAAAATTCAATTTCAGGGCAATATTGGAGGCTTAGATTTGGGAAGCTGTACCTGGGCTTGTTTGCCTACCAGTTGTGGGCAGAAGAGATGTTTGCAAGTTCTTGGAAGATAACTGACATCTCTACTTGAAAGCTTCAGATTTTAGTATAGCACAAATAATGATCATTGTAGGCTTAATCAGTTGTGCATGATCACTGAGACAGGAGAGCAGACCTGAACTTGGCTGTTGCAATCAGTGTGTTTACATATTAAGTGACTTACTGCATTTTCTGTCTTAATGCACAAGCAACACTGCATGTGTGCCTTTGGGCCTCTAATTAAATAGGATTTGTTCCATATTTAAGGAGGCTGAAGATGAATCATTGGCATACACCAATATATATTAAAATATGATAGAAATCATATCATATATATGATATGCTATATAAATCATAGCATACTTCAAGAAGCAGAATATCTGAATATCAAAACTGGCTGTCTGACACTTTTAATAGAAAACAGAGGCCCTGAGCAGCTGTGGCCTAAATACTTCTGTGGCTTTTTTTTTTTTTTTTGGACACACCAAGTGAGTTGTACTATACAAACACTATTAAAGGTTGCAAGGTCAGAATTCCTGAATTCTTTCTCTGTGCAAATAGAGATGGGCGAGGTGAATAAACAGTCTAGACAGCAGAAAAGCAGAACAGATGGGGGAGAGATGGAGAGCAAGGGCAAACACTCTTGAAAGAGTATTTAGTAGATCTGTAAAAGATTAAATCTTTCATTGCATCTCTACATACATGTTATGCTTGCTTGCTCCAGGTGGTTATTTTTAATATATCTTGTGGCAAATGCTCTTACACACTTACAAATGAGTCTTAAATCTATTGATAACTGTATTTAAACACATCTGACTATCATAATTGGTATTCTAATTCTGAACTATTCTGAAAAGTGTGATTAAGTGCTCTGAATGCTGTTGTACAGGTTTTCAGAGCCTTTAGTTCAGAAGGGAGATTAGAGCCCTATAAAAATGAGAGATTTCTAATATTGGGAAAGAAAAATGCCCCAAAATGACCCAGCACTTTTTTAAAAAGTGTTGCATCAATAAATTCCATGCATCGAATTACACAAGGAACAATTTTGTTTGCCTTCATGAGATTTAAAGAGACTATTGGATTTCTAACACTTGCAGTTACCAGCTATAAGTTAAATAAAAATACTAGTAATTTTCCTAAGTCCCTACAGTTTGCTTACCAGAAATGACAGTGTTGTGGTTTAACCCCAGCCAGCAACTAAACACCACGCAGCCGCTCACTCACTCCCCCCCACCCAGTGGGATGGGGGAGAAAATCGGGAAAAGAAGCAAAACCCGTGGGTTGAGATAAGAACGGTTTAATAGAACAGAAAAAGAAGAAACTAATAATGATAATGATAACACTAATAAAATGACAACAGCAATAATGAAAGGATTGGAATGTACAAATGATGTGCAGTGCAATTGCTCGCCACCTGTTGACCGACACCCAGCCAGTCCCCCGAGCGGCGAATCCCTGCCCCCACTTCCCCGTTCCTATACTGGATGGGACGTCACATGGTATGGAATACCCTGTTGGCCAGTTTGGGTCAGGTGCCCTGGCTGTGTCCTGTGCCAACTTCTTGTGCCCCTCCAGCTTTCTCACTGGCTGGGCATGAGAAGCTGAAAAATCCTTGACATTAGTCTAAACACTACTGAGCAACAACTGAAAACATCAGTGTTATCAACATTCTTTGCATACTGAACTCAAAACATAGCACTGTACCAGCTACTAGGAAGACAGTTAACTCTATCCCAGCTGAAACCAGGACAATGATCCAGTCAACTAATACTGAAAGCTACTGTGTGTCCTGAAAGAATTTCAAGGACACTTACAACTGCTTATTTCGCTCTCAGAAAACCTATACAGAGCAAGCATTGCTGTTGTCCTTATATAAACTAAGAGAACTTAATGTCCCAGTAATAGATAAAGCTAACTTCCTGAGTCCTATTTTTTTGTTTGATAGCAGAATTGAGATGCAATTGCTAACTTCTCGCTGCTGGAGGGTGTTTAGGGAAGGTCAACAAAATTAGCACTTCATATGCAGTTTTAATTACCTTTGAAGATGTCTTGTCAAATGAAAAGTTATGTTCATTTTGGTCTTAATTGGAAGAAAATGATTCAGTGTGGACTACAGTTGATACTCTACTGTGACTGTTTTATGTGCCTTTATTTGGAGTGGGGAGGGAAAGCAAGGAGTTGGAGGTTTGAAACAAGTTTTGGCTCTTTTGGACCACTGCAACAAATTGGCAGGGATGGTCATCTCGGAAATGTGAAGCTCATACAGCTTTCTTGAAAACTGGTATCTGGGTAGAGAAAAGGTATCCTGTTAGCAGGGTATTGCCTCCTCTGAAACAGGCACAATGTGAACTCATCTTTAATATAGGGCACCAACAACATACTGAGCCAGGCTGGTCAGGAAGGAGTATCTCCCAACAGGTAGGAGAGCTTCAGTTGGAGCTTGTATGTTCTTGCACACAAAAACAAAACCCACAGAATTGTGTGTGGGGGGGTGTGTGTGTAAGCAGCCCCCCCCCCCCAATTTAGATGCTTACAGCACCAGCTGTTACTAATCTGTGCATTAAAGTTTTCATGTTTCTTAAAATTCTCTCTTGGGAAATATACTATTTTACCTCAAACTTGATAAATGATTTTTTTATTACAGAAAAAACTCTTTACCTTCTTTTACATTAAATGGTGAAAGATGTATTTTTTTGTATCACTTTTGAATTACCTTTCCTAACTGCCAGCCTTTTGGGTTTGTGAATTTCACACCACTGCTCCAAGGTACACTTTTGGAAACTAGCCAGGCATTTTGTTCTTAGATTTCTGTTTTAGAGGCTTGTACTTAAATCCAGATGCCTGCGATCCACTAGAACTCTCATTAGAAGAGGTTACTTAAATATTTTCAAAACACTAGGATTTTTACAGATGCAAGGAAGGTAGCAGAAAGAAAAAGTTCAACTGAATTCTAATTTTTAAATGAAATCAGATAACTCAGCAGAGTCTTTTTTTCTTAAAAAATTTAGAAGACCTTGAGTTTTCTTAAATTAAAAAAAAAAAGTTGAGCTATTCTAAAAAGCAGTAAGTATTGGGTTAAGTATTTATTCCTGTGTTCTTTTGTGGATCCAAATGGTACAGTGGTACATTTGAAGATAGTATCTTTAAATGGAAACTTATTTAATGAATGAAGTGGTACCGTGAAGCTTTTCATCATTCTGATGATTTCAGACTACCAATCTCTGGTTGCTTATTTTGTAATGTGAATTATTCTTGCAGATTTTCTTCTTCTAGGGAATGCATAAAGCATTTAAAAACTGGTAGGACTATAGTTGGCTCTACCTCTTCCCAAAAAGGGGGGGGGGGAATTGTCTCAATCTACTGAATTTGAAGCATACAGAAGTCAAGACAGACTGTAGTACACCAAGATTATATAAAGCTAAAGACACTTTTTTTAGAAATAAAAATTTTGAGCTAGTCCATTGGAAACTGAGATGGGTATTAAATGTTGTTCAAGTTACACAACCACAGTGTGCATTTGTTTATCTTTACATTTGAAATTTGATATACTCGCATCAATGCTAAGTAACTTTAGTTGCTTCTGCTTTATTAAAAAGTTCCTTCTAGTTTGTCATTCTGTCATAGGAGGAGTCTGGAAAATGGAAACAAATGGATGGAATGGAGTAATTCCTTTTTCCATAGTGTTTGGTTTTTTCCAGCACCCCATTCAAGTATACTCAGTCATATATAGCAAATAGATGCAGAAGTAGGGCATTTCAGTGTAGCTAAACTAAACTTCATGGACTATCTCACCAAGCATCTGGTACTTTATACAGCTGAAAAAGGCTGCTTTTTGGAAGTGACTTTAATATTAAAGTACTTAGCTAGTTGTGATTTATGATATTGTTATGTTAGTGTCCTGCTGAAGTAATGAGAACTGAATGATTGAATTGTCTGGATTGCACTGGATTTCTAGAAACCTGTTAGTGCAGAAAATAGTTACTGATTTGTTTATAGTTAACACAATTTGCTCTGCATTAGTCTTTGAATTACAAACCACTGTGTATTCTTCAATTGTGGTTAAAATTACAATAATACTTTAATGTGGTAGATGAAGAATTAGAAAATGGTTTATGGCACTTTTACTTCATGTGTAGATCGAACTCTTGCCCCAAAGCAGCATTTTTATAAAGCTTCAGGAACATAATGTTGTCAGTTTCATTTACCAAGTGAAGAAATTATTGAAGTCAGCTACTACAGAAGTAATGGAATACAAAATGCTGCAATATGCAAAACACTTTATGATCATTACTCTATTGCAGATATAAAGGCAACATTTGAAAGGCTTCTGTGACTATATAATGAAAGTGAGGGGTCTAAGTTGCTGAAGAAAACAGTGAGGAAAGTATAAGCAAAAAAAAAAAAAAATTTCCTAGCTAAAGCAGCCTACTGGGCTTTTACAGCACGAGGGGTGAAGTACCAAACTGGTAGAAACCTAGCAAATGGCCAAACTATTAGGAACAATTCTGAGCAATTGACAACTGGTTAGTTCAGCAGTCAACAGTAGACAGGTCAGGTAGGACCAGCCTACTACCTTTCTTTTATGGTAGGTACTGACCTACTATATGGGTTAACCTACCACATTTTTTTATAAGCAAGCAATTAATGGTCTGTATGATATCTAATAACCCAGAGGAACTGCGTTTAATGCCTGCAGCTTGCAACTCGGCAGTAATTTGAAATTGAAGACTTGATTCATGTTTAAAGCTTTATAGAGAATTTGAACCTGGGGCCTAGGTTGTGCTGATTCTTAGTAGGGCTTTGTTTTAGGAAGCTGCATGTTTCTCTGCTACTTTAGCTAAGGCAAATGCTCATTATTAAAGCCATCTTGTAAACAAGGCATTGAGTTTGTGGATTGCATTTTTTAACTATTAAATTATCTGAAACCAATGTGCTTTAAGTTCACCTAGGACCTGCTGCTGCTCAGTGAAACTGGTTCTCAGGTTCACTTCAGCGAGGGCCTTGGAGCACTCCTGCTGGTCTCAATTACCTGGACTGCAGGTCCCTGAAAGAGCTGAGTGTCCCAAATGGTTTAATCCACTAGTACTGCAAGCATGATTCTGCTGAAGCCTGCCCTGTTGTTAGTAAAAGGTTCAGCCAGAGGCTTATCAAACAAAGCATCAATTCACTGAGTCTGGAATTTTTCAATAAAGACTTAAATTTGAATAGTGTTGTTTTTTTTTTTTTCCCCAAATGTGGTGACCCTACCATCTCACTTTTAATTTTTTTTCCTTTAGCAAAACCATGTAAGATCAGACTTGATGCATTTAGAGTTTCTAATGCAAAAGTAAGTAGGAGAACACACTTCACCTTTTAAGAAGTTTGAGAAGTTTAAGAAGTTGAGCAACTTCTGTGAAAGCAGGGTCATTAGTATAAATACAGCAACTGAAGCTCATAAATGGTATTTGTCTTAATTCCTTTCTAGTTAGAAGAAATTGAGAGTGGGCATGCTGTCCAACACTTACTGTGAAGGTTAGTGTCATATCCAAACCTGGACACCTGTTGTATACAGCCACCAAATTCAACTCTCCCATCAGTTCCAGCTGATGCTGGAAAACTCACTGAAGGTTCAGGTTTGTGGTTCAAGGTTGCTGTGGCTGTGCTTCTAGCAGGCCCTTTTCTGTGGAGCACTTGAAATGGGCCTCCAAGGTACAGATTTCTACTGGGCAGGTTCTGTCATGGTTAACTGCTTAGTTTATTTTTCTTTGTCTTTTGTGCTTTTTTTTTTTTTTAAGGTTCAGAAACTGAATCATGCTTTAATCCCACTTTATTTGTATGTGGATTATTTTTGCATTACAAAATAGGAAAGCTTAATATGCGATCGGAGCTCTTAAATACAGATGAGGAGAAATGAGAAAGTTCAATGTCTGCCTGACCTGTGAGGAAAACTGAATATGTTTTTAACGTGACAGATGAAGATTTAACTTAACTAGTAGTTAACACTAGAACATAGGAAAACTACTTGCATGCAACTATGGATTGTCAGTCTTAGACTTTGGCACTTAAAGCAATTTTTTAGTCAGTGTTCCTTATTTGTCAGGGAAGTAAAAAAGAGTGTATTAGTTGAAGCAACATGCTATATTCAAAGCTGTTTCTAGTTCAAAACTTAACACTTGGAAAAAGAAGAGGTTTTTTTTTTCCATAGCCCTGTCAAAATAAATGCTTGTTTCTTTTAAAACTGAGAGCACTAGCTGTCTATACTTGGGAGATGTGGTTAATCTAGAGAGACAATGTAAAGATACTACCTTCAAATGTTCCACTGTACATTTGGATCCACAAGAGAACATGGGTAAATACTTACAAGAATTTTAATAATGCTGTGCTCTGCTTAGAAATGGCTAGATGATTTTTACCTATAGTGGTCATAGTATTTTTTTTCTTCAGGTTAAAATTCAAACTTCTGTGTTTAGCTGTTGCTTTCTAAATCCATTTGTTTGGTGGTTCTTTCTGTAGAAACTTGATAGATTGGAAAGCAGTGATCTGTTCTTGTTTTCCTGCTGGGGTGTGTGTGTAGGCAAGTTCATTGTGGAAATTTGAGAGAGTAATTGTTTCTAGATCTATGCTGCCTTTTTTTTTTTTTTTTTTTTTTCCCCCATCTTCTAGTCAGATATTTAGTTTAACTCCTGCATGAGTGTTGTGGTTTAACCCCAGCTGGCAGCTAAGCACCACACAGCTGCTTGCTCACTCCCCCTCCAGTGGGATGGGGGAGGGAATATGAAGGATAAAAGTAAGAAAACTCATGGGTTGGGATAGACAGTTTAATAGCTAAAACAAACTGTGCAAGCAAAGCAAAACAAGGAATAATTCACTACTTCCTATTGGCAGGCAGATGTTCAGCCATCCCCAGGAAAGCAGGGCCTCATCATGTGTAACGGTTACTTGGGAAGACAAAATGCCATCATTCCGAATGTTGGATCATAATCCATGTATGTAGACAACAGCAGGTATTTGGATGTTGCTTGGCTTTGTGTTGCTTTTGTATTTGTTGCTATAAGCCATGTCCTAATTGTGCAATGTTGTTACTTGAGGGCCAGCATTATTCCAGAACAACAGTCCCACAGTTCAAACCCAGTGATGTGAGATTTGTCAAAGATGAGAGTTAAGACTCCAAAAGGAAGGCAGTCAAGCAAATGTCTCTTGCCTAAATGACTGTTAAAGGAGCTCTGTGAAAAATTATCCTTTCATTAAAAAAGATCAGGCTGAAAGATAAGAGCTTTTTTTAGGCATTCAGTCTAGGCCTTTTCTCCTTGAAGTTCATAAGGAAAAATAACTCCATCATAGAGCACGTTCTGCTCATCTTTCTTGGCTCTAGTTGTAGTGTTAACTGTTATAGAGAAGGTTTTGAGGGAGACAATTAATTCCCTTTGCATCTTATTTTCTTCTGTGCAAGTGGGGAGACTGTTGTACTTGCTCTTAGATGTTGAAAGCGGAGAGTGGCCTGTCAAACCCTTTTTGAAGGATGGCTATGACAATTGTAAATAAGAGTTTCCTCTGAAGGGTAGAATTTGCAAGTTGTCTTCATGCAGAAGCTAAAACATAAGGGCCTTTTTGAGGGGTCTGGTAAGACTGAAGTTTGGCATTGGTTCATGGGCCTGTCCTATCGGTGGGCTTGGAAGTCAGGCTGTCCTGCAGTCTGAGATTTTCTGTATGTCACAAATTCCTCCCAGGCTCTCTTTGGGGAGATGGTACGCACAGTGACTGGACTGTCTGATCTTTGCTTTCAGCTCTTTTAAAGTAAAAAGAAAGTGGTGGTCTGTCTGTCTTACTCTTTATCATTGGTATTGCAGAATTCTTTTAAGAAGCAGTATTTGTGATTGTTTCAGTATGGCATTCAGATCCTGGATATCATAGAATCATTTAGGTTGGAAAAGACCTTCAAGATCATTGAGTCCAACCATCATAACAGTCACCTCCCTGCTCCTGCTGGCCACACTATTTCTGATACAGGCCAGGATGCTGTTGGCTGCCTTGGCCACCTGGGCACACTGCTGGCTCATATTCAGCTGGCTGTCAACCAGCACCCCCAGGTCTTTCTCTGCCGGGCAGCTTTCCAGCCACTCTTCCCCAAGCCTGTAGCACTACATGGGGTTGCTGTGACCGAAGTGCAGGGCCCAGCACTTGGCCTTGTTGAACTTCATATGATTGGCCTCAGCCCATTGATCCAGCCTGTCCAGATCCCTCTGTAGAGCCTTCCTACCCTCAAGCAGATCAACCCTCCCTCCCAACTTGGTGTCATCCCCAAACTTGCTGAGGGTGCACTCAATCCCCTCATCCAAATCATTGATAAAGATATTAAACAGAACCGGGCCCAATACTGAGCCCTGGGGAACACCACTTGTGACCTGCTGCCAACTAGATTTAACTCCATTCACCACAACCCTCTGGGCTCGTCCATCCAGCCAGTTTTTCACCCAGCGAAGAGTGCACTTGTCCAAGCCGTGAGCCGCCAGCTTCTCAAGGAGTATGCTGTGAGAGACAGTGTCAAAGGCCTTGCTGAAGTCAAGGAAGATAACATCCACAGCCTTTCCCTCATCCACTAGGCAGGTCACCTGGTCATAGAAGGAGATCAGGTTGGTCAAGCAGCACCTGCCTTTTGTAAACCCATGCTGACTGGGCCTGATCCCCTGCTTGTCCTGGACTTGCCATGTGAGTGCTCTCAAGATGAACTGTTCCATAATCTTCCCCGGTACTGAGGTCAAGCTGACAGGCCTGTAGTTCCCTGGATCCTCCCTCTGACCCTTCTTGTAAATGGGAGTCACATTGGCAAGCCTCCAGTCCTCTGGGACCTGCCCTGTTGACCAGGACTGCTGATAAATGATGGAGAGTGGCTTGGCAAGGACCTCAGCCAGTTCCCTCAGTACTCTTGGATGGATCCCATCAGGTCCCATAGATTTGTGAGTGTCCAGATGGCGTAGTAGGTCACTAACTAATTCCTCCTGGATTAAGGGGGGTATGTTCTGCTCTCCATCCTTGCCTTCCAGCTCATGGGGTAGAGTATCCTGAGGATGACTGGACTCACTATTAAAGACTGAGGCAAAGAAGGCATTAAGTACCTCGGCCTTTTCCTCATCTTTGGTGGCAACGTTCCCTTCTGTATCCATTAAAGGACAGATATTCTCCTTGGGATTCTTTTTACTGTTAACATATTTGTAAAAACATTTTTTGTTGTCCCTTACGATAGTGGCCAGATTGAGTTCTAGCTGAGCTTTTGCCTTTCTAATTTCCTCTCTGTATGATCTAACAAGATCCCTGTACTCCTCCCAAGTTGCCCGCCCTTTCTTCCAGAGATGATAAACTCTCCTTCTTGACTCCTAGCAAAAGCTCCCTGTTCAGCCAGGCCGGTCGTTTTCCTCGGCGGTTCGACTTGCAGTACATGGGAATAGCCTGGTCCTGAGCCATTAAGATTTCCTTCTTGAAGAATGTCCATCCCTCCTGGACCCCTTTGCCCTTCAGGACTGTCTCCCAAGGGACTCTCTCAACCAGTGCCTTGAAGAGGCCAAAGTCTGCCCTCCACAAGTCCATAGCGGTGGTTTTGCTGACCACCTTCCTTGCCTCTCCCAAGAATTGAGAATTCTATCATTTCATGGTCGCTAAGCCCAAGACGGATATGAGGCAGGACCAGAGGCAGTGGGTGCAAACTGAAACACAGGAGGGTCCTTCTGAACATCAGCAAATAATTTTTCACTGTGTTAGTGGCTGAACATGGGAACAGGGTGCCCAGAGAGGTAGTGGAGGCTCTATCTGTGAAAATCTATTCACATAGTGTCCTGGTTTCAGCTGGGATAGAGTTAACTGTCTTCCTAGTAGCTGGTACAGTGCTATGTTTTGAGTTCAGTATGAGAAGAATGTTGATAACACTGATGTTTTCAGTTGTTGCTCAGTAGTGTTTAGGCTAATGTCAAGGATTTTTCAGCTTCTCATGCCCAGCCAGCGAGAAAGCTGGAGGGGCACAAGAAGTTGGCACAGGACACAGCCAGGGCACCTGACCCAAAGTGGCCAACAGGGTATTCCATACCATGTGACGTTCCATCTAGTATAGGAACGGGGAAGTGGGGGCGGGGAATCGCTGCTCGGGGGACTGGCTGGGTGTCGGTCGGCGGGTGGTGACCAATTGCACTGCACATAATTTGTACATTCCATTCCTTTCATTATTACTGTTGTCATTTTATTAGTGTTATCATTATCATTATTAGTTTCTTCTTTTCTGTTCTATTAAACCGTTCTTATCTCAACCCACGGGTTTTACTTCTTTTCCCGATTTTCTCCCCCATCCCACTGGGTGGGGGGGAGTGAGTGAGCGGCTGCGTGGTGTTTAGTTGCTGGCTGGGGTTAAACCACGACAGTCCTTTTTGGCGCCCAACGTGGGGCCCGAAGGGTTGAGATAACGACAAACCTGACCAGAGCTTGTTAAAACAAATTTGTTACAAGCATTCATTATATCGGTCTAATAGTCGCTGGTCATTATGTTGATTTATGTGTTCTTAGAGTGGTTGCTCTGGTTTTTAAAGTTCTGTTATGTATCACCTCGCTTGCTGTATGTAGTCCCTCTTCTGCTGCTTATCATCCGTGGGAGGTGGATTAAGGTTTTTGCTTTGATGTATTGTATAACACTGGTTTATGGTATGATAAAGTCGTCAGCTGTGGGATTAATCCGGTACTTGCACTCAGCATTGTCACCTTTATATTCTGGGAGCCATCTGTGGGAAACTATTAATAATTATACCATTTACCTTTCCTCCTTGGAAAACCAGTCTATGGGTGGGGTACCTTTCTTCCCTTCTCCTTTCTCCTTCAGTCCAGTTACAATGGTGTTTGAGAATTTTGAAAAATTTGAATACTCTTGGGATGTTGGGACCAGCACGGTCCTAGCCCTACTGCTAGGAATTAGCATGCTTCTGAATGTGGTTCAGCTCTCATTTAAGGTTAAACAACTATTTAAGAAAATCACCCAGAGATCTGCCCCAAGGCTGGATAATTATGAGTGGCAGGGTGTGTGGGGTAGTATGGGCAAGTACCTAGAGAAGTGGGCACCTCCAATGTTTTGGAAATTCACCCCTGAACAAGTGCAGAATCCAGAAGAACTAGTAAAATATTTGGAAAAGGTATGCTGTCACCCCGGCAGCTCCAGAGAGATACAAATCACTGCAACGTGCTGGGGCCTGGCCCATGCCTATCGAGCCCTGTTCGACACCACTCAGTACCCTCAAGGGGAAGAGAAGGTCTCTGGACCTAACAACAAAACGATGAGCACTGCGGTCACTCAAACCTCAGCGACAGGCACTGCAGCCCCTCCAGCCTCGGCAATGAGCACGGCAGCTACCCAAACCTTGGCAACAGACACTGCAGTTATCCAAGACCCGGCGAGCGGTACTGCAACTGAACCAGCGGACCAACCTGCACCAGTATCAGTTGCCCCCGTACAGAAAAAGAAATATACAAAAAAAATCAGTTCGCTTAGCGAAGGATGAAGGTGAACCAGGGTCATCACGGGAACAGGAGGAAGAGGCAGAACCAGAGGTAATAACCCGGTCCCTATCCTTGAGTGAGCTGCGGGATATGCGAAAAGATTTTGGCCGCCGTATAGGTGAGCATATTATCACCTGGCTCCTCCAATGCTGGGACAATGGGGCTAATAGCTTGGAATTAGAAGGTAGGGAAGCCAAGCAGCTGGGATCGCTTGCCAGGGAAGGTGGCATTGACAAGGCAATTGGAAGAGGGACACAAGCCATCAGCCTCTGGAGGCGACACCTGTCAAGTGTGAAGGAAAGGTACCCCTTTAAGGAAGATGTTATATGTCAATCAAGCAAGTGGACAACCATGGAAAAAGGTATCCAATATCTGAGGGAATTAGCTGTGCTAGAGACAATTCATCATGATCCAGACAACCCACAATTACCCAAAGATCCAGACGAAGTCCAATGCACACGACCCATGTGGCGGAAGTTTGTACGGAGCACACCATCGTCCTATGCCAACTCACTGGCAATAATGACCTGGAAAGACGAAGAGGCACCGACAGTGGATGAAGTGCCTCGCCAACTCCGTCAATACGAAGAAAATCTCTCCTCCTCCCTACAAGCCTGCATTTCGGCTGTGGAGAAGCTGTCCGAGGATTTCCAGCAATTCAAAGAGGATATGTCCTACTCCCCAGCTGTAAGGACCAATGTCTCAGCTATTAGGAGTGAGCGCTCCTCTGCCCAAGAGAGAGAATATAGAAGGTACACACCGCGAGGTGCCCTGTGGTTTTACCTATGTGATCATGGAGAGGACATGAGGAAATGGGATGGAAAACCTACCTCGGTCCTAAATGCACGGGTACGTGAGCTGCGAGGAAAAACCACCACAAAAGGGGATTCTACCAGGAAAAATGCCACTCCAGTTTCCAAACAGAGTAGAAGGGCTGATCTTATTTCTGATCCTCTTGAAGGGACTTCTGAGCCAATTTTACGAGAAGTGAATACTGGATACTCTGACCAGAATTAGAGGGGCCCTGCCTCCAGCCAGGTGGAGGAAAGGGATAACCGGGTCTATTGGACTGTGTGGATTCGATGGCCTGGCACGTTAGACCCACAGGAGTATAAGGCTCTAGTAGACACCGGCGCACAGTGTACCCTAATGCCATCAAGTTATGAAGGGGCAGAACCCATTTGTATTTCTGGTGTGACAGGGGGATCCCAAGAGTTAACTGTATTGGAAGCTGAAGTAAGCCTAACTGGGAATGAATGGCAGAAACACCCCATTGTGACTGGTCCAGAGGCTCCGTGCATCCTTGGCATAGACTATCTCAGGAGAGGGTATTTTAAGGACCCAAAGGGGTATCGATGGGCTTTTGGTATAGCTGCCTTGGAGACGGAGGGCATTGAACAGCTGTCTACCCTGCCTGGTCTCTCTCAAGACCCTTCGATTGTGGGGTTGCTGAGGGTTGAAGAACAACAAGTACCAATTGCTACCACGACGGTGCACCGGCGCCAATATCACACCAACCGAGACTCTCTGATTCCCATCCACAAGTTGATTCGCCAACTGGAGAGCCAAGGAGTGATCAGCAAAACTCGCTCACCCTTTAATAGTCCCATATGGCCAGTGTGAAAGTCTAATGGGGAGTGGAGACTAACAGTTGACTATCGCGGCCTGAATGAAGTTACGCCACCGCTGAGTGCTGCCGTTCCAGATATGCTAGAACTTCAATACGAACTAGAGTCAAAGGCAGCCAAGTGGTATGCTACAATTGACATTGCTAATGCATTTTTCTCAATCCCTCTGGCAGCAGAGTGTCGTCCACAATTTGCCTTTACTTGGAGGGGTGTCCAGTACACTTGGAATCGATTGCCCCAGGGGTGGAAACACAGCCCCACCATTTGCCATGGACTAATCCAGACTGCACTGGAAAAAGGTGAAGCTCCAGAACACCTGCAGTACATTGATGACATCATCGTATGGGGCAACATGGCAGAAGAAGTCTTTGAGAAAGGGAAGAAAATAATCCAAATCCTTCTGAAAGCCGGTTTTGCCATAAAAGAAAGTAAGGTCAAGGGACCTGCACAGGAGATCCAGTTTTTAGGAATAAAATGGCAAGATGGGCGTTGTCAGATCCCAATGGACGTGATTAACAAAATAGCAGCTATGTCTCCACCAACTAATAAAAAGGAAACACAGGCCTTCTTAGGTGTCGTGGGGTTTTGGAGAATGCATATTCCAAATTACAGTCTGATTGTAAGCCCTCTCTATCAAGTGACCCAGAAGAAGAACGATTTTAAATGGGGCCCTGAGCAACAACAAGCCTTTGAACAAATTAAGCAGGAGATTGTTCACGCAGTAGCCCTTGGACCAGTCCGGACAGGACAAGATGTTAAAAATGTGCTCTATACTGCAGCTGGGGAGAATGGCCCTACCTGGAGCCTCTGGCAGAAAGCACCTGGGGAGACCCGAGGCTGACCCCTGGGGTTTTGGAGTCGAGGATATCGGGGATCCGAAGCTCGCTATACTCCAACTGAAAAAGAGATATTGGCAGCATATGAAGGAGTTCAAGCTGCCTCAGAAGTAGTTGGTACTGAAACACAGCTCCTCTTAGCACCCCGACTGCCAGTGCTGGGCTGGATGTTCAAAGGGAGGGTCTCCTCTACACATCACGCGACCGATGCCACGTGGAGTAAGTGGATTGCACTGATCACACAACGGGCTCGCATAGGAAACCCCAGTCGCCCAGGAATTGTGGAAGTGATCGCGGACTGGCCAGAAGGCAAAGATTTTGGAATGTCGCCAGAGGAGGAGGTGGCACGGGCTGAAGAGGCCCCGCTGTATAATAAACTGCCAGAAAATGAGAGGCAATATGCCCTGTTCACTGACGGATCCTGTCGCATCGTGGGAAAGCATCGGAGGTGGAAAGCTGCTGTATGGAGTCCTACACGACAAGTCGCAGGAACTGCTGAAGGAGAAGGTGAATTGAGTCAGTTTGCAGAGGTGAAAGCCATCCAGCTAGCATTAGACATTGCTGAAAGAGAGAAGTGGCCAGTGCTCTATCTCTATACTGACTCATGGATGGTGGCAAATGCCCTGTGGGGGTGGCTACAGCAATGGAAGCAGAGCAACTGGCAGTGCAGAGGTAAACCCACCTGGGCTGCCACACTGTGGCAAGATATTGCGTCCCGACTAGAGAATCTGGTTGTAAAAGTACGTCACGTAGATGCTCACATACCCAAGAGTTGGGCCACTGAAGAACATCAAAATAACCAACAGGTGGATCAGGCTGCCAAGATTGAAGTGGCTCAGGTGGACCTGGACTGGCAACATAAGGGTGAGCTATTTATGGCTCAGTGGGCCCATGATGCTTCAGGCCATCAGGGAAGAGATGCAACATATAGATGGGCTCGTGATCGAGGGGTGGACTTGACCATGGACACTATCACACATATTATCCATGAATGTGAAACATGTGCTGCAATTAAGCAAGCGAAGTGGTTAAAGCCCCTGTGGTATGGAGGGCGATGGCTGAAATATAAATATGGGGAAGCCTGGCAGATTGACTATATCACACTCCCACAAACTCGCCAAGGCAAGCGCCATGTGCTTACAATGGTGGACGCAACCACCGGATGGCTGGAAATATATCCCGTCCCCCATGCCACCGCCCGGAACACTATCCTGGGCCTAGAATAGCAAGTCTTGTGGCGACATGGCACCCCAGAAAGAATTGAGTCTGACAATGGGACTCATTTCTGAAACAACCTCATAGACACCTGGGCCAAAGAGCATGGCATTGAGTGGGTGTATCATATCCCCTATCATGCACCAGCCTCTGGGAAAATTGAGCGATACAATGGACTGTTAAAGACTACATTGAGAGCAATGGGGGGTGGAACTTTCAACCATTGGGATACACATTTAGCAAAAGCCACCTGGTTAGTCAACACCAGAGGATCTGCCAATCGGGGTGGCCCTGCCCAGTCAGAATTTTTACGTACTGTAGAAGGGGATAAAGTCCCTGTAGTGCACATAAAAAATATGTTAGGGAAGACAGTCTGGGTTATTCCTGCCTCAGGCAAAGGTAAACCCATTTGTGGGATTGCTTTTGCTCAAGGGCCTGGGTGCACTTGGTGGGTGATGCGAAAAGATGGGGAAGTCCGATGTGTGCCTCAAGGGGATTTGATTTTAGGTGAGAACAGCCAGAATTAAACTGTATATTAGTTGCTATATAACCCTGCTAGTGTATGTTATCCTTACTATAATTGTTATATGCTATATCCATAGTACTGTAGTAAGAATCACTTAGATCAAGCAAGAAAAGAACTGTGATAAAAGTGAGCAAAGCGCAGTAGTGATGGAACCAGAACTGACTCCAGCATGCAACAATCCAATGATACACACCATCCTCCTGCTGCGCCAAATGTCACCTGCTTGTCACACCGCACTGAAGCCCAATTCTGCTCTGCAGACTGAGAGGACTTTGCACCATCCCTCCTGCCTAGAAAGACTGGTATGACAGATGGAGCCCAGAGTTGGAAACTAAATGAACTCAATGAACATTTTATGAGCATGACCCATGAACTAAAGGAATGATATCTCTGTGTGTGTATACATATATATATATATCATTGTTCATATGTCTTAAAGGGATGGAAAGGTGATGATGATTGATCAGGATGTAAGTAAAGGTGTGGGAACTGTGCATGACGTCAATGGTATAGAATAAGGGGTGGATACTGTCCTGGTTTCAGCTGGGATAGAGTTAACTGTCTTCCTAGTAGCTGGTACAGTGCTATGTTTTGAGTTCAGTATGTGAAGAATGTTGATAACACTGATGTTTTCAGTTGTTGCTCAGTAGTGTTTAGGCTAAAGTCAAGGATTTTTCAGCTTCTCATGCCCAGCCAGTGAGAAAGCTGGAGGGGCACAAGAAGTTGGCACAGGACACAGCCAGGGCACCTGACCCAAAGTGGCCAATGGTGTATTCCATACTATGTGATGTCCCATCTAGTATAGGAATGGGGAAGTGGGAGCGGGGAATCGCTGCTCGGGGGACTGGCTGGGTGTCGGTTGGCGGGTGGTGAGCAATTGCACTGCACATCATTTGTACATTCCATTCCTTTCATTATTATTGTTGTCATTTTATTAGTATTATCATTATTAGTTTCTTCTTTTCTGTTCTATTAAACCGTTCTTATCTCAATCTACGGGTTTTGCTTCTTTTCCCAATTTTCTCCCCCATCCCACTGGGTGGGGGGGAGTGAGTGAGCGGCTGCGTGGTGTTTAGTTGCTGGCTGGGGTTAATCCATGACACACAGATATGGTCCTGCGCAAGCAGCTCCATCCAGGTGACCCTGCTTGAGCAGGGGGGGTTGGACTAGATGACTGCCAAAGGTCCCTTCCAACCTCAAGAACTCTGTGATGCTGTGGTCTCTGACCACGAGGGCCATAAGCATTTCTCTGGTTCTTTGGAGTAGTTATGTGAAAAGCAGTTGATTAGCATTTATGTTTAATATACTTTACTGTGGTTGGGCTCAGGCAGGCTGTTGCTTTGTGAGTTCTTATGTGAATGAACTTGTTATTGATATCTGAGCTAGAGGGATGAAGCTAGAGATGAGCAGACTGTTTTAATCTCTGGAGCCTTTTGCAAATTGGGACGATTCATTAACCTCATAGATGTAGCTCAGGGCCTTGAGTTTAAATGGCTAACTTTTCATTTGTCTTGTTGTGTAGTGATACCTGCTTGCTTGTTTTAGAGCTAAATTCAAAGAGGAGACCTCTACACATTAGATATGTGTTCTGTAATGCTGCTCTTAGCAAGAATAGAAGTATCCATGGAAATTGTTCAGCCAGTTATCAGGATACTGACAGCTTATTTGACGAGCATCCTCTTCTGCTTTCTGAAGCTGTTGATGAAATAACACACCTAAGACAAATCTAAGTTATAGAACACTCAGTTCCACAGCAATGAAACTACCTATACCACCTCTTGCTAGTAATGCCAATGAAATGTTAGCTGTAGGCTTGCCACTGATGATGGTGTCTCAAAAGCCTGCAAATGATCATACAGAGATACATTATGCTGTCATTGTTCTGAGAAGTTCTCTTTGACCAAGTTGAAAGATAGCATGCTGACAAATTAGCCAAATAAATGAGGTAAATAAAATTGCAAGATGGAGTTTGCAGTTTCTGTTGTGTGTGGAAGTAATAGTCTGTGGAAATAACAGCCTGAAAAACACATGCTGCAGCAGCTGTCTGCTTGTCAGGTGCTTCTTGGCAACAGTGTTTCATTCGCAGCAGATATTTCTAGAGGAGGCATGAATGGGAGCCCTGATTTTAGTAACACAGTTGATTTTTTAAATTTTTTTGTTGTTGTTGAGTGCAGAGGTTATTTGCTGTGGATTTCTTGTTCTTTCTGGTAGTAAAGCAAGGTCAATTTCTGCTTCAAATGTGCAATTGAAAATCTTCTTTTAACAAATTAGACCTGTGGCGCTCAGCAGCAGATATTGTCTGTGGGTGGCAAATACCTTCTTTTCTCCTTTCCACTTTCTTCTTTCTGCTCTAAATGGATCATGTGAGGCTGACAACAGACCCAGCAATGGGCAGTACTATAACTGGCCATAGCCTTGCTTACCCTTTCCCTCCCCACAGCGCCAGTGTTCAAGTTCCCAGTGCAACACCATGGGCTCTCAAGGAGCAAGAGGTGTACGGGAGTGCACAAGCATTGTAGCTGGGGAGTAGAAACAAGGGGTTAAAGTGTGTGAGGCTATTAATAGGACTTAACACCCTTTACCCTGGTAAACCGGTACTAACAAGCTTCATAGAAATGACCTGAAAGCTTTGGATGTTTTCTGATCACCCGCATGCTTATCTGTGTGTGTGACTAAGCACAGCTGGCAACTACTACTGTCTGCCTGTAGTGCTGTTGGTGACACCCAGGCAAATTCTAGGAGCCCCTTCTGTTGGAGATGGTTTCCTGATCCCAGCTGGAAGACCAGCTATAGATTTTGTTCCTGCAAGTTAATCACTGATTCTAAACACGCTGAGCAGGACAGCAATGCAGTTCCAGAATGCCCAATTCCATTCTTTTCTATAATTTCTTCAGCACTGAGTCTGTCTTTGCACTTAGCTCGTGGTTGGATTTCTTGACACTGACAGGTGTCAGATGAAGAAAGATTGCATTTGTTGGGTATTGGATTGCAATTAACTGGAATTGTCATATCCTGCCAGTCTTCTCTCCTTTGCTGTGGAGTTCTGTGGTGTGGGAGTCTCTATGGAAATAAGATTAGATGTGGCTGTCTTGCACAATGTACTTGCTCTTAGAAGGGTGTGCAACTTTGAGTAAAGGCACGTGAATAAATTGCTGGAAGTGCCTATTCAAAGCTTCTGGCACAGATGAATTTCTCTACACAAACTCTAGGAGAAGTTTTGTTTCTGTGCTGGTAAATTGGTTTTAACTGATTGGGGAAAAGGAAGCAATGACAATATAATCATAGAATAATTCAGGCTAGAAGGAACCTCAGGACGTCATCTAGTCTAGCCTACTGCTCAAAGCAGGATCTCTTTTGTTATGAATGTATTTATTAACTCCATTTGCTTAACATTTTTACCCTTTCTTCTACTTGCTTCATCTCCATACAAACATATATTTGGCAGTACCAGCCCCAAATGGGCAGACTAAGTGAGGTGAAGAATGAATGCATACAGATGGTGACTGAATTACTTGCACAGAAATCTGTTGCAAAAAAAAAAAACAAACCAAAAAAACTAATCTTCAGCCAGAAGCCTTACCTGCCTGCTTACTTGAGTCTATCTGTGTGAACTGTGAAATGTTTCCATGGTCTAAATAGTGTGTCAAAATTAAGTATTTAATTTCTCTGGCTTCCAGGAAGAATGATGCTAGAATGCAACTGCTAAATACCGTTTGTCTTGTTATTGACACAAATTTGAAAAATCTGGTCTATAATCCAGGGGCCAATATCAAAGGCAGTAGATGGGTTGTCCTTAAGCTTTTTTTGATGCAGGGGAAATGTCACCTTTGTCACCACTTGGCAGTCTTCCATTTTAGCTCAAATACAATCTGAAGGTTAATGTTCTACATATTTCAAAGATGCCTGTTTTCTTAATTATTGTTCCTGTTGCTTTTTCTGTTGTCCTCTTTCTCTGTAGCACAATGTTATAACTCTTCAGGTAATTAGGTAACTGTTTGTCTGGGTGCTTTTAGCACATGACAGAGGAGTGTAGTTAATATAACTATTTTATGTAGATTTACTTAGAGTTCAAATTATTTAGCAAATTCAGGGAAAGCAAAGTGTCTGAAGTGGCATAGAAGTCAGCATAGCATATTTGTTTGCATATTTGTGTAGAGCCCTTAAAAGGTCTGTGACTCTTGGCTGCTGTGGCCATGTAACCAGTTTAATAAACTAGTGAATGTAAGCTGACTGGCATGTATATATAGATGTAACTAATGGAATGCTTACAAAAGCACGTTTGTCTACTGAGATAAAATATGTGCTGCCTTTTTTTTTTTTTTTTTTTTTTTTTTTTTTTTTTATAGCTTCTTGTCCTGAGTTTGGCTGGGATAGTGTTAATTTTCACAAGAAGCTGGGAGGGGGCACAGCCAGGACAGCTGACCTGAACTAGCTAAGGGCATATTCAATACCATATGATGTCATGCCCAGTATATAACTGGGGGAGCTGGCCAGGGGGAGGAGGGGATCGAGGCTCAGGAATGGGCTGAGCATCAGGTTCTGGGTGGTGAGCACTTGTATTGTGCATCACTTGCTTTGTATATTCTTTTATTAGTAGTATTGTTGTTATTATTTCTTCTCTCCTTGTGCTGTCCTATTAAACTGTCCTTATCTCAACCCATGAGGTTTTACCTTTTTCTTCCGATTCTCCTCCCCATCCCACCAGGGGGGTGGGAGGAATGAGCGAGCGGCCCTGTGGTGTTTAGTTGCTGGCTGGGCTTAAACCATGACACTTCTATTTGTATTACTTGAGCACTTATTGTAGTGATTAACTACTACAAAATCAATTTCTGTCTTACAGCTTGCCTTGAAGGGATCTAACTATGCTGGTCTACTGGAGCGGCATCGCATTCATACAAAAAACATGGAACATGTCATAGACAGTTTACGGTAAGAATGTATGGGTGTTGAGAATTTAAGAAACAGTGCAAATATCCATGGATTGTGTAAAACAATGAAAGAAAACTGTTACAAGCCCTAATAAAATAGGAATACTGAAAACAAGGTGATGCAGATGAACAATCATTCCTGAAACAATCGTAATATGAGCTACCTCAGTTCAGTTAACTAACGCAGTGCATTATCATCTTGAAAACAAATGAAAAAGATGTAAAGGATTTGTGAGGGTCAAATGCTTGTAAACCAAATACCACTGTAATTAGTTCTTAATTTTGCGTCACTTTTTTTCAGAAGGTTGTGACAAGGAACAATATAGGACACATTCAGGCTTTTTCCTGTACTTTATAGGAATGAGAGGATAGAAGTTCGTCTTGTTGAACGTCGAGAATATAATGAAGAGACAGTTCGGTGGGCAGATGCTGTTATATCAGCAGGAGGTATGACTTTATGGAAGGGAAGTATTTGTTTCAGTATGTTTTCATAGATAATTTTTTAAAAAGTTGCAGTGTGTGAAGCATCTGGAGGTATGCACATTTTGAAAACAAATTGCTGATCTAATTGTCAGAAAACACGACAAAATGCAGTGGTGGTGACCATCCTCTCCCTCTGGTATCTAAAGTTGTAGCACTAAAGCGTGTGCCAGTGCATGGACACTTTGGAAAAGTTTAGTATTATCTCATGTAAAACAGTATAAACTGTGGAATCTACTATAGTTTTCAACTAAAGAGGATAAAATGCTTGCTGTCATGTGGTTATACATAGCCCTAAACCCTACTCTCCGGTTTTAGGTATAGGAGTGGAGACTAACATGCTACCTCTTCCTTCCCTTGCCCAAACTGACTGTCTTGCTTTCACACTTAATTCCAGTGACTGGAGTAACTAGTTGGATGGTACAGGTAAAAGCATGCAACTTCTGAGCAGCACGTGCCACTGTTTAGAGCTTTTTAAATGAACCAACAGAGCAACTATAACTGGACTGATTCTTTATAACATTGGATTACAGCAGTTCATTCAGTTTCACTTTTGTGACTTGCTGCAAATACTGCAGTGTGTTGCTAGACTCTAACTTAATGTTTGATCATCTGTGGCAGTTAGACTTGACCACTGGTTCACTTTGCCCTTAGCTACTGGTTACCACTCCGAATGGGTAGAAAGGGATATGTGTTCATTCCTGAAACATCCTAATATACTCCTGTAGACTTCAAAGAACTCCTCTAAATTGGAGATTAAAGTGAGGTGGGAATGTTTCCTCTGCCAGTTTGGCTGTGGCAATGTCTGTCATGGTTATGAATGAGGCAAGCAACTGGGAAGTGGTACATAGTCAACAGTTTTGCATCTTATATCTTGGTGCAAAGACTGATTCAGATTATAGTTGCCCTTCTGTTTAACAGACAGGAAAGAATAAGATTTCTACTTCAGCAGTTTTATCTGAGACTACTTTTTGATGCCTGTTTGGGACCAAATAAGACCTTTAAATTGTGCCTTCTAGGAGAACAACTGAGATGGAACTAAAGTAATTGTTTTCATGTGATTCACAGTAAAACTTGATATTGTTCCCTGTCTCTTGTGGCTTTGATTAGTGATACTTTCTAAATTTATTTTCTAAAAGAATTTCTCTTACCAGCTCATAAACATACAGAAACTTCCATAAATCTCTTTTCAAACTTGCTTCTGCCAAATTCAGTTGCCTGGGTGTGTCAGATAAATAGTACTTTTTCCAATCACATTTGTTATCTTGAATTCAGTTGTCACTACTCTGCTTTAAAAGGTGTGTGGTGGGTTGACCCTGGCTCGATGCCAGGTGCCAACCAAAGCTACTCTATCACTCCCCTCCTCAGCTGGACAGGGGAGAGAAAATATAATGAAAGGCTCATGGGTCGAGATAAGGACAGGGAGAGATCACTTGCCAATTACCATCATGGGCAAAACAGACTTGACTTGGGGAAATTTGCCAATCAAATCAGAGTAGGGTAATGAGAAATAAAACCAAAATCTTAAAACACCTTCCCCACCCCTCCCTTCTTCCTGGGCACAATTTCACTTCTCACTTTCTCTACCTCCTCCCCCAAGCAGCACAGGGGGATGGGGAATGGGGGTTGTGGTCAGTTCATCACATGTTGTCTCTGCTGCTCCTTCCTCCTTAGGGGGAGGACTCCTCACATTCCCCCCCTGCTCCAGCATGGGGTCCCTCCCATGGGGTGCAGTCCTCCATGAACTTCTCCAACATGAGTCCTTCCCGCAGGCTACAGTTCTTCATGAGCTGCTCCAGCATGGGTCCCTTCCACCAGGTGCAGTCCTTCAGGAACAGACTCCTCCAGCATGGGTCCCCCATGGGGTCACAAGTCCTGCCATCAAACCTGCTCCAGCATGGGCTCCTCTCTCCACGGGGCTGCAGGTCCTGCCAGGAGCCTGCTCCAGTGCAGGCTTCCCACGGGGTCACAGCCTCCTTTGGGCATCCACCTGCTCTGGCGTGGGGTCCTCCATGGAGCTGCAGGTGGATATCTGCTCCACCATGGGCTGCAGGGGACAGCCTGCCTCACCATGGTCTTCACCCCAGGCTGCAGGGGAATCTCTGCTCCAGCACCTGGAGCACCTCCTCTCCCTCCTTCTTCACTGACCTTGGTGTCTACAGGGTTGTTTCTCTTACATGTTCTCACTCCTCTCTCCGGCTGCAGTTTTTCTCTTGCGCAGCAACTTTTTCCCCTTCTTAAATATGTTATCACAGAGGTGTTACCACTGCTGCTGATTGGCTCAGCCTTGGCCAGTGGTGGGTCTGACTTGGAGCTGGCTGGCATTGGCTCTACTATAGATAGGGGAAGCTTCTAGCAGCTTCTCACAGTGATGTCAGATACAGAAAATCCTGTGGTAGATCAGAAATTCCTGTTTTAAATTTAGTTAGCCAAGATCATTCTGATCTTTTCTATTCTTCCTGATTAATGGTGCCTTACCTGGAGCACCAATTCTGATCCTTTCTATTCTTCCCGATTGATGGTGTGTCCCTCTTGGCAGGAAAATGAACCACTGACCTGATGCAGAGTGACTTAGCAGTCAAAGTAAGGAGGGGATACCTCCTCAAATGACCACTGAAGACCACCCGAGACCCCTGCGCATGCGGAGAAGGCATCTGATGTGTCATGGTTATGTAATCCTATGCATATGCATTAGATAGTTTGAATATGTACTAGGTAGGAGTAGTTTAATAAATTAGATGCAAGTGTTACTGTATAAAAGAGACACACCTGATGAATCTGGTGTGCTTGATTTGTGGAAAGTCCATTGGGCACCCTGCGCAGAATAAAGCAATATCTCTCCTGAGTGTGTGAGATTAGTCTATTGCACACCAGGTAACAAATCCGCTTTTAGGACAACAGAAGCCACCCCTGTAGCCCCCCCAGCTACCAAAGCCTTGCTATGCAAACCCAATACAAGGTGTCAGTAGTTTTCTGGTCCCATTTTATTTTTGTGTAGCTTACCTGGTTGTTTGTTGATACAAAAGCATGTAATGGTAATGCTGCAGTATGTGTGAGACTATTTTGTTTGGGATACTAGAATGTCAAGTGAAACTAACTTCTAACTTTTGTTTTGCTTTTTCTGTAGGTGATGGTACAATGTTGCTGGCAGCCAGTAAGGTCTTTGATAAATTTAAACCAGTTATTGGAGTAAATACTGATCCTGAGAGGTAAAAACACATTTGGGAAAGCAATGCTTTATTAAATATCAGGCACAGTATGCATTTGTTTTCATGATGTACATTACATGCCTGTGGCATTTGGTAGCATAAATGTCTGTTTTAGTGGATTGTAGATATCAAGTGAACCTGCTGTTTTATTAGAAAAGTTTCCATAATGAGTTTTTCTGTCTCATCTGAGAGGACACTAAGTAATATTGGATGAGCATGACTGTGTTAAACTGCCACAGCTGTTTTCACATACCAGTGTAACAGCACTTGGAGCTAGTTAACTTGTATTACTAACCAGAAGCTTGATGCTAGAGATGGCAGTATAGAACAGTGACAGGAAAAGGGACTTAACAAAGCAACTAACAAGTGTGGTGCTTGAACGTTCAGAAACTTCATTTCTTTACGAAGGTGAATCCTATTGGAAATCTGATAAGGCCTCAAATGAAGTTTGTTCTGGTTTTTTCATGTAAACCATGCCATATTGTCACGGATGGAGTCATGCACTTCACTTGCAAGAGAGAAGCAACAATATATTTTATTGACGTAAGACAGTGTGTTAAAGTTCAATGGTAAATGTGACAGTGGTTTAACAAGGTTCAATGGCAAGGTACATTTGAGTATTTACTGCATAGAGGACAGGGTCAGACAAAACTGTCAGGGAGACCCTCCTGTTGAGTCATGAGGTTCAGAAAGGACCCCCTTGTGTTCTAAACTCCTTCTCAGAGGGGAGTTTAGGTGTGGCTGGATCCAGACTTGGTCAACAGTTTATGTCTAAAGGATTATATATGCACAATAAATCCTTTATATCACTTAGCTAAGATTTCAAAGTTTCAGCGCTTTTATTCCCAATTCACTTACCGAGTATCTGTTGTGGCAAGGAATCTCTCAACCTCGAGCAGTAACCTTGAGAGGCGTCCCTACTCAAGGGGAGATCCTGGCGTGCAGCCTGCTGCTGTGCAGGAGAGCTCAACAGGCCCTGTCATGTCCCAATTTCTCAGGACGATGACTCAGGTTTGCTGATTCCCAGGTCAGGATTAAGGTGAAACAACACCAGGGATCCTTTAACTCACAAAACTCAACTTTTATTCGCTCACAACAAGAATTGGCATGAAACTATGTCAGTAAACTGTGTAACACGTGCTAACCATATGTCACCGAACATATACTGTAAGCCTTGCTTATTTGGGGATCAGTTCAGGGAAGACAATAAGGAGAGCCCTTCTGTTGAGTCATGAGGTTCAGTGTGGACCCTCTTGCTTTCTAGACTCCTTCTCAGAGAGGAGCCTAGGGGGGTGGCTAGATCCACTCTTAGTCCCAGACTTGGTCAACAGTTTATGTAAAATAAGGGATGAGGTGTAGGGATTAAGGAAAAAGAGAGACAGAGAGAGAAAAGAGAAAGATTTCACCAGTCTTGGGTCCAGCATTGGTCCAGCCAGTTTAGATGTCCAGTTCTGGAGGGCATGTGCACATGGAGCTTCAATTTGTGCCCTTTCATAATCTCCTTGCCCCTCCTTCGGGCAGGCACTCGAACTCATTAGGCTAATTAGCTGTCACGTGAGGTTTGTGCTTCCAGAACCTTTGGGAAATGGGTTGGTGGTCTTGGGGGTCGTTTGGGGAGTAACTTCTCCCTCCCTGCAGGCATGACCGTTCTTTGACCTTTGGCCATATATGGTGAGCTGCCCTGCTCAGTGTATCAGAACACAGAACTGTGCACCCTCTGGCATGCCCTCCATGCCCTGTTGCTAACTGACTTCTCACCTGTGGTTAGTTCATTGTTATGCAGAACTTGCCCCACCACAATTTTTGAGACATTAACTCTTTCAGTCTCTCACAGGCCCTGGGCTGTCCACTATTTATGGAGTAAGATAATTGACTTAGTCATATTTGCATACCAACTACAGGTGTTAGCTTCTTCCAAATTTGGCTTGAGTCAGACATTGACCAGTACTGTGGTTAGGTGAGTGCATTGCTCAAATTAGCCCTTGTCTATTGTGTTATCTGTCTCCCCTGAATCTACTTTGAGCTGGATGCAGCCATCATGACCAGATGCGTCCATTACAACTGCCACTGGTGGTTATCACTTGAGCAGGGTTATGGGAAATACAGGTCAGGTTGGGGTGGTGGGGGGAAGCACACTGTCACACAAACCTCAGAGGATGCTGCCTTCTCAGCTGATTAATGGCATTTAGTTGTCCTCTTATAAACACACAAGTTGCATCCACCTAGCCATAAGATTGATTTGGGCAGGTGGATGCAGTGTATTAGTGCTGCCTGGTTGGTATAACCTTCAAATGGATGGCAAGTAAAACCTCAGAATTCACCAAAGCTCTGTCTGCTGAGATTTCCAGATTTAGGTTTCTGCTTCTGATATTACCAGTTAATTTAATCTTAATAGATAGGAAAGTTGTGGCCAAAAAGTTTTAATTCTTTCCATACCTTATTCCTCTTCCAAAACTTTTCAAATGCTGTGACTAGGTATTCTACATTACTGTAACGCTATCCAAACCAAAAATGGTAAATTTCTTCATAGTAGCTTGTATGGGGCTATGTTTTGGATTTGTGCTGAAAATAGTGTTGATAACACACTGATGTTTTAGTTACTGCTGAACAGTGCTTACACAGTGTCAAGGCCTTTTCTGTTCCTCACACTGTCATAGAATCATAGAATCGTTTCGGTTGGAAAAGACCTTCAAGATCATCGAGTCCAACCATTAACCATGCCCCCTAAACCATGCCCTGGAGTACCCTGTCCACTCGCTTTTTGAATACCTCCAGGGATGGTGAATCAACCACTTCCCTGGGCAGCCCATTCCAATGTTTGACAACCCTCTCAGTAAAAAAATTTTTCCTAATATCTAACCTAAATCTCCCTTGCCTCAACTTGAGGCCATTTCCTCTTGTCCTATCTCCAGACACCTGACAGAAGAGACCAACACCCACCTCACTACAACCCCCTTTCAGGTAGTTGTAGAGAGCGATAAGGTCTCCCCTCACCCTCCTCTTTTCTAGACTGAACAACCCCAGATCCCTCAGCCGCTCCTCATAAGACTTGTGCTCAAGGCCCCTCACCAACTTGGTTGCTCTCCTCTGGACATGCTCTAGCAGCTCAATGTCTTTCCTGTAGTGAGGGGCCCAAAACTGAACACAGTACTCGAGGTGCGGCCTCACCAGTGCCGAGTACAGGGGAACAACCACCTCCCTGTTCCTGCTGGCCACACTGTTCCTGATACAGGCCAGGATGCCGTCGGCCGCCTTGGCCACCTGGGCACACTGCTGGCTCATACTCAGCCGGCTGTCAACCAGCACCCCCAGGTCTTTCTCTGCTGGGCAGCTTTCCAGCCACTCTTCTCCAAGCCTGTAGCGCTGCATGGGGTTGTTGTGACCGAAGTGCAGGACCCGGCACTTGGCCTTGTTAAACTTCATACAATTGGCCTCAGCCCATCGATCCAGCCTGTCCAGATCTCTTTGTAGAGCCTCCCTACCCTCAAGCAGATCGACCCTGCCTCCCAACTTGGTGTCGTCTGCAAACTTGCTGAGGGTGCACTCAATCCCCTCATCCAAATCATTGATAAAGATATTAAACAGAACAGGGCCCAACACCGAGCCCTGGGGAACACCACTTGTGACCCGCCACCAACTGGATTTCACCCCATTCCCCACTACCCTCTGGGCTCGTCCATCCAGCCAGTTTTTCACCCAGTGAATAGTGCTCTTATCCAGGCTACGAGATGCCAGCTTCTCAAGGAGTATGCCGTGAGAGACAGTGTCCCACCAGTGAGGAGGCTGGGGGTGCACAAAAAGTTGGAGGGGACACAGTTGGGACAGCTGACCCCAACTGGCCAAAGGGATATCCCATACCATATTGTGTTGTGCTCAGCAATAAAACTGGGGTGGAGGTTGGTGGGGGGGCTGCTGCTTGGGGACTGGCTGGGCATTGGTCAGTTGGTGGTGAGCAATTGTTTTCATTTGCATCACTTGTTTTTCTTGGGTTTTATTTTTCTTTTTTTTTCTTACAATTTTTTTTAAATGTCTTTTTAATTATTAAACTGTTTTTATTTTAACCCATGAGTTTTTCTCACTTTTACCCTTATGATTCTCCCCCCATCCCACTGGGGGCGAGTGAGCGAGCAGCTGTGTGGCACTTAGTTGCTGGCTGGGGTTAAACTAGGACAAGTATCAAGCCTGAATAGCAGGGTTCTAATAACAAAGTGCCTTCAAGTTATCAAATATCCCTCATGAAAGGGGAACAATGTTTAGTCTTCTGGCTTTGACCTGAGATTCTTTTGATCTTAGGCATGTTACTTACCTGTTTTGTATCACTAACTTGTGTGTAAATTGAGGAAATATTCTTTCTAACTTGCAAGGTTTATTAAGCTTGAATTCCTTGCCTAGAACTATAGTGACGTGAACTATATCAGTACCTACGTATTCCTGCAGGATTACTAGCTGAACAGCCAGTTTTTAGGGGAAATGTGGGAGAAAGATTCTGATGTCTCACATATGTATGCCCCAGGAGCTGAGGTATATTGTTGCTGATGTGCTATGTATGTAAAGAATAGTATAGGTTCATAAAGGTCAAAGTCTAGCTTTGCTTTATGTAACAGAAAGAGCTGCTGCTTGCTTTTTTTTTTTTTTAAAGGGACCAAATCCTAATAGCTATACTGTCATTTTCATTGTCCTTTTTTGATTCCAGATCGGAGGGTCACTTATGCTTGCCTGCGAGATACACGCAATCATTTCCTGAAGCACTACAGAAGCTTTATCGTGGTGATTTCAGGTAGGATTCACTGATCATTGGTTTTTAAAAAAACATATTATGATTGGAAAATACTTAATGATGTGCAGTTCCTAAGGAGATGATGCTTAGTAAAAACTTAATGCCTCAAATCGTGAATTCTGTGTAGATGTTTATAGTGTTGAAAAATGGGTTTGTGGTTGAGAGTGGGATTGGAATATAAAGGATGAAATTGACTACCAATTCCTGCAAAAAGACTTTTGGTATGACCTTCAGTAATTGATCTCCTTTTCTGACTTAGCAAATACATAAATGAGGAACTGTATTCTTGTAAAGGATGTATTGGTTTACTTATTTTAACACTCAGAAGCACTTGTGATGGGTCATACTAATAGAAGCTAATGAAGCCTATGCAGTTAGGAAATGGTCAGTGTGATGCATCTGGGGTTTTGATGATTACAGTAGAGTGGCTTAAATTTTTTTACTAGATTAATGTTAGGCAAAGCTTTTCTTTATGCTGAAGATAGCTTGATGTTTTCAATACTAGATATTCTTAAAATAGAAGAATTTCCCTTGAATTGAGAAGGAAGCAATTTGAATTTTAAAGGACAGACTAGGAAAGAGGGTTTTTTTCAATAATTCTTAAAAAGAGACATTGTTCTGTGGTGTAATAACATTCCAGGATACTTTCATGATGGCAAACCATCAAACAGAAATAAGTCATTCACATGAAAATATATTGCAATTGGGTTTTTTGTTTTTACTTCTAGGATATTTAATTTGTAGCTTGAAGTGTAACTGTATTTGTGCCATAGAAAAGTTGTAGAATGAGGTGAATACATTCATCAGGATTGATTATAAATAACTGAAGGTGTTTCAATGGGTATTACTAAATGAAAAGGTACCTTCAAATCAAATATTCGGAGACTTAGAAAACAGAATATTTTAACTCTCCATCATGCTAAGTTGTTTAGGTAAAACTGGTAGTGTTGATGCACATAACTTCCCTTGATACTCTAGCCACTTCTAATGTTTTGTTGGATGTTATATTGTTGTTGCTGACACTCCTGTTGTTGCTCATTATGAAGCTGAAGCCTCACCAGAGTGAAACAGAAAGGATCTTCCTAGTTACTGTTTCAGAATAATAAGAACTGGTATTCCTAAGCAAGGACCTGAATGGGTGTTTGGCTTGGCAGTTCCCAGACTTATTCGGACCTAAGGAAACTTTAAAATGGGTGGATAAGTGGATCAGCCTGTCTGAAAGAGCTTTTGGTAGCTCAGAGTTCCATAAGGATGGTGAGGTGCCAGAGACTGGAAAAGGGGGATTGTCTTTTCTCCTTGTCCTTATCCTTGAAGTGTGTGTCAGCCACTTTAGTGCAACAATCTGTGTAAGCACTTACCTTGTCCCATGAAACAACCAACAACATTGGTTTATAAAGGACAAACTATATCAGACTACCCATGTTTCTTTTTTTGATGGTAAACAGTGTAACAGGATCTCAGAATAGGGGTACAATAGGAGTACAGTCCCATTTTCTAATTTTATAGGGGTTTTGACATGAGTATTGTAAGGAAGCTAGTGACGATGAGGGAAAACTAGTAATGTATTCATATAATGTGTAAGTCTTCCTTGCTGTAATTTCAGGAAACATGTAAGCTGGTTACTGTCACCTGGATATCAACAGTGTGAACTGGGAAAAGATGTGCTCAAAACACTTCCTTGTGATTTGCTTTCTTAATCAAAACCATGATTACTATTTTTTATATAATATCTAAATTGTAAGAAGAAAAAGGAATTGATATCTTCTCTAGGAAAAAGGTAGAAAAAAATGATGTAATAGCTTAAGGAACAATGCCTTTTATATCCTTCTCTTTCTTAATTTGAACTCCTCTTAAGCATCTTAAAGTTCCTAGGCCAGGAGAGATTCTTAAAATGAGAGGATGCTTGTGGCCCTTATGTATAAAGAGGTAGATAGAGCTGCTTTTCTGGACATCTGCAAATACAAACAAAAGATGGTAAAAATACAGCATGTATTGCTGTATAAATTCCTGAGAGCTGCTTGTTCTCAAACTCATTGCATCAGTCATGAATTCATAAGTTAGAATCACGTGCCTAAAAAGATGGGTTGTTATGTATAATGTAATGTTTGTAGACTACTTTTGGCCAGTGTCCTCTTACTTTATGCATATAAAAAAGCATTAGGTAGCAAATTAGTAAGCGTAAAGTGTTTTACATTTTAGTATGATTAACTTTCTGAATTTAGAAGTGATAGCAGAAGCTATAAAACTTGAAATGTGACTTCAAATATATTTAACTTTTAATCTTAAGATGGTCTGCTTTGAGAGTGAAGACTCTCTGATCCTATCTAATTCTGTAACAAATATTTCAGCTACTGATACCATCTTCTTTCTCCTCTCTAAGGTGGCAGTGGCAGCAAAGAATCCGACTGTATCTTGAAGGAACTGGTATTAACCCTACCCCTGTAGACTTACATGAACAGCAGCTAAGCCAAGAGCAACACAGCAGGGCTCACATAAATGAAAGATTCCAGGATCAAAGTAGGTTAAAATCTGTGACAAGAATAATCACTTTGCTATGATAACTTGGAATAGGAGATAAAGTTTTGTAAGAGTTGAAGTATTTGAAGTCTGGTTGCTGTATTTGAGAGGCAGGGAGAGATGGTTCTTGTCAGCTGAAGACCCAGACTAGGTGGTTTTGGTTTTTTGTGGGGTGTGTTGTGTTTTTTGTTGTTGGTTTTTTTTTTTTTTTTAAGAAGGGAGTATTTTTAGTTTCTATATGTTTATTCTGGACTGTAAACTTAGAACTAGTTTTCAGTATTAACAGTTAATTTATAGAGATGTTTTTAAATAGTATTATCTGCTGGCAAAATACCTGAACTCTTTTAAAATGGTATATCTTAGGGTCACTATAGACACTTCAGGTTACCACGTGAATAATTTACCATGCGTTTAGCTGTTCCACACTAAAAGTGTGTGTGCGTGTTCTTAACTTGTGCTAAATTTGAGGTAGGTTACCTCAATTGAAAAAGCTGTCACAGACTGCTTGCAAGCAAATGAGAAATTAGAAGTTAGAATCTCTTCCTGGGTAATTCCTTGGTCATCAGACACCTTCAACTGTTTTCTTTATGATGGATTGAAGATGCACAGTTCTATCCTAAACCTGTGTCTAGCCCTGCATTTCCTCAGTGAGAAGTCCTTAGTCAACACGAACAATTTGTTAATCCCCCTTAATTACCCTGTGGTATAAAGTGTAATTCTTTGAACTTTATCAGAAATGTCTGTTAAGTCATTGTCAGTGAATTTAACTAGGTTAGAGTGACAGAAGAGAAGACTTCAATCTGTCTGGTTGCCCACGAGTTTTTTTGGGGAAAGCAGTGTCTGAAAATAAGTGTCATTGCCTTATTGACTTTGGTTCAAATACTTGTAGTCTCCAGTAAAGGGAAAAAGCGAGTCCTTGAAGAAGATGGAGCGATAGGTCTAGAATGCAAACCCAGGCAGCAGAGTGTGTCCTCTAATGAGTTGTGAATTGTTTTTGAAAATTTGGGGTTTAGAGCCATGATTTATAACTGTTATATTCAATATCTGCAGGATCTGACATTTCTGGTCCACATCTTTTACCAGTGAGAGCACTCAATGAAGTCTTCATTGGGGAATCTCTTTCATCCAGGTATGTTTAATTGCTTGTTGTTGCAGCAAGGCACAATTGACTTAATTTCTTTTTATGACATTGCAATGGGCAATGCAGTGATGGGATGTCTTTGCTGTCAAATTTCTGTTCTAGTCCATGAATATATAACACTGATTGTATTGTTGCTGATTACAAAGTGTATATTCAGAGATTTAAATGCAGTGATGTTAACTTCTGGTTTTCCACCTTCCTGTCTGGCCTTTCCATCTTTCATTATTCCTGGCTGCTTGCTTGCTTCTTCATTGTTTTATTCCTTTCCTGGCTAGTTCTTACATAATCAAATACCTTCAATTACTATCTTTATAGTGGATTGAAGATTTAAATATCTGTCCTTAAACTGTCTCCTCTCCTGCATATCTTCTTAATTATCTTTTCATAAACTTTTAGCATGACCAAACTGAAATCCTAGTAACTTCTTCTTTCCCTGCCTTTCTGTCGTTAGAGGCAAAGGTATCAGCCTTCCTTTGGCTGAAGCTTTGTTATTGTGGGAAAATGTCCAATACTTATTTCTTCTTTTTAAGAAACCAGTTTGTATCAGATCCTGGTACTGCATTATCTGGGATACCTTTGACTGTCCTTTCTGTCCTGAAGATCAATACACTTGTGTTAGCCAAACTATAACAAGAAGGATGTGGGGAATGTGATTGGGGCTGTGGGAAAGGAGTTAAAACATGATCCTTAGTCAGGACTTGGCTGAATTTTTACTTGTATTTTATATTCCTTTTCCCTTTATTCTATATCTTTTTTTTTTTTTTTTAAACTTTAGAGTGTAACGTAGTCTTGTGTTTGTACAGTGCCTGGGACACTGTGTTTGCTGCTGGAAGCAGTATAAGTGTTCCATGAGTGCTTTATCTTCCACCTGGACTGCAACCTCAGACTGGCAGAAGCAATTAGTCTGAGATACAAATTTTGCTCTCTACCAAATCAAACCTAATTTTATCAAGATTCTAAAAAGTTTCTTTAACATACAGTGATAGAGGAACACAAAGCTGCTTTCCAACACTTTACAATAGCCCTCTACTTCTGAATGTCACAAATACATTGTGGTCTTTGATTCCAGTATATTTGAGAAGCATGGGGGAACACAGTGCCTGTAGGAACAAATCTCTAGTAATAAATTTTGTGTTAATAGGGCCTTACTCTTGAAGACTTAAATAATGATGTCACACAGGTGAACCTTCTGTAAGGTTCAAATACACAAGTCTGCTGTATATTAAGACAAAATGACTCTAGGTGCTTTGTAGGGAAATTCCATGTGGGGACGGATGACAGCACACCAATATGATGATCAAAGTCGCCAGTTTGTTGAGCATAGCAGAACATTCTTATACAATTCTCCAAGTTCCTTAAAAGCTCTGATTGGTTGCTGCATGCAAGCATATAGTGTCCACGCGCATAAACATAAGGCATAATTGGTTATACTAACTCTGTACACGCGCATAAACATAAGACATAATTGGTTATATCAACTAAAACATGCAAAACTTGTCTCAATCTAATTGGTCAAGATAAACTGCCGAATTGAGGTTGGTTGTGCCAAGTTCCCTTTATCGTGGAATGCGCACCTGTGTTCTTCTAATTGGTATCTTTCTTTTTTTGTTGTCTTGGTTATTCTGTTCAAGGCCTTCTAGAGGCATCTGGAACGCTCTTGTGACTGTTAGCTAAATATGTGTCCACAACAATTCCCCCCTTTTTTGTTTTTCGTCAATTAACACAGCCTTACTTCATCTATCAATTAATTTTTAAATACATTGCAACATACAAGGCACACAAATTAAAATACAAAAAAACACTACGAGATAAATCAAAACTATCTTAACTAATGATTTAAGAGCAGCTCTATTTTGTAAGGTTGTGTGTCTAATACTATCTACATTTAACAGTAAATCAGATAATACTACACCAATCTGTATTCAGGGACCCCAGAATTTGTGATTCCTGGGGTGGCAATGAGGGTGAATGCCCGATCCGTGGAAACCAGGCATTCCCATCCATTGAGTCCATGACCTGCTGCACAGGGGTCTCCATCAATAAGTTCTTAAACTTCGTTGATGCCAGTGGAACCCCCTATTAAACCTGTGAAAAAGGGATTGCTTGGTGCTGCTGTACAGAGGCATAAGCAATCTTGTCCGGTCACGTCAGCCAGGGTCATCCAGATGTTTTATTTGGCTTGCGGCGGTATCCATGACTACATCCATCCGAGGACTGTGAGGAAGATGGACCATCTGTACATTCTTGTGCCGTCTTGCGCCGCAAACTCAGCCCAGCAATCGGTAGGTGCCAGCTTTACATGGGCGTCCCCACTGAGGCAACGATGGCCTTGCCATACACCAGCCCGATGCTCTTTGGAAAATCCCGGTATTTATACATTTGCAGAGGAACGGATTTCAGCGCACGTGGCCAGCGGGTGCCAAAATCCGCCTCGGTTGCAACATGGGGAGCCTATGACGCATGCGCTCGCTGGCCAGGCGCGCTGCACGAGTCATAGCCATCCTGTCTACTGGTTCATGGGCTTTGTGATGCGGTTGCAATGCACAGAGAATCTTGACCTGTTATGTTGGCCAAGGTGACCTACACGTTAGTTTTTGGCTGAGGTGGTATTCATATTGCCACACCATCTAGGATCTTCCAGATGATGATGGTCGTACAAATCGAGCGGGAGTCCATCGTGGGCCTGTATCCCTAATTTCCGGCCGCTCCTGATATGTGGATAAAAAGTGTCTAAATATCAGTGGACCACCTGCATCAGACCAACGATTTAGAAAATTTAAAACATAAGTGGCTTTAGCTAACTTTTCTTGTGGAGAGAGATTCCCTACTCCCTTTTTTCTTTTTTTTTTTATCAATTAACACCTGCTGTATTGCCCTTTGCAAAGATCTATGGACACAATTAATTAAACACAGTAAAAGCAACATTATACCTAATAAAATACACAAGAATAAAAGAAACCCCGATTTTTAACAAAGATACAAACCAACTCCTAAGTCCCCATCCTGCAGCTAAATGCTCTAAGCCGAAATGACAGCTTTTTTAATTGCGTTAAAGCTCTTGCAGCCCCTTCTTGCCTCTGCAGTTCTGTTATCTTGTTTATTAATTGCTCCACTGTCCAAGTTCCTCATGTCCGTTGTTTTTCTGGTGGTTCAAAGTCCTTTCATACTGCAGCTGTCACGTACTCTGGCCCACTCATGCTAACTGTGGCCTACTTATGCTAACTCTAAATAATCAGGCTCAAAGAACTGTCCCCCATTTTCCATGAAATCTCCCACAATTCCCCCTTTTTGTTTTTGTGCAAGCAATCATACATTCAACTATTTTTATGATACATGGTACAATCATTACAACTGCTAATATTACAATTAAAATAACTAAGCCATGCATAAGCAAATCTTTCAACCATCTCGTAATTCTTAAACTTGTTAGTCATCTACTTAACCCTGTGTTAGTTATCGTGAGCCTTTTTACTGTGAATCATATTGATATCAGGTGTTAGTAATGTAAGTTGTCCGAGGCTACATGGCCTCCCATTAAGTTTCGATGGAATTCCCCCTCACGCTCTATCCCCACAAATTAAAAACATCCCTGCAGGTAAAGCAGCTGGAATAGAAAAAAGAGCGTGATATTCTGGAATAGATATAGTTACACCAAGCTGTAGCATTTCTATATACAGGCAAAATAGCATTTACATTCTGACCCTTTCGAGTGGTGTTATAGGTGTAATTAAACATCACACAGGCATTCATGATGACTGATCCTAACAACTCTAACTCTTGAGGTTCTTGCATTACTTGAGGCAGGTGTGCATACACACCGTCCCAATTATCGACACAGGATTGTGGGTTAGTACAAAGGGAAAATTCAGGCATTGGATCTGGCCAGGTGTCTAGAGGTAACCCCACCAAAGAGGTAGAAAAAGGGTTTTCAGGGGTAGCGACAGAAAGACATATAGCTTCTTGATGCGTTATGTTTGCCAAAGTTACCCATACATTCTGTTTTGGTTGTTGGATCATCCATTCGTCACTTATGTGTGTCACCCATAACAGGCCAAATGCAGCGAGGAGGAGGAAAGCGAGGGGGGGGGTAAAGGGGGTGCATCAAAGGATACGGTTGGCCGTTTTTCTCGCTTCACAGCAGCCTCCAGCTGTGCCAGCTTTTCTATTACTGACTGCAACTGCTGCGAAGTAGGCTCCGGCCCCTCTTCATGCTCTTGAGGCGATCCAGGCGTAGACGGAGGCAACGGAGGGTATATGCTAGGTATAATTTGTTCATGTTGAGCGGCAATCTCTGGGGGCTGTTTTCTCGTAGGCGGATTTTTACTCGCTTCCTGATTCTGTAGGGTTTCCTTTAAGCATACGGTTAGGGAGGCTTGGGAACTGTCAGATGGCTGATTAATATCGGCAGTCCCAGGGAGTGGAGTAGAAGTCAAGGGCACAGGAGCAGGCAGACAAGCTCCAGGGAAGCCAAAAGTCTCTCTCGCTGCATTATGTTTTTCTCCCCGCGTTTCTCCTTTGCTTGCGGTGGGAGAGAGAGCAGCAAAAGCAGACGCAGCTGCTTTATGATCTGCTTTCATTTCTTGCAGAGTTGTCTTAATTACTTTCCATAAAGTTCCAAGACCTTTAACTTCTTTAGACCTATCGCTAATTTCATCCCATAGGGAGGTTCCGATAGCTTCCCAGGTACTAAGCTCAAAAGCTGTACCCGCACTAATTAAAAGGTTTCTGTCCTTTTTAATATCCGTGTCTGTTTTTTTAACCAGCCTCATAAATGTCTTTACAGCTGCCTTTTCCTTCGCAGATGCTGCGATACCCATGCCGCCTTTTATCACGTAAGCTTATGATTCCTGCCTCTCTCGAGCAGCCCGGTGCTTTCTTATAAGCCCACCGGCATCCGCGGCAATCTCCCCTGCCTTTTCAGTTGTTAGCGTTCCCCTCTTGTTCCTTACCGGATCACGTCGGGGTGTATTGGTTTTGTGTGGCAAGGTTTTGGTAGCGGGGGGGGGGGGTTACAGGGGTGGCTTCTGTAAGAAGCTGCTGGAAGCTTCCCCTGTGTTCGAGAGAGCCCATACCAGCCGGCTCTAAGACGGACCCGCCGCCGGCCAAGGCCGAGCCAATTGGTGATAGTGGTAACGCCTCTGTGATAACATTTTTAAGAAGGAAAAAAAGTTGGGACGGCGGTATTCGGCAGCCGGAGAGAGGAGTGAGAACATGTAAGAGAAACAACCCTGCGGACACCAAGGTCAGTGAAGAAGGAGGGTGAGGAGATGCTCCAGGTGCCGGAGCAGAGATTCCCCTGCAGCCCGTGGTGAAGACCGTGGTGAGGCAGGCTGTCCCCCTGCAGTCCATGGAGGTCCACGGTGGAGCAGATATCCACCTGCAGCCCGTGGAGGACCCCACGCCGGAGCAGGTGGGTTCCCGAAGGAGGCTGTGACCCCGTGGGAAGCCTGCGCTGGAGCAGGCTCCTGGCAGGACCTGCGGATCTGTGGAGAGAGGAGCCCACGGAGCAGGTTTTCTGGCAGGACTTGTGACCCCATGGGGGGCCCACACTGGAGCAGTCTGTGCCTGAAGGACTGCACAGCGTGGAAAGGACCCATGCTGGAGCATTTCGTGAAGAACTGCAGCCCGTGGGAAGGACCCACTTTGGAGAAGTTCGTGGAGGACTGTCTCCCGTGGGTGGGACCCCACGCTGGAGCAGGGGAAGAGTGTGTGATGAGTCCTGCCCCTGAGGAGGATGAAGCGGCAGAAAATAACGTGTGATGAACTGACCGTAAACCCCATCCCCGTCCCCCTGTGCCGCTGGGGGGTTGGTAGAGAATCCGGGAGTGAAGTTGTGCCTGGGAAGAAGGGAGGGGTGGAGGGAAGGTGTTCTGAGATTTGGTTTTATTTCTCATTACCCTACTCTGGTTGATTTGTAATAAATCAAGTTAATTTTCCCCAAACTGAGTCTGTTTTGCCTGTGATGGTAATTGGTGAGTGATCTCTCCTGTCCTTATCTCGACCCACAAGCTCTTTGTTATATTTTCTCTCCCCTGTTCAGCTGAGAAGGAGGGGGAGTGATAGAACAGCTCTGGTGGGCACCTGGCGTCCAGCCAGGGTTAACCCATCACACGGGGTCACCAGATGTAGGGAAATTCCATGCGGGGACGGATGACAGCACACCAATATGATGATCAAAGTCGCCAGTTTATTGAGCATAGCAGATCATTCTTATACAATTCTCTAAGTTCCTTAAAAGCTCTGATTGGTTGCTGCATGCAAGCATATAGTGTCCACGCGCATAAACATAAGGCATAATTGGTTATACTAACTCTGTACACGCGCATAAACATAAGACATAATTGGTTATATTAACTAAAACATGCGAAACTTGTCTCAATCTAATTGGTCAAGATAAACTGCCGAATTGAGGTTGGTTGTGCCGAGTTCCCTTTATAGTGGAATGCGCACCTGTGTTCTTCTAATTGGTAACTTTCTTTTTTTGTCTTCTTGTTTATTCTGTTCAAGGCCTTCTAGAGGCATCTGGAACGCTCTTGCGACTGTTAGCTAAATATGTGTCCACAACAGTGCTTCTTCCAAGGGCTTATTCTGCATGTCAGTTAAACAAGGAAATTGAAGGAAAAAAACCCTTTCATACCCAGCTTGCAAAAATTCTTAAACTGAATCAAGCTGTGCATCTGTGTTCTTAACTTGCTTCCAGTTCTTTAATCTTCCCATCTTCTCAAGAGTGAGTAAACACAATGCTCTTAGTTACTAAGAGCCTAAATTGTTTGACACCAAATATGGAAGAGGTGTATTCTTAGTCGATCCAGACTGAAGTTCATCACCTAAAACAGCTCAGTAAGCTCCTTTTACTAAAAAGGGTGGAACTCAGTCATGCCAAACACAGTGAATGTGGCGTTTTTCTAAGAGGGTATCTATTAATCTGAAGACTATATCATACTGTTTGGATTAGGCACTATGAACATCAACAACTTTAGTTCATAAATATACACCTGGATGTTATGAAGCTTATGGAGAGAGATTGTCTGGTTGCCATAGGCCTAACATTAGGAATCCCCTGATATATGAATAATACCATGCAGAATGATGATTGTGCCCCAAGACTTACTACATTTGAGTTTTATGAAGAATTTTCCCTGGAGAGAAACTTAAGCCTGCTGAGTGTTGTAAAACTGTGTGTGAAGAATCACAGTGGATTTTTAATTACTGAAGTGATAAAGAATTCAGCTTGAAGCCATGCTATTACTTACTGATGTTGGAATTCCTTACCTCTTAGTGTTCCCTGATGTAATTTTTTGAGACCCAATCACAGCATAAACACAGTTTATGTGATAGTTCAACAATTATGTAAGGAAGGTAATGTATTTGTAGTTTCATTTATAAGTCCAGAAAACCCTGCTTGTATACAAAGCTATTCCCATATGAGTTCTTTGCATGGCATTTCATTTGTAAAAGTAGCTGCAGAAAAACTGCCTAAAAGCTCATGCTGCAAATCACTTTTGTCCATTATAAAAACTGCTATAAAACAGTGAATCCAAAGTGGCTGCCAAATCGGAAACACTGTACAAAGCCTGTGAAATTGTCATCCAGATTTGAAGCTAGCCCCTCAAAATGTTTGTGCCTGATAAGGCTGTGTATTCTGTCATATTCAGGGAGAACTTTAAGTCCTGCAAACCAAGTTTTAAATTCTCGCTTCATAGGGCCTCCTATTATGAGATATCAGTTGATGATGGTCCTTGGGAAAAACAGAAGAGTTCAGGGCTTAATGTGTGTACTGGAACAGGATCAAAAGCATGGTAAGTACATGTTGCTGCTTTGATATAAAATATTGTTTCAGATAAGCAAAATAGGTCCATCTAGCTTAAGCATTTTGTCTGTACTGAGACTCTCTTAAGCTATGGGTAAGTCAGTGCATGTCAGTTATGTCCAAATATTCTCACTGTTGGTATGGTTCAAAGCTGCCTCAGGTGTATGAGAAGAGCAGAGCACCCCTCACTTGTAGGTATGGAAAGAAGAGTTGAAAGGATGAGGAGCTGAGGCATTGAGACAGAAGTTTACCTTAGGTGTAATTTTGGTGAAAGAGTTGCATGTCCCACATGGAGATGAATGGTTAGAGGTGGTGAGGGAAAGAGACTCTTCTCTGTCTGACTTGCAGAGCATATTGGGGTGTGGGGATGGTGGTGTCTGAGCTACTCTTGTTGGCTAAAATTAAAATGTTTAGATGAAGTACCTCAGAAAACTCTTATAAAAATCTAAGCTTTAAGAAGAATTGGGAAAACATGTACTTGGAAACAGTATTAAATGTTCTCTGGCACATCTACTGTCCATTCTCCTTCCAAGCCTCTTTAAAACTTAATTGAAAGGGCACAGTCTCTTTGCCAAAATATTCCCCTTAAAGATGGGCATATCTAAGTGGAGCTGTGCTAGCTTAATCAAAGGGGTAAATTTTCTTAACTTCAGTTTAAACAAGCTGCAGTACTGTCTAATCAATTTAGTTTTGAGATGAGAGATGTGTGCAGTGAGAGCCTCTTTCATTTGGAAATCTGGCTGTGCTTATAGTTTAAAGTTGTACAACAGGCCCTGGATTTATGTGACAAGCTAAGATGAACTAAACCCAAAGCTTTTAATGAAATTAAAAAATGAATATTCATGCTGTAACCATGGTTACTGGGGTTTACTCTTCTTTGTAATTCAGAATTTTGTATTCAGTCAGCATAACTTGGTCCTGGAGGCTGCCAAGGATGAAATTGGCAGACTGCTAGGGGAACTTTCCTAGTATTTAGTACCTTGGGAGCTTATAGTCTTAGTTCAAAGCTGTTCTTATGCATTTCATTTGATTATACATTCTGTACTGAGCAATCCCAGAACCAGGGACCAAATTCCAGGATTGCCCATCTTCGTTGCTGTAATCAGTGTGTACTGCTGGACTTTTCTAAACTTGAGGCCAAGCCTCAGTGGGGTGATCTTCCTTAGCCTGTGGGTTAGGGGCTCTCTTGGGATTTCAGACCTCCTCAGCCTGAGATGCATTTAAATGTCCAAGTGCTTCCTTCAGCTGTCAAAACTTACATAAAAGGATATGTAGTTGAGAGAGAATGATTTCATACTGTGCATCTCCATTTTTCCCAAGCATCTGTTCAGGCTTGCAGGTAGGCAGTGAGTGTAAGAGGAAGAGCTTTGAACAACCACTCTCAGCTCTGTAGTCTGTTAGATGTATAGTGGACGTCTGTTGCAGTCTGCGGTATTTTACTGCCACAACAGAAGTGCTGGGCTGAGACCTGGGCAACTGAGATGTTCACAGTACTGCTGCATGGAGGCTGTGATTAGTACCTAATCCCTTTTGATCCTGGGTACAGGAGGGAGACTTTTATTGGAGTTTAGACTTGGTTCAGACTGAGGCTTTATGCTGACTTGTCATGCATCCAAATGTGGCAAATGCAAAAGTGTCTGATCTAACTGTTCCTTTTTTATATACACTGATTCTTGTGAGATTCAAGCCCACACCTTATGGTATGGACAGAGAGGCATAATATTTGTAAAGAAGCGTTGGGTCCCATAAATTAGAGCTAACAGAAGGAATTAATTAGCAAGAGGTGGATAGAAGGGATAAAAACACATAATCTATTGAACTGTCATGTTTCAATTTTTCTAATGCAGACTTAAATCACCAATTATTGGGGTTTTAAGGCAGGAGGATTACTGATAAGGAGACTACAGCCTGTGTATCATGCTTTTTTTTCCTGAAGACTTTACTTAATGGTTTATTAAGGTTTACAAAACCACAGGTAGATGTCAAATCAAGAGTTACTTTAAGGCATTTTTTTGGAGACTGATGTCAGCTCACAGTTAATAGAATTCTTTATTTATTTTTTCTTCTTGTTACGGAGCCTGGTTCTTCATCTGTATGCAAGATTGTTTTGTTTTGGTTTGGTTTTTTTTCCCCTCCCAAATTGTATTGCTTAGCAAACAAGACTTCTACTTCTCTGTCTAGGTCCTATAATATTAACAAGGTAGCAAATCAAGCTGTTGAAGAGATCCTTAAGATTGGTGAGTGAAGAGTGTGGCACTACTGGCTAAGTTTATATAAAGATACTCCTATCTAATTGGGGCTCTTTCTCTTGGCTCAACAGCTAAAAAGCATGGAAGCTTGAATATGCCGTTGAACACAGAACTAGTACAAAAAGGTTAGTGAAAAAGGCAAGATTTCTTTAAGGTATCATAACTTTGACCAGTTCATTTTGATAGTACTCTAGTACTCAGTGCTGCTTTCAGTATTTTAGTGCTCTTGCAATATTAGTCTTTCTTACAACCATTATTTAGTAGGCACATTTGGTGAAAAATGTCTGACTCAATATGAAAGCACTTATTTAGATTTTCATATGTATAGATCTTCAGGAGAATTTCAGTTCTCCTAAGATTTGAAACAGTACTTAATCACATGAAGAGGGCTGGTGAGTGTTAGTCATGCAATAGAACTGAAAGGAATCTTCTGTAAAATTAAATTATTTTGAAGGTGAAGGCTATCAAACATCTGGCAAGACTCAATATTCCCTCTTGATAGGGAAGCTGCTCTTTTCTGGAGGAATGTGTGTTTCTGAGAATAACTAATTTTCTCTGGAAAAACTAATGGCTGATTTCTCTATTTACAGTAACAAATGATTTCAATGACTCCCTGCTCTACAGTCCAGAAGAACCAAAGATGTTTTTCAGTATTCGAGAACCTATTGTAAACAGAGTTCTCTCAAGTAGTCGGCAGCGTGGCTTCTCTTCAAAGTAAGCATTGGCTGCAGCAGTCACTGAAGAGTTATTTCATTCTGTGTGTTTGTCAAAGTATGAGTAATCCAGGAGTTTCACTTGAAGTGTTTCAACATCCAGTTTGTGTTTTGAGGGGCTTTTGAGTATTGTCCTCATAAGAATAGGAAGAAAGTTTCCAAGTTGGGTTATGCCTTTTTAATGTTTGATCCACGCACAGTCTTACAGAATAAAATAATCTCACTGTTCCCAGTTTTGGGTGTGTGCCATTTCCCCAAGTATGAGAGGGGCATTGACAAACTGGAGTGAATTCAGGAAAGGGCCACTGAGATGATTAGGGGTCCAAAACACATGGTGTATAAGGGAGAGACTCAAAGGGTGCTTTTGTTTAGCCTGGAGGAGACAAGACTAAGCAGGGGGAATCCAGTTGCTGTCTTCAGCTACATAATGGATGGTTACAGAGGAGGATGAGTTAAACTCTTTTCAGAGCAGAATATGAAGCAACAGCCATGATTTTATGGGATGTAAGATTCTGATAAAAATAAAAGGAAAAATTTTTCACAGTAAGGATGGTCAGGCAGTAGAATAGGTTACCCAGAGATTGTGCTATTACTGTCCTTGTAGATAGTCAAAATTTGACTGGGCAAGGCCCTAAGCAACCTAACCTGTCTTTCAAGTAAGGCCTGCTTTGAGTGGAGAGAGACTCAAATTCCACTCCTTTTGAGCCACATCAGTGTTGCAAAAACATTTTATGACCTGGTAATAAAGGACATCTCTGTCTACAGGGGCTAAATATTATGATATTAGAGGCCTACTGTGTATGAGTCATGTCTTTAAATGTTTACTGCTGCTTAGTCATTTTGATCTGGGAGGTCTCAAGGGTGAGAAAATCTTAAGAGATTGTAAGAGGAGAGGCTAAAATAGGAACAAATAATTGCATTTTCATCCATGGGTTCTCCAGGACTAAGTCTTGTCTTATTTGGAGTCCTCAGCATGGGATATGCTGTAAAAACTATACTGGAGCAACAAATGTCTGCATACCTATGAGGGATATCTGCCCATTTTTCCTTTTTGGAGTAGAATTTGCTGCCTGTCACAGTTGGTCTTTAGCTCTTGATACTAGAGGTCTCCCCTCTGTTGTTCTTTATCTTTTTTGACATAGTAGCTGCCCAGAGTGAAATGGAGTGGAGCATGCCTCCACGTTCTTCTGCAGTGTCCAGACTTGGCTGTGTTTTAATGATGTGCAGACCAATTAAGCTTTGACACTGTGGCCATGCTTCCCAGCTTTCCATATTTATGATAGATGTGTCTTCATGAATATTTAAGTCACTGGATAACTGTTGATTAAATTTTGGAGATCAGAAGATTGTCTAGACCAAGGCCTAAGTCAGGAACAATCAAGCACATCCATGTGAGACTGAAGTCTTGCAGCTGCTCTGGCATCACTACTAGTTCCCATCTAGCAATATGAAAAAAGTTTGGAGAACTCTTCATTTAATAGTGTTTTCACTTTCTACATATTTGAAAGGATAAATCCCAATGGTTGAGTTAATTTTCTTTTTAAAGGTAAGTGAAGAATATGGTGGTTAGCTTTATTCTGTCTTGTCTAGCTGTAGAAGAGCTGCCTTAAATTTTATAAGCTTAAATTTATTAGCTTAAAGATATAGTAGTAAAACCCTAATATTGACAGTAATATGCTGCCATACCTATTCATGATGTTGCCTGGTTAGCATTCTGACCTTCAGCTTTGTGTTTGAAGTGACTTTCCCTTCTCTCTGTGAATGATTAATGTAACAAAACAGACTATATTAATATCCAAATTATTTGAATCTCAAGCATTGCTAGTTGAAACTGCATGTTCCACTTAACATGAAGACCATACACTAGAATTGTAAATTAATATAAAACTTTTCTGTGAAAGATTAAGCAAATCACTATTAAATGGGATAATCAGTAGCTTGCTTAAAAATACACCTAAACTGCCGCTTTCAATATCAAGTGTTATGTTACAGGCTGTTCTCAGACTCTTGGAGTAATAGTCTCTATTTGAACAGGTCCTTCAGTTCTCTCTGGACTCTTTGCTATGTCTATACAAAGTACTGATAGGTTGGGGGATTCTAGTGCTTAGTACTATGCTAAATCCTTCTCTAAGCATACTCCTGTGTGATTAAGCATTTACTGATCCACACAAAGGAATGTCCAAGAACCAGTCTCATTGTTCAGATAAGTGTTTGTGTGAAATACCTAATTTTTTAAAGCTATTTTGTAAAAACTTATTTTTTGGGGTTTTGCAGAGTCTGTGTGCGTTCCCGTTGTTGGGATGCATGTATGGTTGTAGATGGAGGAACATCTTTCGAGTTCAATGATGGGGCAATAGCTTCAATAATGATTGATACAGAGGATGCACTGTGCACTGTTCTGCTGGAAGAATGAAGGACCCTAGTGTCTTCTGCTGAAACAATTCTGGATCCAGAGAGGGAACTCCTGGAGACAGCACATCACAATGCTGCATTAAGTTGGAAGTTGGCTTTTTTGGATGCAAGAGCATTTGGAGGAAGCTTGAGATGCTTTTCATTCTTTCTGTTGGGGAAATCTTAGCCTGATATTTAAGTTCTTTTTGCATCTGGTGTAAAGGAAATATATTTGAAGTCTTACCTCAACATTTTTAACCCGTAAGGCAAACATAAAAGAACATCTTTTCAAACACAGATAGATGGGTTCAAGTATTAAGTCAGTAGCATTAAATATTCAGATGCACAGTTTTTTTAGTAAGTCTGGGACTGATGAAACTAAACACCTTCATACATTTCATACATATACTTTTATAGAAAAGTTGACTGTCAATCTAGCGATTTGATGCAAGGATATATAGATTTTGGTAAGTCCTGCTGTTGACATAATCAAAATGGAAATACAAACCTTTTGTATGCTTTTAAAAAAATTTTATAACTCTCTAGTTTCATACAACTTGTGACGTGCTTTTTTTTTTTTTTCCTCTTCCAGTATTTTTTTTCTACTTTGTAGATTTACATCAAAAGTAAAGTCTGGCTTAATTTCTAGAAGCTCTTTTCACATCTTGAATGAGGTAGCTCTTACCTTTTCTCTTTGGATAGAGAGGGACTTGAAACCCAAGGGTTTTCTTGAGCCCTTTAATAGGAATATACAAACTATAGAAAATATGTTGAAGTAAGATATACTCCTTCACTGAATGGATTAGCTGGCTAGCAGGTGTTCAGTCACAGTAGTGTATGCAGGTGGCTATCCTTAAGAAAGATATTTGGCCTTAAGAAGTTGAATGATTTGGAATTTTAGGTTCTGAGTTTCTTTATAACTGAAGAAGAATGGGATGTGCTGGGTGCTAGTTAGTAGTTGGAGCTCAAGTTAATACCTATATGTCTCCCAGTTTTCCAAGTATGAGTTTAACTTCTCCAGAAAGTTTAATTTTACAATCCTGTGCTGAATTCTACTGATATTTAATTGGCAAAAAATTAATTTTAATTTTATATGCCTCTGTTGCAAGTTGATAATGGAAAAAAAGCTCTGATTATAGAAGAGGAAGTGACTTTTTAGATAATGTTTTAGACAAACTGTGAACTTTGCCTTTGAAAGTTTGTGCTGATTAATGCATAGATGAGAGGGCAGATTTTGACAAAATGAAGACTACTACAGCAGGAACTCTTCTGCAACATGACTTGAAACAAATTATTTTTGTCCTGTCTACTACAGATCTATTTCCAAAAGTGAGTTTTCCTCAAACTACTTTTGAGTGAAGAGATTCCTGTAACAAAGGTTCTCAGGTCTAATGGGAATGTTCTCCAATGTGGCCAATCTGTATTTATTGCCAATCACAAAATGTAAACTGACCTTTATAGGTGGAAGAAGTGTATAAAGGGTTATGGGTTTTTTTGCTTCTACTACTATATTACTATTTACTACTTTAGGTTTTTTATTTACTCTGAAACAGAATTTGGAGGAAATGGATTTGACCAGGCCATTCAATTTTAGAAAAATGTGACACTGATGGAGCTTTTTGAATAAGCTTATCACTATTTGTATACATTTCACCTTTTAAGTGTGCTGCAGACTGAGTATCTGCTTGAGTCATCTGGATTGCAGACCAGAAGGGGAAAATCAAAGTAGCCAAATATTCTTTCAAAACTTGGTAAGTTCAGGAACTATCAGAATAAAGCTCTTAATGTCTAAAATAATCTGCAAAACTGGCCTAAAGGTGAAGATGCAAAAGACTAATCTTTCTTTAGAAAGTTGGCTGCACAGAGATTAGGGTGTTTTAGTTAATCCATCTATAACCAGTTAAGGATAGTTTATGTGCCTCTGTCTAATACACTAGTCAATATGCTGTTAAGATTAAAAAAAACCCAACCAAACAAAAAAACCCACCCCCCCCAATGCCAGTAACGCTAATTTATGACTTTCTAGGACTTTACTACTGTGTTAGATCAGAGGTTTAGGTATTGAAAATGTCCTTGAATACCTGCATAGACAAATTTATGGCAGAAACTCTGTCCCCTACTTATTTAGATGCATTTGTGTGCTGTAATGTTTTAATGGAGACTGATTAGTCTGATCAGGGTGCATACCTCTTAAAGATGTCTCTCATTCCTTATTCTGAATGCTGAGACTAAAAGGCAATGTTTTCAAGCCCTGGAGACCCAAAGTATGATCTGGTTTAGGGCTTAGTAAGAGATTTCACAGTTCAATTCCTAACTGTTACTTAGGAAAATGGAAACCTGACCTACTCATGAGTGGCCTCTACTGGTTTTGTGTCTGTATTTAACTGCACTTCTGTTGAAGCATTTACTGGTGAATGCTTGATTTAAATAACTAGGATGATTCAGAGATCTATAATAGATAAACAGTAAGCTACCTTTTTTTCTTTTTTTAATTAAAGACTTGTAGAATCCTTTTTAAGGATGCTTTATTACAAAGGATTGCAATACAGACAACTTACCTGGTAGACAGTGTTCTGTGAAAGGACTGAGTATTGGTTTAACACTGATTTAATCTGCCTGGACTGGCACTGAACTCTGTACCTCTTCTACCTGCTGAATCAAATCCATGGTCTCTTCATTTAGTGCCAGTCCACAATTCTGTGTTCTGCTAAACTAGACCTGTCATTCTTTGCTTTTTTTTTAAAAAAAGTGGTGTTTATACATTATGTAATAAAAATTAAAAACTTAGATACATGTAGCTGTCTTGTGCCTTATTTCAACTTTCAAAAATGTTTCATGTGTTCAGCTTCCTCTCGCTTACTATGCAGTTTGTTTTAAATAATGGTTTCTAAGCCTTCATGCTTTCTTTCCGTAGGTAAAATAGAGACTTATCTATGTGGCAGTTTTTGGTATGGATTGCTTGGAGCTACCAACTAACCTTTTCAGTTAGGAAAAGGTCAGTGCTGCACCTTACTCAGAGGACTTCCATTATGTGTTTGCTACAGCTGCCATCGTAACAAACCTGCAATAGAAATGTTTGTCCTCTTTCAGCACTGAACCTGGTATTTAAAACAACAAGTTCAGGACTATTCCTCCTAGCTAAAGCCATGTTACTATCCCAATTTTGTACAGGGTTTTAAAGCAGTCTGTTGAATGCTACATGTATTGGTGATACCCTGTCCTTTAAACCACCATTGTTTAGACACTCCTTTTTTTTTAACCCATGACACAAAGTTGGTGGCAGGTCAGGGAAAGTGTCCTCCCATCCATCAGTTTTGTCCAATAGAGCAATTCCTTAGATCTTCATTAAATACAAGAAAAGTTGTATGGGGTTACATTGTGTATAGGGAGAAGAAGAATTTACAATAGTGCTGTGCTGCAAAGATTTACTCTTTTTCTTGAAGTAATTTAAGGCATAAACCTAAGGCTGCAAACTGAAGCAGTAGACTATCTGGTATCCTCCAACCTCTCATTGCTTCTCCACTCCAGATTTCACAAGGTAGGTTGTCCATTAACCCCTTTGTAAGGAGCACAAGCTGATTAGTGACTTGTGTTACTTACTCCCTGTTAAATTTAATTAATCCTATGAGGATTCTATTGTCCTATGAGGGGTGGCTAAGGACTTTGGGTTTGTCTAGTTTGGAGAAAATGAGACTGAGGGGTGACCTCATTGCTCTCTACAGCTTCCTGAGGAAGGGAAGTGGAGAGGGAGGTGCTGATCTCTCCTCCCTGGTATCCAGTGACAGGATGCATGGGAATGGTTCAAAGCTGTGTCAGGGGAGGTTCAGACTGGACATTAGGAAGCATTTCTTTACCAAGAGGGTGGTCAAACACTGGAACAGGCTTCCTAGAGAGGTGGTTGATGCCCCAAGCCTGTCAGTGTTTTAGAGGCATTTGGACAATGCCCTTAATAACATGCTTTAACTTTTGGTCAGCCCTGAAGTAGTCAGGCAGTTGAACTAGATGATTGTTGTAGGTCCCTTCCAACTGAAATATTTTATTCTTTTAAAAAAAAAAAAAAAAAGCTTAGAACAGATTGACAAGATAATGCTGTATTTGCTCTACTATAGAAAACCAAGTTAAATATCAACTTCTAATACTCATACAATCTTTCCACAGTAACTAATCTGTTCTATACTACCAAATATTTATTCCTGAGCTCTTTTCTTCAAATTGAGATGGGAAAACACTACACCTATGCAACAGCCCTACAGTAATGCTGTAGTGTAACCTTAAACATCCACAAATAAATTTACCACTTCCTTACTGCAAGCACATTCATGCCCTACCTGTGCTTACAGGGTACAAGTTTTGCCCTAGGACTTCTAAACTAATGCTTATACCTGCTGGAACATTCCAGGCTTATGCAGGAGGACACTGATGATGACTTTAAAAAAACCCAAACAACACTAACCACCACAGTCTAGTGTTACAGATTAAAGTAGTAAATTTATACTAAAATGATACTAAACATAAGCTATTATAAAATAGCACCAAAGGATCTATTCCTTTCATTGCTCTTATGCTGCAGTCCCAGGTTTTGTTGTTGGTCTGAGATCTAGAACCATTTGAGCCCTCTTCCTGCAAGACTTCTGCTAGTTTACTAGTTGCAGTTGAAAAATTCATTCTTTAAAAAAAGAACTTCTGTAAGAAGTTTTACCTGAGATGACATTCAAACTCACAGAAGCTACATTAATGTTCTGTAACATTTAATCAGAAAACCTACCAGCATAACATGAAACAATTGATAACTAGCATCTACTTTTACCCATGCTTATTCTAAATGGGCTTTTCAGCCTATATTTTGCTAACAATAAAGAATGCTAAAAATAGATGTTATCTTTGTGGCTTGGTAAAGAAAAACTTCACTATAGCTCCTTTATACTGCTGCTTACTTCCTTCAACTACAATCACTTGTTAGTTAACAAATCCTATATGTATGTAACATTTATGCTGAGGTAACAGAAATCTTAGTTACCTGCTCCAGATTAGGTCATGCCAAATAGCAAATCTTTTGTAGGTTTAGCATAGAAAGCATTTTCTGGTTGTGCAATCCTACATAATCATGCATTATTGCTCTATAATTACTGCGCAACAATAGAATTAGCAATCCTCTGAACCATAAGGATTCAAGGACTAGCTGCACAGGTCTTCTTACCTTAGATCTAAATGGACAAGAGAAGGACATCTTTCCACCAGTGTTTTAACATCTGAAGATGTCACACACAGTCAGCCCATCTTTCAGTAACAAGATGAACATGCTTTATACAGCCTATTCACTTCCATGTACATTCATTTACATCTTCTCTACTGGAACCCCATGTTTGAAACACAACTTTTTGTTAAAAAGATATACATTTAGACTTACAGCATATAGTCTGCCTATCAAGATACCTTACGGGTACTTTTTTAAATCCTCAGCAAAATAGATCCACTTAGTCCAAAGAAATATCCTCAAAAGTCAGTTGCACCATGTGGTGGGTTGACCCTGGCTGGGTGCCAGGTACCCACTGAAGCTGCTCTATCACCCCCCCTCCTCAGCTGGACAGGGGGAGAAAATATAACAAAAGGCTCGTGGGTCAAGATAAGGACAGTTTAATAAAGTGAAAGCAAAGGTCACGCGTGAAAGCAAAGAAAAACAAATTATATAATTCTTTACTTCCCATCAGCAGGCGATGTCTAGCCACTTGCTGGGAAGCAGGGCTTCAGTACGTGCAGTGGTTGCTCCAGAAGACAAAAATACCCCCCTTCCGTCTCCCTTTACTTAGCTTTTATATCTGAGCTGATGTCATATGGTATGGAATATCTGTCTGGTTAGTTTAGGTCAGCTGTCCTGGTTATGTCCCCTCCCAAGATCTTGTCCAGCCCCAGCCTGCTGTTGAGGGGGGCAAAAATGTTGGAGAGACAGCCTTGATGCTGTGCCAGCACTGCTCAGCAGTAGCCAAAACACTGGTGTGTTATCAACACCTTTCTAGCTACTGATGCAGAGCACAGTGCTATGAGGGCTGCTATGGGGAGAATTAACTCCATCTCAGCCAGACCCAATACAATCTCCACCCCTTATTCCATACCATTTGCGTCATGCTCAGGTCCCACATAATTTAATACGCATATATCTTCTAACCACGCCATTGTATTTAATTCTCATTACTGAAATCCCTTCTTACCAACACTTACAACTGAAACTACATACTTAAACCACCTTTATACCCAACATACAGATTTATACATTCTTATTAATTACTATCCCCTGTCCTTTAAGAGATAGATATTCCATGGGCTTCTTCCACTCCTCCAGATGTTCACACACAGGTTATGACTTGGGCCCCATCCATCAAGATGAGTGGTCAGGACAGGAGAAGCAGTATGTTCGATTGTTGGGCACCAACACCGGCTTGGTTTGGGTCACCGATGCACTTGTCTGGTTCCCTGCGAAGTTCACTCCTCTGCAGTTCAGGTCATTCCTGCTACATGACTTCCTACAACATACAACTCACATCACAGATTATTTTTCCCTCAAGGTTAAATGTCCTTGAGGCACACACTGGGTCTCCCCATCCTTCCGCATTACCCACCAAGTACACCCAGGTCCCTGAGCAAAGACAATCCCACGAATGGGTTTGCCTTTTCCCACGGGAGGAGAAATCCACACCGCCTTCCCCAGCCACTTCTCCATGTGCACTACGGGGACCTTATCTCCTCCCACAGTATGTAGGGGTTTTGTTTGGGCAGGACCAGGACGGTTAGCAGATCCTCTGGTGTTAACTAGCCAAGTGGCTTCTGCTAAATTTGTATCCCGATGCTTCCGTGCCCCATTGCCCAGCACTCTCAACATAGTCTTTAACAGTCCATTATATCTCTCAATTTTTCCAGACGCTTGCGGGTGATAGGGGATGTGGTACACCCACTCGATGCCGTGTTTCTTTGCCCAGGAGCTTATGAGGTTATTTTGGAAATGAGTCCCATTGTCTGATTCAATTCTTTCTGGGGTACCATGTCGCCATAAAATTTGCCTTTCGAGGCCTAAGATGGTGTTTCAGGCAGTGGCATGGTTTACAGGATATGTTTCTAGCCAACCAATAGTTGCTTCCACCATCATGAGTATGTAGCGCTTGCCTTGGCGTGTTCCTGGCAGTGGTCCAATGTAGTCAATTTGCCAGGCCTCGCCATATCGAAAGCCCAGCCGCCACCCTCTGTTCCAGGGAGACTACTCTGGTGGCTCGTTTGATTGCAGCACATGTTTCACATTCATGAGTGACCTGTGTGATGGCCTCCATGGTCAGGTCCACTCCTCGATCATGAGCCCATCTATATGTTCTGTGATTCTATGATCTCTCCCTAGATGTCCCGATCTCTCATGGGCCCATCGAGCTACAAATAGCTCACCCTTACGCTCCCAGTCCAGGTCCACCTGAGCTACTTCTATTTTGGCAGCCTTGTCTACCTGTTCATTATTTCGATGTTCTTCAGTGGCACGGCTTTTGGGCATGTGAGCATCTACATGACGTACCTTTAAAGTCATGTGTTCTACACGAGCAGCAATGTCCTGCCACAATGCAGCTGCCCAGATGGGTTTACCCCTGCGCTGCCAATTGGTCGTCTTCCACTGCTGTAGCCACCCCCATAGGGCATTAGCCATCATCCAGGAGTCGGTATAGAGGTAGAGTACCAGCCACTTTTCTCGTTCAGCAATGTCTAGGGCTAGTTGGATGGCTTTCATTTCTGCAAACTGACTTGACTCGCCTTCTCCTTCAGTGGCCTCAACGACTTGTCATGTGGGACTCCACACAGCAGCTTTCCACTTCCGATGGTTCCCTACCACACGACAGGATCCATCAGTAAACAAAGCATAACACCTTTCATCTTCTGATAACTCATTATATGGTGGTGCCTCTTGGGCACGAGCCACCTCCTCAGGCGATGCTCCAAAATCTCTGCCTTCTGGCCAGTCTGTGATCTCTTCCAGAATTCCTGGGCGGTTGGATTTCCCCAGTCGAGCTCATTGCATGATCAACACTATCCACTTACTCCATGTAGTGCTGGTTGCATGATGTATAGAGGGGATGTTTCCTTTGAACATCCAGTGTAGCACGGGCAATCGTGGTGCCAAGAGAAGATATGCTTCTGTACCAACAACTTCTGAAGCGGCTCGAACCCCCTCATATGCTGCTAGTATCTCTTTTTCAGTCGGGGTGTAGTGGGCTTCTGATCCTCAGTACCCCCGGCTCCAAAACCCTAATGGTCGACCTCGGGTTTCTCCTGGTGTTTTCTGCCAGAGGCTCCAGGTGAGACCATGCTCCCCAGCTGCAGTGTAGAGTACATTTTGTACATCTGGTCCTGTCCGGACAGGCCCAAGAGCTACTGCATGAGCTATTTCCTATCTGATATGCTCAAAGGCTTGTTGTTGCTCAGGGCCCCATTCAAAATAGTTCTTTTTCCGGGTTACTCGATAGAGAGGGCTCACAAGCTGACTATAACCTGGAATATGCATTTTCCAGAACCCCACAAGGCTTGTGTTTCTTTCTTGTTAGCTGGTGGAGACATAGTTGCTATCATCTTGTTAACCGCATCCATAGGGACATGACAGCGTCCATCCTGCCATTTTATTCCCAAGAACTGAATCTCCTGTGCAGGTCCCTTGACCTTGCTTTTCTTTATGGTGAAACCAGCTTTCAGAAGAATCTGAATTACTCTTTTTCCCTTCTCAAACACTTCTTCTGCCTCATTGCCCCACACGATGATGTCATCTATGTATTGTAAATGTTCAGGGGCATTGCCTTGTTCCAATGCAATTTGGATTAGTCCATGACAAATGGTAGGTCTGTGCTTCCACCCCTGGGGCAGTCGATTCCAGGTGTATTGGACACCTCTCCACATGAAAGCAAACTGTGGCCTGCACTCTGCTGCCAAAGGAATGGAGAAAAATGCATTGGCAATATCAGTTGTAGCATACCACGTGGCTGCCTTTGATGCCAGTTCATATTGGAGCTCTAACATGTCTGGTACAGCAGCACTCAGTGGTGGTGTCACTTCATTCAGGCCACGATAGTCTGTGAACCTCCACCCTCCATCAGACTTTCGCACTGGCCATATAGGACTATTAAAAGGCGAATGAGTCTTGCTGATGACTCCTTGGCTCTCTAGTTGATGAATCAGCCCAAGGATGGGAGCCAGGGAGTCTCGGTTTGTGCGATATCGCCGCCGGTGCACCGTCCTGGTAGCGATTGGCACCTGCTGTTCTTCAACTCGCAGCAATCCCACAATGAAGGGATCTTCCGAGAGGCCAGGCAGGGTAGATAGCTGTTTGATCTTCCTGTGTTTACAGTGGCTACACCAAAAGCCCATCGGTACCCCTTTGGGTCCTTGAAGTACCCTCTCTTGAGGTAGTCTATGCCAAGGATACAAGGGGCCTCTGGGCCAGTCACAATGGGGTGCTTTTCCCACTTGTCCCCTGTTAAGCTCACCTCAGCCTCCAATACAGACAATTCTTGGCATCCCCCTGTCACTCCAGAGATCCAGATGGGTTCTGTGCCCCTGTACCCTGATGGCACCAGCGTACACTGTGCACCAGTGTCTACCAAAGCCTTATACTTCTGTGGGTCTGATGTGCCAGGCCATCAAGTCCACACAGTCCAGTATATCTGGTCATCCCTTTCCTCCTCCTGGCCAAAGGCAGGGACCCTCTGTTGCTGTTCCTCATCAGAGTATTCACTGTCTGACCCTTGCGGTGCCAGACCAGAAGTCCCCTCACCAGAGTCAAGGGAGGTGGTTTCAGTTCTTCTATGCCTGGAGGATCGCTGATTGATTTCTTGGGCCTCTACAGCAACTACGCTGACAGCCGCCTTCTTGGGTGACCCCTTCTTAACAGCTGTCTTCCCTCTCAGTTCACGTACACGGGCTTCCAGCTTAAAGGTGGGTTCACCATCCCACTTCCTCATGTCCTCCTCTTGGTTGTGCAGGAAGAACCAGAGTGTACCACACGGTGTACACCTCAGGCTCCCTTTCCCTCTGACCGGGGCAGGAGAGGACTGATTTCTTGGAGCGTCCCTAAGAGCCAAGGCACTGTCCTGTAGGGATGAGGAGACACAGAGATTTTCCTCAAAGTTTTGGAGCCAAGACGACACTTTCTCCACAGTTGGTGTTTCCATATCTGGGCAATACATTGCTGCCAAGCTGTTAGAATATGACGCTGGGGCACCTTGAATCACCTTTCTCCACATGGCCCGTGTGCACAGGACATCCTCTGGATCTTTTGAGACCTCCTCACCATATAGATCACTGTAGATGACTTCCAGCACTGCTAACTCTCTCAGGTACTGGATGCCTTCATCTGCGGTAGTCTGCTTTCCTGAGGAGTTCACAAGATCTTCCTTAAATGTATACCTTGCCCTCACACTTGAGAGGAGCCGGCTCCAGAGACTGCAAATTGCTGCCTCTTTTCCAATTCCTCTTTCAATTCCCCGGTTTCTAGCGAGGGATCCCAGCTTTTGGGCTTCCTTGCCTTCCAATTGCTGACTGTTGGCCCCGTTATCCCAGCATCAGAGCAGCCAGGCAGCATTCCACTCACCTGGCTGGCGGCTGTAGTCTTTTCGCATGTCCCGAAGTTCTGAGGAGGTCAGGGACCGGGTAGTTTCCACTTCCTGTTTAAGTTCCCTCACTCCTTCCTCCAATTTCTTTGTTGAAGGACCGGCTTCTAGATCAAACCTTTCCTCTTCTTCCCTTACTAATTGATGATATGGACCCATTGATCTCCTTGTCCACTGTTTCTTTTTCACTATTGGGGCAATTACTGTAGTTATTGTTGTTTGGGTCCCTATCTCAAGCTTGGTGTCCTCAGATGCAGTCTGGGTCCCTGCCTCAACCGTGGTCCTCTGAGAGTGTTGAACTATGGCTCGGTAGGCATAGGCCAGGCCCCAGTACAGTGCGAGAAGCTGCTGGTTTTCATTGGGGTAGGCAAGGCACCTTTCTATCAGGTGGCGCGTCAGTTTGCCAGGGTTACTTGCCTGTTCGGGTGTAAAGTCCCAGGTTATGGGAGGTGATAACCATTCTAGGAACCTGCCCAAATCCTTCCATATACCCTGCCACCCAGGGACTGGTCGCTTGAGGGCACATTTCAGTATTGCCTCACCCGAAACTTGTCTTCTCTTATACCAGGACGAGACCAGATTCCACAATACCCATAATATACCACCAGTATTAATTATTAGTATTGAACAGCTCACATAAGGGTGAACAAGGACCTCAGGAGCCTGCATAATAAAGCCATTCACATCAATGCCCGGTAGGGAGAGGGAGATGTATTCCCTCATCTCCTCCACAAGATAGCTCCCACAACACAGCAAAGCCATCAGTGCCAGGACAAAGCACATAGCCATTATTTGCATTACCATGTTCCCAAACTCAGCAAGATAGAGATAAGCAAGCAGCCAACAAGCTCCGTGACCTGCACAGGAGCTTGCCACTTAATAACTAGCTATGGCATGCTTAATGCAAAGCTGTCGTTGTCGAGCCCCACGTTGGGCGCCAAAAAGGACTGTGGTGGGTTGACCCTGGCTGGGCGCCAGGTGCCCACCAAAGCCACTCTATCACTCCCCCTCCTCAGCTGGACAGGGGGAAGAAAATATAACAAAAGGCTTGTGGGTCAAGATAAGGACAGTTTAATAAAGTGAAAGCAAAGGTCGCGCGCGAAAGCAAAGAAAAACAAATGATATTATTCTCTACTTCCCATCAGCAGGCGATGTCTAGCCACTTCCTGGGAAGCAGGGCTTCAGTACGCGTAGTGGTTGCTCCGGAAGACGAACATGCCCCCCCTTTTGTCTCCCTTTACTTAGCTTTTATAGCTGAGCTGACGTCATATGGTATGGAATATCTGTCTGGTTAGTTTAGGTCAGCTGTCCTGGTTATGTCCCCTCCCAAGATCTTGCCCACCCCAGCCTGCCGTTGAGGGGGGCAAAAATGTTGGAGAGACAGCCTTGATGCTGTGCCAGCACTGCTCAGCAGTAGCCAAAACACTGGTGTGTTATCAACACCTTTCTAGCTACCAATGGAGAGCACAGTGCTATGAGGGCTGCTATGGGGAGAATTAACTCCATCTCAGCTAGACCCAATACACACCAGCAACTTAGCAAGTGAGTAATTCAAATCATATTGCTGCAGAAATCTGAGTCACAGTAAAGTTGAGATGCCTGAAATTCTTACACGTAGTAAAAAAACACCGAAAACTTTCCACACTTCAAATACAGTTTTAGAGCATCAAGTACTTTAGGTGGTCTCCATTTTTACCCACAGAAAGTTCTTCTCTCATGACAGAAAATTATGGTTTTCCTGATTTAAACTGTAAATTCTTGAGACCATTTTTTCATTGTCTGCAAATAGCATAGAATCACCTATGACTCAGATATCATCTAAAAGGCCAGTATTAGCAAGGTCAATATCAACATACAAGAAGATTTTGGTATTTCAGATTTCACATGCAAAAACTAAAGAAAACAATACTTAAATTATGATGGTTAGTAAACTCTTCAAATCATATGCCTTATAAGTTTCATTGAAACAGTAAAATTACTCATAGAAAGTGTTTTGCAAATAGAAAAGCTCTGCACATTGTCTCTAATGGTCAGACCAACAGAAGGTTCAAATTCTTGCTTTGGAGATTATGTAGCACATTTATTTATGGTTTTAGAGCTGAGATAAAAAGTAGACTGGTGTATTTCCCCACAAGGGAATGCATGCTGAGGTCTGTGTGACATTTAAACAGATCAAAGGGAGGTCACAGCCTGTGTGCCACCTACTTGCTTATCAGCCAATGCCCTGTTGTCACATTTGCTCATTGAGAAAATTAATTTCTCTTCATCACCAAAGCCATTTCACCCTTTATCTATGCTCCTGTCCATTTTGTTGTACCCTCTCCCCAAATCCAGATTTTTCTGCAATTTCTTTTACCCTGAAACTTTACCCAGCTTTCCCTCCTAGAAGTATTAGCAAGTGAATAGTTATGTTGATTGCTGAGATTATTTGCCTTCCAAATTAACTGGTATCTGTAGGACATCATGTCAGGCTGAAACTCAAGTAGTTATTATGACTTCTCTTTAGGAAGTTGCCTTCAGCAGCAACAATAGCAGAAGCCTTAAGAAGGCTTCAAGAACTGAGCTCCCTCCCACAGTATCTGGAAGGCTAGTTCACAGTGGAATATGGGATCCAGTGTATCTTGCTTCCAGGGCTTACTTCGGAAGTGCAGGCTATACACCTTTCAACTGAAGATGAAATGAGCTTTCACCTGACTATTTTTAAATTCAGAAGACAAATTATCTCACCCCTCATGGCTGAGCCAGAGACATGAGGAAGATTCTCTGACAGCAAGAACATCAAGCTATACAGAGCACAAAATCAGTGTTAGTGCATGATATTTCTACTACACACAGCGTATGCCAACCAGAAGAAAATATAAAGCCTGCTGCATTATCCCATAGTGGGATAAATATATGCCATGCTGCTATTTACCTGATATTTGCAGATTCTGTCTGTATCCACTTAAATTTAATTGGGTTACTTTTGAAGTAACATGATTGACTGCTGCTTTGACATGGGTGGCTGTGAAGTCACACCAGGACAAGTTCAGTTCCTCCAACCTACACACAAATGAACAAAGAGTTGTTTGGAAGAATGATTGAAATACAAGTTTTTGCCTTAAAAATATCAACTGTATTAGATAAATATCAGAACTCAAACTGTAATACACCTACTACCACATTCCTGTATTCATGACTACAAATTTCACTATGACAATAATTAAGCACTGGAGCAGGTTGCCCAGAGAGGCTGTGGAATCTGTCTTTGGAGGTTTTCAAGACCCAAGCAGAGAAAGTCCTCCTCAACCTGGCCAGTGCTGAATTTAGACCCTGCTCTGGGCAAGGAGTTGAAGTGACTTCCCAAGGCCACTTCCAACCATAATGTTTCAATAATCTCTTAGGAAGTAAGATGGTGTTCTCAGGGGACTGCCAAGAGGAGACACTGTCTTTTCATCTTGCTTCTGGTTGGTGACCTGAATCTGTTCCTACTGAACAGATGTTTATACTGAGAGGAAAAAAGGCCTTTGGCTATCCCTTATTAGTATTATTCAGATGACCAATTAATCCTATTTAGCATAAAATACTTTATAGTTTTATATAAGCATTGGCCATGTTGTGACCTTAATTCTCTTTACATGCTTGATTACCTATAGCGTATCACTATTCGGGGCTGGGACAAAGTATTTGTTTTGTGTGCAGGTGTTGTAGATGTAACCAGAGGACAAAGACACAGAAAACAGCACAACTAAAGCCTTTAGCTGGCAATCTCTATGTAAATGAAAAAACAAACAGTTAAAAGAAATTAGAAGCTTTCTCCCTCTCCCAGAATATCACTGGAGAACACACAGCAGTGAAGCCAATGCATACTGTACTGTCATAAAAGCAATGGTCCTAGGTTGCCACTAGCATTCCTAGCCCACATCAGGTTTGCCATCTGCTATTCGCTGTGCACTATACAGAGTGCCATTCTCTAAAGAGCTCATGATCTAAGTAATCAGACCAAGCAATAGATAGCATTATCTACCCCTGAGAGGCAGAGAAATATTAAGGCTTTGTTTGTCCATGAACTTGCAGCAGTTTGATTAAAAATATGCTTTTGCTGAAGCAAAGATTAAGTAAATTGTCCAACATCTCACAGGAAGTCAGTGGAAAGATCAGGATATAAATCCCAGATTGATTGGGGCTCAGTTCAGTGACTTCCTGCCAGCATATGGTTTAATCACTGGAACTGTCAATCTGAACACAGTGCTTCATAAAGTAAAAGGTTACTGAAGGATTATTCTATCATGGATGGAAGGGCACAGTTTTCTGCCATTCGCGCTGTACTCTCTGATTGCAAAGGGAGCTTTGTGAGGATCACATATTGCTTTCATTGAGAAAAATTAAATTTACATGATAATCAAAAGGACGTATATGGGTTTTGCCCACCAACAAGACTTCCTTTAAGGATGATTAAGGAAACTCATGAAAAAACTACTGAAGTACAGCTTTGCTATTAAAGAAGAAAATAGCTTGATGGAAAGAAATTATCTGACTATTAAGCTAATAATCAACTGTTAGGCATTTGGGAAAACAAACAGGCTCATTAAAAAAAAAAATTAGAGACAATTACAATTGGGATGCCTATGGAAAAAAATGAAAAGGATCCTTTTTCTCAGGAATAGCAGTAAGCAGGAATTGCAAAAACTATTTTTGTCTTATGTAGAACAGCTGCTCAACATCAACTCCAAGGCTTCTGCAGAAAACCCTGAGCACCCACAGAGATTTAGTTGCATCCAACTGGGATTCTTAAAAATGCTCCTGTAGAGAAGGAAAAAAAAGTCTGATAAAACTTTTGTTTTATATGATAACATATTTAAGAAAATAACTTAACAATCCTGGTCAACAGGGGAGGTCCCAGAGGACTGGAGGCTTGCCAATGTGATGCCCATTTACAAGAAGGGTCAGAAGGAGGATCCAGGGAACTACAGGCCTGTCAGCCTGACCTCGGTACCGGGGAAGATTATGGAACAGTTTGTCTTGAGTGTGATCACACGGCATGTGCAGGACAACCAGGGGATCAGGCCCAGCCAGCATGGGTTCATGAAAGGCAGGTGCTGCTTGACCCACCTGATCTCCTTCTATGACCAGGTGACCCGCCTAGTGGATGAGGGAAAGGCTGTGGATGTTGTCTACCTGGACTTCAGCAAGGCCTTTGACACTGTCTCTCACAGCATACTCCTTGAGAAGCTGGCGGCTCACGACTTAGACAAGTATACTCTTCGCTGGGTAAAAAACTGGCTGGATGGACAAGCCCAGAGGGTTGTGGTGAATGGAGTTAAATCCAGTTGGCGGCTGGTCACAAGTGGTGTTCCCAGGGCTCAGTATTGGGGCCAGTTCTGTTTAATATCTTTATCAATGATCTGGATGAGAGGATCGAGTGCACCCTCAGCAAGTTTGCGGATGACACCAAGTTGGGAGGGAGGGTTGATCTGCTTGAGGATAGGAAGGCTCTACAGAGGGATCTGGACAGGCTGGATCAATGGGCCGAGGCCAATTGTATGAGGTTCAACAAGGCCAAGTGCCAGATCCTGCACTTCGGTCGCAACAACCTCATGCAGTGCTACGGGCTTGGGGAAGAGTGGCTGGAAAGCTGCCCAGCAGAAAAGGACCTGGGGGTGCTGGTTGACAGCTGGCTGAATATGAGCCAGCAGTGTGCCCAGGTGGCCAAGAAGGCCAACAGCATCCTGGCCTGTATCAGAAATAATGTGGCCAGCAGGAGCAGGGAAGCGATTGTTCCCCTGTACTTGGCACTGGTGAGGCTGCACCTTGAGTACTGTGTTCAGTTTTGGGCCCCTCACTACAAAAAAGACATTGAGTTGCTAGAGTGTGTCCAGAGAAGGGCAACCAAGCTGGTGAGGGGCCTGGAGCACAAGTCTTATGAGGAGCGGCTGAGGGAGCTGAGGCTGTTTAGTCTAGAGAAGAGGAGGGTGAGGGGAAACCTTATCGCTCTCTACAACTACCTGAAGGGGGGTTGTAGTGAGGTGGGTGCTTGTCTTTTCTGTCAGGTGGCTGGAGATAGGACGAGAGGAAATGGCCTCAAGTTGCGGCAAGGGAGATTTAGGTTAGATATTAGGAAAAATTTTTTTACTGAGAGGGTTGTCAGGCATTGGAATGGGCTGCCCAGGGAAGTGGTTGAATCACCATCCCTGGAGGTATTCAAAAAGCGCATAGACGGGGTACTCCAGGACATGGTTTAGTGGGCATGGTTGATGGCTGGACTCGATGATCTTGAAGGTCTTTTCCAACCTAAATGATTCTATGAGTCTATGATAAACCAGTGTTACAAAGCACAACAACATGATAACTTCAGCCCAGTTCCCACGGGTGATAAACAGCACAACAGGGAGCATATACTGCAAGTAAGGTATTACATAATGCAACTTTAAGAACAAGCACACGAACTTTGAGAGCAAATAAATCAACATTGTGACCAGCAACTATTAAAATAATATAATGAATGCTTATAACAAATTTCTAACGCGTTCCAGTCAGATCTGTCATTATCTCAACCCTTTGGGCCTGTTGGGTGCCAAAAAGGACTGTCTTGGTTTAACCCCAGCGGGCAACTAAGCACCACGCAGCTGCTCACTCACTCCCCCCACCCAGTGGGATGGAGGAGAGAATCGGGAAAAAAAAAGTAAAACTCGTGGGTTGAGATAAGAATGGTTTAATAGGACAGTAAAGGAAGAAAATAATGATAATGATAATAATAATAATAATAATAGAATTAGAATATACAAAACAAGTGATGCATAGTGCAATTGCTCGCCACTCACCAACCAATGCCCAGTCAGTTCCCGAGCAGCAGCCCCTGGCCAGCTTCCCCCCCCCCAGTTTATATACTAGGCATGATGTCACATGGTATGGAATACCCTGTTGGCCACTTTGAGTCAGCTGCCCTGGCTCTGTCCTGTGCCCCTCCAGCTTTCTTGCTGGCTGGGCATGAGAAGCTGCAAAATCCTTGACTTTAGACTAAACATTACTTAGCAACAACTGAAAACATCAGTGTTATCAACATTCTTCGCATACTGAACTCAAAACATAGCACTGTACCAGCTACTAGGAAGGTAATTAACTTGATGAAGGGGAAAAGTGGCCTGTGAATGGGACACTATAACACCATGTTACAACTTATGTTATTTTTGAGACGTGAGCAGAAATGGGATGAAGTTAAGTACTGTGATTTGTTCTTTACCTTAAAGAATCATCCTGAGTGGCAAAAGGATTGTGGAATTAATATGCCACCCAGCGATCCTTTTACACTATCTTTGGAAAAAGAGAAAAACAAAAAGGTGACAATAAGCTCAAAAGGTGTTGTTCTGCATGTAGTATTGGGCAAAGATGTTTAAAGTTATATGAGCAAGAACGAGAGGATGATACTGAAATGATAATTGGATCTTGAAGGGCCCCACCTAGAGCTGTTCCCAGAAATAGTGATGAAAGAGAGCCCATGAACAGTCCTGTCGCAGGGCGAACAAGAGCTAAACGGAGCGAAGTTATTCAAGCTCCTCTTCGTCAGGCGCTTGGGACTGAGGGTGTGGCAACTATTAAAGTACCCTTTTCTATTGTGGATTTAAATAATTGGAAAATAGCAGCTGGGAGCTATCGAGAAAACCCTGATCAAACAGCCCACACTTTTGAAACAATGATTCAGACTCAGGATCCTGATTGGAAGGACATACAAGTAATAATGGATATACTTTTTGATAGTGCAGAAAGAGAAATGATCCAGAGAACTGCTAAAACCCAGGTAGAAACACAAGTAGCTTCTGGAGTATTAAAATGAACAGTGGAACAAAATTTTCCATCTACAGATCCCAAATGGGATCCTAATAATTTGGCTCAGAGAAGACTGCTAGATCAATATCAAAAATGGGTTCTATTCGGAATTAGAACTGCTATGCCTAAGGCAATTAACATGTCTAAATTATATGAAATTAAACAAGATAGAAAAGAGTCTCCCACTGAATTTCTGAGTAGATTAAAAGATGCTGCTAGGAAATATACTAATCTGGATCCTGAGTCTGAAGAAGGAAAAGCTCAATTGGCTCCTTTATTTATAGGACAATCCTCTGATGATATCAGAAGGAAATTACAAAAATTACAAGGAGCAGATTCTCGAGATTGGGGAAAATTATTAGAAGTTGCTTGGGTGGCATATAGAAATAGAGATGAATTACAGAGTAAAATGAATGCAAGGTTAGTAGCTGCTCTGGAAGTAGGAGCTGGCATGGGAAGAGGCAGAGGAGTTATCCCCCGAGGAAGGGGACGTGGTCGAGGAATGGGACGAGGGAGAGGAACTGGATTGGGGTCACCAGTGGGATTAAACCAGCCCCTGGGACCGAATCAGTGTGCATACTGTAAACAAGAAGGACACTGGAAAGGGGAATGTCCCGAGACCTACAAGGTCACAAGTGATCCCAATTTCGACTGCGCAATCTCAGCAAGTTCCCCCTTTCTTGGGAAAGCTGAGTGAAAGTATTTGACGGGGACTGGAGGGGAGTCTCCCAGCAGAACCTCTGGTTACAGCTAACCTGGGAGAACAGAAAATTGAATTTTAGTTGACACTGGAGCCACCTCTTCAGTTTTAAATACCTTAGAGGGGGAATTAAGTTCTGAGGAAATTAGTGGTGTTGGTGCCACAGATGAACGAGAAACTAGACCCTTCTTTAAACCTTTGACAATGAAATTAGGAAAACAATGGGTCACTCATCAGTTTCTGTATTTGCCAAATTCTCCTAAACCCCTGTTAGGGAGAGACCTACTTGAGAAATTGCAGGCAGAAATTAAATTTAAAAATGGCGAGATTAAAATTTTAATTCCAGAAACTAAACATATCGAGGCAGTGGCTTTGTTGTTACAGGACGGTTACTGAAGGCAGAAGATCATACCAGTCGAAGTAAATAATGCTGTAATTCCAGTCGTCTGGGCTGGGGAAGGTTCCCGGTAAATCCAAAAGAGCAGAGCCTGTGAGAATTGATTTAAAGCCAGGATCGAGTCCAGTAAGAATTAAACAATACCCCCTAAAACTGGAAAGTCAGAAAGGGTTAGTACCGATAATACAAAAATTTCTAAAGTACAAATTGTTAATAGAATGTGAATCCAAATATAACACCCCAATCTTGCCTGTTAAAAAGGCTAATGGAAAAGATTACAGATTAGTTCAAGACCTCAGAGCGATAAATCAAATAGTACAAGATATTCACCCAGAAGTAGCAAATCCTTATACTTTGTTAACAACCCTAACAGAGAAACAAGAATGGTTCACACTGTTAGACTTAAAAGATGCCTTTTTCTGTATTCCCTTGGATCCCAATAGTCAAGAGCTTTTTGCTTTTGAAGGGGAAAATCCTGAGACTGGGAAAAAACCACAATATACATGGACAGTCTTGCCTCAAGGCTTTAAGAACAGCCCTACCATTTTTGGAAATCAATTGGCACGAGAATTAGAGATTTGGAAGAAAGACAATAATCAAGGAATCTTGTTGCAATATGTGGATGATCTGTTAATTGCAGCTGAGACAGAAGAACAATGCACAAAGTTAACTATTAGCCTTTCGAACTTTTTGGGAATCAGTGGATATCGAGTGTCAAAAGAAAAAGCCCAAATAACCCAGAGAGAAGTAACCTATTTGGGTTTTGAAATCCTGAAAGGACAGAGACAATTAGGAACTGAGAGAAAGGAGGCAATTTGTCGTCTCCCTGAACCTAAGACTCTAAAAGAATTGCAAGCATTTCTGGGAATGGCTGGGTGGTGTCGCCTGTGGATTGCAAATTATGGCTTGCTGGTCCGACCTTTATACGAGCAGCTCAAAATCTCAAACAATGGATTTATAGATTGGACTGATGCCAGGAAAGCTGCTTTCAAAGAACTAAAACAGGCTTTAATGGAGGCGCCAGCCCTAGGCCTGCCAGATCTCACAAAGACATTTGAACTCTTTACTCATGAAAGAAAAGGTATAGCTCTGGGTGTCCTGGCCCAATATCTGGGACCAAGTTGGCGAGCTGTGGCCTAGTTCTCGAAGCAATTAGATAATGTGAGTCTGGGATGGCCTGGTTGTCTGAGAGCCGTTGCTGCAACTGTGCTATTGATCCATGAAGCTCGAAAGTTCACCTGAGGACAAAGAATTACTGTGTATGTTCCCCATATAGTAATTGCTGTGCTCGAACAGAAAGGGGGGCATTGGTTATCCCCTAGTAGAATGCTGAAATACCAAGTGGTGTTGCTGGAGCAAGATGATGTTTACTTAAAAACTACTACCATTGTTAACCCTGCTGTGTTTTCAACAACTGATCAAGTTAAAGGAGAACTGGAACACGACTGCCTGCAGACAATTGAAGAAGTCTACTCCAGCCGACCGGATCTCCAAGATGCGCCACCGGAAGAAACAGATTGGGAACTATATACCGACCGAAGCAGTTTCATCCGTGAAGGAAAACGTTTATCAGGATATGTGGTAACCACTACTGAAAAGGTAATTGAATCACGAGCTTTGCCTTCGAATGTATCTGCCCAAAAGGCTGAATTGATAGCTCTTGCTCGAGCACTGGAACTAAGTCAAGGAAAGCGAATCAACATTTGGACAGGCTCAAAGTATGCTTTTGGAGTAATACATGCGCATGGAGCGATATGGAGAGAAAGAGGACTGTTATCTGCACAAGGAACCACCATTCAGCATGCAGAACAAATACTGAAATTGTTATAAGTCATTCAAAAGCCAACAGCAGTTGCGATAATGCACTGTAAAGCACATCAGTCAGGTAGGACTGTCCCTGAAACAGGTAACCGATTGGCTGATAAAGCTGCTAAAGAGGCTGCAGAAAAAGGCATCCTAGCACTAGTTCCAGAGAAAAATGTAAATTTGCCTAAAGAAGCTCCAAATTATAATGAAAAAGATGAATAATTAATTATTAAATTGCAGGCTAACAAAAATGAAACAGGATGGTCTGTAACACCGACAGGTCAAATAATAGTCTCACCCACAATAATGACAGAAATTGCCCGAGCTGAATATAACAAAGTACATTGGGGAACAGAAAACCTTGTTAAGCATTTACAAAAGTGTATTTTGAATAGACATATGACAAAAAGTATTCGAATAATTACAAGTAGATGTGAAATTTGTATACGTAATAATCCCAAAACCAATAATAAAATCATTTTTTGAATTACTAAGCAAGGAAATTCTCCAGGAAAATATTGGCAAATTGATTTTACAGAATTGCTTCAAAAAGAGGGATATTGATATATCCTAGTTCTAGTTGATACCTTTACTGGGTGGCCTGAGGCTTTCCCTTGTCGCACCAACAAAGCAAGAGAAGTAGTTACCATCGTTGTTATAATCTGTGTCGCTTTTAGCTGTCTTAAACGAGCTGTGACACAATCTATGTTTAAGTGAGACTACTAAAAGAATTAGTAGCCTCAAACAGAAAGGGGGGAATTGATAGCATATTTCCATACATTCTGTATGGTATGTCTAAATATTTTGATGGTTTTAATATTTTGTACCAGCCGTGGAAACTGGTTTGCTGCTAGGTGACTGTAAAAGTGAGATTTGGTAAATAATTATTAGAAATCTTATACTAACACTATGATTGAAACAACAGACAAAAGTATAGCCAAGCAATTAACTAGTTGAGGTAGTTCCTCATAAGTTTTGCAGTTCTTGGCTCTTATGACTAGATGTTCCTGTACACTAGATGAGAACAATGTTGAAACTGACCACATGTGATTGAACCTGCATTAAGCTTCAAGATCAAAGAACAAGGACAAGAATAAAGACTTCAAGGACAGTGTTACGGATGCACGACTAACCAAATCCAACAGGTGTTAAAACTCAGATTTATTCTTCAGCAAAAGTTAGTTAGAAGTCTGGTAACATTTTATAAAACCACAGGCTCAATGATGTAAAGAGAATTAATACTACACAGCCGACTTAAGAATTCCCAAGATTTAAAGTGATGGCTCAAAACGCGCGTATCACTCACCTAAAAGCTGAGGGCTCTCTCCCTCGAGGAGTTACCTCGGGCGGTGCCCCGGCCCGAGGGGGAGTCCCCAACTGCAGACCCGCTGCTCCCAGGAGGACTGCCAACACGTCCTCCAACGAGACCCCGTTTCTACCCCTGTCGAATCTGACCTGTGGTCATTTAATTCTATTGGCTAGGAGGGTCACCTCGGTGTACCTGGCGCATCTCGACTGGCCAGTTCAAATTTCAACCTGCAGCCTCCAGGGTTTCCTTCCCCTTCTCCCTTCCTGGAGAAGTTTCGTTTCCTGCTGGCAGGATGGGGGGGGGGGGGCGGGATGTACTGCCACAGACAGCCAACAAGAACTTCAAATGGGTCAGTGGTTGTAAAAGCAGCCCTTCGACTCAAATGGATCCTTCATTCTGCATGATCGGATGTAGGCAGTACTATGATAATCAGTTACAATAATTTTAATGTATATGTATACTAATCTGATTAATATGCAATTAGTTATTCTATATAACCTGTTTGTGCTGAAGCTGTGGCATGCACGCTAGGTGGAATTATCCACCGTGCATCCAGCGCTGCAATAAAGAATGTCTGCTTTCTAAAACTCCAAAATGAGTCTTAGAGAGTTTCTACGACTGGCTTTTCAGTATCAATTACACCCACAACAGCAACAAGGACTATTCTTAACACACCTTACCACAGACCTTCAAGACATGTACCTACCAACTTCTCATTCTGATTTCCATCAAAATTAAGTCTTTTTCTCTACTTCTCTCTCCTTGTATGTGCTTCAAGATTAATTTGGGATGTCTGTACAGCACAGAAATCTGACTCAGTAAGAGAAAAATAGATGTCCAGAGCACCAATGAAGTGCTTTGTAGCTACCAAAACTACCTTTTCATTTAAAGCATAAATAGTTTGGCATTTATTAACAAACCAAAGCACTGCTGAAGGCTAACAAAAAAGGAAACATACATAAAAACTATGAGATTCTTTGTTTTCAAGGTGCAAGTTTGTTTCTCCAGGCATGCAGCAAAATGAAACACCACACAATAAAGCAGTCAAGCCTTTGGCGTTCTCATAACTTGGGAGTTCAACAATGCTAAATGAAGCATATAGCTCTTCTCAGTGAACCATAACCCACATGACTGAGATTGTAAAGAACATATGGCCTACCATAGGAGATCTTCCATAGGCAACCACAGCAGCTACAGCAGCACTCATCTGGTGGGACATACTGTGCAGACTGGCATATGCTGCCCCTGGACTGGTTAACTCTCCATTCATGCCAGCATGAGGTACCATTCCAAATGGAGCAGGGTATGGTTCTGGTACTGCCAAAGGTGTCTGCAAACCTGCAGCTGCAGAATAATGAAATCAAGTAGTTTTATTTATATTTCCCTGCATGCAGAGAAGAAAACAGCACTTTTTTTTTCCTATAATACCTAACCTTCCCACACACACATACACTGACAAGAAACATTGCCATATTTCATCACTACCACCTCTTCCCACTAAGTGTAAAGAAGACCTACTAAAGTCTGAACTTGCTGATTACTTCTAACAAGCTCTTCTAACATTGACTATTTCCATGTCTAATACTTTCCCTGGTTACATTAATATCTCCTTTGCCAAATTAAGGAGTAGGGCTGACAGACATGGTTTACACAGCTCACATCTGAAGCAACTGTGCTGTACCAGCCTGAACAGCAAAAGTAAACTTCATCCTGCATTTGTCAAGATTTACATTGCAGCAAACAGTAGTAATCCCAGACAAAGAGTTGGAGAAAAGACTGCATTCAGAATAAGTACCAGAAACTAAGAAGTCTTTTTACATTGCAGTCTGTCTTATTTGCAAAAAAAAGATAAAGACAAAAGCAAACAAAGGAAAAGATAAGATAGAAAGATATTCAAACTCTTGATAATCCAAACATCTGCTTCTCATCAAGCCTTGTTTAATATCAAGAATAAAGCAATAAATTTAATTAACATTCACATAGAACTACGTATGTAAAAAAGATAATGTTGAAACCATAAAAACATGATAGGCAGTGCATTACCAGCTTGGTTAATCAGAAGGTCCATTGTTGGAGGCTTGCCAAGGCCTGGATGAAGTCTCGGAGTTGCACTAGTGCCTGGGGTTGGCACATCACTTTGAGGAGTTGGTATGCTGGATTTCAGAATAGGTGTGCTGGCTTTTTCATGCTGGTATCATTAAACAAATTAAATTAGCATTATTTTTAATTCAGGCCATATTACACAATGTATCACAACAGCAGCTGGGATGCTGGTCACCTACTACCTACTCCGTCAGCCAATTTTCATAAACCCACACAATGCTGACAACATTAACTTGTGAGAGAGAAATGCTGATCTTTTTGATTATTGCCAAAATTAAAATAAGCAAAGAAATGTAGAAAGTTATTTTTCCTTCTTCTATTGGCATGGAAAAAAATGCATAAGCTAATTTTTCTTCAGGACAATACAGTTGGCATTACCAAAATATTTTAGGTTGAAATCATTATTGTCTCAAATATTATTGGACACAACAAATTTAAGTAGAAAAGCAAAGTACCACTACAGCTGATAGTATAAAAAAATTCTGATAATTAAAGGCTACAGAAAATCTGATCAAATTATTAGTGATACTGCAGAATGAAAGTCTTCAAAGAGTAACAGTTTATTTAGAAGAATGTGAGAGGAGCCTGGAGAACTTCTTAGTGGCTATGTGCAGATCCATATAGGGGTTAAAACATAAGCCATTGCTCAAGGGAAAAAAGCAATGCTTAAGTGAATCTTGTGTTATGCAACAAATTTGCAACTCGTTTGACATAAATGCAGGAAATGCAAGAAATCAGCATGAAGCAGAAATTATTGCAGAGAAAGAAGGCTGACCAGTACTGTAAAGGTCTGGAAAAAACAGTAATCTATTTCAGCTTCAAATGTTTAAAGCCATATGCTTTCTGCCAAATATAGTTGCAAGAGAAGGAAGAGTTAGACCTTACCCACAAAAAGAACATTTCTCTGGACAACAGATTGCTTATAATACCCACCAAACTAATTTCTTTGGATTTGAGGGAAGTGGAACTTCCTGAAGAGGCTGTAGATGCTGGACTACTAGAGGCATCTTTCTTCAGCAAGCGGTTATCTATACCATTTTCACGTGGTGAATGAGCAGGACTTGCCCATGGGGAGGAGGGATCCTGCAAAAACAAAGGGAAAACCAGCACAGAACTATGTTATGGGTTGGTACACAGCCACCACTAAGGAGTCTGTGGGGGAAAAAAAGCCTAAAAGAATTCAAGCAGTAATGTTGTCCCTCAAATGGGGTTCGTTTACCCGGTGTGCAAGCCAATAACATACAGAGTTGAGGTATTTTCAAATTAATTTCATTGATGTGCATGAACGGGTCTCAAGACAGCACACCCTTGTCTCAAAAATCCTCACATTTATACACTTCACTAATACATATTCATTGTTATTTCCCTTAATGATTGGTTCTTTCTTCTTTGCCTCTCATGTAAATTAGTGCGCAGACTCTGTCTTCTTCCTTCATTGTCTTCTTTTGAGTAGGTGGTATCATTTGAGTAGGTGGTTGCAATCTCCCCCTGTAGGAATTACCTTTTACCTACTTCTTCTCTAATCTTGGCAGTTCCAAGCGGTTCTTCAAGGTTTATTGACCAGACCACAATCCATTACCTTTTCTGACATAAACATAAAGCCCCATTGTCTAGTAGTCAGTTCCTAAACCCTAAATCATGTCTAGTTATTGTTTCACTATTTTAAATATTAACTGATGGGGGCTGCACAGAGGACTTCAGCAGCTCCCTGGTTATTTCAATCATATTATACATATTAATTGATAACAGTAAGTTCATGTGAAACATCCTGAAATAGCCTGCCCAGCAAGCTACAGAGCCATCAGACCTCTGCAGATTTTCCATACTCATGAATGTCCTAGTTTCAGCTGGGATAGAGTTAACTGTCTTCCTAGTAGCTGGTACGGTGCTATGTTTTGAGTTCAGCATGCGAAGAATGTTGATAACACTGATGTTTTCAGTTGTTGCTAAGTAGTGTTTACTCTAAAGTCAAGGATTTTTCAGCTTCTCATGCCCAGCCAGCGAGAAAGCTGGAGGGGCACAAGAAGTTGGCACAGGACACAGCCAGGGCACCTGACCCAAACTGGCCAACAGGGTATTCCATACCATGTGACGTCCCATCTAGTATAGGAACAGGGAAGTGGGGGCGGGGAATGGCTGCTCGGGGACTGGCTGGGTGTCGGTTGGCGGGTGGTGAGCAATTGCACTGCGCATCATTTGTACATTCCAATCCTTTCATTATTGCTGTTGTCATTTTATTAGTGTTATCATTATCATTATTAGTTTCTTCTTTTCTGTTCTATTAAACCGTTCTTATCTCAACCCACGAGTTTTACTTCTTTTCCTGATTTTTCTCCCCCATCCCACTGGGTGGGGGGGGAGTGAGTGAGCGGCTGCGTGGTGCTTAGTTGCTGGCTGGGGTTAAACCACGACAGTCCTTTTTGGCACCCAACGTGGGGCACGAAGGGTTGAGATAACGACAAACCTGACCAGAGCTTGTTAAAACAAATTTGTTATAAGCATTCATTATATTGGTCTAATAGTCGCTGGTCACTATGTTGATTTATGTGTTCTTAGAGTTGTTGCTCTCGTTTTTAAAGTTCTGTTATGTATCACCTCACTTGCTGTATGTAGTCCCTCTTCTGCTGCTTATCATCCGTGGGAGGTGGATTAAGGTTTTCGCTTTGATGTATTGTGTAACACTGGTTTATGGTATGATAAAGTCATCGGCTGTGGGATTAATCCGGTACTTGCACTCAGCATTGTCACCTTTATATTCTGGGAGCCATCTGTGGGAAACTATTAATAATTATACCATTTACCTTTCCTCCTTGGAAAACCAGTCTATGGGTGGGGTACCTTTCTTCCCTTCTCCTTTCTCCTTCAGTCCAGTTACAATGGTGTTTGAGAATTTTGAAAAATTTGAATACTCTTGGGATGTTGGGACCAGCATGGTCCTAGCCCTACTGCTAGGAATTAGCATGCTCCTGAATGTGGTTCAGCTCTTGTTTAAGGTTAAACAACTATTTAAGAAGATCACCCAGAGATCTGCCCTGAGGCTGGATAATTATGAGTGGCAGGGTGTGTGGGGTACTATGGGCAAGTACCTAGAGAAGTGGGCACCTCCAATGTTTTGGAAATTCACCCCTGAACAAGTGCAAAATCTGGAAGAACTAGTAAAATATTTGGAAAAGGTATGCTGTCACCCCGGCAGCTCCAGAGAGATACAAATCACTGCAATGTGCTGGGGCCTGGCCCATGCCTATCGAGCCCTGTTCAACACCACTCAGTACCCTCAAGGGGAAGAGAAGGTCTCTGGACCTAACAACAAAACAATGAGCACTGCGGTCACTCAAACCTTAGCAACAGGCACTGTGGTCCCTCCAGCCCTGGCGACGAGCACTGCTGCTACCCAAACCTTGGCAACAGACACTGCGGTTATCCAAAACCTGGCGAGCGGTACTGCAACTGAACCAGCGGACCAACCTGCACCAGTATCAGTTGCCCCCGTACATAAAAAGAAATATACAAAAAAATCAGTTCGCTTAGCGAAGGATGAAGGTGAACCCGGGTCATCACGGGAACAGGAGGAAGAGGCAGAACCAGAGGTAATAACCCGATCCCTATCCTTGAGTGAGCTGCGGGATATGCGAAAAGATTTTGGCCGCCGTATAGGTGAGCATATTATCACCTGGCTCCTCCGATGCTGGGACAATGGGGCTAATAGCTTGGAATTAGAAGGTAGGGAAGCCAAGCAGCTGGGATTGCTTGCCAGGGAAGGTGGCATTGACAAGGCAATTGGAAAAGGGACACAAGCCATCAGCCTCTGGAGGCGACTCCTGTCAAGTGTGAAGGAAAGGTACCCCTTTAAGGAAGATGTTATATGTCAATCAAGCAAGTGACCACCATGGAAAGAGGTATCCAATATCTGAGGGAATTAGCCATGCTAGAGACGATTCATTATGACCCGGACAACCCACAATTACCCAAAGATCCAGACGAAGTCCAATGCACATGACCCATGTGGCGGAAGTTTGTACGGAGCACACCATCGTCCTATGCCAACTCACTGGCAATAATGACCTGGAAAGACGAAGAGGCACCGACAGTGGATGAAGTGCCTCGCCAACTCCGTCAATACGAAGAAAATCTCTCCTCCTCCCTACAAGCCTGCATTTCGGCTGTGGAGAAGCTGTCCGAGGATTTCCAGCAATTCAAAGAGGATATGTCCTACTCCCCAGCTGTAAGGACCAATGTCTCAGCTATTAGGAGTGAGCGCTCCTCTGCCCAAGAGAGAGAATATAGAAGGTACACACCGCGAGGTGCCCTGTGGTTTTACCTATGTGACCACAGAGAGGACATGAGGAAATGGGATGGAAAACCTACCTCGGTCCTAAATGCACAGGTACGTGAGCTGCAAGGAAAAACCACCACAAAAGGGGATTCTACCAGGAAAAATGTCGCTCCGGTTTCCAAACAGAGTAGAAGGGCTGATCTTATTTCTGATCCTCTTGAAGGGACTCCTGAGCCAATTTTACGAGAAGTGAATACTGGATACTCTGACCAGAATTAGAGGGGCCCTGCCTCCAGCCAGGTGGAGGAAAGGGATAACCGGGTCTATTGGACTGTGTGGATTCGTAGGCCTGGCACGTTAGACCCACAGGAGTATAAGGCTCTAGTAGACACCAGCACACATTGTACTCTAATGCCATCAAGTTATAAAGGGGCAGAACCCATCTGTATTTCTGGTGTGACAGGGGGATCCCAAGTGTTAACTGTATTGGAAGCTGAAGTAAGCCTAACTGGGAATGAATGGCAGAAGCACCCCATTGTGACTGGTCCAGAGGCTCCGTGCATCCTTGGCATAGACTATCTCAGGAGAGGGTAATTTAAGGCCCCAAAGGGGTATCGGTGGGCTTTTGGTATAGCTGCCTTGGAGATGGAGGGCACTGAACAGCTGTCTACCCTGCCTGGTCTCTCTCAAGACCCTTCGACTGTGGGGTTGCTGAGGGTTGAAGAACAACAAGTGCCAAATGCTACCACGACGGTGCACCGGCAGCAATATCACACCAACCGAGACTCTCTGATTCCCATCCACAAGTTGATTCGCCAACTGGAGAGCCAAGGAGTGATCAGCAAAACTCGCTCACCCTTTAATAGTCCCATATGGCCAGTGCAAAAGTCTAATGGGGAGTGGAGACTAACAGTTGACTATTGCGGCCTGAATGAAGTTACGCCACCGCTGAGTGCTGCTGTTCCAGATATGCTAGAACTTCAATACGAACTAGAGTCAAAGGCAGCCAAGTGGTATGCTACAACTGACATTGCTAATGCATTTTTCTCAATCCCTCTGGCAGCAGACTGTTGTCCACAATTTGCCTTTACTTGGAGGGGCGTCCAGTACACCTGGAATCGATTGCCCCAGGGGTGGAAACACAGCCCCACCATTTGCCATAGACTAATCCAGACTGCACTGGAAAAAGGTGAAGCTCCAGAACACCTGCAGTACATTGATGACATCATCGTATGGGGCTACACAGCAGAAGAAGTCTTTGAGAAGGGGAAGAAAATAATCCAAATCCTTCTGAAAGCCGGTTTTGCCATAAAAGAAAGTAAGGTCAAGGGACCTGCACGGGAGATCCAGTTTTTAGGAATAAAATGGCAAGATGGACATCGTCAGATCCCAATGGATGTGATCAACAAAATAGCAGCTATGTCCCCAATGACTAATAAAAAGGAAACACAGGCTTTCTTAGGTGTTGTGGGTTTTTGGAGAATGCATATTCCAAATTACGGTCTGATTGTAAGCCCTCTCTATCAAGTGACCCGGAAGAAGAAAGATTTTGAATGGGGCCCTGAACAACAACAAGCCTTTGAACAAATTAAATGGGAGATTGTTCATGCAGTAGCCCTTGGGCCAGTCTGGGCAGAAGATGTTTAAAATGTGCTCTATACTGCAGCTGGGGAGAATGGCCCTACCTGGAGCCTCTGGCAGAAAGCACCTGGGGAGACCCGAGGCTGACCCCTGGGGTTTTGGAGTCAAGGATATCGAGGATCCGAGGCTCGCTATACTCCAACTGAAAAAGAGATATTGGCAGCATATGAAGGAGTTTGAGCTGCCTCAGAAGTGGTTGGTACTGAAACACAGCTCCTCTTAGCACCCCGACTGCCAGTGCTGGGCTGGATGTTCAAAGGGAAAGTCTCCTCTACACATCATGCAACTGATGCCACGTGGAGTAAGTGGATTGCACTGATCACACAATGGGCTCGCATAGGAAACCCCAGTCGCCCAGGAATTGTGGAAGTGATCATGGACTGGCCAGAAGGCAAAGATTTTGGAATGTTGCCAGAGGAGGAGGTGATGCGTGCTGAAGAAGCCCCGCTGTATAATAAACTGCCAGAAAATGAGAGGCAATATGCCCTGTTCACTGACGGCTCCTGTCGCATTGTGGGAAAGCATCGGAGGTGGAAGGCTGCTGTATGGAGTCCTACACGACAAGTCGCAGGAACTGCTGAAGGAGAAGGTGAATCCAGTCAGTTTGCAGAGGTGAAAGCCATCCAGCTAGCGTTAGATATTGCTGAAAGAGAAAAGTGGCCAGTGCTCTATCTCTATACTGACTCATGGATGGTGGCAAATGCCCTGTGGGGGTGGTTACAGCAATGGAAGAAGAGCAACTGGCAGCACAGAGGTAAACCCACCTGGGCTGCCACACTGTGGCAAGATATTGCGTCCCGACTAGAGAATCTGGTTGTAAAAGTACGTCACGTAGATGCTCACATACCCAAGAGTTGGGCCACTGAAGAACATCAAAACAACCAACAGGTGGATCAGGCTGCCAAGATTGAAGTGGCTGAGGTGGACCTGGACTGGCCACATAGGGGTGAGCTATTTATGGCTCAGTGGGCCCATGATGCTTCAGGCCATCAGGGAAGAGATGCAACATATAGATGGGCTCGTGATCGAGGGGTGGACTTGACCATGGACACTATCGCACATATTATCCATGAATGTGAAACATGTGCTGCAATTAAGCAAGCGAAGTGGTTAAAGCCCCTGTGGTATGGAGGGCGATGGCTGAAATATAAATATGGGGAAGCCTGGCAGATTGACTATATCACACTCCCACAAACTCACCAAGGCAAGCGCTATGTGCTTACAATGGTGGACGCAACCACCGGATGGCTGGAAATATATCCCGTCCCCCATGCCACCGCCCGGAACACTATCCTGGGCCTTGAAAAGCAGGCCTTGTGGCGACATGGCACCCCAGAACGAATTGAGTCAGACAACGGGACTCATTTCCGAAACAACCTCATAGACACCTGGGCCAAAGAGCATGGCATTGAGTGGGTGTATCATATCCCCTATCATGCACCAGCCTCTGGGAAAATTGAGCGATACAATGGACTGTTAAAGACTACATTGAGAGCAATGGGGGGTGGAACCTTCAAACATTGGGATACACATTTGGCAAAAGCCACCTGGTTAGTCAACACCAGAGGATCTGCCAATTGGGGTGGCCCTGCCCAGTCAGAATTTTTACGTACTGTAGAAGGGGATAAAGTCCCTGTAGTGCACATAAAAAATATGTTAGGGAAGACAGTCTGGGTTAGTCCTGCCTCAGGCAAAGGTAAACCCATTTGTGGGATTGCTTTTGCTCAAGGGTCTGGGTGCACTTGGTGGGTGATGCGAAAAGATGGGGAAGTCCGATGTGTGCCTCAAGGGGATTTGATTTTAGGTGAGAATAGCCAGAATTAAACTGTATTATATTAGTTGCTGTATAACCCTGCTAGTGTATGTTATCCTTACTATAATTGTTATATGCTATATCCATAGTACTATAGTAAGAATCACTTAGATCAAGCAAGAATGAACTGTGATAAAAGTGAGCAAAGCGCAGTAGTGATGGAACCAGAACTGACTCCAGCATGCAACAATCCAACGGTGCACACCATCCTCCTGCTGCACCAAATGTCACCTGCTCGTCACACCGCACTGAAGCCCAATTCTGCTCTGCCGACTGAGAGGACTTTGCATCATCCCTCCTGCCTAGAAAGACTGGTATGACAGATGGAGCCCAGAGTCGGGAACTAAATGAACACAACGAACGTTTTATGAACACGACACATAAACTAAAGGAATGATATCTCTGTGTGTGTATACATATACATATATATATATCTCATTGCTCATATGTCTCAAAGGGATGGAAAAGGTGATAATGATTGACCAGGATGTAACTAAAGGTATGGGAACTGAGCATGACGTCAGTGGTATAGAATAAGGGGTAGATACTGTCCTGGTTTCAGCTGGGATAGAGTTAACTGTCTTCCTAGTAGCTGGTACAGTGCTATGTTTTGAGTTCAGTATGCGAAGAATGTTGATAACACTGATGTCTTCATTTGTTGCTCAGTAGTGTTTACTCTAAAGTCAAGGATTTTTCAGCTTCTCATGCCCAGCCAGCGAGAAAGCTGGAGGGGCACAAGAAGTTGGCACAGGACACAGCCAGGGCACCTGACCCAAACTGGCCAACAGGGTATTCCATACCATGTGACGTCCCATCTAGTATAGGAACTGGGAAGTGGGGGCGGGGAATGGCCGCTTGGGGACTAGCTGGGTGTCAGTTGGCGGGTGGTGAGCAATTGCACTGCGCATCATTTGTACATTCCAATCCTTTCATTATTACTGTTGTCATTTTATTAGTGTTATCATTATCATTACTAGTTTCTTCTTTTCTGTTCTATTAAACCGTTCTTATCTCAACCCACGAGTTTTGCTTCTTTTCCCGATTTTTCTCCCCCATCCCACTGGGTGGGGGGGGAGTGAGTGAGCGGCTGCGTGGTGCTTAGTTGCTGGCTGGGGTTAAACCACGACAGTGAGAATAGCAGCAGGGAGCAAGTAGTCCTCACAAGAGTGCAGTAAGTCTACTGAATGATTATTGAGCAATATCATTATAACCAGGGTTTCTAAGAGCATTACTAAAATCTGTAGTTGGATACCCATTTTTCTACTTGACTGACATAATTTGGGCACTTGGAGCTTCTGAAGACACTTCTTCTGTTAAAAAAGAACCATATATAACTGAAATTTCCACAATAAATAGCTACTATGTGCTTTCTCTTTTGGGTCTTTGTCACATGTTCCACCTTCTATGGAATTTTAAAGAGTAATAGAAAGGAAACCTGTACAGAATCTCTTAATTCTGCTTTGTGGTCAGATTAAGATGCAAAACCAAATCTTTTCAGGTACCTTATATGTCTATTTTTCTCCAAGACCATCTTTTTTTGACTGCTCTGGCTCATATCACAATCACATCTCCTCTCCACCCATGTTCGATATAGCCCTCTAAGCAATATGACAGACTTCTAGCCAAGTACAGGTAAGTTGGATGATCCCAAAAAAAGAAAAAAAAAATCAATGCAAAATTATCAGGGGGCTCAAATGAGATGACCGTAATAAATTAAATGGAATTGTGCTGATTTACACCTGCAAAATTTGGGCCCTGCGCATTCTGAATAAGTAAAAATTCAAATTTTCATCCAATAGTGTTTTGGGTTTGTGTGGCAGGGTTTTGATAGCAGGGGAGGGGGCTACAGGGATGGCTCCTGTGAGAAGATGCTAGAAGATTCCCCGGCTCCGAGTCGGACCAGCCTCTGTCCAAGGCCAAGCCAATCAGCGACAGTGGTAGCGCCTCTGGGATAACATATTTAAGAAGGGGAAACCTGCAGCAGAGAGGGGAGTGGAATGTGAGAGAAACACCTATGCAGGTGTTCACAAGGTCAGTGAAGAAGGAGGGGGAGGAGGTGCACCAGAGGAGGGGATTCCCCTGCAGCCCGTGGTGAGACAGCAGGCTGTCCCCCTGCAGCCCATGAAGGTGAATGGTGGAGTAGATGCCCACCTGCAGCCCGTGGAGGACCCCACGCTGGAGCAGGTGAGTGCCTCTGAAAATGGCCGTGACTCCATGGGAAAGCCTGCGCTAGAGCAGTCTGTGCCTGAAGGACTGCAGCCTGTGGGAAGGACCCATGCCAGAGAAGTTCGTGGAGAACTGTCTCCTGTGGGAGGGACCCCATGCTGGAGCAGGGGAAAAGTGAGGAGTCCTCCCCCGAGGAGGAAGGAGTGGCAGAAACAATGTGTGGCGACCTGACTGCAATCCCCATTCCTCATCCCCTGCGCTGCTCAGGGGAGGAGGTAGAGAAAACCTGGAGTGGAGTTGAGCCTGGGAAGGAGGGAGGGGTGGGGGAAGGTGTTTTAAGACTTGGTTTTACTTCTCATTATCCTTGTTTTGATTTGATTGGTAGTAAATTAAATTGATTTTGTTTCTTCCCCAAGTTGAGCCTGTCTCTTGCCCGTGACCATAACTGGTGAATGATCCCTCCCTGTCCTTGTCTCGACCCATGAGCGTTTCTTTATATTTTCTCCTCCTCATCACACGGGGGCTGGGGGGGGGAATAGTGAGCGAGCAGCTTCGCGGTGCTTTGTTGCCGACTGCACTTAAACCATGCGTCGTGGTTTAACCCCAGCCGGCAACTAAGCACCACGCAGCTGCTCACTCACTTCCCCCCCACCCAGTGGGATGGGGGAGAAAAATCGGGAAAAGAAGTAAAACTCGTGGGTTGAGATAAGAACGGTTTAATAGAACAGAAAAGAAGAAACTAATAATGATAATGATAACACTAATAAAATGACAACAGCAATAATAAAAGGATTGGAATGTACAAATGATGCGCAGTGCAATTGCTCACCACCTGCCGACCGATGCCCAGTTAGTCTCCAAGCAGCGATCCCCCCACCCCCACTCCCCCCAGTTTATATACTAGATGGGACGTCACATGGTATGGAATACCCTGTTGGCCAGTTTGGGTCAGCTGCCCTGGCTGTGTCCCCTCCCAACTTCTTGTGCCCCTCCAGCCTTCTTGCTGGCTGGGCATGAGAAGCTGAAAAATCCTTGACTTGAGACTAAACACTACTTAGCAACAACTGAAAACATCAGTGTTATCAACATTCTTCTCATACCTAACTCAAAACATAGCACTGTACCAGCTACTAGGAAGACAGTTAACTCTATCCCAGCTGAAACCAGGGCACCACGACATAGTATATTCTAGCAAATACTTTACTTCAGTGGCTTACCTTGTTAAAATTTGCTTGGAGTATAAAGTTTGCACGCTTCCACAGATGTGACCACAAAAGACCCCCAAACCCTACGGAAGAACACAAAGCATCATTTGTTTATATTTGCTCGTTTCCTCTATTCCAAGTTTATGTTTTAAGACATCAAATATACGTATACAGAATTAACATATGTAATTCTACTGACTTCATGAGAAGTTTGCTGGGGATGAATGGCAGCATGTTAATATTGAATTTAATCATGTCAATGGCCAAGTGCCTCTGGTAATGTTAGCGAACAAAGATGCAAAACTTTATTGATTAAAATCAGATCAGCTGATAGACTACTCTGAAGAGTAGGTGGGGGAATAATCACTACTTCATAGAGGATGGAAAAGACCCCACAGTCAATGAATTACATCAACACAAAAATGAAACCTCTGGAAGAAGTATCATGAACCTATAGGCACTCTAGGGGCAACTCTGGCTCTATTTGCCTGCCCAACTGACTGCAAAATGTGTCACTAGCCTCAGATCTCCTATTATGTAACTATCAACTGTGATGTAGTAATAACTCCTCCATGTAATAGGAAAAATAGTAATTTAATTAGCATATTTTATGGATATTAAATCTTTGGGCTATATTTTGTTCTGCTGTGACTCATAGGCATCTGCAGCAGGTATGAATCCATGCCAGTTTTGGTCTGATTGTTCAAAGTATATGGATGGATCATTGTTGAGTTTGTGTTTGTTTTTTTAATTAAAGGCTCATTTGAAGTATGTAAGTGTATTTTTGGTTAAATCCTTTTCTCACATACAATTAATCCATATATAACAAAGCAAATCAGGTTTTAGCCCTTTGTTTGGTCAGCAAGAGCAAGTCAATTCACACTTAAGCCACTTTGGAAACATCATCCTCTGTCATGCCTCATAATATTAGTGTATTCTAGATAGGGCTGATGATACAGATGGTGTCAGAAACACAACCCAAGCCTGGCAAAGTGATGAAAAGATCTTAATACATTTTAGTGATGCTAAGACCACACTCTGAATAAATATGATTTGATTGATGCCGTGAAAAGCCGAAATCAGAACTCAATAGTCAGGTTGACTATTAAGTAGGTATTCTTTATTGCAGCGCTGGATGCACAGGGGATCACTCCTCCTAATATGCGCGCCGCGTCAAGTCAGTTACACAATTTATATGCAAGCTATACATACATATTCATAAAATTTCCGAGAAATAACTAGCATATTCATGACCTTTCCGAGAACTCATTAACATAAGTAACCACCCATCTCCACATGCACATCATAATCCTTGGATGGGTTTCAGGGACACCTGTGCAGTCTTGAGGCATCCTGTGCCTCTATCTCATAGTGGCCTTGCATTCCGTTCTCGAAAAGTTCCATTAAAAGATTACCATGTGCTTACATATCTGTCTCACAAGACAATGTTTACATAGTTCATTGCTGTTGCTTGTTAAGAGTCTTGTCTGGTAGTTTTCCATCAGGCTCAGGCTTCAGATTTTTAAAAATGTAAACAGTGAGTTTAGCAACAATTAGATCTGAGTTTAGCAACAGCTGTATCTTATTTTCAGAAAGTATATAGACATTGTACATTTTCCTAATGTAATATAGTCCTTCCGAATACATTATGCAAACTCATGTTTAGTTCACTTCCTGAACTCAAATGACATACTGAATATTTGGCTTCAATTTAGTGAACTCCTATTCCTATTTAGGAAGATTTATCCTTTCATATGGAGCCTTAATCAAGACAAATTCTACCATAACAGTTGCCACACTTTTTTTTTTTGCCATGTGCTGTGCATTTAGTTCACCCAGAGCATACTTCAAAGGACTATAATTTCAGCAGTACATCACTTCAGTCATTCTGGCATTATCTGAGGCCTGTTTTATTTTCCCTTTCTCTCCCTCCCACACCCACTAACTTATTAATACGTAGAAGAGTGCATGTGTTTCTGTTTTATGCTCCAATTATCTTGCTTGCACTGCTGGTTTTGCATATACAGTGGTCTTAGACAAATGAGAAAAAGCAGAATGGCAGTGCAGGAGCTGTTGGGCTAGTTTCATGAGCATTAATCAGATTTACTTGCTCCCCAATACTTATTATATTGAATTTATTTAAATCTGTGACTCATACATCACTTATGAAATGGTAACAAGCACCTTATGAATCAGCATCTCGGCTATCAACAAATTGTTATGAGCTTGTTATCAAGCTCATTTTGGGGCACTCTGAATAGATTCCAGCTGTGTCCCACAAGATGTATAAAATGTTGCCCAAAAACTCTGTTAAAATGCTAATCAAGGGTTGTTTACCTTCTTGCTTAATTCATGTTTGAACAGTGCTCAGAGGTGTCACCTGAAACTACAGGGAAAAACAGGTTCTTTTGGGGATCCTGGGCAGAATGATGACATCACTAAGTTGTAGTTACAATTAAAGCTTTATTTTTTTTAACAGGATTTTATGATTAGCATAGCATAGAATTTATGATCAGAATAGCACAGGATTTCTACAAGCAGAATCAGTGTAGCACAATTTTATAAGTTGTGTAGCACAGAATTTTATAGCACAGCTTAGCTTATGGTTCCTAATCACCTGGTAATGTGACGGAAAAGGACTTAACTGCAAGGTTCAAGCAAACGACTTATTTGAACTTCACTCGCAGACTTAACTGCAAGGTTCAAGCAAACAACTTATTTGAACTTCACTTAGACTTAACATGCCACTATTGCAGGTTTTACAGATACAATGGAGGAATGCACTATTACAATTTTTTAAGGCAAGAGTAGTACATTATTACAACCACAAGCGATTCACAGACAACCACAAACGCATTTACAAACTTAAAGCATAAACAATATTCACTTACCCCTCCAGGTAAGGGCTCTCAATCCCAGGGAAGTTACCTTGACCGGCGTCCCGATCAAGGGGGGGAAGGATTTCCTTTGCAAGCCAACTGTATAGTTAGAGAAGTGACTCCCCCCCATTTCCAGCCTGAATCTTAGAGTTTTTATCCCCTGACTTGTGGAATGGTGTGTAGGACTATGTCTGAGTGGATTATGATATATGCCTAAATGGATTATGTATATCTGAGTGGAGTTTCCCCTTATCTTTCCTTCATTGGTCTGTGATTGTTTGAATACACAAGGTTGTCATTTGAAACTGAAGCTGAAACCCTCCAGGTTTGGGGGGTTTTTTTACCTTGCTTCCTCAGGCAACTGAATAGTGGTTGGATTGAGACTCAGGGCATACTGCTCAGCTGGAACTAAATCTGGCCACTAGTGTAAGGGACAACAAAAAATGTTTTTACAAATATGTTAACAGTAAAAAGAATCCCAAGGAGAATATCTATCCTTTAATGGATACAGAAGGGAACGTAGCAACCAGTGATGAGGAAAAGGCCGAGGTACTTAATGCCTTCTTTGCCTCAGTCTTTAATAGTGAGTCCAGTCATCCTCAGGGTACTCCACCTCATGAGCTGGAAGGTAAGGATGAAGAGCATAACATACCCCCCTTAATCCAGGAGGAATTAGTTAGGGACCTGTTATGCCATCTGGACACTCACAAATCTATGGGACCTGATGGGATCCATCCAAGAGTACTGAGGGAACTGGCTGAGGTCCTTGCCAAGCCACTCTCCATCATCTATCAGCGTTCCTGGTCAACAGGGCAGGTCCCAGAGGACTGGAGGCTTGCCAATGTGACTCCCATTTATAAGAAGGGTCAGAGGGAGGATCCGGGGAACTACAGGCCTGTCAGCCTGACCTCGGTACCGGGAAAGATTATGGAACGGTTTGTCTTGAGAGCACTCACACGGCAGCTCCAGGATAAGAGGGGGATCAGGCCCAGTCAGCATGGGTTTACGAAAGGCAGGTCCTGCTTGACCAACCTGATCTCCTTCTATGACCGGGTGACCCGCCTAGTGGATGAGGGAAAGGCTGTCGATGTTATTTTCCTAGACTTCAGCAAGGCCTTTGATACTGTCTCTCATGGCATACTCCTGGAGAAGCTGGTGTCTTGTGGCCTGGATAAGTGCATTATTCACTGGGTGGAAAACTGGCTGGATGGCCGAGCCCAGAGGGTAGTGGGGAATGGGGTGAAGTCCAGTTGGCGGCGGGTCACGAGTGGTGTTCCCCAGGGCTCGGTGTTGGGCCCTGTTCTGTTTAATATCTTTATCAATGATTTGGATGAGGGGATTGAGTGCACCCTCAGCAAGTTTGCAGACGACGCCAAGTTGGGAGGCAGGGTCGATCTGCTTGAGAGTAGGGAGGCTCTACAAAGAGATCTGGACAGGCTGGATCGATGGGCTGAGGCCAATTGTATGAAGTTTAACACGGCCAAGTGCCGGGTCCTGCACTTCGGTCACGGCAACCCCATGCAGCGCTACAGGCTTGGGGAAGAGTGGCTGGAAAGCTGCCCAGCAGAGAAAGACCTGGGGGTGCTGGTTGACAGCTGGCTGAATATGAGCCAGCAGTGTGCCCAGGTGGCCAAGAAAGCCAATCGCATCCTGGCCTGTATCAGGAACAGTGTGGCCAGCAGGAACAGGGAGGTGGTTGTTCCCCTGTACTCGGCACTGGTGAGGCCGCACCTCGAGTACTGTGTTCAGTTTTGGGCCCCTCACTACAGGAAAGACATTGAGCTGCTTGAGCGTGTCCAGAGAAGGGCAACAAAGTTGGTGAGGGGCCTTGAGCACAAGTCTTATGAGGAGCGGCTGAGGGATCTGGGGTTGTTCAGTCTAGAAAAGAGGAGGCTGAGGGGAGACCTTATCGCTCTCTACAACTACCTGAAAGGGGGTTGTAGTGAGGAGGGTGTTGGTCTCTTCTGTCAGGTGTCTGGAGATAGGACAAGAGGAAATGGCCTCAAGTTGAGGCAAGGGAGATTTAGGTTAGATATTAGGAAAAATTTTTTTACTGAGAGGGTTGTCAAACATTGGAATGGGCTGCCCAGGGAAGTGGTTGAGTCACCATCCCTGGAGGTATTCAAAAAGCGAGTGGATAGGGTACTCCAGGGCATGGTTTAGGGGGAATGGTTAATGGTTGGACTTGATGATCTTGAAGGTCTTTTCCAACCGAAATGATTCTATGATTCTATGATTCTATACTATTTGTTAAGGGATTTCAAGGCTCAGTTCAGGTTTTGGTTCTTTGAATGGTGCAGCCACCGCCCTGTTTACTTTAGGGTTTATCAGACAGCCCAGGGCTAAGCTGTCTACACAGCTCCCCGTGAGTCATCTCTGCAGAGAGACAGGGCCTCAAGGCAACCCAAGGCTGGGTCACTTTTGTAACCCCCCATGAGTCGCCTGTGTGCACTAGACATGGTGAAACTCATTTGTGAACTATGAGCCAGACAATCCACACACCTGGACCCTTTGCAGATCAGTTCAAATATTAATACTTGGCTTGCCATATCAATATAACAATCATAATCTAGACTTGAAAAACATGTAAAAGAATATGAGTCACTCACTCAATCCTCGGAGGAAGCAGATGATGGTGGAGGCATCCCTGACCACCGGGGGATCACGGGTTTTGCCATCCAGCAGCAGTTCTGGTCCAAGTTCCTACTTAGGACTTGTAACTGCTTGATTTTATAGACAGTGCTCTGTGTGCTGTTACGCTTCCCTGTTCTGTGACGGGGTCATCACCACCTGGTTGGCTGGGTGCCTGGGACTTTCAAGGCCAGTAAGGAGGGAAGAAGTCAGCCTGGCACCCAGGAACATTGAGGCTGATAGGGAGGGGGAGAAGAAGTCTGCCTGGTGCACAGGACCTTCAAGGCCTGATGAAGAGGGAAAAGGGGACTGATACGTGACCAGCTCAGTCACAGAGAATGTCTGTTTGCCTTATAAAATGGCGTTAGTTATGGTAACCATATTACCAGGGATCAGGAGCAGAGGGTACCGGTCACAAGAGGATTTGTGTTTTGTTGTTAATGCAGAAATCAGAGAAACTGGAAAAAAGACTCAGGAATTCAATTTATGGCTCTATCATATAAGTTTTCACTACATTGAGGATGTTTGTACCTCATCGAGCAGCTGTACTATCTTATATGCATAAATGCAAATGTCTGGGCTAGATCTACTTGAATGTAGATGAGCTCTGGGGTCAAGCACTACAATTCTGCACACAAACTGTACATTTTAACCTCCATTAAGCCCATCCAGGTGGCCCATGATATTCCAATATTAACAATCTACCTGCACTCCTCTGAAAAAGCTGATGAGTCTCCTTGATGGGCTTTTGGGAGCAGAGATCAATTACATACAATTGCACACAACATATTTTAACATAACAGCATCTCAGAAAAGATTCTATGGGTTTGAGAATGTGTCAATGGCACTCTTTTGGAAGGGCTGTGGGACAGGGTTGATGTGGAAGAGGAACAAAAAGGAGCGCTAGTAGGAAGCCATTTACTTGGTCTGTAAGAAATGGAGTCACACTATATTCACATGAAGAAACATGTTCATAGCCAGAACTCAAGTCAGGACTACTTTATAAGTGACTGTCGTTCCAGTAGGAAGCCTAGACCTTCAGGAAAGGCAGTAGACATTCAAGAAAGGCAAGTTTTGAGACTTTGTTAATGTAAAATGCCTTAAGCATTTCTTGGCATTAAAATACAGTTTAAGCTATCATGTAGATGCAGTCTATTAGTAGCTGCACTGAGCCTGACTGAGCTACTCTCTGTGGTACAATTCAGGCCAATATCAGCTCCAGAAAAGGTGCAGCTTAATCCAAGTCATGCTAGGGAATGTTATCAGTGCAGCTGTTCCAAGACAGACTTCCCCCAGTCTGATTACCTCTAACTTCATACATGACTAGGCAAGTCACAAGAAGCCAGATTTTCAAAAACATTGAATTACCTATGGTGCAAAATGGGATTTTCAAAAGCTTCCAGGAGCCTAACTGCCACTGAAATTAATTAGGCGCTTATCAAACTCCCCATAGGAGACAACCTGTGTCTTAGGCATCTTTGTACCTTGGAAAGTCAAGCCCTTCACCTCTTTGTGTCTCTGCTAATCATCTCACATCAATATTTTACTATCACAGATACAGTGAGATTCAATTAATGTTTGTAACAGGCTTTTAAAGATTACAAAGCCTCTGGTAACAGACATAATGTTGCTGTTTCTACTCTTCAAATAGTTGGACTAGCTTCTGGCATCAGGCAGTGCTGATTTATTTGGTGTTTCTTTTCATTATATGCCCCAACAATTTGCCAATTCTATCAGATTCACATCCAATTTTGAAAAGCCTCATTCCAAGGCTATAGCAAAATTATGCTCAAGGTGTTTAAATGTACTGGGTTGTACCATACACTGTGAAAGTTCCAATAAACAAGGTACCTAAGATGCAAACACAACAACTATGGGAGACTGTTGTTCCTGTTATGCTCTTCCCTCTGTGCCCAAGTTCTTTACTATCCTGTTTGTGCCCCTTCAAATGCATTCTCTTTCCTGTTGCCACATACCCACCACCACTAGTGCTCTTTGGGAGCTTCTTGTAGCCCTGACAGAGAGAGAAGGAACTCAACCCATACCAAAACAACACATCTAACACCTTCACTTTGGGGAAATATGTTCTGAAATGAAAAATAAACTTTTAATTGGTTCCATTTCTAGCACAAACCCATATTCAGTTCCACCCTATCTGTCCACCTTTCCCTTTCCCCAGCTATGGTAAGAAGTGAGCTACATATGTGATCTCTTTTTGTTTTTACACACCTCCTTCCAGTAACAAGCCAGCATATTTCCCTGAAATCCCACTACTCATCTTCTGGCTTTTTTGGATAAGTAGGAAAAAAGAGGCTTGGGTTTGGGGGGACAGCGTGTGTAATAGGGTAGAAAAAGGGGGAAAAGAACACATTTGGGAGACAGCTGAAAATATCTTCAAGTGGGTGAAGAAAAGGGTATAAAGCAGTGGCCCACTTAGGGCATTTCTATTTTGAAGGTCCAAATTAAATTCTTTTATGAGACTATGGTGAACTTCATACTTCATCTATGGTACAAATCATAAAATACTAGACATTGGAAAAAACCAAATAGTGGTTTGAGCTGTGCTTTGACTATTTTCCTCAGCATATCTCCATCCTGGTTCTTAAGTTTGCTTGCCAAGCTACTTGCACAGAACCACAGAATGGTTGAGATTGGAAGGGACCTTTGGAGGTCATCTGGTCCAAATCCCCTGCTCAAGCAGGGCCACCTAGAGCAGGTTGCCCAGGACTGTGTCCATATGGCTTTTGAATATCTCCAAGGATGGAGACTCCACAACCTCCCTGGGAAAACTGTTCCAGTGCTCAGTCACCCTCACAGTAAAAAAGTCTTTCCTGATGTTCAGACAGAACCTCCTGTGTTTCAGTTTGTGTCCATTGCCTCTTGTCCCATCACTGGGCACCACTGAAAAGAGTGTGGTTCTGTCCTCTTTGCACTTGCCCTTCAGGTATTTATATACATTAATAAGATCCTACTCTGAGCCTTCTCTTCTGTAGGCTGGACAGTCCCAGCTCTCTCAGCAGTTCCTCATAGGAGACATGCTCCAGTCCCTTAATCACCTTTGTGGCCCTTCTCTGGACTCTCTCCAGTATGTCCATGTCTCTCTTGTACTGAGGGGCCCAGAACTGGACACAGTACTCCAGATGTCTAGATGTGGCCTCACCAGTGCTGGGTAGAAGGGAAGGATCACCTCCCTTGACCTGCTGGCAACACTCCTCCTAATGCAGCCCAGGATACCATTTGCCGCCTTTGCAGCAAGGGCACGTTGCTGGCTCATGTTCAACTTGCTGTCTACCAGGACCCCCAGGTCCTTTTCTGCAAAGCTCCTTTCCAGCTCAGTGGCCCCCAGCATATATTGGTGCATGTTACCAGATATTTTGATGATCTAGCCCTGAATGACTCCGTGATGGAGCACTAGCTGATCATCAGCTACCTGAAGGTTTCAAACATCTGCTATTAGGTTAGTGACCAGATAGCTTTGCTACCTAGTAATTTAACTTTTTAGTTTACCTGTTCAAGCAAACTCTTTGCCTTTATGCTCCTCTATCTCATTGGAAATCCTCAGATCCTGTGATTCTCACGTCCTACTCATAATGTTCTCAAGGGATATGTTATACTTTTCAGGCTCAGGCAATGGGTATCAGTTCAGAGCTAAATGTTCTGCATCAGAAGATAATGGTCTGTGATGGGGAGGAGGAAAAAACACCAACCCAGAGAATAGCTTCAGGATAATTTTCAGGAAGTGCATTTACATAAGCGTGAATTCCTTGGCCTAAGATTCTTCCCAGAAGTGCCTTCTTAAAAAGTCGAAATTCTTGGAATACTGTGGCAGTACATCCCGCCCCCCCCCCCCCATCCTGCCAGCAGGAAACGAAACTTCTCCAGGAAGGGAGAAGGGGAAGGAAACCCTGGAGGCTGCAGGTTGAAATTTGAACTGGCCAGTCAAGATGCGCCAGGTACACCGAGGTGACCCTCTTGGCCAATAGAATTAAATGACCACAGGTCAGATTCGACAGGGGTAGAAACGGGGTCCCCCCGGAGGACACGTTGGCAGTCCTCCTGGGAGCAGCGGGTCTGCAGTCGGGGACTCCCCCTCGGGCCGGGGCACCGCCCGAGGTAACTCCTCGAGGGAGAGAGCCCTCAGCTTTTAGGTGAGTGATACGCGTGTTTTGAGCCATCACTTTAAATCTTGGGGATTCTTAAGTCGGCTGTGTAGTATTAATTCTCTTTACGTCATTGAGCCTGTGGTTTTATAAAATGTTACCGGACTTCTAACTAACTTTTGCTGAAGAATAAATCAGAGTTTTAACACCTGTTGGATTTGGTTAGTCGTGCATCCGTAACATTTTAAATTGGCGTAGTCGGCAGGATGGTGTTAATGGAGGAATTCTTACGGAGGCACGGCTGCAGCCCTTCTCCCCCAGGTCTGGACTGGGTGAAGGAGAAGTGGTCCGACCCGGCAGCGGTCGTGGAGAGAGTAGAACTGTGCCGCGGACCTTGTCGGGATGGTAAAGGCAAAGGTATTATGTGCGCCGTCCTGGGCGCCTGCTTGATTCAAGCCCAAAACCAAAAGAGTGATTTTGTTCAATGGCAGGGGGAAATGGATAAATTGAAAAGGGATAATGTTAAAAAGCAAGGAGAAATAGATTGTTTGAGGGTGGAATTGAGGAAAGGGAAGGAGTGGACGCGTTTTTTGGAAAAAAAGATTGAAAAGATGCTGGCACAAGCAAAAAAAACCCCCAGCATCACTCAAATCAGAAAGTTAATCACGGATATGGACCCTGAGGATTGGGATGGGAACATTTGGGGAGACTCTGATGGAAACAGCTCTGAAGAGGTAGAGGAATTTCAAGAAAGAGAAGTGCGACCCCTTATTAAAACAGAAAGGCACACGGGTCCACACGGTGGGAACCCCCGAACCACTGTTCGCACAACTCCTTGGTCAGGGCCCGAACTCAGTGAGTTACAAGCTAAGTTTTCACGCAAGCCGGGTGAAACCAAAACTATTTGTGGAGAGTTTCTTTAACGGGGGGGGGGACCGGATACTGTTGAGTGATGATGAAGCAAGAAATTACTGGGGACCGGGAGTATTTCTGAATGATGGACTGCCGGGGGATCGGTCAATAACGTCCCGAGTAGCTTACTGGGCTGGGGGTGTGCACCCGAGGGAGAGAGGAGAACCTATTACTATCCGGGTAAAGGGACTGTCGGAGTTAACAGAGGGAGTGCAAAAAGCCGCCTGTGTTCAGGCCATGTATGATAGAGGGCAGCAAGGGATACCGATGACTGCACCGGTGGATCCCCGCCACCTCAGACCCCTCATTAGAGGTCTGCCGGACGCTTTAAAAATACACGTCCAGTCCCTCAGAGAAAGAATCCAGGGGGCCATTGATCGTAACCGACAGAACCCCCAGGGGCCGGCCGCGCATGTGATGACTTGGGAGGAAGTACTGCACAGCATAGTAGTTTACGGGCGCGAGATAGGATGGACGGAGCCGAGCGGTGGCACGGAGGGCGGCAGGAAGGTCCGGGCAGCCAGTTGTAAGCCCCGCCCCCTCGAGCGGTCTTGATCTCGCGGGCGGGCGGACCGGAATTACGATCCCGAAAGGAATGATCTCTGGCGGAAGGCACCGGCACTGGGGGCAGCCCGAGCCGTGCTGCACGGGCAGTCCGCCGGCGGCACCCGGGGGTGGGATTGCTGGAGGGGAAAGCTAGAGACCAAAGGGAAGCGCCAGCAACCCCGCCCCCTCGGGAAGAGAAACGGGACCCTTTCGCGGCACTGCGAGGGGAACTGGAAGGGCTAAAAAACTAGAAGTTGTGGTTTGGGGTTCAGGCCGCCCAGTCCGCATGGTGAATACCTGCCAATGGTCTGCTGATAAGGAGCCTTACATACACATTCCTGTGGGCCCAAAACGGATAAGTTTGGAATTCTTAATTGATACAGGATCCCAAATTAGTGTTTTAAATGAGCGACAAGCTAGTGAGCTGGGAATTAGGCCATCAAGAAAGGCTATAAACATTAGAGGAGTAACAGGGGCGACAGAAAAATGCCCCATAGCTCAAACCCAACTTTGGCTACCGGGGGGGGGAAAAGAATGACAGCTGTGGAGGTGGCTTTAAGCCCCTATGAGGGAAATATACTGGGATTTGATGTGCTGGCAGGCAGGCAATGGTATCTACCCAATGGTAGGGTGTGGAGCATTGGGGGCAGGGAGGCAGAGGCTATTCATGTGAGAACATTGCAGGTTGCTCCTGCACTACCACAAATACCTCAATGGGCTAAAGGAATCCAGGGTGAAGAGCTTATTTCCTAATAAACTAAATATAAAAAGATGGTTATAATATTGGCATTTCACTAGTCAAAATTTCTGCAGACTGAAAAGGAAAATCCTAATAAAAGTGAGATAAATAGTACTTATATGGAGGTATAGGCTCTTTGTTTTATATACTAGCTATATTAACGCCAGCTAGACTGGCAGCTTTCACAGATCAAAAGCTACTAAAAGCATACTCTATTCCTTTAATCAATATATATTTTTTCTAAATTATCCAGTGTGCACTGATGTGCAAAAGAAACATCAATTCTTAACAAAAAAATTGTCTGATATTATCTAATGAGTGGAAGCTAGAGGTCATCTTGAGAATGCAGTGTTTAATAGAAGCCTTAAATTACTGAACTAAATATCCTTTGTTGTGGTAACCTCATGACCATATTTATTTTTAATTGCTGGAATAAATGACTTCTGCTTAGATATTTTAAACAGCTATGCTAAGACTTTCGTAGGTTTATTACTTAGTGCAAATGCTGATATGTAAACTGCAAGACCCTGAAGTGCATGCATAGTCAATAATGCATCTAGTTGTTCTCTGGATGAGTTCAATTGCAGTATTTATTAGACCTTGCCTCCCAATATCTTGCTTTGAAATAATTATTCAGGCATTTCAGGACAAGCTGTGCTCCATTATCTTTTTTTCTGTTAGCAAGATCACAGAAAGGAAATGTTGCTTGCAGTATAGATACTGTGTAGTACAATGTCTCCTGTAGCAAAATGATCTACCAACTATTATTATCCATTGGTAACAATAATTCTGTGCTCATCTTCATACTTACAGATCCTTTACATAAGACAAATTATTTAACACATTTGTCTGTCCCATCTATCTTTCCTTCTTTTTAGAGGCATGTCTGAAATATAGAGAATTTCCTGGACACAGTAAGTCCCTGCATGTTTTGTATGGCTTGGACATTTCTTTGTGTTATGGATGTTATTAAATTTGTATTTCGTAAAAAGGGAGGATGGGCAAACTAGTGTTTGGTGGAGTTCCAGCCATGTATTAAGGAGACAGGATAGTTTTTTGAAATCAATAGAAAACTTCTGAGCCTTTGGATTTAGTATTAAGTGACAAAGAAGATTTTAAAAAGTAGTTGTTAGCCTTTGACAACTGTGGGACAAATGCATAGTTTCGGACTGCTATCCACTTTCTATGAGTGGAGATGAATATTCTGAAAATCATGAAGATCAGTATATGGGAAGGATAAAATAAAACATTCTTTGCTAGACTAATTCAAGAGTTATGTGACTGACTATATATGCCAGAGTTCATAGAATCATAGAATATCTCGAGTTGGAAGGGACCCATAAGGATCAAGTTATACAAGTATAACTGAGGGGAGAATATGGTTCATGACTTTTATAAATGTTACAATACTATACCATCATCTCAGTCAATGAGCAGTTGACTGAGAGTGACTCTGGACTGGTTTATTCTAGGTAAGGACTTCCAATGACCTCTTGCTCATATAAATCATTTACTAGCTAGCCAGTCTGAAAAGCCAATATAATTTTTAAAAGATGACAGATCCACATTCTGCTTTTTCTACCTTGTGTGGGATTCATTTAAAGTATACTAGGATTATCATGCACTATCACTTCTGCAGCTAAACTGAAAGCTGAAGGTCAATTTGACAGGTGTGTTGCGTTTTACTCAGCCTCACGCTTGCCAGGGCACAACGCTCATTGACACAGTGATGTTTTCAGCAAAAGAAAATATTCTGTTAGTTCTTTCATTCTATTCCCATCATTAGGCTGGAGTTTACAAAATTTAATTTTAGGATGGATTAAATCTTAATCCAGCAATGAGTGAAGGAGTACAATAGCACCAGAACATGCACAAGTTGCTATGAAGATGATGACTTGTATAAAACAGCAACAACTACTGTAAGTTATACATTGGCATATAAGACCCTGAGGTTGTAAGACTCCAATTGCAACATGATAAAGTTAAACATAAGTGTCACTGATCTACACTGATGTATTTTAAACCTATTTAATGCTTTTTTTTGCCTATGCATTTTTATAATGACCTCTTGCTAATCAGAACAAACTTACAATCATAATTTTACTTTTCTTTGACATTGTCCGTATCCGAAACTAGCTTCTGTGATTTTTCTGAATATCTTTTCCTTCTAATTGCTTCTTCAGCGGATCCTTCAAGGGATGCTTCTCATCCCTTCTCCAACTTACAATATAGTAGTATGCAATGCTTGGTCCCTTTCTTTTCTTCCCTATGTACACAGGGTGCCCACAAACATAAATTCACCTGAGGTCTCTATGCCAACAGCTCGGACATACATTTCTCCTCCAGTATCTGTAATGGTATCCATTCCTGAATGACTAGCTACTGCCTTAAGATTGCACAATTAGTTCTTCTCTCATCTCTCATTTTCCTTTCCTTCATTCCTGATCACCTCCAAATTTACTACCTTTCAGCCTGTTGCTCAGACTCACAGCCCAGGGACATTTTTTCAATTACAAAGGTTTTCCATAGCCAGAGTACATTTCATTTTTGTTACCTTCCTCTGGAAAACATCTCAAAGATATAGCCTTTTTTTCCATTCCACAGAGCTATTTGGAAGATGATTTAATCTCTTCTTGATTACTGCAACAACACATCTGTGGCCTTGACAAATGCAATCGTGCCCTTGTATGGATATTCAGAATGCTGCCATGTAGTTCATTTTCTGACTTTCATATTGAACACTGTGCCCCCTTTTCTGTTCTTGGTAGTCCTTCACTTTCTCTATAGTTTCATTTTTAAGACTTTTACGACTTAGCCCTACCTTATCTATCTATTTTATTTCTATCAATATGAAGAGATTGATTTGCATGTTTGATTAGCCTGTAACACCAGCCTTCCTGTCCTGCTTGTTGGATTTTCATAGTAAAAGGAAGTAAATTACTATTCCTTGAGTACTGGGCCAAATAAAACATATCATAGCCATATCCCTGGGAAATATAATAAATAGCATAACAAACTTGTATAGGGTTTACGTGGCAAGGGGTTTTTTGGGGGGGGGAGGCTATAGGGGTGGCTTCTGTGAGAAGATGCCAGAAGCTTTCCTCATGTCCAACAGAGCCAGTTCCAGACAGCTCCAAGATGGACCCACTGCTGACCAAAGCTGAGCCAATCAGTGACAGTGGTAGCGCCTCTGTGATAACATATTTAAGAAAGGGGTAAAAACAGCAGCTGAGAGAGGGGAGTGAGAATATGTGAGACAAACAACTCTGCAGACACCAAGGTCAGTGAAGAAGGAGGGGAAGGAGGTGCTCCAGGCGCTGGAGCAGAGATTCCCCTGCAGCCCATGGTGAAGACCACGGTGACGCAGGTTGTCCCCCTGCAGTCCATGGAGGACCCCACGCCAGAGCAGGTGGAAGTGCCCTGAAGGAAGCTGTGACCCCATGGAGAGCCCGTGCTGCAGCAGGTCTTCTGGCAGGACCTGTGGTCCCACGGGGGACCCACGCTGGAGAGGTCCGTTCCTGAAGGACTGCACCCCGTGGAAAGGACCTATGCTACAGCAGTTTGTGAAGGACTGTCTCCCGTGGGTGGGACCCCACGCTGGAGGAGGGGAAGAGCATGAGGAGGAAGGAGTGGCAGAGACAATGCGTTATGAACTGACTGCAGCCCCCATTCCCCATCCACCTGCACCACTTGGGGGGAAGAGGTAAAGATGTCCGGAGTGAAGTTGAGCCCAGGAAGAAGGGAGGAGTGGGGGTGTCCTGGTTTCAGCTGGGATAGAGTTAATTGTCTTCCTAGTAGCTGGTATGGTGCTATGTTTTGAGTTCGGTATGTGAAGAATGTTGATAACACTGATGTTTTCAGTTGTTGTTAAGTAGTGTTTAGTCTCAAGTCAAGGATTTTGCAGCTTCTCATGCCCAGCCAGCAAGAAAGCTGGAGGGGCACAGGACACAGCCAGGGCACCTGACCCAAACTGGCCAACAGGGTATTCCATACCGTGTGACGTCCCATCTAGTATAGGAACTGGGGGGAGTGGGGGATCGCCGCTCGGGGGGACTAGCTGGGTGTCGGTCGGCGGGTGGTGAGCAATTGCACTGCGCATCATTCGTACATTCCAATCCTTTTATTATTACTATTGTAATTTTATTAGTGTTACCAATTATCATTAATAGTTTCTTCTTTTCTGTTCTATTAAACTGTTCTTATCTCAACCCACGATGTTATAGACGCTCGTGACAAATTGGAGGAGCCAATTTGTATTAAATGACAAGATCGAATTTATTAGCAAGCGATAAGAGAGCAAAACAGCGCTGGGCGGCCGGGGAGACAGTGCTCCGCCAAAGGCTCGCGCCGAAAATGGGGAAGAGTTCCTTTATTTATACAGTTTTTAGTTTCTGTCTACGTGACGGCTGGTATCTTCTGTATTGTGTGTGTGTTTGTGTCGTCAGTTGCTAGGTGGTCGTAATCTGCCTTCAGGTGGCGGCTGGTATCTTCTGCATTGTGTGTGTGTTTGCGCCGTCATTTGTTTGTTAGGTGGAACGTCTTTCGTTAATCATCGGTACTTAACTGGATACTGTGGTTTTAGATAAGCGAGGAATGTCTCTACCCCCACATGCGATTTCATGAACAAAGTTAACCAGTTCATTACACACGAGTTTTACTTCTTTTCCCGATTTTCTCCCCCATCCCACTGGGTGGGGGGGGGAGTAAGTGAGCGGCTGCGTGGTGCTTAGTTGCTGGCTGGGGTTAAACCACGACGGGGGGAAGGTGTTTTAAGATTTGTTCTTATTTCTTATTATCCTACTCTGTTGTTAATTGGCAATAAATTAAATTAATTTCCCCAGGGCAAATCTGTTTTGCCTGTGATGGCAATTGCTTAGTGATCTCCCTGTCCTTATCTCGACCCACGAGCCTTTTGTTATATTTTTCTCTCCCCTGTCGAGTTGAGGAGGGGGAGTGTCCTGGTTTAAGCCCAGCCGGTAACAAAGCACCGCGCAGCCACTCCTTCACTCTCCCCACCACCGGTGTCGTGGTTTAACCCCAGCCAGCAACTAAGCACCACACAGCTGCTCACTCACGCAGTGGGATGGGGGAGAAAATCGGGAAAAGAAGTAAAACTCGTGGGTTGAGATAAGAATGGTTTAATAGAACAGAAAAGAAGAAACTATTAATGATAATTGGTAACACTAATAAAATGACAATAGTAATAATAAAAGGATTGGAATGTACGAATGATGCGCAGTGCAATTGCTCACCACCCGCCGACTGACACCCAGCTAGTCCCCCCGAGCGGCGATCCCCCACTCCCCCCAGTTCCTATACTAGATGGGACGTCACATGGTATGGAATACCCTGTTGGCCAGTTTGGGTCAGGTGCCCTGGCTGTGTCCTGTGCCCCTCCAGCTTTCTTGCTGGCTGGGCATGAGAAGCTGCAAAATCCTTGACTTGAGACTAAACACTACTCAGCAACAACTGAAAACATCAGTGTTATCAACATTCTTCTCATACCTAACTCAAAAACATAGCACTGTACCAGCTACTAGGAAGACAGTTAACTCTATCCCAGCTGAAACCAGGACAATCAATCAGAGGGACTTGCATCCAGTCCTGGTCAGTACATGTACTAGCATTTTCCATTTTGTATTTCTTTCAGACCTTAGTATAAACACCAAAAATCCTTAAAGTACTAAAAGTTATGACAGCCTGAATAGCTACACCCTAACTTCAAGATTCAGCAGCTGTTTCTTGTGCCCAAATTCTCCAAATGTTTCTTCCATTCTTTGTTACAGAGTCTAATTGACATGTGAAGTCAAAAGAAGTTTTGCTAGTGGCTTGCTCTTGCAATAGTTATTACTGAATATTTATTATTATTATTAATTCTTTTTCTACAAATAAGAATTATGATCATAGGGCAACTGAAGTTAATGGCCAATTTAGGTGGATATTGCTAAATAGCTTCTCAATTAGGTTACTAATTAGGCTACTATTGTTGATTGATAGAGTGAAATCCTCCCAGGAAATGTAATACATGTTACACAGTGTTCAACTGAAGCTGGAGAATACCTGCTGTCAGAAACCATTTGATTGTACTCTTTTTCCCATGTCATATTTTTGACATAGTGCACCATGTTTAATTTGACATGAAAATGATGCAGTTTTAGCACTCATGCAAAAAGAAGCCCACCTTTTCCAGGGAGACTTAAAAATATATATTTAATAGCACCAACTAATTTGGTTATTTGGTATTTCTTCTATTTTTGTCTAGTAGCATTCTGGGGTGTGTGCATGGGGGTATGTGCATATGTAATTTTGATCTTAGACCCTCAGTAGTATAGATGATGGCTTACAATAATATCTGTGAACTGCACAAATATAAATCAAGGCCAAAATTGCTTTGTGGAACAGAAAGATAAATTCTTCTAATTGAGACTATATGATGTTCTACTGACAACATTATCTCATCAGCTGTATTTGTGTACAGATTCTAGCTTTTATTCCTGCAATGTAGTGCTACAGCAAATATAGTAGAAATCAAATATAAGAATAAGTTAGCACTTACAGCCAAACCTGTTAAAATTAGCTAACCAAATTATATTAAATCCTCTATCTGTTTATTACATTATCTTGACAATGATAGTGGTAAAGCAAATTTACTGACTGTGTTTTATAGAATGTGCTGTCGATAATTTTATTTTTTAATTTTCAGACTACAACCTCTAGTTATTTCTATTGTACTATTATAATTACACAGAGATACTATTTCTTCACTATTGCATATTTAATAATCAAGTTATTAGTTTTAAGATGATGTCTAAACAGTCTGAATGATGTAGTAATTACCTTTAAATCATTATACTCATCTATATGTTCAGTTTATAGTAAACAACTGTAAATTGCAAGTCCTCTTTAATTTCTCTGGTGCTACCAAAAAGAGGTGAAGGATTTCCTTCTTAAAGGAAGACTGTTATAACAATGTCATGTCCTACCATTTTTCCCTTCAGGTGCTCAGTTCAAGAAGTGATATTCACAAAGCCAGATTTCTCACAATACAATCTATTTTGGAAATGGAGATGTGTCCTACTCTTGTCTTCAAAAAATGGCAGCAGTAGTAGTGGTTAAACTGTTTGCTAGAAAGTGAAAGATGTGGCTTCAAGACCTTCTTCAGCCTGAATCAGTTCAAACCATATCTCTTGCCTCCTAGGAAAATGCCTAACATTATAGTCTGTGGCCCACATCGGGGGAAGGTACCTTCCATCTCTCCTGCTGAAGTTAGAAAACAACATTTAGAAAGCAATCCAGTTTTCAGGAAACCATAAAGACTGAGAAAGAAGGGAGATTTCTTTCCCTAAGGAGACCTTTACTGTAAGAGATAAGCATCCTAGGTTTCTGGTCCTAGCTCTAGGGACTGCCTACACTGAAGGGTCATACAATTGGGTAAGCAAACAGTGTTTGAAAAAGAGATAAAAGCCTATCAAAACCAAAGGTGCCTATGGCCTCTTAGGCACCTAAGTGCTTGGATAAGGCTTTATAGGTAACTCACAAGGACTTCAGCATTTCCTTAGGTTGCACTTAAGGCACTCACATCTTTTAGTTCTGGATTCAGGCCCTAATGGCCATGACTGAGTAATCTAATCTATGAAGACACATACATAAATACCCTGTAGAATAGGGTTTATATAATGGAGATTAGGTGCCAAATCCCAAATGCTTCTCTGATATGTAGAGGAGAATGTTCTTTTAGAAGAGAAAAGAAGTAGGTCTTTTTGCAAGTACCTACTATCAAATCTCAACATATTCTAATGTAGTTGACAGCAGATTCCACTGAAAAATAATGGTCTGGAAGTCAGTAAGGTATTCAGAACACATTTCTTATAGCATGTGATATAAAATATGAATATAATTATACATAACCTCACTATTCTTTTAAATATATTTATAGCACAACAGTACCAATATTCTCATACCTCACTGGATTGTGGACACAGATACAATAAAGTGAAAGGGAGGGGGTGAACCTCCTGAGCATTCCTTCCATTTTCCTCCATCTATCAATCATTTCCTAGCTCTTGCACTCAGTCACAGCTTGTCTTTAGCTCTGCACCGGGAAGTCACAGTGTACCAAGGTCAATGCAGCAGTGAAGCAGCAGACTGGCTCCAAAAAAGGAAGAAACACCTTAATAAAACTACCTCTGGATACAAATATTTCAAGGCCCAAAGGGACAGTTATGAGAACATGATCTACCAAAATTTTCTGGTAAGTTGTTCAACATTCTTGTAACTTCTGCTTAATCAAAATATTTCACAAAGATGAGAATTTGGTATCAGAATGTCAAGTGATAAAAAGTCCGCTACACACCTGCACAAGTTGTTCACATGGTGAAGTAGAACTGAAATAAAAATAGGTAAATTTTAAAAATCCTAACTGAAGTTAAAGATCTGCCTGTTATGAATTTGCCTAGCTTTGTTATACAGTAATTAGTATTTTATGCCTTCTGGTAAATTGAAGAGCCATTCACTATAAGAATATGGTTTTTTTATGTGGACACTTGTTAATGATAATGAAGACTCTCCTTAACCTTTTTAAAATAAATATAGCAAACTGAGCTCCTCAGCTCTCTTTCAATAGACATGTTTTCCAGTCTGAATACTTATTGCAGCTCTTTTCAAAATATTTTTCAATGTTTTAGCATTCTCTTTTGAAGCAGAAATCCCAGAATTCTTGTTAATGCACAACAGAGACATAGTACCATGGCCATATTCTCCATGAGAATTTCTTGTCTATACATCTAGGAAAACTCTTTCCTTGTTGGCTACAACAGCACAAAGAAGCTCTGTCACGACCTAAAGGGTTACCTGGCCTGCAGGTGTATAGAGATCGTGACCATGGGTTCATAGGATTCTGTAATACACGAGGACATGGAGGTTTTATCCCTTGAATTTCTCTACTCTATTACAGATTACCACCAATACCACAAAAATTGCCACTAGCAAGTATACCTATGATTAATAAAGCAAATATATATATGTATCAAGCTATTACAAATTATCAGCAATCAATAGTATAGCAGCAAATATGTGTGTATATATATAATATTACAGGTTACTACAAACTTATCAATAATATAATAGCAGATATACTTATGATAGATTACTTATATGTATAAATATGGTACCAAGTGCATTAAACAGATTCCAGAAGGGGACCCAACTATCTCAGAAGTGGGAAGACAAACCGAACCGACCCAGAAGTGGGCCCAGAGGGGGACCAATAGAATAACAGAGAGTCTCACTTCAAAGATGATCCACATCATAGAGTTTGGAGTCAGCCAGGTATCCCTGGCAAGGGTCCAAGATCTCAGAGAAAGTTTGTGCAGAGAGTTCAACCTGTTTAGGAAAAGGAAAAGCATGTGCAGCACGGAAAATTCTCAGAGAGAGAGAAGCTCCATTCTGGTTAAAAATTAAGTCCTTTTTATATCAGAGACATAAGAGGGCATAGGACAACACCACTTCGAGCAGCCAATAGGTGCTGTTACTTTCTATTTTTCACTTGGAACAGCCAATAGATGATGTTTTCTATTCTCTCAGACCAATTTTTATATTTCCAGATTGTTTTCCTGTTCTTGCAGTTAGAACAGCCAGTGGCAATTACCAATTCCTACTTTCTCAGGATGTTTTTCTCCTTTTTCCAGACTATTTTTCCACCTTTTCAGACAATAAATTGCCATTAAAATTCCTTGGTTTTGTGCTTATCAATGGTATCTTAGGATGTATTCGGTTTCTAGGTACTCAGCTGTCCTTCAAAGATGCCAGCTGTACTTCTCAAGGATGTTCCCAGTTCCCAGGCCTAGTTCCCAGGCTAAAAGTTCCCAAGCTGGCAGGCATTTTCTCTGTCAGTATTTCAGCAGACATTTTCTTCTGTTCAGTATTTTTTTTCCCTTCTAACCAGGTTGCCTTTATGGTTGCTCACATCAAGCTCATGTTCAGTTGATTCTTTATAGTGAGCCTTTTCTATATTAATGCACTGCAAGATACTCTCTCTCATCTAGTAATCACAGTCTACAGTTTTTGTTTCTACATGAGTGACCTTGTGTTTGGTAGTGTTCAAATTCCTGTTGATCAAATGAGCTTACTTCACTATGTGATTCACATCAGCCTTTTGTAGATCTCACCTATCACCACTGTTACTTCTCTCTCCACCAGTTTTTGTATCGTCTGCAATGCTTTCATATTTTATTCCAGTTCATTTACAAAAATATTGGAGATCAATAGGGCGAGAACAGATGCCTGCAGGTCCAAACTAGAAGCAACCTCAAAAGGAAGATGAGTCCTCATTTACGATTACATTTTGTGGTCTATTGGTTAGCCAAATTTTAATCCCTTTAATACAGGTTGTATTGATTTTGTATAGTGGGTTGGGCTTTTTTTCTCCTATCAGATTGTCTGTTCTTTAGCACATAACCTGTATTGACCAAACACTAGGTTTTTAACATGACAATTTTTAAAAAATATCATATTGGATCATTGGAAGAGTAGTAGGGGAAAGTATAACATATGTTTCGCATTCTTTCCTAGGTGTCTGGGTTTGGCTTTTTTTTATTATTTGGCTGTCAGCTTTTTGCTGTTTCATTTTTTGTTTTAATCCAGTGACCTCTAAGACAAAATACAGGGCTGACAGACCTTTTTCTGAAACACTACAACTATTCTTGTTAATTATGCAACAAGGTCTTATTTTTTACTCTGTCTCCCATAACACTATTCCCACACTTGTGCTCTGAATCAATATAAATATCACTAACAAACAAATAAAATAATGAATTATTAAGCTGATGGAGCACATGTGGAAAGATAAAGCCAGGAGAGCATCTTCCTACTCATTTTTGAGTTACAAATCATTTACTTCTGTTGCATAGGTTTTATGGCATACCAAATAATCCTTGTTACTGCATATTATTAAGAAATCCATGTCCTCAGTTGCCAAATCATCTACTTAACCTTTTCAGTGATCTAGTACACCTTTTGTTTCTTTGCTCTTCCGCCCTACAAATTCTGTTTCCCACTGCTCTGTGATTCTAAAAAAAATGAACATCAAGGTATATGAATGGATCACCTTGGCCAACGCTTTTAATTAATTCAGTATTCCTGTTACAATGTTTATACTTTAATAGTTCCTTTTTAAGATTATTTCAAGCTTTTAAGGAACTCAAACATAGTTCATTATAAGTTATTAATACATCAGCCTGCTTTTTTCTGAATGCAGAACACTTGTGCCTTCTCAGCCTCATTAGTAATTTTTGTGTTTTTCTCTTGTATATTGTGTTCCTTCCATTCTTGGATTTCACTTGTTCTTGTTAGATTTTTTTAAGAATGACTTATCTTTTACCTGACTGGTCATACATTGCCAACTGATACATTAGTTTTCTGTATCAATTGTTTGCATTTGCCAACTGCTGATTTGTCCTCAATGCTATTGAAATCCCATTCAATTTCTACAAAAGGAGTTAAGGAGACTATTCAGAGTATATAAAGTTAAGTAAGTACATATGTTTTTACAAGAGGAGCACTTTAATTAAGGCTTAATCTCAATTCAGTACTATGGAAATTCAATCCTATGGCAGTGTCAGAGTTCAATACTCTCTGACCAGGTTCTTTTAGATATTCCACGTGTGGAGGGTGTAATGTTTAATATCAAATTTACTTATTTGTAGATGTTACATGGGATTTCTGATTTAGCAGTGTGATGCAAAATATACTGAAACCACAATACAAATGTAACTTACATTTAGCAAAATATAGCAATTGCAGTACACACACAGTTTAATCACAATACCAAGGTGAACCCCATTACTGGTCTCTATAATATGTTCACCATCATGACACTGGGCATCTCCAATCACTGGGAAGGAATACGTGGGTTGAAGCCAGCTCAAGCCCATTGCTCTCTTCGAAAATCTTTTGTTAGTTGTTTAGTTTTTATACTCTATGTTGGGCTGATCCATGTATTCACTCCCCTGATGCTAGTCTGGGTAACTCAGGGAGAAACACTTACACCACCAGTTGATCCACTCAGCTGACATAGCTGTTTGTCTGAAACAAAGGTAACCCTCCGGTCCACTTTGTGTTGAGAGAAAGTCAGCTTGCTTTGCCAACAGCTATGGTTAGTCCCACCCTACATTATTCCCTGAGCTTCATGGGCACATGGCCGTTGCCCATCTCCACCGAGCCTTCTTCCATTGTAGGGGTTTATTGGTCAGTCACAGGTAGGAATACTAACAGTGTTAAGAATAGGAGATTTCCAGAATGAAAAGTAGTATTATTATTTCTGCAATAAATGTGCAGAAAATACATGTTGAATAACAGATTGACTGTATGGTGATTTTAACCCATATTGAGTGACTGCTGCCTTAGCTTCTTTTAAAACTTTCCAGTCTAACGCTTCCCAAACAGGACCCCCATGCGCCCCTGCCACAACTGGGAACGCAGATGGAATAATTTCACCTTCAACTAAAGCATCTCTGATTACCCCCTTCCATCTTTTTACCGGATCTCCCACCCCACCCCCTGTTAATAAGGTCGCCGGAGGTGGCGGTGGCAAAGGAGCCACGGCACCGATCTCACCCGATACGTCTTGTGAAACACAAGGATTCGTTGGAGGTGGTCGCGGGAACGACGAAAATCCTGCGTTGAAAGGTGGTGGAGGCGCAGGAAAAGTTGAAGACGCCGGCTCGGACTTCACCGACGGCTCCAGGCGGGCTTCAAGAGCCTCCAGCCTTTGTAACAGTTCCTTTAGTTGCAGATCCCCCGAACCTATCACCCGTTCCTCCTTTCCCTCGAGCGGGGATGGAGGAGTGGATGGTGGCAGTGGTGGATACAGGGATGAGGCAACTGGTTTATGTGATGAAGAACGAGAATTAGAGACTAAGTTGTTTTCCGTCTCTTCTGCTGGTGGTGGTGGAAATTCTGCCAGGCTGTCGGCTTTTTCCAAGGGCTGATCTCTGGGCTCTGGATCTGCTACCGCAGATTTCCTGACTGCACTAGCCCCTGCCCCGGATACACGGGTTGGAACAACGGCTGGAATTTGTGGTGGCGCAAAGGTGAAGCTCGCCGGGGATGGCATCCCTTGTGGCCCTTTGGGCTGCAGTGCGGCAAAAGCAGAAGCTGCTGCCGAACGTTCAGCTTTCATATCTTTTAAAGTTTCTATAATTAACTTCCACATGGTGGAGTATCTGCTTGCCTCTTTTGAACCCGAACTTATGTTTTGCCATAATTCTGGCCCTATCTTTTCCCAAGTAGGGATGGCAAAAGCATCTCCAAAGGTAGGGAGTAAGCTTTTTTCTCTCACCCATAGTAGCAGGGCTTTCAGGGTAGACGAGTCATAACTTAATCCTCTCGCAGAGAGCATATGTTGGAGGAGCTTAACCACTACTGCCTCTTCCTTGGACATAGTGGACCCCATCTCCTCCCCAGCTGCTCGCCTGATCAGGACGAGATTCCACGATGGTACCGTTTTTTCCCGAGTGCCGGGGCAGCACTCACCTACGGCTGGCTTCCGCACCCTCTCTCCATCGGCTCCTGTCGTAGAATTCAACACCGATCCGAGGGTCCCTGTTCGGGCGCCACTTGTTGACACGGAAGTCACGGACACTGCACACAATCAATATGATCAAGCAGATGCCACTTTATTGCCAAAATAGCTCAGTTTATATACTCATTCTGGTTCCTGTTCACGCATAAGCTGATTAAAGATTGGTTAGCATGTGTTGTCCACGTGCCTAGTTACACCTAATGATTGGTTATATCAACACTGTACACGCGCATAAACATAAGGCATAATTGGTTATATTAACTAAAACATGCGAAACTTGTCTCAGTCTAATTGGTCAAGATAAACTGCCAAATTGAGGTTCTTTGTGCCAAGTTCCCTTTATCGTGGAATGCGCACCTGTGTTCTTCTAATTGGCATCTTTCTTTTTTTGTCTTCTTGTTTACTCTGTTCAAGGCCTTCTAAAGGCATCTGGAATGCTCTTGCGACTGTTAGCTAAATATGTCCACAACAAGTATTATTTGACTTTGACCCTTTTCACTGCTATCCCAAGAATTAAAATTGGTATCTCCTAACAGAAGCTGGAACATATATATATGTTTTAGTTATTATTATCACTACATAATAGGAGCAAAACTACTAATTTTTTTTTCCCCAGTCACTTCATTGAACTATGTCAAGGTACACTTTTCAAGCAGAAGACAGCCAAATATAAACTCTTTCACCTGGAGATAAAAATCGGCAACAGCTGAAAGTATTTTCTTTGTTGTAAATTTTTCCATTTTTAAAAAAAGAAATGTTGAAAATTGTAGCATACCGGTCTACCTATGCATGTTCTTTTCTGTGTACAAACAGAAAGTAATGAATTTAATATTAATGTCTATGTTGAAAGTCTTTTACCATATATTCTCTTAACTTTTAATTAAAACTAATGCTTTTTTTGCTTTGTAGTACAATTTCTTATCAGGTTCATTACACATGAGATAACTTCATATGTTGTGATAATGAACATGTCATGATAATGAACATGGAGATAAAGAATTTATTTGAATCCATGGAAAATATAGACTTACTCCTTTCAGGGCCTTCACATTTACAATAATGGCATAATATAAAGTTACAGCATCAAATTTACATTGGAGAAAATAAATATAATCCTGCTGGTGTCTGTTTAATTGTTCTGAATTACATAAATTCTAAACTATGTTTTCTAATTATACCTCGGTGAATTTTATTCAATGAATGATTTATTCCACCAAAAAGTGTGTTGGCTCTGAATTATTCACAAATTGGGTGAATAATTCTGGCTAAAAAAAAGTCGAAATGGTAAATTTTGCATCTGCACGTAAAGAGTTTGATATCTTGAATTTTATGCTCAGGGGAAGGTCAGTCACCAGTTCTACCTTGGTCATTGGAGGACATGTTCCTCTGATGCCCTATTAATTCAGTGACTAAGACAGTTTTCTGGAAATGAGAGAAGATCCAAAACCTTTCTCAGCCTACACCAGGAAACAGATTTGAACCAAAGTATTTTGCATCTCAGAAGGCTATTCCTTAGTTGGGTAACTAATATTTGATGTAGGTTTATTATAACATTTTCACTGCAGATGTTACAGTTAGACCAAAGCACTTCAATATTAATTAGCTGAGGGTCTGAAACTCAAGTGATCCAGTTTCCAGGTTGGTACTGTAACTATTGAGATTTAGGTTATTCTGTAACAGGATGCTCTCAGTATGCCCTTCTGAAGCTGCTCCATAAGCTAATTATGCCAGTAATTTAAGATCAGAAATCTATTCCCAATGTTTCTATGTGGCATTGTAACAAACCTTTCTTTTTCAAATAGCGGTCTTGTAAACAAAGGGAAAACACGTGACATTGTTCTAAGAACATTTTTCTAGTTGCTGCAGAAGGGAGCAGAATTTGAAGAGAGTCATTCCTGAATTTTCCTTCTCCCTGGTTTTGGTGGAAAAGGTACTCCATGAACAGAGCAGTCTCTAAAAGCTATGTTTCCATCTCTTTTTGCAACAAGTTCACAACATTACTATTCCCTACACAACAAATTTCAAATGAGATCAAACTTGGATTTGAAAACAAAAAAAACCCCAGCTTAGAATCATAGAATGGTTTGGGTTGGAAGGGACCTTTAAAGGTCATCTAGTCCAACCCCCCCTGCAACGAGCAGGGACATCTTCCACTAAATCAGGTTGCTCAGAGTTCCGTCCAGCCTGACCTCAAATGCTTCCAGGGATCAGGCATCTACCACCTCTCTGGGCAACCTGTTCCAGTGTTTCACCACCCTCATCATAAAAAATTTCTTCTTCCTTATATCTAGTCTGAATCTGCCCTCTTTTAGTTTAAAACCATTACCCCTTGTCCTGTCACTACAGGCCCTACTAAAAAGTCTGTCCCCATCTTTCTTATAAGCCCCCTTTAAGTATTGAAAGGCCACAATAAGGTCTCCCCAGAGCCTTCTCTTCTCGAGGCTAAACAACCCCAAGTCTCTCAGCCTTTCTTCATAGGAGAAGTTTTCCATCCCTCTGATCATCTTCATGCCCTCCTCTGGACCCGCTTCATGAGGTCCATGTCTTTCCTGTGCAGAGGACTCCACAGCTGGATGCAGGACTCCAGGTGGGGTCTCATGAGAGCAGAGTAGAGGGGGAGAATCGCCTCCCTCGACCTGCTGGCTACGCTTCTTTTGATGCAGCCCAGGATATGGTTGGCCTTCTGGGCTGCGAGCACACATTGCCGGCTCATGTCCAATTTTTCATCCACCAGTATCCCCAAGTCCTCTGCAGGGCTGCTTTCAATCCCTTCATCCCCCAGCCTGTATTGATACTGGAGGTTGCCTCAACCCAGGTGCAGGACCTTGCACTTGGCCTTGTTGAACCTCATGAGGTTCACATGGGCCCACTTCTGGATCTTGTCCAGGTCCCTCTGGATGGCATCCCATCCCTCAGGCATGTCAACCAAACCACTCAGCTTGGTGTCATCTGCAAATTTGCTGAGGGTGCACTTGATCCTACTGTCTCTGTCATTGATGAAGATATTAAACAGTACTGGTCCCAATATGGACCCCTGAGGGACACCACTTGTCACTGATCTCCATCTGGACATTGAGCTGTTGACCACTACTCTCTGGATGTGACTATCCAGCCAATTCCTTATCCACCGAAAAGCACACGTCAAATCCATCTCTCTCCAATTTAGAGAGAAGGATGTTGTGGGGGGAACATATCAAAGGCCTTACAGAAGTCCAGATGGATGATATCCGTAGCTCTTCCCTTGTCCACTGATGTAGTCACTGCTTGATGTTAGCAAGTACATTTTAGTTGGGTTAGGTGTATAAACTTACTATCTGTGAGTCAGAAACACAGGATAAACCCACTTATTTCTTGCTTTACCACCAAACTCCTCTTTTTTCCTCAGCTAACAAAGCTGATGGAAATTCAGTTCTCATGAGTTTCAGTGAGTCAAAGTCATTCCCCCTGAAGACTCGGAGAGGCCTTACTTTACTTATGCCTTGGATATCTCAGTATCTAGCTGGTTTAGTATACATTATCAGAACCACTATTCTCCATGCAGAGTTCCCAGTTTGAGCCAGATCACAATTGCTTTAATTCCTAGACTCCAGACATGACTTTCATAAACAAACACAAACACAAAACTAGACCTCTAGTTTACTGGCTGCCTTGAAAACATAAACAAAGGAAAGGGGGAAACAAACAGAAATCCTCCAAATTTGAAGTAAACAAACAACTGGAGCTTTTGGAATGTGATGTATACTAGAAAAAACAGCTGCCCAGGATTTTGCAAACTATTCTGAAAGATATCTATATCTATATTCTGAAAGATACCTATTCTATATTATAATTACAAACTTAAAACAGAGTTGTTCAGTGTCTGCTCTAATGAGCAACTCTCTTGCCACTTTGCCTGCTAATTATTTTAATAATACTCCAATATTTTAAATATTTTAGGCCGTTTCTAATTTAGAGAGGAAATACAACTTAATAAATAATTAATGAAGCATAATAGATGATAAAAGCAAGAGATCCTGAAACAACATTCCACAGCCTGAACAATGCTTTTTCTTACTGGGAAAGATATTCGCAAGTTTCAGTATTAATACTATCGCATCACTTCTGTGTTTCTTTCAAATATTTTAATGTGTTCCAATGAACAAGAAGAAAAAGAAATGGAGTCATCATAAAGGGTTACATTAGTGGAGCCTAGAAAACACATTGGAAATATATTGGAAATTTCTAAGAAATCAGATCTGATTATTCCAATCTTCAGTTTTCATGCAAAAATTAAGCTAATTATGACAACATGGTAGTGAATTCAGGATTTTAAAAAAACTGCTTGGAGTGTGAATAAGGAATAAAATATTATCATTTGAAATGCCTATTCATACCTCCATTTGGGGTTGGGTTTTAGAATGTAGTCGGGAGAAATGTTGTTAGAAATGACAGAATCAACTCCTGGAAGTCAGAACTTCAGTGTGTGTATATGTTATAGTAGAGAAACTCTTCATTTCTGGACAATTAGCAGTCTGCCAGTGACAAAATATTCAGTAACAAATCCAAAAGTTTTCATGATTCAAATGCTGGTTCTAAATTCAAAATGTAATTAGTTTGAAATTAAAATACATTTTTCACCAGAATTAAAGCTAGACAAGGACATTATAGATTGGTAAGCTTCCAGAAAAACTTTCCATTTCTTTACATTAGCCCACTGTAGAAAATGTTATTAAATGTTAAGTCATATGATCTCTTCTATCTTAGATTCCCATTGATTAAAGAACTGAGCACATAACGTGTATTCTCCAGGAGCCTTAGTTATGAAGGTTTAAGCATGGAAGTTATAGGAGTTTTATTGTCAGCTAAGTAGCACTGATGACAAAGATGAATGTCTGACTATATGACTTAAAATATATATTAAAAATATAGCATTGCGAATATCTTATTGAAAAGGATTAGCCTTTGAAAGTAAAGAGGATTCAGATCCTTAAGTCCTGCTACCTAGAATATATGTCATCGTTTAACCCCAGCCAGCAACTAAGCACCACACAGCCACTCACTCATATCCCCCACAGTGGGATGGGGGAGAGAATCAGAAGGGTAAAAGTGAGAAAACTCATGGGTTGAAATAAAGACAGTTTAATAGGTAAAGCAAAAGCCGTGCACACAAGCAAAGCAAACCAAGGAATTCATTCACTACTTCCTCCCATCTTCTTGTGCACCCCCAGCCTACTTGCTGGTGGGGTGGTGTGTGAAGCAGAAAAGGCCTTGATGCTGTGTAAGCACTGCTCAGCAGTAACTAAAACATCCCTGTGTTATCAACACTGTTTCCAGCACAAATCCAAAACATAGCCCCATGCCATGTACTATGAAGAAATTTAACTATCCCAGCCAAAACCAGCACAATATAATAGCAAGTTAAGGAGATCAGGTTAAACTGATGTGAAAAAACTGTCACCTTCCTGCTTGTCCTAGTTGTAAAATTATTGTGGGAAGAAGTTCTCATTTTTATTTTGCAGATCATGGGTACACTTTTGCAGAAGAAAGACTTTTAAGGAGGTCTTTGCTATATTTGTGCGGTTGTACATGAGAATAAAAGGATGCCTATGAAATAGCACACAATACTTCAGTGACTATCTTAATTTTTTTAACTAGAGATATGCTTCCTTTAAACTTGGGAGGAAAAAGTTCAGCATATGCAGAACATCAAAAAATGTCACAGTGATTTCAATGGAACCTGTCACAGTGTCAAGGTTCAGCACATGCTGACATACAAAAGTGCACTTTGGCTTCAAAACATCAAGAGGAAATTATTCACCTCATGTAAATTGTCATAGTCATTTTGAAATCAAAGTAGCAATGTCAGTTTAAAAAGACCAGGATTCTATCCTCTCATGGTTTAAGCCCACCCAGCAGCTAGGCACCACACAGCCACTCGCTCACGTCCCCCTTATCCAGTGGGATGGGGAAGAGAATCAGAAAAAAAGTAAAACTCGTGGGTTGAGATAAGAATAATTTAATAACTAAGCGCTACTTAGCAACAACTGAAAACATCAGTGTGTTATCAATATTATTCTCATACTCAATCCAAAACATACCACTGTACCAGCTACTAAGAAGAAAATTAACTCTATCCCAGCCAAAACCAGGACAATATCCACCCCTTATCCTATACCATTTACGTCATGACCAGATCCCACACTTTCGGATACATTTCCAATTAATCACCACCACTTTTCATATCTTTTAATATATACACACAGATATCATTCCCGCAGTCTATGGGCCATCTCTATCAAATGTCTAAGTTCATTCAGTCCATGACTTTGGGCTCCATCTGTCATACCAGTCTTTCTGGGCAGGAGGGATGGTGCAAAGTCTGCTCAGTCTGCAGAGCAGGATCGGGCTTTGGGGTGGTGCGGTGGGCGGGTGACAATGGGTGCAGCAGGAGGATGGTGTGCACCGTTGGATTGTTGCATGCTGGAGTCAGTTCTGGTTCCATCACCACTGTGCTTCGCTCAGTTTTATCACAGTTCTTTCTTGCTTGATCTAAGTGACTCTTACTGTAATACCATGGATATAGCCTATAACAATTATAGTAATGATAATATACAGTGGCAGGACTATATAGCAACCAACATATACAATTTAATTCACTGACTGTTCCCACCTAAAATCAAATCCCCTTGAGGCACACATCGGACTTCCCCATCTTTTCGCATCACCCACCAAGTGCACCCAGGCCCTTGAGCAAAAGCAATCCCACAAATGGGTTTACCTTTGCCTGAGGCAGGAGTAACCCAGACTGTCTTCCCTAACATATTTTTTATGTGCACTACAGGGACTTTATCCCCTTCTACAGTATGTAAAAATTCTGACTGGGCAGGGCCACCCCAATTGGCAGATCCTCTGGTGTTGACTAACCAGGTGGCTTTTGCCAAATGTGTATCCCGATGTTTGAAGGTTCCACCCCCCATTGCTCTCAATGTAGTCTTTAACAGTCCATTGTATCGCTCAATTTTCCCAGAGGCTGGTGCATGATAGGGGATGTGATACACCCACTCAATGCCATGCTCTTTGGCCCAGGTGTCTATGAGGTTGTTTTGGAAATGAGTCCCATTGTCTGACTCAATTCTTTCTGGGGTGATGTGTTGCCATAAGACTTGCTCTTCAAGGCCCAGGATAGTGTTCTGGGCGGTGGCATGGGGTACAGAATATGTTTCCAGCCATCCGGTGGTTGCTTCCACCATTGTGAGCACATAGCGCTTGCCTTGGCGAGTTTGTGGGAGTGCGATATAGTCAATCTGCCAGGCTTCCCCATATTTATATTTCAGCCATTGTCCTCCATACCACAGAGGTTTTAAACGCTTGGCTTGCTTAATTACAGCACATGTTTCACATTCATGGATAACCTGTGCGATAGTGTCCATGGTCAAGTCCGCCCCTCGATCACAAGCTCATGTATATGTTGCATTTCTTCCCTGATGGCCTGAGGTGTCACGGGCACCACACAGCCACTCCCTCCCTCCCCACCCAGTGGGATGTGGAGGAGAACTGGAAACAAAGTAAAACTTTTGGGCTGAGATAAGAACGATTTATTAACTAATGTAAAATAAAATGTAATACTAACTATAATAATAAAATATAATAATAATAGTAATGAAAAGGAATATAATAAAAAATAAAACCCAAGATAAAGACAAGTGATGCACAATGCAATTGCTTACTACCCAAGTCTGATGCCCAAGCAGCAATCTGCCCCTCTGCTGGCCAACTCCCCCCAGTTTATATACTGAGCATGATGTTCTATGGTATGGAATGTCCCTTTGGCTAATTCGGGTCAGCTGTCCTGGCTATGCTCCCTCCCAGCTTCTTGTACCTCTGCTTGCTGGCAGAGCATGGGAAACTGAAAAATCCTTAACTTAGGATAAGGGCTACTTAGCAACAACTAAAACATCAGTGTGTTATCAACATTATCCTTACACTAAATCCAAAACACACTGTACCAGCTACTAAGAAGAAAATTAACTCTATCCCAACTGAAACCAGGACAATCCTTAACTTCAGAGTTATGAGCCAGCATGCCAGAAGCAGGCAACAACCAACATTTTGAAGTTACAGAAAAGTCATTCAAGCAAACCAAATATCAGAAGGAAGTGATTATTCTCCTCTATTTAGGAATTGCTGAATTACTTCAGATGCGCTGCATCCAAATACAAGAAAAATGTTGAAAAACTAGAAACAGTCCAAGGGAGGGTGTCGTGGTTTCAGCCCAGCCAGTAACAAAGGACCACGCAGCCGCTCGCTCACTCCTCCCTGCCCCCCTCCGGTGGGATGGGGAGGAGAATCAGAAAGGAGAAAACAAAAAGAACCGGAACCTCGTGGGTTGAGATAAGGCCAATTTACTGGGACAACACAAAAAGAGAAGTTACAACAACAACAACGGTAGTAATAAAAGAACATACAAAACGAGTGATGCACAGCGCAACTGCTCACCACCCGGAACCCAATGCTCCGCCACTTCCCCCATCGAAAGCCAAGAGAATTCCCCCCCCCCAGCCCGCTCCCCATTTATATACTGAGCATGATGTCACATGGCATGGAATAGCTCCTTGGCTAGTTCAGGTCAGCTGTCCTGGCTGTGCCCCCTCCCAGGTTCCTGTGAAAATTAACTCTATCCCAGCTGAACCCAGGACATACACCCAATCAGTGTCGTGTTTCTTGGCCCAGGAGTCTATGAGGTTATTTCGGAAATGAGTTCCATTTTCTGACCCAATTCTTTCTGGGTACCTTATCACCACAGGACTTTTATTCAAGGCCCAGGATGGTGTTTTGGGTGGTGGCATGGTTTGCAGCCACCCACTAGTCATTTCCACCATGGTAAGCGTGCAGCGCTTACCTTAGCGGGTTCTTGTGGCAGTGGACCAATACAGTTGATCAGCCATGTCTCGCCATATCAGTATCCCAGACACCACATTCTATTCCAGGGAGACTTTACTTGCATGGCTCACTTGATTGCGGCACGTTTCGTGTACATGGGTGATCCGTGTGATGGACTGTTGTGGTTTAACCCCAGCCAGCAACTAAGCACCACACAGCTGCTCACTCACTCCCCCCCCACCCAGCGGGATGGGGGAGAAAATCGGGAAAAGAAGCAAAACTTGTGGGTTGAGGTAAGAACGGTCTAATAGAACAGAAAAGAAGAAACTAATAATGATAATGATAACACTAATAAAATGACAACAGCAATAATAAAAGGATTGGAATGTACAAATGATGCGCAGTGCAATTGCTCACCACCCGCCGATCGACACCCAGCCAGTCCCTGAGCAGCGATTCCCCACCCCCACTCCCCCCAGTTCCTATACTAGATGTGACGTCACATGGTATGGAATACCCTGTTGGCCAGTTTGGGTCAGGTGCCCTGGCTGTGTCCTGTGCCCCTCCAGCTTTCTCGCTGGCTGGGCATGAGAAGCTGAAAAATCCTTGACATTAGTCTAAACACTACTGAGCAACAACTGAAAACATCAGTGTTATCAACATTCTTTGCATACTGAACTCAAAACATAGCACTGTACCAGCTACTAGGAAGACAGTTAACTCTATCCCAGCTGAAACCAGGACACGGCCTCAAAGGTCGGGTCCACCTCTCAATCACGAGCCCATCTGTATGTTGCATCTCTTCCTAGGTGTCCCAATGTTTCATGGGTCCACCAAGCAACGAATAGCTCACCCCTACATTCTCCGTCCACATCCACCTGAGCCACTTCAATTCTGGCATCCTGCTCTACCTGCTTGTTGTTTCGATGTTCTTCAGTGGCATGGTTTTTGGGCATATGAGCATCTACGTAATGTACCTTTACAGCAAAATGTTTTCTGCCCGGGCAGTGATGGCTTACCACAGTGCAGCAGCCCAGATGGGTTTACCTCTGCACTGCCAGTTGCTCTGCTTCTATTGCTGCAACCACCCCTACAGGGCATTTGCCGCCATCCATGAGTCAGTATAGAGATAGAGCACTGGCCACTTTTCTCTTTCAGCAATATCTAACACTAACTGGATGGCTTTCACCTCTGCAAACTGACTCAACTTGCCTTCTCCTTTAATGGCTTCAATGATATGTGTGGGTCTCCACACAGCAGCTTTCCACCTCCAATGGTTTTTCTAAAACACAACAGGATCCATCGGTCAACAGAGCATACTGCCTTTTACCTTTTGATAACTCACTGTATGGTGGCAGTTCTTGGGCACAAGTCACCTCCTCAGGCAATGTTCCAAAATCTCTGCCTTCTGGCCAGTCCATGATCTCTTCCAGTATTAATGGGTGGTTGAGGTTTCCCATTCAAACCTGTTGTGTGATCAACACTACCCACTTACTCCACATAGTGTCAGTTGCACAATGTGTAGAGGAGACTTTGAACATCCAGTGTAGCACAGGAAATCATGGTGCCAAGAGGAGCTGTGCTTTTACGCCAACAACTTCTGAAGCAGCTGGAACCCCTCATATGGTGCTAGTATCTCCTTTTTGGTTGGGGCATAGTGGGCTTCAGATCCTTGATAGCCCCGGCTCTAAAACCCTAGCAGTCGACCTTGGGATACTCCTGTTTTCTGCCAGAGACCCCAGGTGAGGCCATGTTCCCCAGCTGCAGTGTAGAGCATGTTTCTCATGGCTGGTCCTGTCCGGATGGTCTCAAGTGCTACTGCACGAGCTGTCTCCTGTTTGGTCTGTTCAATGGCCTTCTGCTGCTCAGGGCCTCACACAAAATAGTTCTTTCGGGTCACTTGATAGAGAGGGCTCACAAGCTGACTGTAATTGGGAGTATGCATTCTCCAGAAACCCACAAGGCCTAGGAAAGCTTGCTTCTTTTTTTTTTGTTAAGAACAAAGCCCCACCAGCTATTTTATTGGTCACATCCATAGGGATGTGACAATGTCCATCTTGCCATTTTATTCCCAAGAACTGGATCTCTTGTGCAGGTCCTTTGACCTTTTTTTCTTTTATGGTTGTCCTGGTTTCAGCTGGGATAGAGTTAACTGTCTTCCTAGTACCTGGTACAGTGCTATGTTTTGAGTTCAGTATGCGAAGAATGTTGATAACACTGATGTCTTCAGTTGTTGCTCAGTAGTGTTTAGACTAATGTCAAGGATTTTTCAGCTTCTCATGCCCAGCCAGCGAGAAAGCTGGAGGGGCACAAGAAGTTGGCACAGGACACAGCCAGAGCACCTGACCCAAACTGGCCAACGGGGTATTCTATACCATGTGACGTCCCATCCAGTATAGGAACGGGGAAGTTGGGGGCAGGGATTCGCCGCTCGGGGGACTGGCTGGGTGTCGGTCGGCGGGTGGTGAGCAATTGCACTGCGCATCATTTGTACATTCCAATCCTTTCATTATTGCTGTTGTCATTTTATTAGTGTTATCATTATCATTATTAGTTTCTTCTTTTCTGTTCTATTAAACCGTTCTTATCTCAACCCACGAGTTTTGCTTCTTTTCCTGATTTTCTCCCCCATCCCACTGGGTGGGGGGGAGTGAGTGAGTGGCTGCGTGGTGTTTAGTTGCTGGCTGGGGTTAAACCACGACAATGGTAAAACCAACTTTCAGAAGGATCTGGATTATTCTTTTTCCCTTCTCAAACACTTCCTCCAATGTCCAATGCCAAGGATACATGGAGCCTCCAGGCCAGTCATAATATGATGCTTCTGCCACTTGTCCCCTGTTAGATTCACCTCAGCCTCCAACACAGATAGCTGTTGGGATCCCCCTGTCACTCCAGAAATCCAGATGTGTTCTGCCCCCTTGTACCCTGGATGACATTAGGGTACACTGTGCACCAATGTCAACCAAAGCCTTATAGTCCTGTCGATCCAATGTGCCACGCCATTGAGTCCATACAGTCCAATAAACCTCAGTCCAGTAATTCCTCATGTCCTCCTTCTGGTTACATAGGAAGAACTAAAGGGTGCCATACAGTATGTGCCTAGGGCATGATTTAGTTATTTTGTGATTTCCTGCCATAGAGAATACAGCTTTTCTGATTCAGCAGTGCTTGTGCTTAACTATCTGTGTCTCTTCCTTATTCTACCTATTTATTATCTTCACTTGCAGCTGCAGAAAAATCCAGAAATTGTTTTCTGAAACTGGGGGAGTTTTGTTCCCTCAGCACTTGTTTTGTTCTGAGTTGTCCTTCAGTGCTTTCAGCTGTAGTTACTGTACTTTAGGGTTTTTACAAGCTCTCTTATTTTTTGGAAGCTGATAGGAAATATTTGAGTTTGTTCAGCTAGCTGTGATGCAATTCATTTCTCTAGCACCTGGAAAATGTTTCTGTAATATTGTTATTTCACATTCACTTGGAGGGAGAGGCTGATTTTTGCCTATCAGCAGACACAGAAGAGATGACACATGCATACAGAGTCCAAAACTAACACCACAACAGTGTTTACCTTGAGCTCTGGCAGGAAAACATTATTCAGTCTGGTTTGTTTTATCAGGCAATTCCAGGGCCACACAGGTGGAGCCAGATGTATCGACATTTCTAATGATGGTACCAAGCTCTGGACAGGAAGTTTGGACAAAACTGTCAGATCCTGGGACTTGAGAGAGGGAAGAAACCTACAACAGCATAACTTCACAGCACAGGTAGCTGGATTTTCCTATGATTTGGAGGGGAAAAAAATGTTTAAGATGATAGCTGAGAACTGAGCCCAGTGCAACTGGGAAATTGCTCCTTCTGTTTGTTTTGGCTGCTCACAACATAATATTTTGGAGCTTTCATGTTTTACTTCCAGAACAAAATGATAGCTTGACACTGATCTCTTTCCCTGTTTTTTTCTAAGTTAATAGGTAAGAACAAGGGTTATTTAGTCAGTTGAATTTTGAATGGCAGTCTTGCTATTGAACTACATGAATTTTGTTTGGCCCTTCTCTCTCTCCCTTTCTCAATTCACTTAACCATTGCAGGAAAAAAAAAGTGTAAATGTTTCATGTCCACAGATACTTTCCCTTGGTTATTGTCCTACTGGTGAATGGCTAGTAGTGGGAATGGAGAGCAGCAATGTAGAAGTGCTACATGTAAATAAACCAGACAAATATCAACTGCACCTTCATGAGAGTTGTGTATTGTCACTCAAGTTTGCTTACTGTGGTAAGTTGCCCCGAAGGTAGGACTGGAAGTCAGGGCCCTAATTCATGCTTTGCTGATTAGTTAAGACATAGTCATAACTCATTTGATAGTCAAAACTCATTTAATATCTCCATTTCTTAATTTACAAATAAATACCTGTCTGCTTTATGAATACAAATACATTATCTACAAATGATCCTCTGTCTGTTTAAAGGCTGCTGTGAGGGTTGAGTCATGTACTTAAAAAGCCCCCACAATTTCCACTTACAGAGTATGGGGATTTCTTAGCATCTCAGTCAGCGACGAGACCAGCAACGGCGATGGTAAGTTCGGTAGCTAAGTGCTAGATTGAGGCATACAAGGAGATTCCCAGAGCCCGGGAACCCCGAGGAAGAGCGGAGAGACCCATGCAGAGGCAGCAGCTCTCGCGAGAGAGGCTGACACAGCATGGGCATTACCAGTGGCAACTGCAGGAGATTTAAATGGCCCTGAGGAGCGACAGAGACAAGGAGCAGGGCGAACAGGGCATGGCACGTCAGAAAGGGCATGGTGTGGCAGTTTGCATGGCAGTTCGCGCAGGGAGGGCGCAGCCCCCTTCCCAGCTCAAGAGGGCTACTCAACTGGTGGGCATCAGCCTCAGGAGACCCAGATATGGTTGCCACTCGGGTGAAAGCCATTGCCAGGAAAAATGTGGCGACCCAGACGGAGCTCCCAAGCAAACATGCAGCTGTTCGGGTCTCTGGCTGCAGGGAGTGCCTGAGCCTATCACTAGTACCAGAGGGCAGCAGGGACATCTCCTGTGTGAGGTGTGACCAGGTGGATGATCTGCTCAGCCTGGTGGTAGAGCTGAAGGAGGAAGTGGAAAGGTTGAGGAGTATCAGGGAGTGTGAGAGAGAGGGAGATAGATTGGTGGGCCCACACCCTACCATCCCTGAGGCAGAGGCAGCAGATGGAGGCTCCACAAGGAGCGGAGGATCCCCTGCCCTCTTGCCACCAGGCAGGAGGGGACCTAAGAGATGGAAGGGAATGGATACAGGTCCCTGCTCGGGGAGGCAGGCGAATCCCATCCCAGTCTCCCTCACCTTCCCAGTTGCCCCTACACAACAGGTATGGGGCTCTGGAACTTGAGGGCCAGGCTAATGAAGTTCAGGGTGTAGATGAAGACCTATCCAGGGGGCTGCCTAGGTGGAGTCAGTCAGCCCCACACATTCTGACAGCCTCTGAAAAAAGAAAAAGGAGGGTAATTGTCATAGGCAACTCCCTTCTGAGGGGGACAGAGGGCCCACTATGCAAACCTGACCCATCCCACAGGGAAGTCTGCTGCCTCCCTGGGGCCTGGGTAAAAGACATTACTTGGAAACTCCCTGGTCTGGTTCTGCCCTCTGATTATTACCCACTCTTGGTTGTGCAGGTTGGCAGTGATGAGATTGCAGAGAGAAATTCAAAAGCAATCAAAAGGGACTTCAGGGCATTGGGGCGATTAGTGGAAGGATCGGGAGCACAGGTAGTGTTTTCCTCAATCCCTTCAGTGGCAGGGAAATATACTGAAAGGAACAGGAAAACATACCTGATTAACACATGGCTCAGAGGCTGGTGCCATCCGTGGAATTTTGGGGGTTTTTGACCATGGAGAGGTTTACACGTCACCAGGCCTGCTGGCAACAGATGGAGTCCAGCTATCTCAAAGGGGGAAAAGGATTCTCGCTCATGAGTTGGTGGGTGTCGTGGTTTAACCCCAGCCAGCAACTAAGCACCATGCAGCCGCTCACTCACTTCCCCCCCACCCAGTGGGATGAGGAAGAAAAGTGGGAAAAGAAGTAAAACTCGTGGGTTGAGGTAAGAACGGTTTAATAGAACAGAAAAGAAGAAACTAATAATGATAATGATAACACTAATAAAATGACAGCAGTAATAATGAAAGGATTGGAATGTACAAATGATGCGCAGTGCAATTGCTCACCACCCGATGACCGACACCCAGCTAGTCCCTGAGCAGAGATCCCCCCGCCCCCACTCCCCCCAGTTTATATACTAGATGTGATGTCACATGGTATGGAATATTCCTTTGGCCACTTTGGGTCAGCTGCCCTGGCTGTGTCCTGTGCCAACTTCTTGTGCCCCTCCAGCTTTCTCGCTGGCTGGGCATCAGAAGCTGAAAAATCCTTGACTTTAGACTAAACATTACTTAGTAACAACTGAAGACATCAGTGTTATCAACATACTTCTCATACTGAACTCAAAACATAGCACTGTGCCAGCTACTAGGAAGACAATTAACTCTATCCCAGCTGAAACCAGGACAGTGGGGCTCATAGAGAGGTCTTTAAACTAGTTTTGAAGGGGGAAGGTGATAAAACTAGGTGCACCAGAGATGAGCCTGGGGCAGCATGCCAATGTTGGGGGTGTAATCGATAGCCCAGCTCAAGTGCATCTATGCCAATGCACGCAGCATGGGCAATAAACAGGAGGAGCTGGAAGCCATTGTGCAGCAGGATAGCTGTGACTTAGTCGCCATCACAGAAACATGGTGGGATAACTCCCATGACTGGAGTGCTGCAATGGATGGCTATAAGCTCTTCAGAAGGGATAGGCAAGGAAGGAGAGGTGGTGGGGTGGCTCTCTATGTTAGGGAGTGTTTTGATTGTACAGAGCTCCACAATTGTGATGATAAGGTCAAGTGCTTATGGGTAAGGATGAGGGGAAAGGCCAACAAGGCAGATATCATGCTGGGAGTCTGTTAGACCACCCAACCAGGTTGAAGAAACAGATGAATCATTCTACAAGCGGCTGGCAGTAGTCTCACAATTGTGCGCCCTTGTTCTCGTGGGGGACTTCAACTTTCCGGACATCTGCTGGAAATAAAACACAGCAGAGAATAAGCAGTCTAGGAGGTTCCTGGAGTGTGTGGAAGATAAATTACTGACACAGCTGGTAGGTGAGCCTAGCAGGGGAGGAGCCTTGCTAGACCTACTGTTTACAAACAGGGAAGGACTGGTGGGAGATGTGGTGGTCGGAGGCCATCTCGGGCTTAGCGACCATGAAATGATAGAATTCTCGATTCTTGGTGGGGTGAGTGTGGCAGTACACCCCCACCCCTCGCCCCCCCCCAGCAGGAAATGAAACTTCTCCAGGCAGGGAGAAGAAAAAAACCCTAAACCCTGGAGGCCGCAGGTTGAAATTTGAACGGGCCAATCGAGACGTGACAGGGACACTGACGTGACCTTCTTGGCTAATACGGATTAAATGACCACAGATCAGATTCGACAAGGGGTCCTGCCAGAGGACACGTTGGAATCAGTCCTCCTCGAAGCAGCAGGTCTGCAGTCGGGGACTCCTCCTTGGGTCGGGGCACCGCCCGAGGTAACTCCTTGAGGGAGAGAGCCCTCATCTTTTAGGTGAGTGATATGTGCATTTTGAGTCATCACTTTTAAATCTCAAGGATTCTTAAGCCGGCTGTGTAGTACTAATTCCCCTTACATCACTGAGCCTGTAGTTCACTATTGTTACCGGAGTTCTAACTAACTTTTCTACTGAAGAATAAATCTGAGCTTTAACACCTGTTGGATTTGAGTGTGTGTGCATTTGTAACAGTGAGGAACAGGGTCAGCAAAACCACCACTATGGACTTCTGGAGGGCTAACTTTGGCCTGTTCAGGACACTGGTTGAGAAAGTCCCTTGGGAGACGGTCCTGAAGGGCAAAGGGGACCAGGAGGGATGGACATTCTTCAAGAAGGAAATCTTAATGGCTCAGGACCAGGCTATTCCCATGCACCGCAAGATGAACCACCGGGGAAGACGACAGGCCTGGCTGAACAGGGAGCTTTTGCTGGGACTCAGGAAAAAAAGGAGAGTTTACCATCTTTGGAAGAAAGGGCAGGCAACTCAGGAAGAGTACAGGGATCTTCTTAGGTCATGCAGAGAGGAAATTAGAAAGGCAAAAGCTCAGCTGGAACTCAATCTGGCCACTCTTATAAGAGACAACAAAAAATGTTTTTACAAATATGTTAACAATAAAAAGAGAGCCAAGGAGAATATCTGTCCTTTATTGGATGCAGAGGGGAACATTGCCACCAGAGATGAGGAAAAGGCTGAGGTACTTAATGCCTTCTTTGCCTCAGTCTTTAATAGGGAGACCAGTTATCCTCAGGGTACTCCACCCCCTGAGCTGGAAGACAGGGACGGAAAGCAGAGTATACCCCCCATAATCCAGGAGGAAATAGTTAATGACCTGCTACGCCGCCTGGACACTCACAAATCTATGGGACCAGATGGGATGCATCCAAGGGTACTAAGGGAACTGGCAGAGGAGCTTGCCAAGCCACTCTCCATCATTTATCAGCAGTCCTGGTCAACAGGGGAGGTCCCAGATGACTGGAGGCTTGCCAATGTGATGCCCATTTACAAGAAGGGTCGGAGGGAGGATCCAGGGAACTACAGGCCTGTCAGCCTGACCTCGGTACCAGGGAAGATTATGGAACAGTTCATCTTGAGTGTGCTCACACGGCATGTGCAGGACAACCAGGGGATCAGGCCCAGCCAGCATGGGTTCATGAAAGGCAGGTGCTGCTTGACCAACCTGATCTCCTTCTATGACCAGGTGACCCACTTAGTGGATGAGGGGAAGGCTGTGGATGTTGTCTACCTGGACTTTAGTAAGGCCTTTGACACTGTCTCTCACAGCATACTCCTTGAGAAGCTGGCGGCTTATGGCTTGGACAAGTGTACTCTTCGCTGGGTAAAAGACTGGCTGGATGGATGAGCCCAGAGGATTATGTTGAACGGAGTTAAATCCAGTTGGCGGCCGGTCACAAGTGGTGTTCCCCAGGGCTCAGTATTGGGGCCAGTTCTGTTAAATATCTTTATCAATGATCTGGACGAGGGGATCGAGTGCACCCTCAGCAAGTTTGCGGATGACACCAAGTTGGGAGGGAGGGTTGATCTGCTTGAGGGTAGGAAGGCTCTACAGAGGGATCTGGACAGGCTGGATCAATGGGCCGAGCCCAATTGTATGAAGTTCAACAAGGCCAAGTGCCGGGTCCTGCACTTTGGTCACAGCAACCCCATGCAGTGCTACAGGCTTGGGGAAGAGTGGCTGGAAAGCTGCCCAGCAGAGAAAGACCTGGGGGTGCTGGTTGACAGCCAGCTGAATATGAGCCAGCAGTGTGCCCAGGTGGCCAAGAAGGCCAATGGCATCCTGGCCTGTATCAGAAATAGTGTGGCCAGCAGGAGCAGGGAAGTGATTGTTCCCCTGTACTTGGCACTGGTGAGGCCGCACCTTGAGTACTGTGTTCAGTTTTGGGCCCCTCACTACAGGAAAGACATTGAGGTGCTGGAGTGTGTCCAGAGAAGGGCAACCAAGTTGGTGAGGGGCCTGGAGCACAAGTCTTATGAGGAGCGGCTGAGGGAGCTGGGGCTGTTTAGCCTGGAGAAAAGGAGGCTGAGGGGAGACCTTCTCACTCTCTACAACTACCTGAAAGGAGGTTGTAGTGAGGTGGGTGCTGGTCTCTTCTATCAAGATAGGACGAGAGGAAATGGCCGCAAGTTGTGCCAGGGGAGGTTTAGATTGGATATTAGGAAAAATTTCTTTACTGAAAGGGTTGTCAGGCATTGGAACAGGCTGCCCAGGGAAGTGGTGGTGTCACCATCCCTGGAGGTATTCAAAAAGCGCGTAGACAAGGCACTTCAGGACATGGTTTAGTGGGCATGGTTGACGGTTGGACTCGATGATCTTAAAGGTCTTTTCCAACCTAAACGATTCTATGATTCTATGATTCTATAAACTGTCTTTATCTCAACCTCTAAGTTTTCTTGCTTTTGCCCTTCCAATTTTCTCTCCTGTCCTGCTGTAGCGGAGGAGTGAGCGAGCGGCTGTGCGGGTGCTTAGCTGCCTACCAGGGTGAACCCACAACAAAAGCTTTTGATGTACTTAGCTAGGGTAGAAAGGAGAAGGAAATCACCCCCTCTTCTAGAGAGATGACCAAATTAATTAATGATTTAATAGATAAAGCAAAGCTGCTCATGCAAGCAAAGCAAAATAAGGAATTAATTCACTACTTCCCATTAGCAGGCAAATGTTTAGCTATTTCCTGGAAAGCAGGGCTTCATCACATATAATGGTTACTTGGGAAGACAAATGCCATAAACCCCAACATTCCCCCTTCCTCCTCCTTTCTCTGAGCTTTTATTGCTGAGCATGATGTCATATGGTATAGAATTTCCCTTTGGTCAATTGGGGTCAGCTGTCCCAGCTGTGTCCTCTCCCAGCTTCTTGCCCACTCCCAGCCTACTTGCTTGGGGAGGGGGAAGAGTGAGAAACAGAGAAGGCTGTGCAAGCACTATTCAGCAATAGCTAAAACATTGGTGTGTTAAAAACACTGTTTCGGTCACAAATCCAAAACACAGCACCATATGTGCTGTTACGAAGAAAATTAGCTCCATCCCAGCCAGACCCAGTACAGGGGAAATTGGTAATGCAGCCTGACTAGCTAAATGTTGCCTTCTGCTCTGAGCTGAGCTGCATGGATGGTCCTTGCCCCGTCCCCCCCTTCTGATGTGGCCAGTGGCATGCCCAGTACTGCCCATTGGAGCTGTGACTGAGGAAAATCTGACTCTTTCCTGGCACTCAGTGGGAGGTGAATGGGTGCCAATTCCCTTGTGTATCAGAAACCTGCTGCAGTCTTCAGCTGCTTTTACCAATCCTGTACCCTTTGGTGGGAATTAAAGAAGATCTCAAAGGTGGAATCTGACCCCTATGTTCAAATTCTTATTTTAAGTGCATCAGATGGACCCATGAGAGAATATAAGAAAAAGTGATTCACACTTGAAGGTGTTCTCCTTTTTCATTGGTGATTCTTTTCCCATGATACTGATTTGACTCCTTTAATGGAGGACAAGATGATAGAGCTGTTCAGAAAGTCAGAAGTTCTGACTTTCTGGAACTGGAAGTAGAAATGTCAAAATTTCTCACAGAAGAGAAAAATAAAGATCTTAGAAAATAACTGAAGGCTTTACTTTGAAAATTTCAGAATGAAACTGAGTGGGAGAACTCAACTTCTAAGTTATCCTCTCGGCCACAATTGTTACAAGCCTTCAGTTCTTCCAGAGTCGCAGTGTTTGGGGTCCTTGCTGAATGGTTTACACAGTCCTCTTGTTCTGTACAGAGTTGTAAAGGATGCCCTTGGCCACTGCAGGCTGTGCAGACCCACCATGCAATCTGCATAATAGTTTGCATTCTATGATTCTTGGTCAGTAGCTGTGAGAATGCAGAGGGGCTTGAAGACCACAAGCCCCAAGCCCTCTTTAATGGTGGGACTATGCTAGAGAAGTGTATTCCTGAGTCCTGGGCTCACCAACAGGTCCTGAATGGATATCAAGAAGGATTTGGGGATGACCATGAGTTTTAACAAACTTTAGCAACAAACCCAATGCAGCTTTGTTCATTAACTGAAGATTCCTATGATTAAACAAAGCTAAATAATGTATGTGTCCTTCATGTTTTAGAGAAGAGAATTGGTAGTTAATGACCATTTCCTTTCTAATGGCTTGTCTGTACATAGTAGGTTAGTTAAATTTACCTGAGTATCTAAGTGAAAAGTTTACAGGAAATCATTTAAACAATGTTAATTACCTGCATGACTGGAAGTGAAGTGAATTAACCAAAAGTAAATTAAACTCACTTCTTAATTTCTTGTGAGAATATTGACAAAGGATTTTTTTGCTTTTAAACCAATCCACTATATAAATTAATTAGAATTAATTTTCATGAGTGTCCCCATGTAGACAGGCCTATGGGCTCTGAATTCATACTGAGCAATCTTAGAGCCCCTTCCACTATGGCATCAGTGTGTGACACATCTGAAGAGCCACGCTGAGCAGCCAGTTACCAAAGCTAGAAGCCTTCAACTCAAGTTTTCTTCATGTATTCAAGAGAAATGCATGGGGGAGAGAATATGTGCATTTATTCTAGCTATGATTTTTCAAATTAGAGGGTTCTACCGCTGTGTGTTAGACAAACCTAGCTAACTTAACGTTAGAGAATTAGACCTCAGTGGTTATCCCTGCTTTATTTTCCTTCCTTATTTACATTACTTTGCCTCATTTGAAATAACAAGAAAATAATTCAGACGGTGAGCTGGCATGTTCAGATTTGGAAGTAGTGCAGGGAGTGCAGCTTTCTACAGAGTGATACAAGGAGGGTTGGGACTTGGAATAGAAAGGAGTATTGCTGAATAATCTGAGGTATCAAGAAACAATTATACAATTAAAATTATATTTACAGACTGCTGAGGACATTTTGAGAAAAGAAAATATTTGGAAACAGTTGGTCATCCCACCATGAAAATTAGAGATCAAAAAGATACTAAGAATATACATAGTCCATATTCTTATTGCTTCAGAATTGTTTCCTTTCTCTGGCAGATGTGGCAGACCATCCCCTCTATTTTCCCAAAATCCACTTAAGTGTTATGTTTGGCCAGCATGCAGGGACTAAACCAAGCAATAAAAAGATATTAGCTGTATTTTCCCACATAACTTTACTATAATATTGTATGTTTCTAAAATGATGTGTTTACATGTTGATGCGTAGGTTATCATGGCTGTGCTCAGAAAGAACAGTGAAATGAAACCCGCTCTTTTACTTGCAGACCACCCCATGGCTTCCATGGTACATGTTAGGCAGTGGGAATGGCCAATCCAGAGGTTGGGAGCTAGATGATATGTAAAAGAATACAGATTTGTTAATTTAGATCAGCTATCACTACATGAAGCTTATGAAACTTCTGTTTAGGGTGCTGTAGCAGTCACACTCACAATCTATGAGGGTTACCCAACCCATGGGTGTGTAAAGATCATGACTGTGGGGTCCTCAGGATTCTGCAATACACAAGGACATGGAGGTCTGAGCTTCAGATAATTTCTTTATTACAAATTACTACAAAACTACTATTGGTAAAAACAAATACACACACACACACGCTCACACTCTACAAGTCACTACAAAATTACCACTAGGAAAGTAAGTGTATATATATTACAAAAATAAAGCAAATATATGTATATTACAAGATATTACAGAATTCCAACTAGTGAAGCAAGTACATACTTATGAACCTTTACCTGTGCATGTGCCTATAAATTATGTGAGGTGTTACTGGTATGACATTCACCAAACTGCTCCCAGGAGTGGAGCTAATCGACTACAGAAAAAGTCTCACTTCAAAGATGATCTGTGTCACAGAGTCCGGAGCTAGCCAGACATCCCTGGCAAGGGTCTGGTCTGTCCAGGAGATCTCATGTAGAGAAGCTCATTTTTCGTAGGTAGCAAGTTACTTTTTATACCTTTGTGGTGGGTTGACCTTGGCTAGCTGCCAGGTTCCCACCGAGCTGCTCTATCATGCCCCTCCTCAGCAAGACAGGGGGAGAAAATATGATGAAAAGCTCATGGGTCAAGATAAGGACAGGGAGATCACTTGGCAATTACCGTCATGGGCAAAACAGACTTGACTTGGGGAAATTAATTTAATTTATTGCCAATTAAACAGAGTAGGATAGTGAGAAATAAAGTTAAAAACACCTTCCCCCCACCCTTCCCTTCTTCCCAGGCTCAATTTCACTCCCAACTCTTCTACCTCCTCCCCATGTGCAGCGCAGGGGGATGGGGAATGGGGGTTGTGGTCAGTTCATAAAGCTTTGAGTCTGCCGCTCCTTCCTCCTGCAGCTTCCTTCAGGGCACATCCACCTGCTCTGGTGTGGGGTCCCCCACGGGCTGCAGATGGATATCTTCTCCACTGTTGACCTCTATGGACTGCAGGGGGACAACCTGCGTCACCGTGGTCTTCCCCACGGGCTGCAGGGGAATCTCTGCTCCGGCACCTGGAGCACCTCCTCCCCCTCCTTCTTCACTGACCTTGGTGTCTGCAGAGTTCTATCTCACATATTCTCTCTCCTCTCTCTGCTGTTGTTCCTCCCCAGTTGTTTTTTTCCTCCTTCTTCAATATGTTATCACAGAGGTGCTACCAGCGTCGCTGATTGGCTCAGCTTTGGCCAGCAGTGGGTCCATCTTGTAGCCAGGTGGAAATGGCTCTATTGGACATGGGGGAAGCTTCTGGTGTCTTCTCACAGAAGCCACCCCTGTAACCCCCCGCTACCAAAACCTTGCCACGTAAACCCAATACAACATATTTGTATGCTCCTTTATATATATATATATTTATATATCTGTGTACTTCATGGTCCAAAGGAGGCAGGCAGCCAATCACAGGGCTGCCTGAAAACATGTGGGTATGATGGTGTCCAGAAATGGCTGTCAGCTAATCACAATGCAGTATGAAAACATGCGGGAAATAAAGCTGTCAAAAGTGACAGCCTCCCTGTGTGTAATGACACGGGGGCTTCCTTTTCTGATATGTTTCATCACATCTTGGATTAAAACTCAAGACCCATTAGCATAACTGAGACATTTTTGATGTTTGATGTTTTTTATCTTCCTCTTGTGTCTAACCAACAGCAATAATCTGCAAGATTCAAAGAGCAGAGCTCAGCATCTTTATTTCAATTCAGTGATCTGTTCTCCATAGGTCTGTCACTGCGGACAGGCAGATCCTGCAGTGCTCTATGCTCCTTGAATCCCGTACTGGGTCTGATGGAATGGAGTTAACTTTCTTCATAGCAGCCCATACAGTACTGTGTTTTGGATTTGTGACTAAACCAGCATTGATAACACACCAATGTTTTCCTATTGCTGAGTAATACTTGCACAGTGTCAAGGCTTTCTTTTTCCCACTCTGCTCCCACCCAGAGAGTAGGTTGGGGGTGCACAAGAAGTTGGGAGGGGATGCAACCAGGACAGCTGACCTGAATTAACCAAAGGGATATTCCATGCCATATAATGTCATGCTCAGCAATAAAACTGAGGGAAGAGGAGATCTTAAGTAGGTAGCCATTGCTCAGAGACTGGCTGGGCATCTGTGTACTTGTGGGAGGTGGTGAGTGATTGCCTTTGCATCTCCTTCCTTCCTCCCTCCCTCCCTCTGTCCCTTCCTTCCTTTATTAAACTATCTTTATTTCAATCCACCAGTTTTCTTGCTTTTGCTCTTCCTATTCTCTCCCTGTCTGCTGGCAGGGGGAGAGAGTGAGCAGCTGTGTGGTGCTTAGCTGCTGACAGGGGTTAACCCACAATATACCCACATACATAGAGATTAATCTGATTTTACTCTTGTACTTCGTGTGGCATTGCCATCAGGGAGCTTCCACCACAAGCACTGGAAGACCCTTCTGAGAAACTGGGCATTTAAAGAAATGATACTGCCTAAGTTTTTCTAAAGCAAGCAATCAACAGTAAAGCACTTTTCTAAACATATGCAGCCTGACTTCAAATCTGTGCAATCCTTTCATTTTCTAGGACTGGTATCTCTTGATATAGCTATGATAAGGAAAAGAGGGTAAACAGATGATAAATAAGGCAGATGATAGGTAATGATTTAGGATAGTCAAAAATGAGAGGGCTCTAATAGGTTAATAGGCAACATGATGGCAGAAGAAATTTGATGCTGATAGATGCAAAATATTGTGGATTTGAAAGAATAATTTCTTATTCTAGTGTACTTTCTTTATATGTAAATTAACTGAGGGAAAAAAGACCAGGCAGCATTCTTGATGTATGGTTGCAAGTCTTCAATATTCAAAAGTAATTGATGTTAGAACATACAAAAATGCAAATAGGAAATAATATGAAAATGATTACAGGGGTATTTTTTAAGAGTCTCTGTCCCATTCCAAAGGTATGAGGGATTCATGCTGTGGCTTTAATTCCCTTTCGTACATCATTTGCAAACAAGCTGCCTTTTGTACACTCTCCACTATTTGGTCCACTGTTCCCACTATGGCCAGTGGGTCTCCCCTCTCCAAGGGGTTCAAGCCTCCAGCCCAATAGGCTGCTCGCTGAGTGAGTGACCAATACCCTTCAGCTTCCTTTTCTGACAATAAAATCTGGTCACCCCCAGTAAGTGAAACTCTCCAAACATACTCTGTCTCTGACTCCTTAGGAGTCCAGCCATACTCCTTTTTTAATTTAGACAATTTGGTGGCCGTAAAGGGGACTTCTGTTGTTATTTTAGGAGTCTCGTCCTCCTTATCTTCATGTGAATATTCAGTTTTAATCAGTGGCCGCAGCGGGACAGATAGCTTATCCAAGCGATCCCGCAAATCTTTTAGCTCGGACAGGGGATAGGTTGGTGTTTTCTCCACTGTCCCTTCTACTGGATTATCAAATCCCTTTTCCGACACCTCCTCCTCTTTCATCAATCTCTCATATAACTCATCTCTGAGTAAACGGGCATTAGCCCTTTCCTCCTCTAATTGTGCCTGCAGAGTTTTAACCAGGTCTTGCGACGACTCAATTATTTGGCTTTCAGCTTTATACTGTCATCTCTTCCACAGCAGCTAACAAGGCTGCACCTAATACCACACAAATAACAGATTTTCCTTTGCCCTTTTTGACCCGTGCCTCGACCTGCAAGGCAATAATTCAGTCCACAATCGATTGTACATTATACCAATTTTTCCGACCCCACTCCAAACCCAGCTGTGAGGGTTTAATGGCTTGTTCATCCAAAAATTCTAACAATACTTTAGCATCATTCTCCATCTTATCACACTTTGGGAGCGGTCTTCTTGGGGGGTGCCCTGAGAGGTACCTTGTTTTAACTTCTATTAATTAAAACCTTGGTATCAACACTCTCGCTTAAGGTGATCCTGTCCGTGATGCCAATTAAAAATGTCCCATTCCGAATGTACGGGGGGGGAGAGTCGGATACACTCAAAGCGAGATTAAGACACAAACGAGGTCAAATGTTGATATTCAAAGGTTAATTCATTTTATTGCTTACAAAAAGAGAAAAGAGGGAAATGATAGAAAAGGGGGAAAAGAAGCAGAGATTTCCTTAAGAAAAGCAAGTGATAGTCACCACCATGGATCCAGCGGCGTCCCATTGATCCTCTTCTTCGGTGGGGAGAGCTCTACCCGTGCTTGCCTAGTACCTCTTTTATGCAGTCCCGCCGGTTGGCTTTACGGTTGTTTTTCAGCAGTTTTGCACAAACTAGGTGGCCATGGTAACGGCACGTCCGCCTCGGAGGCTTTGCATGCGGACACCTCTTAGGAGGTCATTAGGCACCAGATCTCTCTCTAAGTGCCATGCCCGCCAATTGACCTCCAATCTTGCAGGCATAAATTAGGCTGTTCACAAATCACTGCTGTTATCATTGTGACTGTTCAAGGATAAGCCTGTTTTTGCTGCTTATCTTCCTATCGCAAGGCCAGCCAGAGCATGTAGGCAGAGCCAACATTAATCAGGCAATGGCGAGACAAAGTTCTTATCTCAGTCCTTTACAGTCTCAAATCACAGTTCTATAGCTTCTATTGAGTTTCAACAGGTACTAGATATTTAATTCCCATTTGTATTTACAAATCCTTATTTAATAGCATTATACAAATGAAATCTGCATTATCACCAGCTGATATTCTAGGTGATAGGAGAGCCTTTTAGTGATGGGGGTTAGGAGAAACAGAAGCTGGTCAGATGAGCATGGACAATGAATGAGTGTATAGAGAATTCTTTTAATAGGAAAAGTTGAGATTCTTTACCTTTGAGAGAGAAACATGGAGTACGGTATTTGAATATCTCTCAAATAGGGTATTTGGGAGTTAAATAGGGGATGATAAGCATCATTATTAATTCATTATTGGGATACAGAAAATAGTAAACCTTCATGATATCCCATATTGCATTACTATGTTTTCTGTTAAAACAAAATGAAAAAATCAGAAATTGTAAGAGGGAATATCAGCCTTTGGAAGGGGATGGGTGTGGATAATATCTTTATAAAAGCAATTAACAGGGGTGTAAGAGACTGTGTTGGACTATGTTTGTCTCAACATTGCTGACCATTTGCTAGCCTCAGCATCCTGTTGCTGTGGGGTAGTACGTGCTGAAGGCCCTGAAGAAACCACCATATCCGCCTGAAGCTAGCAGTCTCTGTGGAAATGGCTGGACTCTTCGGAAAAACTGCGTACTCCTCCCTCGAAAAAGGAACTGGAAAAAGGAACTGAAAGGAACTGCAAGGGATTGAAAATCAGTGCTTGAAACTGGGACTTTGTCATTGTCTGTCTGCTGGAACCTGGAACTTGGACCTCCATCACCTGCACCAAGACCGAGCCAACGGGACGTTGCTGGCTTCGTGGTGGTGGTAACTAGTCTTGCTGCATCTCTCCCGTTTTCTTGCTTAGGCCTGCCTCTTTTTCCTTTCTTCTTCCCTCTGTCCTGTTGCTATTATCAGTTGTTATAGGAAATAAAACTTGTAAGGTTGTATGGCATCTGACCTCATTTGTGTCTTAATCTCGCTCTTGGGATCGTTTAAGAACCCTCCCCGATATTGGATCAGGACGGGGGGGATAGGGAAAAGGATTTTGGTAAAGGGTATTAGCCTTGACTCTCATGTCTTCATGTGTGGACCAATTATTGGAGTTGCTGGGAATTTGGGCAAGGTTTTCTGGAAAGCCTGTTAGAAGGTTTCTTCTGAATCTTTCCTGTGTTGAAATCACAGTACAGAAGGAGATGGACAACTACTCTGATACATTGTAACCATGCCTGTGTACCTGTTACAGACATGAAACACCAAGATAATGATTTCAGAAGTCAAGTGAGGGTCTGAATGCATGGTATATCATGGTAAATGTAGTTAGGAGCAATTTCAAACATCAGTGAGAAGTTCATGTATGTTTATTTCAGTAGATTTACTTGGTTGCTCCTTTGAGGACAACTTGAGGTAAAGTCACAAGGACTCCACGAGAGAAGAAATCACATCCCTTGTCATTGATTGCCTGTAAAGTTCTACTTTTTTTTTCCTGTGATAGATGTAGTAAACTTGAGAGAGACAGAAGAAACAAAAAAATATTCTTAAAGCAATTAGATACATCTGTAGGTTTGCAACAGAGTAAGCAGACAGTGAATACTAAAGGTCAAGATATTAAATAAGCTTTAATCGTCTGAATTAGCACTGACTGATGCTGCATATACTCCAGTGACTCACAACAGATCTAGGACCAAAAGAAGGACCCTTTCTTCTTTTGCCTGTTCCCCGCTCTCATATCAGAAAAGGGCTTCTTTAGTGTCTGTTGCTCAAAAAGGAGATAAGGAAATAAACTATTGATCAAAATCTGGATGGGGCCTGATTTATGAAATAACTATCTGTTGCTCATCAAACCTATAGAAAAATATCTTTTCCCAATCGGTTTTTGGCTCTGTAAAGCAAGGAAAGGCTTAGGGTTATGGGTGCCAAATATTGTAGTCAGATGCAGAAGTGAACACTTCCTTCCAGAGGGCCATAAAGGCGGCCATGTCTTCCTTTGGCTGTGTTCCTTTATTGACAAAAATAGGTCAGTGGATGTTTAGAGACGTACAGAAAAGGTTCTGTTAAGACTGTTTCTTTGAATCAAGTTTCAAAAATGTTCTTTCTTTCAGATGGTTCTGACCCAATTCTCCCTTGTCCCTTTTAACAATCTTTTTCTAACTATAGGTAACTGTATTGCATTTTTAACTACATCATAATTCAAAGGCATTCCTAATAGGTATATGTGTGGATTGTCCAGCTCATAGTTCACAAACGAGTTTCACCATGTCTAGTGCACACAGGCTACTCATGGGGGGTTACAAAAGTGACCCAGCCTTGGGTTGCCTTGAGGCCCTGTCTCTCTGCAGAGATGACTCACGGGGAGCTGTGTAGACAGCTTAGCCCTGGGCTGTCTGATAAACCCTAAAGTAAACAGGGCAGTGGCTGCACCATTCAAAGAACCAAAACCTGAACTGAGCCTTGAAATCCCTTAACAAATAGTATGCCCTGAGTCTCAATCCAACCACTATTCAGTTGCCTGAGGAAGCAAGGTAAAAAAAACCCCCAAACCTGGAGGGTTTCAGCTTCAGTTTCAAATGACAACCTTGTGTATTCAAACAATCACAGACCAATGAAGGAAAGATAAGGGGAAACTCCACTCAGATATACATAATCCATTTAGGCATATATCATAATCCACTCAGACATAGTCCTACACACCATTCCACAAGTCAGGGGATAAAAACTCTAAGATTCAGGTTGGAAATGGGGGGGAGTCACTTCTCTAACTATACAGTTGGCTTGCAAAGGAAACCCTTCCCTGCCTTGATCGGGACGCCGGTCAAGGTAACTTCCCTGGGATTGAGAGCCCTTACCTGGAGGGGTAAGTGAATATTGTTTATGCTTTAAGTTTGTAAATGCGTTTGTGGTTGTCTGTGAATCGCTTGTGGTTGTAATAATGTACTACTCTTGCCTTAAAAAATTGTAATAGTGCATTCCTCCATTGTATCTGTAAAACCTGCAATAGTGGCGTGTTAAGTCTGTAAGTGAAGTTCAGATAAATCATTTGCTTGAACCTTGCAGTTAAGTCTTTTTTCTGCCACATTAGTATATAATAGGCATTGCTATTGGCCATTTTTCCTGCTGTTCTCCACCAGACATATTGCAGATCTCATGGGTTGATCCCATTTTCTTTTTCCCTGGGTTAGCCACTGACTGTCTGCCTTTCTGTTTCATAGTTTGTGATCTTATCATTTGATTGTCCATTTGTTTGGAGTCCAGGGGTTTTCCCCATGGATTCGGAAGCTAGGGGTGAAGTCTACATGAAGGTTTCTGAGCAAGTGAAATTGAGAAATTCATTATGCATTTGTGTCAGGAAAAGGATGACCAGGAAGAAAGCTCTCCAGCCACTGTATTTCATTTCAGCAAGGAATTTTGCAGCAGAATATATTATACCACAGTTGTCTCAACTGTCTATTTTCAAACAGACATGGGATTCAAACACTGATTAGATGGAATAGGTGAGTTTAGTAGTTAGAATTCTACATGTCTGGCAAATATGTTTTGCCTCTTTGGGAATTATTTATGACTTTAGTTGCCCTACATTCATCAATAGCTCTTGATTAAAAATCACCAAGAAGCAGTCTTGTCAGATGTGGATTATTAGGCTGAGCATAGGTGAGGTAGTCACTGACAAAATTCTAGGGCACTATGGAGATTTCAGCACTGCTTTTGTTGTAAGTGTTGATGTGTACTCTCAATGTTTGTATTTCAGTAGCACTTCTGATGCCTGGTGATGGATGGAGCAGAACCCCATTAGTTAACTGGGTGAACAGATATGCCTCACAATTTTAAGAGTGGCTGGTTATTTTGGAGTATTTGCTTTTCAACACCATAAAGAGCAGCTGATTTTTCTTAAGTTTTCAGAAAACTATTAGCACTCAGGCTTAAGTGCAGGCAGCATTCTCTAAATTGTCGGAGAATGCATAGGATTGTGGCAGTACATGTGGAAGCAGCTCGGAACACCTGGCATTTGTTTTCAAGAGTGACCATTAGAATTTGTTGTGCTGCATGTTTGCCAAGCCTTGAAGAACTAGTTTCACAAGGTCAGGTTGGAGGATGGCCTTGTGTAGGCCTGGGAAGACGTGGCTGAAGACAGTCAGGAGTATGTGTATGGAATGTTTTTATCTTTAAGTGTTCTGAGGACTGGCAAACATCCCAGCTGAGCCAGATATGCGCTCCTGTGTTAGTAGTATTGGCTGTATGCCGTTAGTTCTTTCTAGATCTTTGTTGAAACATATATAAGTTGGATTCTTTTGTGAAATAAAGGGAATCTTGTACAGATAGCTTGAGCGCTTAATTCAGTCGCCGCAGTACACCCCCCCGACAGGAAACAAAACTTCTCCAGGCAGGGAGGAGAGGGAAAAAAAACCCAAACCCTAGAGGCTGCAGGTTGAAAATTGAACTGACCAATCGAGATGCGCCAGGTACACTAAAGTGACCTTTTGGCCAATAGGGATTAAAATGACCACAGATCATATTCGACAAGGGTATAAACGGGGCCCTGCCAGAGGACATTTTTGAGTCAGTCCTCCCTGGAGCAGCAGGTCTGCAGTTGGGGACTCTCCCCTTGGGTCGGGATGCCACCCTAGGTAGCTCCTCAAGGGAGAGAGCCCTCATCTTTTAGGTGAGTGATATGCGCATTTTGAGTCATCGCTTTTAAATCTTAAGGATTCTTAAGTCGGCTGTGTAGTACTAATTCCCCTTACATCATTGAACCTGTGGTTCACAAATGTTATCGGAGTTCTAACTCTTTACTGAGGAATAAATCTGACTTTTAACACCTGTTGGATTTGATTGTGCATGCCTCCATAACATTTTAAATTGGTGTAGTTGTCAGGATGGTGTTAACAGAGGAATTATTACGGAAGCACGGCTGTAGCCCTTTCCCCCCAGAGATAGAATGGGTGAAGGAGAAGTGGTACGACCCAGCAGCGGTCGTGGAGAGAATAGAACAATGCCGCAGAAGTAGTTGAGACGGCAAAGGCATTATGTGTGCCCTCCTAGGCACCTGCTTGATTCAAGCGCAAAACCAAAAGAGTGATTCTGACAGATTGGCAAAGAATAATTCTAAAAAGCAAGGGGAAATAGATTGTTTGAAGGTGGAATTCAGACGAGAAAAGGAGCGGACGCATCTATTGGAATGAAAGATTGAAATTATGCTAGCACAAGCAAAAAAGCCCCCCAGTATTACCCAAATCTGAAAGTTAATCACGGGTACGGACCCTGAGGATTGGGATGGGGACATCTGGGAAGACTCTAATGAAAACAGCTCTGAAGAGGTAGAGGAATTGGAGGAAAGGGATGTGTGACCCCTTATTAAAACAAAGGCACACGGGTCCGCATGGTGGGAGCCCCCGAACCACTATTCGCATGACCTCTTGGTCAGGACCCGAACTCAGTGAGTTACAAGCTAAGTTTTCACACAAGCCGGGTGAAACCGAAATTGAGTATTTGTGGAGAGTTTCTCTAACGGGGGAGGATCGGATACTGTTGAGTGATGATGAAGCGAGAGGTTTCTGGGGACCGGGGGTGTTTCTGAGTGACGGACCGGCGGGTGATCAGTTGATAACGTCCCAAGTAGGCTATTGGGCTGGGGGTGTGGACCCCAAGGAGAGAGGAGAACCTGTTACTATCCAGGTAAAGGGGTTGTTGGAGTTAACGGAGGGAGTGCAAAAGACCGCCTGTGTTCAGGTCATGTACGATAGAGGGCAGCAAGGGATACCGATGGCTGCACTGGTGGACCCCTGCCACCTTAGACCCCTTTATTAGAGGTCTGCTGGATGCTTTAAAGATACACGTCCAGTCCCTCAGAGAAAGCACTCGGGGGCAATTGAACGCAATCAGCAGAACCCCCAGAGGCTGCCCGCGCATGTGATGACTTGGGCGGAAGTACTGCACAGCATAGTTGTTCACAGGCCCGAGATGGGATGGACAGAGCCGAGCAGTGGCATGGAGAGCAGCAAGAAGGTCCGGCCAGCCAGTTGTAAATCCCGCCCCGAGTGGTCTTGATCTCGGGGTCGGCAGGTCGGAACTACGATCCCGGAAGGAACGCTCTCTGGCGGAAGGCATTGGCACTGCGGTCACCCACCCTGGAATTGCTGGAGGGGAAACCTAGAGACCAAAGGGAAGCGCCAGCAACCCCGCCCCCTCGGGAAGAGAAACTTAACCCTTTCGCGGCACTGCGAAGGGAACTGGAAGGGCTAAAAAACTAGAAGTTGTGGTTTGGGGTTCAGGCCACCCAATCCGCATGGTGAATTCTTGCCAATGGTCTGCTGATAAGGAGCCTTATATACACATTCCTGTGGGTCCAAGACAGATAAGTTTGGAATTCTTAATTGATACAGGAGCCCAAATTAGTGTTTTAAACAAACGACAAGCTAGTGAGCTGGGAATTAAACCATCGAGAAAGGCTATAAACATTAGAGGAGTGACAGGAGTGGCAGAAAAATGTCCCATAGCTCGAACTCAACTCTGGCTACCTAGGGAAAAGAGAATGACAGCTGTGGAAGTTGCTTTGAGCCCCTATGAGGGAAATATACTGGGATTTGATGTACTGGTGGGCAAACAAAGGTATCTACCCAATGGCAGGGTGTGGAGCTTTGGGGGAAGGGGGGCAGAGGCTATCCATGTGAGGACCTTGCAGGTTGCTCCTGCGCTACCGCAATCTAAGGTAACCCATGTCACTCAATACCCACTTCCAGCCGTGGCCAAACGGGGCATTTTGGAAGTAATTAATGATCTGGAGAAAAGAGAGATCATCAGTTGCACACATTCTCCTTATAATTCTCCTGTTTGGCCAGTCTGTAAATCAGATGGAAGGTGGCGACTAACAATTGATTATAGAAGATTGAATAGTAATACCCCACCATTAACTGCTGCTGTTCCAAGTATAACCTCAATAGTAAGGGCAATACAGGCTGCGGCCCACCCATGGATGGCTGCTTTAGATGTCAAGGATATGTTTTTTATGATTCCCCTAAGGGAAGAGGACAAACCCCAGTTCATCTTTACCTGGGAGGGGACCCAATACACCTTTAATCGACTTCCCCAGGGATATAGGCATTCCCCCACTATTGCTCACAATGCTTTAGCCAAGCTCCTTGATGCTGTGGAAGTACCATCAGGTGTTCACATATATCAATATATAGATGATATCCTAGTCAATGGGAATAACAAGGAACAGGTAGGGCAAGTGGCTGAGGCCATCTGGAATCTGTTAGTCAAGAATGGGCTAGACGTTCCATCTTCTAAATTCCAAGGTGTCATGGTTTAACCCCAGCCAGCAAATAAGCACCACACAGCCGCTCACTCACTTCCCCCCCCACCCAGTGGGATGGGGGAGAGAATCGGGAAAAGAAGTAAAACTCGTGGGTTGAGATAAGAACGGTTTAATAGAACAGAAAAGAAGAAACTAATAACAATAATGATAACACTAATAAAATGACAACAGTAATAATAAAAGGATTGGAATATACAAATGATGCACAGTGCGATTGCTCACCACCCACCGTTAGACACCCAGTTAATCCCCGAGCAGAGATCCCCTGCCCCCACTCCCCCCAGTTTATATACTAGATGTGACGTCACATGATATGGAAGACCCCATTGGCCACTTTGGGTCAGCTGCCCTGGCTGTGTCCTGTGCCAACTTCTTGTGCCCCTCCAGCTTTCTCGCTGGCTGGCCATGAGAAACTGAAAAATCCTTGACTTTAGACTAAACATTACTTAGCAACAACTGAAAACATCAGTGTTATCAACATTCTTCTCATACTGAACTCAAAACATAGCACTGTACCAGCTACTAGGAAGACAATCAACTCTATCCCAGCCAAAACTAGGACAGCATCCACCCCTTACTCAATACCTTTCGTGGTTTCAGCCCAGCCAGTAACAAAGGACTCGCTCACTCCTCCCGCCCCCCTCCTGTGGGATAGGGAGGATAATCGGAGGAGAGAAAAGGAAAAAAAAAAACCGGAACCTCGAGGGTTGAGATAAGGGCAGTTTACTGGGACAACACACAAAAAAAGAGAAGTTACAACAACAACAACGGTACTAATAAAAGAATATACAAAAGGAGCGATGCACAGTGCAACTGCTCACCACCGAGAACCCGATGCTCCGCCACTTCCCCCACCGAAAGTCGAGAGGGCTCCCCCCAGCCCGCTCCCCATTTATATACTGAGCATGATGTCACATGGTATGGAATAGCTCCTTGGCTAGTTCAGGTCGGCTGCCCCGGCTATGCCCCCCCACACCTCCCAGGTTCCTGTAAAAATTAACTCTATCCCAGCTGAACCCAGGACATTATCCACCCCTTATTCTATACCATCTACATCATGCCAAGATCTTACATTTTCCAATCAACCACTACCACTTTCCTTGTCTTATATATATATGTATATGGACACCGCCCCCCCCCCCCCCACACAAATAGTATTCCCTTAGTCGACAGGCTATCCCTCTAATGTGTCCATCAATGTTATTTAGTCCATGACTTTGGGGCTCCATCTGTTGTAACAGTCTTTCAGGATAGGAGAAATGGTGTGAGGTGTTGGGTGGTTGTATGCTGCCTCTGGAAATTACAGCTGGTACATTTGGTGCAACCCACGCCCTTGGTCTGCAGGTTGAAGATGTTGATCTTGAGGAAATTGCTGGGCGCCAGTTCAAGTTCTATCACTGTTGTACTTGGCTCAGTTTCAAAGTCCGTCCTTCAGTCATTTGGGTAATTCTTACTGTAATACCCTTGATATGGCATATAGACACTATAGATGCAATGACATACATTGGCAGGTTATTTAGCAGTTAAATATCATACAGCCTAATTCACTGGCTATTCTCTCCCAAAATCAAATCTCCCTGAGGTACACATCGAACTTCCCCATCCTTCTGCATCACCCACCAGGTGTACCCAGGTCCTTGAGCAAAAACAACCCCTTGGATGGGTTTGTCTCTGCTTGAGGCAGGACTAATCCAGACTGTCTTTCCTAACATACTCCTCATGCACACTACAGGGACTTTATCCCCTTCTACAGTATGTGGAAGTCTTGGTTGGGTGGGGCCAGCCCGATTGGCGGATCCTCTAGTATTAACTAACCAGGTGGCTTTTGTTAAATGTGTATCCCAATGTTTGAAAGTTCCACCCCCCATTGCTCTCAATGCAGTTTTCAGCAGTCCATTGTATCGTTTGATTTTTCCGGAGGCCGGTGCGTAATAAGGGATGTGATATACCCACTCAATGCCATGTTCTTTGGCCCAGGTGTCTATGAGGTTGTTTCGGAAGTGAGTCCCGTTGTCTGACTCAATTCTTTCTGGGGTGCCGTGTCGCCATAAAACTTTCTCTTCAAGGCCCAGGATAGTGTTCTGGGCAGTGGCATGGGGTACAGAATATGTTTCCAGCCATCCAGTGGTTGCTTCCACCATTGTAAGGACATGGCACTTGCCTTGGCAGGTTCGTGAGAGTGTGATATAGTCAATCTGCCAGGCCTCCCCCTGTTTATATTTCAGCCATTGCCCTCCATACCACAGGGGTTTTAGCCGCTTGGCTTGCTTAATTGCAGCACATGTTTCACATTCATGGATAACCTGTGAGATAGTGTCCATGGTCAAGTCCACCCCTCGATCACGAGCCCATCTATATGTTGCATCTCTTCCCTGATGGCCTGAAGTATCATGGGTCCACTGAGCCATAAATAGCTCATCCTTATGTTGCCAATCCAGGTGCACCTGAGACACTTCAATCTTGGCAGCCTGATCCACCTGTTGGTTATTTTGATGTTCTTCAGTGGCCTGACTCTTGGGTACATGAGCATCTACGTGACGTACTTTTACCACTAGCTTCTCTTGTCGGGATGCAATATCTTGCCACAGTGCAGCAGCCCAGATGGGTTTACCTCTGTGCTGCCAGTAGCTCTTCTTCCATTGCTGTAGCCACCCCCATAGGGCATTTGCCACCATCCATGAGTCAGTATAGAGATAGAGCACTGGCCACGTCTCTCTTTCAGCAATGTCTAATGCTAGCTGGATGGCTTTCACTTCTGCAAACTGACTCGATTCACCTTCTCCTTCAGCAGTTTCTGCAACTTGTCATATAGGACTCCATACAGCAGCCTTCCACCTCCGATGCTTTCCCACAATGCGACAGGATCCGTCAGTGAACAGGGCATATTGCCTCTCATTTTCTGGCAGTTTATTATACAGCGGGGCCTCTTCAGCCCGTGTCACCTCCTCCTCTGGTGACATTCCAAAATCTTTGCCTTCTGGCCAGTCCGTGATCACTTCCACAATTCCTGGGCGACTGGGGTTTCCTATGCGAGCCCGTTGTGTGATCAGTGCAATCCACTTACTCCACGTGGCATCAGTCGCGTGATGTGTAGAGGAGACTTTCCCTTTGAACATCCAGCCCAGCACTGGCAGACGGGTTGCTAAGAGGAGCTGTGTTTCAGTACCAACCACTTCTGAGGCAGCTCGAACTCCTTCATATGCTGCCAATATCTCTTTTTCAGTTGGAGTATAGCGAGCCTCGGATCCTCGATATCCTTGACTCCAAAACCCCAGGGGTCAGCCTCAGGTCTCCCCAGGTGCTTTCTGCCAGAGGCTCCAGGTAGGGCCATTCTCCCCAGCTGCAGTATAGAGCACATTTTTAACATCTTGGCCTGCTTGGACTGCATGAACTATCTCCCGCTTAATTTGTTCAAAGGCTTGTTGTTGTTCAGGGCCCCATTCAAAAATCTTTCTTCTTTCGGGTCACTTGATAGAGAGGGCTTACAATCAGACTGTAATTTGGAATATGCATTCTCCAAAACCCCACAACACCTAAGAAGGCCTGTGTTTCCTTTTTATTAGTCGGTGGAGACATAGCTGCTATTTTGTTGATCACATCCATTGGGATCTGACGACGCCTGTCTTGCCATTTTATTCCTAAATACTGGATCTCCCGTGCAGGTCCCTTGACCTTACTTTCCTTTATGGCCAAACCGGCTTTCAGAAGGATTTGGATTATTTTCTTCCCTTTCTCAAAGACTTCTTCTGCCATGTTGCCCCATACGATGATGTCATCAATGTATTGCAGGTGTTCCGGAGCTTCACCTTTTTCCAGTGCCATCTGGATTAGTCCACGGCAAATGGTGGGGCTGTGTTTCCACCCCTGGGGCAGTTGGTTCCAGGTGTACTGGACGCCCCTCCAAGTAAAGGCAAATTGTGGACGACACTCTGCTGCCAGAGGGATTGAGAAAAATGCATTAGCAATGTCAATGGTGGCATACCACTTGGCTGCCTTTGACTCTAGTTTGTATTGAAATTCTGGCATAGCCGGCACAGCAGCACTCAGCGGTGGCGTAACTTCATTCAGGCCACAATAGTCTATTGTTAGTCTCCACTCCCCATTAGACTTTCGCACTGGCCATATGGGACTATTAAAGGGTGAGTGAGTTTTGCTGATCACTCCTTGGCTCTCCAGTCAACGAATCAACTTGTGGATGGGAATCAGAGTGTCTCGGTTGGTGTGATATTGCCACCAGTGCGCCGTTGTGGTAGCAATTGGCACTCATTGGTCTTCAACCCTCAGGAACCCCACAATCGAAGGGTCTTGAGAGAGGCCGGGCAAGGTAGACAGCTATTCATTTCCCTCCGTCTCCAAGGCAGCTATACGAAAAGCCCATCGATACCCCTTTGGGGCCTTAAAATACCCTCTCCTGAGATAGTCTATGCTAAGGATACATGGAGCCTCTGGACCAGTCACAATGGGGTGTTTTTGCCATTCATTCCCATTTAGGCTTACTTCAGCTTCCAATACAGTTAGCTCTTGGGATCCCCCTGTCACACCAGAAATACAGATGGGTTCTGCCAGTTTATAACTTGATGGCATTAGAGTACAATGTGTGCCGGTGTCTACTAGAGCCTTATACTCCTGTGGGTCTAACATGCCAGGCCATCGAATCCACACAGTCCAACAGACCCAGTTATCCCTTTCCTCCACCTGGCTGGAGGCAGGGCCCCTCTAATTCTGGTCAGAGTATCCAGTACTCACTTCTGGTAAAATTGGCTCAGAAGTCCCTTCAAGAGGATCAGAAATAAGATCAGCCCTTCTACTCTGTTTGGAAACCGGAGCGGCATTTTTCCTGGTAGAATCCCCTTTTGTGGTGGTTTTTCCTCGCAACTCACGTACCCGTGCATTTAGGACCGAGGTGGGTTTTCCATCCCATTTCCTCATGTCATCTCTGTGATCACATAGGTAAAACCACAGGGCACCTCGCGGTGTGTACCTTCTATATTCTCTCTCTTGGGCAGAGGAGCGCTCACTCCTAATAGCTGAGACATTGGTCCTTACAGGTGGGGAATAGGATATATCCTCTTTGAATTGCTGGAAATCCTCGGACAGGTTTTCCACAGTCGAGATGCAGGCTTGTAGGGAGGAGGAGAGATTTTCTTCATATTGCTGGACTTAGTAAGCTATTTCATCCACTGTCGGTGCCTCTTCGTCTTTCCAAGTCATTATTGCCAGTGAGTTGGCATAGGACGATGGTGCGCTCTGTACAAACTTCCGCCACATGGGTCGTGTGCATTGGAATTCATCTGGATCTTTGGGTAATTGTGGGTTGTCCGGGTCATAAAGAATGGTCTCTAGCATAGCTAATTCCCTCAGATATTGGATACCTCTTTCCATGGTGGTCCACTTGCTTGATTGACATATAACATCTTCCTTAAAGGGGTACCTTTCCTTCACACTTGACAGGAGTCACCTCCAGAGGCTGATGGCTTGTGCCCCTTTTCCAATTGCCTTGTCAATGCCACCTTCCCTGGCAAGCGATCCCAGCTGCTTGGCTTCCCTGCCTTCTAATTCCAAGCTATTAGCCCCATTGTCCCAGCATCGGAGCAGCCATGTGATAATGTTCTCACCTATACGATGGCCGAAATCTTTTTGCATATCCTGCAGCTCACTCAGGGATAGGGATCGGGTGATTACCTCTGGTTCTGCCTCTTCCTCCTGTTCCCGTGATGACCCTGGTTCACCTTCATCCTTTGCTAAGCGAACTGATTTTTTTGTATATTTCTTCTTGTATATGGGGGCAACTGATGCTGGTGTGGGTTGGTCCACTGGTTCAGTTGCAGTACCGCTTGCCGAGGTTTGGGTAGCTGAAGTGCTCGTCGTCTGGGCTGGAGGAACCGCAGCGCCCATCGCCAAGGTTTGGGTAGCCGCAGTGCTCGTCACCGGGGCTGGAGGGACCACAGTGCCCGTTGCCAAGGTTTGGGTAGCTGCAGTGCCTGTCATCTTGTTGTTAGGTCCAGAGACCTTCTCTTCCCCTTGAGGGTACTGAATAGTGTTGAACAGGGCTCGATAGGCATGGGCCAGGCCCCAGCACGTTGCAGCATTTTGCATCTCTCTGGAGTTGCCAGGGCGAAAGCATACCTTTTCCAAATATTTTACTAGTTCTTCTGGATTCTGCACTTGTTCAGAGGTGAATTTCCAGACCATTAGATATGTCCACTGTTCTAGGTACTTGTGCATACTACCTCACACACCCTGCCACTCATAATTATCCAGCCTCGGGGCAGATCTCTGGGTGATCTTCTTAAATAGTTGCTTAAACTTAAACAAGAGATGAATCACATTCAGGAGCACGCTAATTCCTAGCAGTAGGGCTAGGACCATGCTGGTCTCAACATCCCAAGAGTATTCAAATTTTTCAAAATTCTCAAACACCATTGTAACTGGACTGAAGGAGAAGGGAAAAGGGAAGAAAAGTACCCCACCCATAGATTGGCTCTCCAAGGAGGAAAGGTAAATGGTGTAATTATTAATACTTTCCCACAGATGGCTCCCGAAGTATAGAGGTGACAATGCTGAGTGCAAGTACCGAATTAATCCCACAGCCGACGACTTTATCATACCATAAACCAGTGTTACACAATACATCAAAGCGAAAACCTTAATCCACCTCCCACGGATGATAAGCAGCAGAAGAGGGACTACATACAGCAAGTGAGGTGATACATAACAGAACTCTAAAAACCAGAGCAACAACTCTAAGAACACATAAATCAACATAGTGACCAGCGACTATTAGACCGATATAATGAATGCTTGTAACAAATTTGTTTTAACAAGCTCTGGTCAGGTTTGTCGTTATCTCAACCCTTTGTGCCCCACGTTGGGCGCCAAAATGGACTGTTGTGGTTTAACCCCAGCCAGGAACTAAACACCACGCAGCCGCTCACTCACTCCCCCCCCACCCAGTGGGATGGGGGAGAAAATCGGGAAAAGAAGTATAACTCGTGGGTTGAGATAAGAACGGTTTAATAGCATATAAAAAGAAGAAACTAATAATGATAATGATAACACTAATAAAATGACAGCAGTAATGATAAAAGGATTGGAATATACAAATGATGCACAGTGCAATTGCTCACCACCTGCCGATCAAGGCTCAGTTAATCCCCGAGCAGAGATCCCCCACCCACACCCCACCCAGTTTATATATTAGATGTGACGTCACCTGGTATGGAATACCCTGTTGGCCACTTTGGGTCAGCTGTCCTGGCTGTGTCCCCTCCCAACTTCTTGTGCCCCTCCAGCTTTCTCGCTGGCTGGCCATGAGAAGCCAAAAAATCCTTGACTTTAGTCTAAACACTACTTAGCAACAACTGAAAACATCAGTGTTATCAACATTCTTCGCATACTGAACTCAAAACATAGCACTGTACCAGCTACTAGGAAGACAATTAACTCTATCCCAGCTGAAACCAGGACAAGCAGCCACATTTTGCTCTAATTGTGTACATCTCTAGCAGTTTGATGTGCTAGCTCAGTCAGAAAGATTTGTATTGATCATGTAAATTCAGCTTTAAACATGCAATTTCTAGATATAATCTAAAATGGGAGTTGTTCAAAGTATCTTGTCTCCTGCAGAGCTTTGTATCACTACACAATACAGTAAAGGGCATAGTTTCTTCAAATAACATCAGAAACATTACAGTTAGAGCACCATTAATAAAATGATAATCCCTTCAGTGTGCCTGCTTTAAAAAAAACCAGCATGCTCTTCTGCTTCCTTCTCACTTTTCAGTGCTGAATCTGTGTATGTTTCCTTCTGTTCTGTGATTATGGCTCAATTTATCCTCAGGCAAGGATCTAATTTAAAAAAATACTTAAAAGTGAATTATTTTTGTACCATGCAGGAAAATATCTGTGTGTATATAGGTGCGTGGGGTCATAACACACTGAGGTTATGTGCTCACGTTAATAGCATTCAGGAATTTTCAGATTGCATTTCATTTTGTGAAAGGCACAGTTATTAATTCCTTACCAGAAAAGAAATGTTTAATTTCTGTTGTGTTGCTTGTTATAGCTTCCTGATACCAGCGTGTGTGCCAAGGGCACAATACTTTCTCAGTCTCATTTTTCCATCTAGTCCCACCTGGATCTACTTTGGGAATCTCTGGAGCATTGCTTGAAAATGCCTTTAAAATTTATCAACTGGATATTCATAGATTACTTCCATATTTTTCTTGACTCTAAACTTGCTTGTTTACTGGGTTTTGATTTGACTTGGCTTTAGCCTACATTTAGGCATCTTTGGTGGCAAATAGTTTTTCTTAACGACATAAGACATTACAGTGCTCCAACAGGCAATTTCTCAGTGTTTATATGGAGAGGAAGCTGGATAAAGCAAGATCCATGCTGCACCATACCTAAGAGAGTTGCTCCTAAAATGTGATCCAGGGATAAAAATTATCCTGACAGGAATAATTTAGCAGGATACAGAGAGAGGGATGAATACTGTCAGAGGCAAGAAAAACCTTGTCCACTTATAATACTGTTCATTCAAACAGCTAAGAAGTACTACTCCTGGGGGGTGGGTTGACCTTGGCTGGACACCAGGTGCCCACCAAGCCGCTCTATCACTCCCCCTCCTCAGCTGGGCAGAGAAGAGAAAATATAACAAAAGGCTCGTGGGTCAAGATAAGGACAGGGAGAGATCACTCACCAATTAGTGTCACAGGCAAAACAGACTCAGCTCGGGGAAATTAATTTAATTTATTACCAAGCAAATCAGAGTAGGGTAATGAGAAATAAAAACTAAATCTTAAAACACCTTCCCCCCACTCCTCCCTTCTTCCTGGGCTCAACTTCATTCCCAATTTCTCTACCTACTCCCCCTGAGCAGCGCAGGGGGATGGGAAATGGGGGTTACGATCAGTTCATCACTGTATTGGCTTTGTGTGGCAAGGTTTTGGTAGCGGGGGGGGTTACAGGGTGGCTTCTGTAAGAAGCTGCTGGAAGCTTCCCCTGTGTTCGAGAGAGCCCATACCAGCCGGCTCTAAGACGGACCCGCTGCCGGCCAAGGCCAAGCCAATCAGCGATAGTGGTAGCGCCTCTGTGATAACATTTTTAAGAAGGAAAAAAAGTTGGGACAGACGGAAAAAATGGCAGCCGGAGAGAGGAGTGAGAACATGTAAGAGAAACAACCCTGCAGACACCAAGGTCAGTGAAGAAGGAGGGGGAGGAGGTGCTCCAGGCGCTGGAGCAGAGATTCCCCTGCAGCCCGTGGTGAAGACCATGGTGAGGCAGGCTGTCTCCCTGTAGCCCATGGAGGTCCACGGTGGAGCAGATATCCACCTGCAGCCCATGGAGGACCCCACGCCAGAGCAGGTGGGTTCCCGAAGGAGGCTGTGACCCCGTGGGAACCCCACGCTGGAGCAGGCTCCTGGCAGGACCTGCAGATCTGTGGAGAGAGGAGCCCACGGAGCAGGTTTTCTGGCAGGACTTGTGACCCTGTGGGGGAACCACGCTGGAGCAGTGTGCTCCTGAAGGACTGCACGCCGTGGAAAGGACCCATGCTGGAGCAGTTCGTGAAGAACTGCAGCCCGTGGGAAGGACCCACGTTGGAGAAGTTCGTGGAGGACTGTCTCCCGTGGGTGGGACCCCACGCTGGAGCAGGGGAAGAGTGTGAGGAGTCCTCCCCCTGAGGAGGATGAAGCGGCAGAAAATAATGTGTGATGAACTGACCGTAAACCCCATCCCCATCCCCCTGTGCCGCTGGGGGGGTTGGTAGAGAATCCGGGAGTGAAGTTGTGCCCGGGAAGAAGGGAGGGGTGGAGAGAAGGTGTTCTGAGATTTGGTTTTATTTTTCATTACCCTACTCCGGTTGATTTGTAATAAATTGAGTTAATTTTCCCCAAACTGAGTCTGTTTTGCCCGTGACGGTAATTGGTGAGTGATCTCTCCTGTCCTTATCTCGACCCACAAGCTCTTTGTTATATTTTCTCTCCCCTGTCCAGCTGAGGAGGGGGAGTGATCGAACGGCTCTGGTGGGCACCTGGCGTCCAGCCAGGGTCAACCCACCACAATCACGCGTTGTCTCTGCCACTCCTTCCTCCTCACGCTCTTCCCCTGCTCCAGCATGGAGTCCCTCCCATGGGAGACAGTCCTCCACAAACTTCTCCAATGTGGGTCCTTCCCATGGGCTGCAGTTCTTCACAAACTGCTCCAGCGTGGGTCCTTTCCATGTGTCCTTTCCATGGGGTGCAGTCCTTCAGGAACAGACCGCTCCAGCTTGGGTCCCCCGCAGGGTCACAAGCCCTGCCAGAATACCTGCTCCAGCATGGGCTACTCTCTCCATGGGGTCACAGGTCCTGCCAGGAGCCTGCTCCAGCATGGGGTTCCCACGGGGTCACAGCCTCCTTTGGGCACATCTACCTGCTCTGGCGTGGGGTGCTCCGTGGGGTGCTCCATGGGCTGCAGGTGGATATCTGCTCCACCGTGGACCTCCATGGGCTGCAGGGGGACAACTTGCCTCACCATGGTCTTCACCACGGGCTGCAGGGGAATCTCTGCTCCGGCGCCTGGAGCACCTCCTCCCCCTCCTTCTTCACTGACCTTGGTGTCCGCAGGGTTGTTTCTCTTACATGTTCTCACTCCTCTCTTCTGCCTGCTGTTGCATGGCAGTTTTTTTCTCCTTCTTAAATATGCTATTACAGAGACGTTACCACTGTTGCTGATTAGCTCAGCCTTGGCCAGCGGTGAGTCTGTCTTGGAGCCAGCTGGCATTGGCTCTATCGGACATAGGGGAAGTTTCTTGCATCTTCTCACAGAAACCACCCCTGTAGCCCCCCAGCTACCAAAACCTTGCCATGCAAACCCAATAAAACTGCTGTTCAAGTAAACAATAGGAGGTTGGAGAAGGGTAGGAAGGGTGAGGAAGTGTAAACATTTGTAGAACTGAAGCACATAAATAACAATCAAGGGACAAGGAAAAAATCAATAAGTTAAAATCTCTTGTGTGCATCTGGCAGACCATAGATTTTCCATGAGTTAGAATTGCTGCATTATTATTAGTATGTTACATTTCATGTTTGATATGAAAATAATAATTTTTGCATGTCAAGTAAGTAAATATTATAGGCAACAGCATGGTGACAGTTACTGTCAACTTTCCCTGTTTCTATTGAGAATCTGTATATACAATAGCAGTGTCTTGTGTATTTTGGAGGTGGACTGTATCATTTTTCTCAAACGATTTAAATCTAAATCCATATATCTGATAACAGTAATGGGATACAAGGCATAATTTAAAAAAAAATTACAGAAGTTTCAAGTAGCTTTTAATCTCATTCTAAGATTTTTTTTCTCTATCCTCTCTCTCTCAGATGCCTGTAATGTTCATTTAGATCATCTGTGGATGTGGTTAGGTGAATGATTTAACCCCTCAAAGGAAGCTGTGGATACCCCATACCTCACAGTGCTATTTTCTAGGACTTGAGCTACTGTTGTATTTTCAACGCATTTTAATAATAATTATAAAATAGAAGTCTTGAAATAACGCCACAAATATCTCACAGAAATATTTCCTGGAATCATGAACAGACAGGACATTGCTCTTTGTGCTTCATGACATGAAACTTTTGATATTAGTATCAGTCTTGTGCATAGGCAGGGTCCTATTTTACACTGTAATAAGTTTCCATCTCTGAACTACTTTGTGATAAAATGACATGCTTTAATTCTGCAAGATTCCAGTCTGCAATCTGCATAGAATAAAGGAGCATATACACTTACCAGTAACAGCAATGTTAAAAGACCACCACCATGTCTTGGTTTCACCTGGTGTCGTGGTTTAACCCCAGCCAGCAACTAAGCACCACGCAGCCGCTCACTAACTCCCCCCCCACCCAGTGGGATGGGGGAGACAATCGGGAAAAGAAATAAAACTCGTGAGTTGAGATAAGAATGGTTTAATAGAACAGAAAAGAAGAAACTAATAATGATAATGATAACACTAATAAAATGACAACAGTAATAATAAAAGGATTGGAATGTACAAATGATGCGCAGTGCAATTGCTCACCACCCGATGACCGACACCCAGCTAGTCCCTGAGCAGAGATCCCCCCGCTCCCACTCCCCCCAGTTTATATACTAGATGTGATGTCACATGGTATGGAATACCCTGTTGGCCAGTTTGGGTCAGGTGCCCTGGCTGTGTCCTGTGCCAACTTCTTGTGCCCCTCCAGCTTTCTCGCTGGCTGGGAATCAGAAGCTGAAAAATCCTTGACTTTAGACTAAACACTACTTAGCAACAACTGAAAACATCAGTGTTATCAACATTCTTCTCATACTGAACTCAAAACATAGCACTGTACCAGCTACTAGGAAGACAGTTAACTCTATCCATCCCAGCTGAAACTAGGACACCTGGGATAGAGTTAATTGTCTTCCTAGTAGCTGGTACAGTGCTATGTTTTTGAGTTCAGTATGCGAAGAATGTTGATAACACTGATGTTTTCAGTTGTTGCTAAGTAATGTCTAGTCTGAAGTCAAGGATTTTTCAGCTTCTCATGCCCAGCCAACAAGAAGGCTGGAGGGGCACAAGAAAGCTGGAGGGGATACAGCAAGGCAGCTGACACAAAGTGGCCAACGGGGTATTCCATACCATGTGATGTCACATCTAGTATATAAACTGGGGGGAGTGGGGCTGAGGGGATCACTGCTCGGGAACTAACTGGGCGTCGGTCGGCAGGTGGTGAGCAATTGCATTGTGCATCACTTGTATATTCCAATCACTATATTACTATTGCCATTTTATTAGAATCATAGAATCGTTTAAGTTGGAAAAGACCTTTAAGATCATCGAGTCCAACCGTCAACCATGCCCACTAAACCATGTCCTGAAGTGCCTTGTCTACGCGCTTTTTGAATACCTCCAGGGATGGTGACACCACCACTTCCCTGGGCAGCCTGTTCCAATGCCTGACAACCCTTTCAGTAAAGAAATTTTTCCTAATATCCAATCTAAACCTCCCCTGGCACAACTTGCGGCCATTTCCTCTCGTCCTATCACTAGTTACTTGATAGAAGAGACCAGCACCCACCTCACTACAACCTCCTTTCAGGTAGTTGTAGAGAGTGAGAAGGTCTCCCCTCAGCCTCCTTTTCTCCAGGCTAAACAACCCCAGCTCCCTCAGCCGCTCCTCATAAGACTTGTGCTCCAGGCCCCTCACCAACTTGGTTGCCCTTCTCTGGACACACTCCAGCACCTCAATGTCTTTCCTGTAGTGAGGGGCCCAAAACTGAACACAGTACTCAAGGTGCGGCCTCACCAGTGCCAAGTACAGGGGAACAATCACTTCCCTGCTCCTGCTGGCCACACTATTTCTGATACAAGCCAGGATGCCATTGGCCTTCTTGGCCACCTGGGCACACTGCTGGCTCATATTCAGCCAGCTGTCAACCAGCACCCCCAGGTCTTTCTCTGCTGGGCAGCTTTCCAGCCACTCTTCCCCAAGCCTGTAGCACTGCATGGGGTTGCTGTGACCAAAGTGCAGGACCCGGCACTTGGCCTTGTTGAACTTCATACAATTGGGCTCGGCCCATTGATCCAGCCTGTCCAGATCCCTCTGTAGAGCCTTCCTACCCTCAAGCAGATCAACCCTCCCTCCCAACTTGGTGTCATCCGCAAACTTGCTGAGGGTGCACTCGATCCCCTCGTCCAGATCATTGATAAAGATATTTAACAGAACTGGCCCCAATACTGAGCCCTGGGGAACACCACTTGTGACCGGCCGCCAACTGGATTTAACTCCGTTCAACATAATCCTCTGGGCTCATCCATCCAGCCAGTCTTTTACCCAGCGAAGAGTACACTTGTCCAAGCCATAAGCCGCCAGCTTCTCAAGGAGTATGCTGTGAGAGACAGTGTCAAAGGCCTTACTAAAGTCCAGGTAGACAACATCCACAGCCTTCCCCTCATCCACTAAGTGGGTCACCTGGTCATAGAAGGAGATCAGGTTGGTCAAGCAGCACCTGCCTTTCATGAACCCATGCTGGCTGGGCCTGATCCCCTGGTTGTCCTGCACATGCCGTGTGAGCACACTCAAGATGAACTGTTCCATAATCTTCCCTGGTACCGAGGTCAGGCTGACAGGCCTGTAGTTCCCTGGATCCTCCCTCCGACCCTTCTTGTAAATGGGCATCACATTGGCAAGCCTCCAGTCATCTGGGACCTCCCCTGTTGACCAGGACTGCTGATAAATGATGGAGAGTGGCTTGGCAAGCTCCTCTGCCAGTTCCCTTAGTACCCTTGGATGCATCCCATCTGGTCCCATAGATTTGTGAGTGTCCAGGCGGCGTAGCAGGTCATTAACTATTTCCTCCTGGATTATGGGGGGTATACTCTGCTTTCTGTCCCTGTCTTCCAGCTCAGGGGGTGGAGTACCCTGAGGATAACTGGTCTCCCTATTAAAGACTGAGGCAAAGAAGGCATTAAGTACCTCAGCCTTTTCCTCATCTCTGGTGGCAATGTTCCCCTCTGCATCCAATAAAGGACAGATATTCTCCTTGGCTCTCTTTTTATTGTTAACATATTTGTAAAAACATTTTTTGTTGTCTCTTATAAGAGTGGCCAGATTGAGTTCCAGCTGAGCTTTTGCCTTTCTAATTTCCTCTCTGCATGACCTAAGAAGATCCCTGTACTCTTCCTGAGTTGCCTGCCCTTTCTTCCAAAGATGGTAAACTCTCCTTTTTTTCCTGAGTCCCAGCAAAAGCTCCCTGTTCAGCCAGGCCTGTCGTCTTCCCCGGTGGTTCATCTTGCGGTGCATGGGAATAGCCTGGTCCTGAGCCATTAAGATTTCCTTCTTGAAGAATGTCCATCCCTCCTGGTCCCCTTTGCCCTTCAGGACCGTCTCCCAAGGGACTTTCTCAACCAGTGTCCTGAACAGGCCAAAGTTAGCCCTCCAGAAGTCCATAGTGGAGGTTTTGCTGACCACCTTCCTCGCCTCACCAAGAATCAAGAATTCTATCATTTTATGGTCGCAAAGCCCGAGATGGCCTCTGACCACCACATCTCCCACCAGTCCTTCCCTGTTTGTAAACAGTAGGTCTAGCAAGGCTCCTCCCCTGCTAGGCTCACCTACCAGCTGTGTCAGGAATTTATCTTCCACACACTCCAGGAACCTCCTAGACTGCTTATTCTCTGCCGTGTTGTATTTCCAGCAGATGTCCAGAAAGTTGAAGTCCCCCACAAGAACAAGGGCACGCAGTTGTGAGACTATGGCCAGCTGCTTGTAGAATGTTTCATCTGTCTCTTCAACCTGGTTGGGTGGTCTAACAGACTCCCAGCATGATATCTGCCTTGTTGGCCTTTCCCCTCATCCTTACCCATAAGCACTTGACCTTATCATCACAATCGTGGAGCTCTGTACAATCAAAACACTCCCTAACATAGAGAGCCACCCCACCACCTCTCCTTCCTTGCCTATCCCTTCTGAAGAGCTTATAGCCATCCATTGCAGCACTCCATTCATGGGAGTCATCCCACCATGTTTCTGTGATGGCGACTAGGTCACAGCTATCCTGCTGCACAATGGCTTCCAGCTCCTCCTGTTTATTGCCCATGCTGCGTGCATTGGCATAGATGCACTTGAGCTGGGCTATTGATTCCACCCCCAACATTGGCATGCTGCCCCCAGGCTCATCTCTGGTGCACCTAGTTGTATCCCCTCCCCCCTTTAAACCTAGTTTAAAGCCCTCTCTATGAGCCCCACCATCTCATGAGCGAGAATCCTTTTCCCCCTTTGAGATAGCTGGATACCATGTGTCGCAAGCAAGCCCGGTGCCGTGTAAACCTCCCCATGGTAAAAAACCCCCAAAATTCCACGGATGGCACCAGCCTCTGAGCCATGTATTAATCAGGTGTGTTTTCCTGTTCCTTTCGGTATATTTCCCTGCCACTGAAGGGATTGAGGAAAACACTACCTGTGCTCCCGATCCTTCTACTAATCGCCCCAGCGCCCTGAAGTCCCTTTTGATTGCCTTTGGATTTCTCCCTGTAAGCTCATCACTGCCAACCTGCACAACCAAGAGTGGGTAATAATCAGAGGGCCAAACCAGACCAGGGAGTTTCCAAGTAATGTCTTTTACCCAGGCCCCAGGGAGGCAGCAGACTTCCCTGTGGGATGGGTCAGGTTTGCATAGTGGGCCCTCTGTCCCCCTCAGAAGGGAGTTGCCTATGACAATTACCCTCCTTTTTCTTTTTTCAGAGGCTGTCAGAATGTGTGGGGCTGACTGACTCCACCTAGGCAGCCCCCTGGATAGGTCTTCATCTACACCCTGAACTTCATTAGCCTGGCCCTCAAGTTCCAGAGCCCCATACCTGTTGTGTAGGGGCAACTGGGAAGGTGAGGGAGACTGGGATGGGATTCGCCTGCCTCCCCGAGCAGGGACCTTTATCCATTCCCTTCCATCTCTTAGGTCCCCTCCTGCCTGGTGGCAAGAGGGCAGGGGATCCTCCGCTCCTTGTGGAGCCTCCATCTGCTGCCTCTGCCTCAGGGATGGTAGGGTGTGGGTCCACCAATCTATCTCCCTCTCTCTCACACTCCCTGATACTCCTCAACCTTTCCACTTCCTCCTTCAGCTCTACCACCAGGCTGAGCAGATCATCCACCTGGTCACACCTCACACAGGAGATGTCCCTGCTGCCCTCTGGTACTAGTGATAGGCTCAGGCACTCCCTGCAGCCAGAGACCCGAACAGCTGCATGTTTGCTTGGGAGCTCCATCTGTGTTGCCACATTTTTCCTAGCAATGGCTTTCACCCGAGTGGCAACCATACCTGGGTCTCCTGAGAGAACGATGCCCACCAGTTGAGTAGCCTTCTCGAGCTGGGAAGGGGCTGCGCCCTCCCTCCATGCTCTGACTGCGCGAACTGCCATGCAAACTGCCGTGCTGCGCCACGCCACGCCACGCCACGCCACGCACGCCGCGCCACGCCACGCCACGCCACGCCACGCCACGCCCTTTCTGATGTGCCACGCCCTGTTTTCCTGCCCTGTTCGCCCTGCTCCTTGTCTCTGTCGCTCCTCAGGGCCATTTAAATCTCCCGCGGTTGCCCCTGGTAACGCCCACGCTGCGTCAGCCTCTCTCACGAGAACTGCTGGCTCTGGACGGGTCTCTGCCCTTCCTTCAGGTTCCTGGCTCTGGGAAGCTCCTTGTCCGCCTCAATCTAGAGCTTAGCCGCCGAACTTATCATTGCCGTTTCTGGTCTCATCGCAGACTGAGCAATATCATTATTAGTTTCTTCTTTTCTGTTCTATTAAACCGTTCTTATCTCAACCCATGAGTTTTACTTTTTTCCCAATTCTCTCTGTCATCCCACTGGGTGTGGGGGTGTCCTGGTTTCAACTGGGATAGAGTTAACTGTCTTCCTAGTAGCAGGTACAGTGCTATGTTTTGAGTTCAGTATGCGAAGAATGTTGATAACACTGATGTTTTCAGTTGTTGCTCAGTAGTGTTTAGACTAAAGTCAAGGATTTTTCAGCTTCTGATGCCCAGCCAGCGAGAAAGCTGGAGGGGCACAGGACACAGCCAGGGCACCTGACCCAAACTGGCCAACAGGGTATTCCATACCATGTGACGTCCCATCTAGTATAGGAACTGGGGAGTGGGGGCGGGGAATCGCCGCTCGGGGGACTGGCTGGGTGTCGGTCGGCGGGTGGTGAGCAATTGCACTGCGCATCATTTGTACATTCCAATCCTTTCATTATTACTGTTTGTAGTGGGTTGACCCTGGCTGGATGCCAGGTGCCCACCAAAGCCGCTCTATCACTCCCCCTTCTCAGCTGGACGGGGGGAGAAAATATAACAAAAGGCTCGTGGGTCAAGATAAGGACAGTTTAATAAAGTGAAAGCCAAGGTCGCGCGCGAAAGCAAAGAAAAACAAATGATATAATTTTCTACTTCCTATCAGCAGGCGATGTCTAGCCACTTCCTGGGAAGCAGGGCTTCAGAACGCGTAGTGGTTGCTCCGGAAGACAAAAAATGCCCCCCTTCCATCTCCCTTTACTTAGCTTTTATATCTGAGCTGAGGTCATATGGTATGGAATATCTGTTTGGTTAGTTTAGGTCAGCTGTCCTGGTTATGTCCCCTCGCGAGATCTTGCCCTGCCCCAGCCTGCCATTGAGGGGGGGGCAAAAATGTTGGGGAGACAGCCTTGATGCTGTGCCAGCACTGCTCAGCAGTAGCCAAAACACTGGTGTGTTATCAACACCTTTCTAGCTACTGATGCAGAGCACAGTGCTATGAGGGCTGCTATGGGGAGTATTAACTCCATCTCAGCCAGACCCAATACAATCTCCACCCCTTATTCCATACCATTTGCGTCATGCTCAGGTCCCACATAATTTAATACAGATATCTTCTAACCATGCCACTGTATTTAATTCTCATTACTGAAATCCCTTCTTACCAACACTTACAACTGAAACTACATACTTAAACCACTTTTATACCCAACATACAGATTTATACATTCTTATTAATTACTATCCCCTGTCCTTTAAGAGATAGATATTCCATGGGCTTCTTCCACTCCTCCAGATGTTCACACACAGGTTATGACTTGGGCCCCATCCGTCAAGATGAGTGGTCAGGACAGGAGAAGCAGTATGTTCGATCGTTGGGCACCAACACCGGCTTGGTTTGGGTCACCGATGCACTTTTCTTGTTCCTTGCGAAGTTCACTCCTCTGCAGTTCAGGTCATTCCTGCTACATGACTTCCTACAACATACAACTCACATCACAGATTATTTTTCCCTCAAGGTTAAATGTCCTTGAGGCACACACTGGGTCTCCCCATCCTTCCGCATTACCCACCAAGTACACCCAGGTCCCTGAGCAAAGACAATCCCACGAATGGGTTTGCCTTTTCCCACGGGAGGAGAAATCCACACTGCCTTCCCCAGCCACTTCCCCATGTGCACTACAGGGACCTTATCTCCTCCCACAGTATGTAGGGGTTTTGTTTGGGCAGGACCAGGACGGTTAGCAGACCCTCTGGTGTTAACTAGCCAAGTGGCTTCTGCTAAATTTGTATCCCAATGCTTCCATGTCCCACTGCCTAGCGCTCTCAACATAGTCTTCAACAGTCCATTATATCTCTCAATTTTTCCAGATGCTTGCGGGTGATAGGGGATGTGGTACACCCACTCGATGCCGTGTTTCTTTGCCCAGGAGCTTATGAGGTTATTTCGGAAATGAGTCCCATTGTCTGATTCAATTCTTTCCGGGGTACCATGTCGCCATAAAATTTGCCTTTCGAGGCCTAAGATGGTGTTTCGGGCAGTGGCATGGTTTACAGGATATGTTTCTAGCCAACCAGTAGTTGCTTCCACCATTGTGAGTATGTAGCGCTTGCCTTGGCGTGTTCGTGGCAGTGGTCCAATGTAGTCAATTTGCCAGGCCTCGCCATATTGAAAGCCCAGCCACCGCCCTCTGTTCCAGGGAGACTTTACTCTGGTGGCTCGTTTGATTGCAGCACATGTTTCACATTCATGAGTGACCTGTGTGATGGCCTCCATGGTCAGGTCCACCCCTCGATCACGAGCCCACCTATATGTTGCATCTCTCCCTAGATGTCCCGATGTCTCATGGGCCCATCAAGCTACAAATAGCTCACCCTTATGCTCCCAGTCCAGGTCCACCTGAGCTACTTCTATTTTGGCAGCCTTGTCTACCTGTTCATTATTTCAATGTTCTTCAGTGGCACGGCTTTTGGGCATGTGAGCATCTACATGACGTACCTTTAGAGCCATGTGTTCTACATGGGCAGCAATGTCCTGCCACAATGCAGCTGCCCAGATGGGTTTACCCCTGCGCTGCCAATTGGTCTTCTTCCACTGCTGTAGCCACCCCCATAGGGCATTAGCCACCATCCAGGAGTCAGTATAGAGGTAGAGTACCGGCCACTTTTCTCGTTCAGCAATGTCTAGGGCTAGTTGGATGGCTTTCACTTCTGCAAACTGACTTGACTCGCCTTCTCCTTCAGTGGCCTCAACGACTTGTCGTGTGGGACTCCACACAGCAGCTTTCCACTTCCGATGGTTCCCTACCACACGACAGGATCCATCAGTAAACAAAGCATAACACCTTTCATCTTCTGATAACTCATTATATGGTGGTGCCTCTTGGGCACGAGCCACCTCCTCAGGCGATGCTCCAAAATCTCTGCCTTCTGGCCAGTCCATGATCTCTTCCAGAATTCCTGGGCGGTTAGATTTCCCCAGTCGAGCCCGTTGCGTGATCAATGCTATCCACTTACTCCATGTAGCACTGGTTGCATGATGTGTAGAGGGGATGTTTCCTTTGAACATCCAGTGTAGCACGGGCAATCGTGGTGCCAAGAGAAGATATGCTTCTGTACCAACAACTTCTGAAGCGGCTCGAACCCCCTCATATGCTGCTAGTATCTCTTTTTCAGTCGGGGTGTAGTGGGCTTCTGATCCTCGGTACCCCCGGCTCCAAAACACTAATGGTCGACCTCGGGTTTCTCCTGGTGTTTTCTGCCAGAGGCTCCAGTTGAGACCATGCTCCCCAGCTGCAGTGTAGAGTACATTTTGTACATCTGGTCCTGTCCGGACAGGCCCAAGAGCTACCGCATGAGCTATTTCCTGTCTGATATGCTCAAAGGCTTGTTGTTGCTCAGGGCCCCATTCAAAATAGTTCTTTTTCCGCGTTACGCCATAGAGAGGGCTCACAAGCTGACTATAACCTGGAATATGCATTCTCCAGAACCCCACAAGGCCTAGGAAAGCTTGTGTTTCTTTCTTGTTAGCTGGTGGAGACATAGCTGCTATCTTGTTAACCACAACCATAGGCACATGACGGCGTCCATCCTGCCATTTTATTCCCAAGAACTGAATCTCCTGTGCAGGTCCCTTGACCTTGCTTTTCTTTATGGCGAAACCAGCTTTCAGAAGAATCTGAATTATTCTTTTTCCCTTCTCAAACACTTCTTCTGCCTCGTTGCCCCACACGATGATGTCATCTATGTATTGTAAATGTTCAGGGGCATCGCCTTGTTCCAGTGCTGTTTGGATTAGTCCGTGACAAATGGTAGGGCTGTGCTTCTGAGACAAGGGGAGTCAAAAGAATCTCAGTAGACATAATAAGGGGGGATGAAGGATGATGTTTAGCGCTTACATTGTTGAAATTAGCTGAGGCAAAGACAGTCTTTGATAAGAAGAGCTAGTCCCAAGGACCAGCCAGTGAGGTAAAGACAGCTCCTGATAAGAAGCAGGAGCAGGCCCCAAGAGCCAGCTAAGACTGGTCTTGCGGCTTGGGTGAATACCAAGAAATCACTGAGCCTGCGCAAGAAAAAAGGTTACTAGCGGTGACGAAGAGGAGTCATCTATCTTCATCTCTGCGACCACCAGACGACCACCATAAAGAGGCACTGCGCAAGCACAGTTGAGAGGAGACTATGGAAATGACCTCTCGGAGCTAATTTTAATATGGAGCGGGGATAGGTCATGCATATGTATAGGCGTATTGTGAATATGTAACACTTGACTGTATAAACTTGAGACAAACTGCCGAGTCGGGCGCGCACGACTTTGGTGGGACTACCCCCCATGCGGCCCAGCGCTGAATGAACATACCTACTTTACAATCTCACTGATTGTGGAGTCTGTTTTCCGCACATCACTTCCACCCCTGGGGCAGTCGATTCCAGGTGTATTGGACACCTCTCCACATGAAAGCAAACTGTGGCCTGCACTCTGCTGCCAAAGGAATGGAGAAAAACGCATTGGCAATATCAATTGTAGCATACCACGTGGCTGCCTTTGATGCCAGTTCATACTGGAGCTCTAACATGTCTGGTACAGCAGCACTCAGTGGCGGTGTCACTTCATTCAGGCCGCGATAATCTACTGTTAACCTCCACCCTCCATCAGACTTTTGCACTGGCCATATAGGACTATTAAAAGGTGAATGAGTCTTGCTGATGACTCCTTGGCTCTCTAGTTGATGAATCAGCTCATGGATGGGAGCCAGGGAGTCTTGGTTTGTCCGATATTGCCGCCGGTGCACCGTCCTGGTAGCGACTGGCACCTGCTGTTCTTCAACTTGCAGCAGTCCCACAATGAAGGGATCTTCCGAGAGGCCAGGCAGGGTAGATAGCTGTTTGATCTTCTCTGCGTTTACAGTGGCTACACCAAAAGCCCATCGGTACCCCTTTGGGTCCTTGAAGTACCCTCTCTTGAGGTAGTCTATGCCAAGGATACAAGGGGCCTCTGGGCCAGTCACAATGGGGTGCTTTTCCCACTTGTCCCCTGTCAAGCTCACTTCAGCCTCCAATACAGACAATTCTTGGCATCCCCCTGTCACTCCAGAGATCCAGATGGGTTCTGTGCCCCTGTACCCTGATGGCACCAGCGTACACTGTGCACCAGTGTCTACCAAAGCCTTATACTTCTGTGGGTCTGATGTGCCAGGCCATCGAATCCACACAGTCCAGTATATCCGGTCATCCCTTTCCTCCTCCTGGCCGAAGGCAGGGACCCTCTGTTGCTGTTCCTCATCAGAGTATTCACTGTCTGACCCTTGCGGTGCCAGACCAGAAGTCCCCTCACCAGAGTCAAGGGAGGTCGTTTCAGTTCTTCTATGCCTGGAGGATCGCTGATTGCTTTCTTGGGCCTCTACAGCAATGACACTGACAGCCTTCTTCTTGGGTGACCCCTTCTTAACAGCTGTCTTCCCTCTCAGTTCACGTACGCGGGCTTCCAGCTTAAAGGTGGGTTCACCATCCCACTTCCTCATGTCCTCCCCTTGGTCACGCAGGAAGAACCAGAGTGTACCATGTGGCATACGCCTTGGGCTCCCTTTCCCTCTGACCGGGGCAGGAGAGGACTGATTTCTTGGAGCGTCCCTAAGAGCCAAGGCACTGTCCTGTAGGGATGAGGAGACACAGAGATTTTCTTCAAAGTTTTGGAGCCAAGACGACACTTTCTCCACAGTTGGTGTTTCCATATCTGGGCAATACATTGCTGCCAAGCTGTTAGAATACGACACTGGGGCACCTTGAATCACCTTTCTCCACATGGCCCGTGTGCACAGGACATCCTCTGGATCTTTGGAGACTTCCTCATCATCTAGATCACTGTAGATGACGTCCAGCACTGCTAACTCTCTCAGGTACTGGATGCCTTCATCTGCGGTAGTCCACTTTTCTGAGGAATTCACAAGATCTTCCTTGAATGGATACCTTGCCCTCACACTTGAGAGGAGCCGGCTCCAGAGACTGCAAATTGCTGCCTCTTTTCCAATTCCTCTTTCAATTCCCCGGTTTCTAGCGAGGGATCCCAGCTGTTGGGCTTCCTTGCCTTCCAATTGCTGACTGTCGGCCCCGTTATCTCAGCATCGGAGCAGCCAGGCAGCAATCCGCTCACCTGGCTGGCGGCTGTAGTCTTTCCGCAAGTCCCGAAGTTCTGAGGAGGTCAGGGACCGGGTAGTTTCCGCTTCCTGTCTAAGTTCCCTCACTCCTTCCTCCAATTTCTTTATCGAAGGACCAGCTTCTAGATTAAGCCTTTCCTCTTCTTCTTCTTCCCTCACTAATCGATGGTATGGACCTGTTGATCTCCTTGTCCACTGTTTCTTTTTCACTATTGGGGCAATTACTGTATTTGTTGTTGTTGTTTGGGTCCCTGCCTCGAGCATGGTGTCCTCAGATGCAGTCTGGGTCCCTGCCTCAACCGTGGTCCTCTGAGAGTGTTGAACTATGGCTCGGTAGGCATAGGCCAGGCCCCAGTACAGTGTGAGAAGCTGCTGGTTTTCATTGGGATAGGCAAGGCACCCTTCTATCAGGTGGCGCGTCAGTTTGCCAGGGTTACTTGCCTGTTCAGGTGTAAAGTCCCAGATTATGGGAGGTGATAACTGTCCTAGGAATCTGCCCAAATCCTTCCATATACCCTGCCACCCAGGGACCGGTCGCTTGAGGGCACATTTCAGTATTGCCTCACCCAAAACTTGTCTTCTCTTATACCAGGACGAGACCAGATTCCACAATACCCATAATATACCACCAGTATTAATTATTAGTACTGAACAACTCACGTAAGGGTGAACAAGGACCTCGGGAGCCTGCATAATAAAGCCTTTCACATCAATGCCCGGTAGGGAGAGGGAGATGTGTTCCCTCATTCTCCCCACAAGATAGCTCCCGCAGCACAACAAAGCCATCAGTGCCAGGGCAAAGCACACAGCCATTATTTGTGTTACCATGTTCCCAAACTCAGCAAGGTAGAGATAAGCAAGCAGCCAACAAGCTCCGTGACCTGCACAGGAGCTTGCCACTTAATAACCAGCTATGGCACGTTTAATGCAAAACTGCCATTGTCTTGCCCCACGTTGGGCGCCAAAAAAGGACTGTAGTGGGTTGACCCTGGCTGGATGCCAGGTGCCCACCAAAGCCGCTCTATCACTCCCCCTTCTCAGCTGGACAGGGGGGAGAAAATATAACAAAAGGCTCGTGGGTCAAGATAAGGACAGTTTAATAAAGTGAAAGCCAAGGTCGCGCGCGAAAGCAAAGAAAAACAAATGATATAATTTTCTACTTCCTATCAGCAGGCGATGTCTAGCCACTTCCTGGGAAGCAGGGCTTCAGAACGCGTAGTGGTTGCTCCGGAAGACAAAAAATGCCCCCCTTCCATCTCCCTTTACTTAGCTTTTATATCTGAGCTGAGGTCATATGGTATGGAATATCTGTTTGGTTAGTTTAGGTCAGCCATCCTGGTTATGTCCCCTCGCGAGATCTTGCCCTGCCCCAGCCTGCCATTGGGGGGGGGCAAAAATGTTGGGGAGACAGCCTTGATGCTGTGCCAGCACTGCTCAGCAGTAGCCAAAACACTGGTGTGTTATCAACACCTTTCTAGCTACTGATGCAGAGCACAGTGCTATGAGGGCTGCTATGGGGAGTATTAACTCCATCTCAGCCAGACCCAATACACTGTTGTCATTTTATTAGTGTTATCATTATCATTATTAGTTTCTTCTTTTCTGTTCTATTAAACCGTTCTTATCTCAACCCACGAATTTTGCTTTTTTTTTTTTTCCCGATTTTCTCCCCCATCCCACTGGGTGGGGGGGAGTGAGTGAGCGGCTGCGTGGTGTTTAGTTCCTGGCTGGGGTTAAACGAGAACAGTCCTTTTTGGCGCCCAACGTGGGGCACGAAGGGTTGAGATAACGACAAACCTGACCAGAGCTTGTTAAAACAAATTTGTTACAAGCATTCATTATATCGGTCTAATAGTCGCTGGTCACTATGTTGGTTTATGTGTTCTTAGAGTTGTTGCTCTGGTTTTTTAAAGTTCTGTTATGTATCACCTCGCTTGCTGTATGTAGTCCCTCTTCTGCTGCTTATCATCCGTGGGAGGTGGATTAAGGTTTTCGCTTTGATGTATTGTATAACACTGGTTTATGGTATGATAAAGTCGTCGGCTGTGGGATTAATCCGGTACTTGCACTCAGCATTGTCACCTTTATACTGTGGGAGCCATCTGTGGGAAACTATTAATAATTATACCATTTACCTTTCCTCCTTGGAAAACCAGTCTATGGGTGGGGTACCTTTCTCCCCCTCTCCTTTCTCCTTCAGTCCAGTTACAATGGTGTTTGAGAATTTTGAAAAATTTGAATACTCTTGGGATGTTGGGACCAGCATGGTCCTAGCCCTACTGCTAGGAATTAGCGTGCTCCTGAATGTGGTTCAGCTCTCGTTTAAGGTTAAACAACTATTTAAGAAAATCACCCAGAGATCTGCCCCAAGGCTGGATAATTATGAGTGGCAGGGTGTGTGGGGTAGTATGGGCAAGTATCTAGAAAAGTGGGCACCTCCAATGTTTTGGAAATTCACCCCTGAACAAGTGCAGAATCCAGAAGAACTAGTAAAATATTTGGAAAAGGTATGCTGTCACCCCGGCAGCTCCAGAGAGATACAAATCACTGCAACGTGCTGGGGCCTGGCCCATGCCTATCGAGCCCTGTTCAACACTATTCAGTACCCTCAAGGGGAAGAGAAGGTCTCTGGACCTAACAACAAAACGATGAGCACTGCGGTCACTCAGACCTCGGCAACAGGCACTGCAGCCCCTCCAGCCCCGGTGACGAGCACTGTGGCTACCCAAACCTCAGCGACAGGCACTGCAGCCCCTCCAGCCTCGGCAATGAGCACGGCAGCTACCCAAACCTCGGCAACGGGCACTGAGGTTATCCAAGACCCGGCGAGCGATACTGCAACTGAACCAGCGGACCAACCTGCACCAGTATCAGTTGCCCCCGTACATAAAAAGAAATATACAAAAGAATCAGTTCGCTTAGCGAAAGATGAAGGCGAAACAGGGACATCACGGGAACAGGAGGAAGAGGCAGAACCAGAGGTAATAACCCGGTCCCTATCCTTGAGTGAGCTGCAGGATATGCGAAAAGATTTTGGCCGCCGTATAGGTGAGCATATTATCACCTGGCTCCTCCGATGCTGGGACAATGGGGCTAATAGCTTGGAATTAGAAGGTAGGGAAGCCAAGCAGCTGGGATCGCTTGCCAGGGAAAGGGGCATCGACAAGGCAATTGGAAGAGGGACACAAGCCATCAGCCTCTGGAGGCGACTCCTGTCAAGTGTGAAGGAAAGGTACCCCTTTAAGGAAGATGTTATATGTCAATCAAGCAAGTGGACAACCATGGAAAGAGGTATCCAATATCTGAGGGAATTAGCTGTGCTAGAGACAATTCATCATGATCCAGACAACCCACAATTACCTAAAGATCCAGATGAAGTCCAATGCACACGACCCATGTGGCGGAAGTTTGTACAGAACGCACCATCGTCCTATGCCAACTCACTGGCAATGATGACTTGGAAAGACGAAGAGGCACCGACAGTGGATGAAGTGGCTCGCCAACTCCGTCAATACGAAGAAGATCTCTCCTCCTCCCTACAAGCCTGCATTTCGGCTGTGGAGAAGCTGTCCGAGGATTTCCAGCAATTCAAAGAGGAGATGTCCTATTGCCCACTTGTAAGGACCAATGTCTCAGCTATTAGGAGTGAGCGCTCCTCTGCCCAAGAGAGAGAATATAGAAGGTACACACCGCGAGGTGCCCTGTGGTTTTACTTATGTGATCATGGAGAGGACATGAGGAAATGGGATGGAAAACCTACCTCGGTCCTAAATGCACGGGTACGTGAGCTGCGAGGAAAAACCACCACAAAAGGGGATTCTACCAGGAAAAATGCCGCTCCGGTTTCCAAACAGAGTAGAAGGGCTGATCTTATTTCTGATACTCTTGAAGGGACTTCTGAGCCAATTTTACCAGAAGTGAGTACTGGATACTCTGACCAGAATTAGAGGGGCCCTGCCTCCAGCCAGGTGGAGGAAAGGGATAACCGGGTCTATTGGACTGTGTGGATTCGATGGCCTGGCACGTCCGACCCACAGGAATATAAGGCTCTAGTAGACACTGGTGCACAATGCACCCTAATGCCATCAAGTTATAAAGGGGCAGAACCCATCTGTATCTCTGGTGTGACAGGGGGATCCCAAGAGCTAACCGTATTGGAAGCTGAAATGAGTCTAACCGGGAATGAGTGGCATAAACACCCCATTGCAACTGGCCCAGAGGCCCCATGCATCCTTGGTATAGATTATCTCAGGAGGGGGTATTTCAAGGACCCAAAAGGGTACCGTTGGGCCTTTGGTATAGCTGCATTGGAGACGGAGGAGATTGAACAGCTGTCTACCCTGCCTGGTCTCTCTCAAGACCCTTCGGTTGTGGGGTTGCTGAAGGTTGAAGAACAACAAGTACCAATTGCTACCACGACGGTGCACCGGCGGCAATATCGCACCAACCGAGACTCTCTGATTCCCATCCACAAGTTGATTCGTTGACTGGAGAGCCAAGGAGTGATCAGCAAGACTCACTCACTCTTTCATAGTCCCATATGGCCAGTGCGAAAGTCTAATGGGGAGTGGAGACTAACAGTTGACTATCGTGGCCTGAATGAAGTTACGCCACCGCTGAGTGCTGCCGTTCCAGATATGCTAGAACTTCAATACGAACTAGAGTCAAAGGCAGCCAAGTGGTATGCCACCATTGACATTGCTAATGCATTTTTCTCAATCCCTCTGGCAGCAGAGTGTTGTCCACAATTTGCCTTTACTTGGAGGGGTGTCCAGTACACTTGGAATCAATTGCCCCAGGGGTGGAAACACAGCCCCAACGTTTGCCATGGACTAATCCAGACTGCACTGGAAAAAGGTGAAGCTCCAGAACACCTGCAATACATTGATGACATCATCGTATGGGGCAACATGGCAGAAGAAGTCTTTGAGAAAGGGAAGAAAATAATCCAAATCCTTCTGAAAGCCAGTTTTGCCATAAAAGAAAGTAAGGTCAAAGGACCTGCACGGGAGATCCAGTTTTTAGGAGTAAAATGGCAAGATGGACGTCGTCAGATCCCAATGGATGTGATCAACAAAATAGCAGCTATGTCCCCAATGACTAATAAAAAGGAAACACAGGCTTTCTTAGGTGTTGTGGGGTTTTTGGAGAATGCATATTCCAAATTACGGTCTGATTGTAAGCCCTCTCCATCAAGTGACCCGGAAGAAGAAAGATTTTGAATGGGGCCCTGAGCAACAACAAGCCTTTGAACAAATTAAACGGGAGATTGTTCATGCAGTAGCCCTTGGACCAGTCCGGACAGGACAAGATGTTAAAAATGTGCTCTATACTGCAGCTGGGGAGAATGGCCCTATCTGGAGCCTCTGGCAGAAAGCACCTGGGGAGACCCGAGGCCGACCCCTGTGGTTTTGGAGTCGAGGATATCGGGGATCTGAAGCTCGCTATACTCCAACTGAAAAAGAGATATTGGCAGCATATGAAGGAGTTCGAGCTGCCTCAGAAGTGGTTGGTACTGAAACACAGCTCCTCTTAGCACCCCGACTGCCAGTGCTGGGCTGGATGTTCAAAGGGAGGGTCTCCTCTACACATCACGCGACTGATGCCACGTGGAGTAAGTGGGCCGCACTAATCACACAACGGGCTCGCATAGGAAACCCCAGTCACCCAGGAATTTTGGGAGTGATCACGGACTGGCCAGAAGGCAAAGATTTTGGAATGTCGCCAGAGGAGGAGGTGGCACGTGCTGAAGAGGCCCCGCTGTATAATAAACTGCCAGAAAATGAGAGGCAATATGCCCTGTTCACTGACAGATCCTGTCGCATCGTGGGAAAGCATCGGAGGTGGAAAGCTGCCGTATGGAGTCCTACATGACAAGTTGCAGAAACTGCTGAAGGAGAAGGTGAATCGAGTCACTTTGCAGAGGTGAAAGCCATCCAGCTAGCGTTAGGCATTGCTGAAAGTGAGAAGTGGCCAGTGCTCTATCTCTATACTGACTCATGGATGGTGGCAAATGCCCTGTGGGGGTGGCTACAGCAATGGAAGCAGAGCAACTGGCAACGCAGAGGTAAACCCATTTGGGCTGCCACACTGTGGCAAGATATTGCATCCCGACAAGAGAATCTGGTTGTAAAAGTACGTCATGTAGATGCTCATGTACCCAAGGGTCGGGCCACTGAAGAACATCAAAATAACCAACAGGTGGATCAGGCTGCCAAGATTGAAGTGTCTCAGGTGCACCTGGACTGGCAACATAAGGGTGAGCTATTTATGGCTCAGTGGGCCCATGATACCTCAGGCCATCAGGGATGGGATGCAACATATAGATGGGCTCCTGATCGAGGGGTGGACTTGACCATGGACACTATCGCACAGGTTATCCATGAATGTGAAACATGTGCTGCAATTAAGCAAGCGAAGTGGTTAAAATCCCTGTGGTATGGAGGGCGATGGCTGAAATATAAATATGGGGAGGCCTGGCTGATTGACTATATCACACTCCCAGAAACTCGCCAAGGCAAGCTCTATGTCCTTACAATGGTGGAAGCAACCACTGTATGGCTGGAAACATATTCTGTACCCCATGCCACTGCCCAGAACACTATCCTGGGCCTTGAAAAGCAGGTCTTGTGGTGACATGGCACCCCAGAAAGAATTGAGTCAGACAACGGGACTCACTTCCGAAACAACCTCATAGACACCTGGGCCAAAGAGCATGGCATTGAGTGGGTGTATCATATCCCCTATCATGCACCAGCCTCTGGGAAAATCAAATGATACAATGGACTGTTAAAGACTACATTGAAAGCAATGGGGGGTGGAACTTTCAAACATTGGGATACACATTTAGCAAGAGCCACCTGGTTAGTCAACACCAGAGGATCTGCCAATCGGGGTGGCCCTGCCCAGTCAGAATTTTTACATACTGTAGAAGGGGATAAAGTCCCTGTAGTGCACATAAAAAATATGTTAGGGAAGACAGTCTGGGTTACTCCTGCCTCAGGCAAAGGTAAACCCATTTGTGGGATTGCCTTTGCTCAAGGGCCTGGGTGCACTTGGCGGGTGATGCGAAAAGATGGGGAAGTCCGATGTGTGCCTCAAGGGGATTTGATTTTAGGTGAGAATAGCCAGAATTAAACTGTATGATATTAGTTGCTATATAACCCTGCTACTGTATATCATCTTTACTATAATTGTTATATGCTATATCCATAGTACTGCAGTAAGAACCACTTAGATCAAGCAAGAATGAACTGTGATAAAACTGAGCGAAGCGCAGTGGTGATGGAACCAGAACTGACTCCAGCATGCAACAATCCAGCATTGTACACCATCCTCCTGCTGCGTCCAATGTCACCTGCTCGTCACACCGCACTGAAGCCCAATCCTGCTCTACCGACTGAGAGGACTTTGCACCATCCCTCCTGCCCAGAAAGACTGGTATGACAGATGGAGCCCATAGTTGGGACTGAATGAACTCAACGAACATTTTATAAACATGGTCCATAGACTAAGGGAATGATATCTCTGTGTGTGTATACATATATATATATCTCTCTCAAAGGGACGGAAAAGGTGATGATGATTGACTAGGACGTAATGGAAAGTATGGGAACTGAGCATGAGGTCAGTGGTATAGAATAAGGGGTGGATACTGTCCTGGTTTCACCTGGGATGGAGTTATTTGTCTTCTAGTATCTGGTATAGTGCTATGTTTTGAGTTAGGTATGAGAAGAATGTTGATAACACTGATGTTTTCAGTTGTTGCTAAGTAATGTTTAGTCTAAAGTCAAGGATTTTTCAGCTTCTCATGCCCAGCCAGCAAGAAAGCTGGAGGGGCACAAGAAGTTGGGATGGGACACAGCCAGGGCAGCTGACCCAAACTGGCCAAAGGGGTATTCCATACCATGTGATGTCCCATTTAGTATAGGAACTGGGGGGAGTGGGGGCGGGGGAATCGCTGCTCGGGAACTAACTGGGCGTCGATCGGCAGGTGGTCAGCAATTACACTGTGCATCACTTGTATATTCCAATCCTTTTATTATTTTTATTGTCATTTTATTATTGTTATTATTATCATTATTAGTTTCTTCCTTTCTGTTCTACTAAACTGTTCTTATCTCAACCTGCGAGTTTTACTTTTTTTTTTCCAATTTTCTCCCCCATCTAATTGTGTGTCGGGGGAGTGAGTGGCTGCATGGTGCTTAGTTGCTATCTGGGGTTATGTGACGGTCTGACAAATTATAGTCAATGTCTCAATCATTCGTTAAAGAACTTTGTTGGAGAAGACAGCCTCTGTAAAAACACTGGAGTTGTGTGAACAGGACAATGTGCCTGGAGGAGGGGGCCCCACGGAGGATGGGTCTGTGCTTCTATCTTAAGTGGTCATGCCAGCAGGGAAAGAGAGGCAGCTCCCCAATGAACCCCCCCAAAGCTCACTGACCGATTCCAGAGAACCCCGGGAATGTGAACTGTGCATGTCGAGACCACCGACTAACACACTATAAAAGAAGGGAGAATGAGTTCTCAGTGTGCGCCCTCCAGAACTGGATCTCTAGGCTGGCTGGACCAATGCTGGACCCAGGACTGGTGAAACCCTTTTCTTCCTTCCTTCCTTCTTTCTTTCTTTCTCTCTCTCTCCCTCTTTTTCTTCTTTCTTTTCCACAGTCCCTACACCTCATCCTTTTATACATAAACTGTTGACCAAGTCTGAGACTAGGAGTGGATCTAGCTGCCCCTGGGCTCCTCTTTGAGAAGGGGTCCAGAAAGCAAGGTGGGCTGCTCTGAACCTCGTGACTCAACGGGAGGGCTCTCCTTCTGACACAGTTTCATGTTCCTTTTTCCGCTTCTTTTTCTACACCTCCCTTCTCTTTTCAAACAGCGGCTTAATGACATGTTGCAAGGTTCATATTGATAAGTTCACTTGTACTTGGGCAAGGTTAGCTAGGCTGAATAAATGTTGATTGTTGTTTGAACTCCCCTGGTGTCGTTTCACCTTAATTCTGACAAAGGAAATCCACGAACCTGAGTCGCTCCAATTTTGGGACGCGACATCTTAATTGGGGTCACGGACAGGATTTCCCTTGTTGTAAGGGAGACTCTAACAGGATAGCAGACCTCCACTCAGAGAACAGGCAGGGAGGATCTGGGAAGGAGCTCTCAACAATAAGTCGGGAGGGTTCCAAGCAGTGGCAGACATGGTGACCCAGGAAACATCTGTGTCTGACTGTTCCCCTGTTTTAGAGAAGCTAACTGCCTATAAAGCCCACCCTTCCCCACCAGGAGTAGCCTGGGCAGAAGACCACTGGCATGACCCAAAAGCCATTGTAGGAAGAATTGAGAAGCTAGCAAAAGAAGGCAGGTTTTGCCCGGGAAAAGGGAAGGCTGTAGTGTGTGCAGTTTTAGGGGCCACACTCGTAGCAGCCTAGGAAGACAGACAGGAAACAATGAGAGCTAAGCAGGCAGATAAGGAGAAGATTCAGTCCCTGCAGGATTTAGTTAAAGTCCTGCAAGAGCAGTTAACTGCTGAGTGTAATACATCGCAGCAGCTTCATGCAACCTTGTCTCATGCATTAGATTGGGAAAGAATTCTGCGAGCCGAGGTGGATGAACGATCTGACCCAGACTTAGACCTGGAAAGTCTAGAGGTAGTTCAGGTGAAACAGCAAAAATCTTTATACCCAAATCAAGAGTTAGAATGTACCAGAAAAGTTTTTTACCCTGAGCATGAGGGGATAGCAATGAGGTCATTAATTAAGACAGAAACCGTAGACAATGGCCAAAATGGCAGAGCACCACACGTGACCATTAAGACGATACCATATTCCGCCACTGAATTATCTAAAATTCAGGAAAAGTATATCCGACTAGCAAAGGAGACCGAAACAGAGTATGTGTGGAGGGTGTCATTAACTGGTGGTGACCGGATTTTATTGTCAGAAGATGAAGCCCAAGGATATTGGGGGCCGGGAGTATTCCTAACTACCAATGATCCTAGGGAACTGTGGTCTCTGACGCAGCGGGCAGCTTACTGGGCAGGGGGAATAGACCAAATGGAACAAGGAGAACCAACACGGAGAGACACCCCTTCTATAAATCAGTTAACTGAGAGCTTACAGAAAACTGCTTGTCTCCAATTAATGCATGATAGGCGATTAGTGCCACAACAGCCCTCCTCAATGTTGTTAAATGCCAATCCCGATAGAATGACTCCTCTAATCCGAGGTTTACCAGATTCTTTGAAATTATATGCCGTCCAGCTGCAGGATACACTACGCGATGTGATAGCACCTAGAGGAGGCAGGCAGAATGCAGGAGGGGCCCTGACCTGGGGAGAAGTGGCACGGGAATTGATTAACTATGGCTGGAGAATGGGTCTCACAAGGGAAGAAAGCAGGGCTAAGCCTGCTATCCGCCAAATAGAAGGACCTGGCCGACCTCCCCCATCTAAGACTGTAAACACCAAAAAGCCATATGGGGGTCAGCGGAACTTGTTGTGGGCAGAAGGGATAGAAAAGGGAATTCCCCGGGATGTGATGGATGGCATGCCCACCTCTGTCCTAGAAAAGTTGGTCCTAGGGTGGAAAGACAAGAACAAGGAGCCTCCCCATACTGAGTTAGATGCTCGGGGCGATAAGGGGGTGAATCTGCAGCTGCTGGCAACTCCCACTCCCCAAACACCTACTGCCCCAGAGGAAGGTATGACTGTCTGCAGGACGGGAAACTAGACATGCCGTCCCCAGTAAGTGAGCCGGGGGACGTCCAGTGGGTTTATTTAAGGAGGCTCACTGAAAATAAGACAGGAGACCTGTTGATTACTTTTCCCCTTGGTCCCTTTAAGACCCCAGTAACTTTTTTAGTTGATACGGGTGCTCCCAACCATAGCAACAGCTAAAGTTAAATGCTGGCTGCCAGGGGATTCGTCCCCCGTTGAGGTTACTATGATACTAGGTCCTCTACCCGCCAATATTCTAGGACTTGACCTCTTAAAGGGCCGGTCGTGGGTAGACTCTAAGGGAAGAGAATGGAAATTTGGGTGTCCCGCAATCTCTATGAGGCTTTTGCAGTCAGCACCGACTCTCCCACAGTCAAAGATAGTTAATGTCAAACCTTATGCTTTGCCTTTGGGAGCAAGGGAAGGGATCTTTTCAGTGATAACTGAGTTACGGGAACAGGGGATAGTTATTCCTATACACTCAACCTATAATTCCCCAGTATGGCCCGTCCGCAAGCCAAATGGGAAGTGGCAATTGACAATTGATTATCAATGCTTGAATGCCAATACTGGCCCATTAACAGCTGCAGTCCCCAATATAGCAGAATTAATTGCAACCATACAAGAACAGGGTCACCAGATTTTAGCGACCGTTGATGTGAAAGACATGTTCTTTACGGTTCCCTTGCAAGAAGCAGATAGGCACTGCTTTGCCTTTACCTGGGAAGGTGTACAATATACATTTACACGACTTCCCCAAGGCTATTGCCACTCACCAACCATTGCTCACTATCCATTAGCCCAGGAACTAAATCAGATCACTCCTAAAGATGGAGTAAGAGTATATCAATATACTGATGATGTGCTAATTGGAGTACCAGATGCCACTGTGGTGGGGCAAACCCAGAGAGAAATCATTAGCCATTTAGAGAATTTAGGGCTCCAAATTCCTGCCAAAAAGGTGCAACTCCCATCACCTGAAGTAAAATTTTTAGGTATCTGGTGGAAAGGAGGGACTGTGTGTATACCTCCCGAAACCTCGTCCACCCTCGAACAAGTAAAAATGCCTGAAAATAAGAAAGAATTGCAGCATGCCCTAGGCTTGCTAGTGTTTTGGAGAAAACACATCCCCGACTTTTCTATCATAGCTCGCCCTTTATATGATTTAACCCGTAAAAGAACTGCTTGGGACTGGACACCTGTCCATGAAGAGGCTCTGAAATTATTAATTTTTGAAGCAGGGATTTACCAGGCCCTAGGGCCAATACATCCAACAGACCCACTCCACATAGAATGGGGTTTTGCAATTCATGGGTTATCTATACATATGTGGCAGCGTGGACCTGAAGGTCCTACTCGTCCTATAGGGTTTTTCTTGCGTAGCTTTAAGGATGCTGAAAAACGGTATTCAGTTTGGGAGAAAGAACTCTTTGTGGTTAACCTAGCCTTACAGGAAGCTGAGAGAATTATACGGCAGCAGCCCATCATCTTATGAGGACCCTTTAAGATCCTGAAACCAATATTGGCTGGAACTCCTCCCCCTGTAGGAGTAGCTCAACGAGAAACAGTAAGGAAGTGGTATGCCCAGTTAGACCACTACTGTCACACTAGACAGATAGAGGAGGGAACACCCAAAATGCTCCAAATACAGGATCCCCCTTCTGATCACCCAGATACAGAACCTCCTCCATCGTACATCAAAGTGGCTCCTCATTTTAAACCCCATTTAACAAACGTGTGGTTCACTGATGCTTCCGCAAAAAGGGAAGGAAAGGCGTGGAAGTATCGAGCAGTAGCATTACATATTGATTCAGGGGAGCATGTGATAACTGAGGGAGAGGGTAGTGCCCAAGTAGGGGAGTTAGTTGCTGTGTGGAGCGTAGTCATTAAGGAAGCTGAGACAACAGAACCAGTATACATTTATACTGACTCCTATGCAGTGTTTAAAGGATGCACTGAATGGTTACTGTTTTGGGAACAAAACCAATGGGAAGTAAACCAAGTGCCAGTGTGGCAACGAGACAAATGGGAAGAAATACTGAATATCGCCAAGCAGAGACCTATCTTGGTAGACTGGGTTGCTGCACACCAGGCAGGAGATAACCCGGCTCACCTCCTAAATAACCAAGTAGATTCCTTAACATGTCTAGCCAGTCTTGCCATCGATGGTGAAACAGAGAAATGGGAACACCTTCTGGAGTGGCTGCACGTGAAGTGTGGCCATTCAGGGAGTAAAGACCTGTACAAAGGGGCTATTACTAGAGGATGGGCCGTTACACGAGAATTATGTAACACTGTTATTTCTGCATGTGGTCAATGTCGAGTTCATTTGGAAAAATATAACCCTTTAAAAGAGCAACCCCTACATTTAAGGACAAACAAAGGTTTATGGCAAACGTGGCAAATTGACTATATTGGCCCCTTTCGGGTATCAGAGGGAAAACAATATGTGTTAGTGGGAGTTGAGGTAGTATCAGGACTAACACAAGCTGAAGCTGTATCCAGAGCAACAGGAGAAAATACAGTGAAAAGTCTTAAAGTATGGTTTAGCTGCTTACCCAAGCCTCAATCAATTCAATCTGATAATGGGAGCCATTTGACTGCTGGAGTGGTGCAAGAATGGGCTAAGGGTGAGGAAATCCAGTGGGTTTTTCACACTCCTTACTACCCTCATGCTAATGGTATTGCGGAGAGAACGAACAGACTTCTAAAACGAGCTCTGAGGCCCCATGACCCAGGGTGGGCCTCGCGAGTACCAGAAGCAGTATACCAAATCAGTAGCCGGTGGGGGGCAAATGGCTGCCCCCGACTCCTAGCGTTCTGTCCCACACCTCCTTCTATTGTTCCAGGGACAAAAGGTGGCAAAGACCCCACACGCTTGCTCCACTATGCTGGACAACCAGTATTAGTGGAACTGCCCACTGTGGGGCAAGTGCCCCTAACCCTAAAGATGCCCCTTAACCTTTATGCCTGGGTGGCCACAGATGCCCATGGGAAGGAGCATCATATCAATACCCGATGGATTGTCCCATCCTTCTAAGTGGGCCTTCATGTCCTGAATTAAAGTTGTTCCGATGTTAAATGGCTGATGGGAATATGTTTTTTCTGTATCCCACTAGCTGGATTCTAACAAGCATATCAGTTAAGATGCACAATATAACCCCAACCCTCTGCTATAGTGCTAAGACTATAGCTGCTTGGTTGCTTGCTTATGTTTTTGTTACTTTTGTATTTCTGACTAGTGATGCTGTGCTGACTTCTCAGGATTCCTGAGTTGGGGGGAGGACATAGGGAGCTTGGCAGCAGACCGCATTGGAGTTCTTGCAGCGGCACCTATGCCACGTAAGAGCGAGGTCGCTTTTTTACCTGGTTAGGATGTGGTTCCTTCACCACAAAGTTCAGGCAATGTTCCTTTGATGCCACGCAAGAGCAAGAGGTCGCTATAAACTTATTAGCCTTTTTACACACAATGAGCACATTCTGCTGATCTATGGATGCTTTAATCAGAGCAATTCCAGTCAAGAGAGCTTGAAGTTTAAGGCTAGTTTGTATGCATCTATAATAAGTAACACATCCTGCACATGGCCTGTATGAGGTTGTTTTACAGAAGCTGCATGAGCGCCTTGGAGGGTGCACCTCAGCCTCTCAGATGGATCCTAACCACTAGCAGCACTGCTTGACATCTCCTCCAATCCCATCCCTCTAATCATTGTTTATCTTTTGTTTTAGGGTGGTTTCGAGGATTCCCGAGAAGGCGCACACACACACACACTGACTATAAGGGGAAAAAGCAAGCATTTATTAACTACAGATGTGCGTTATGCTAAGGGTATCTTGTAAAGCAAATTAACATACCGACCCGAGGACTGTGAGGAAGATAGACCATCCGTACATTCCTGTGCCGTCTTGCGCCGCGAGCTCAGCCCAGCAATCGGTAGGTGTCAGCTTTATGTGGGCATCCCCACGGAGGCAACGGTGGCCTCGCCATACACCAGCCCAATGCGCTTCGGAAAAAATCCCGGTATTTATACATTTGCAGAGGAACGGGTTTCGGCACACGTGGCCAGCAGGTGCCAAAACACGCCTCGGTTGTAACATAGGGAGCCTATGACGCATGCGCTCGCTGGCCAGGCACGCTGCACGAGCCATAGCCACCCTGTCTATTGGTTCATGGGCTTTGTACATGCGGCATATTGTCATCATCCAGCAGTCACGCGCCAATCATGCACACAGCTGTGCTGTGCAACAGCCTGCCGCCCGTCCTCCCCCAGTATTGCTCAGCTCTCTTATCTCTGTGGTCAGCATTCCAAGCAACAGGCAACAAACCATCCATTTTCTGTGCTGACTGCGTTTTCCTCGGCTATCTACCTCTCCCCCAGTGTTCATCCATGGACCAAAATCCCATCTTTTAACCCATCCGTATACAATCTTTGTATATATTTTGCAGGTTATCAGAAGCCCACGGCAGGACTTACGTTTTCGGTTGATGAATGGGCCATTATCTGTATTGTTTGTTTGATTTTGTTTGTGATATTTTTATGGTACAACAGGGAAAGATGGTTTGGAACTCCTTCCTCCTTGCCTTTCTTACCTTTGGTGCATCTGGACAAGGAGAAAGGACCTCCAATTTAGCTTGGGAAGTGATACAAGGATTCATACATGTCTGGAATAGAATGGATCAGGGGATCTGTATTCAGATTCCTACTTCTGCCCAGCAGGGGATTAGATTCGGTTTGATAGCCATGAGGCTCAATATTGGAAAATATAATATGAGCAATGGCATTATAGGGTTAGTAGATGCTCCATTTGAGTATCAATATCGAAGTGATTATACCTCCTCTGGCAGATGGTGGCGAGACAAAGCAGCCTTCTATGAGATCCCTCGGGACACGGGGTGGCCTGACATAATAAACAAAACTTGTAAGCGATGGAGATTGGAGGTCAGTCGCAAAATCGGTATTAGTCATAGCCCGCCGTGTCCTCCAGGATTCAAGGAAGCCTATTCCAGATGATTCCCACGTTCGCCATCCTGGTGGAGAATAACAGGCTGCCCTTCCTATCACAATATATCTTCTAATCTAGTGCCCTTTGGGCCTGCTTCCCCAGAAATTACCCCTTTTGAATTACAATATAATGCAAGATGGGATTCATCTTGGTGTATTCGCATACCTGACATGAAGGGACAATACCTTTTAATGAATGGCGTGGTTTAACCCCAGCCAGCAACTAAGCACCACGCAGCTGCTCACTCACTCCCCCCCACCCAGTGGGATGGGGGACAAAATCAGGAAAAGAACTAAAACTCGTGGGTTGAGATAAGAACAGTTTAATAGAACAGAAAAGAAGAAACTAATAAAGATAATGATAACACTAATAAAATGACAACAGTAATAATAAAAGGATTAGAATGTACAAATGATGCACAGTGCAATTGCTCACCATCCACCGACCGACACCCAGCTAGTCCCCGAGCGGCGATTCCCCACCCCCACTCCCCAGTTCCTATACTAGATGGGACGTCACATGGTATGGAATACCCTGTTGGCCAGTTTGGGTCAGCTGCCCTGGCTGTGTCCCATCCCAACTTCTTGTGCCCCTCCAGCTTTCTCGCTGGCTGGGCATAAGAAGCTGAAAAATCCTTGACTTTAGTCTAAACACTACTTAGCAACAACTGAAAACATCAGTGTTATCAACATTCTTCGCATACTGAACTCAAAACATAGCACCGCACCAGCTGAAACTAGGACAGTATCTACCCCTTATTCTATACCACTGACGTCATGCTCAGTTCCCATACCTTTAGTTACATCCTGGTCAATCATTATCACCTTTTCCATCCCTTTGAGACATATGAACAATGAGAGAGAGAGAGAGAGATAGATATGTATACACACACAGAGATATCATTCCTTTAGTTTATGGGTCGTGTTCATAAAATGTTCGTTGAGTTCATTTAGTTCCCAACTATGGGCTCCATCTGTCATACCAGTCTTTCTGGGCAGGAGGGATGGTGCAAAGTCCTCTCAGTCAGCAGAGCAGAATTGGGCTTCAGTGCGGTGTGACGAGCAGGTGACATTGGACGCAGCAGGAGGATGGTGTGCACCGTTGGATTGTTGCATGCTGGAGTCAGTTCTGGTTCCATCACTACTGCGCTTCGCTCAGTTTTATCACAGTTCTTTCTTGCTTGATCTAAGTGGTTCTAACTGCAGTACTATGGATATAGCATATAACAATTATAGTAAAGATGATATACAGTAGCAGGGTTATATAGCAACTAATATCATACAGTTCAATTCTGGCTATTCTCACCTAAAATCAAATCCCCTTGAGGCACACATCGGACTTCCCCATCTTCTCACATCACCCACCAAGTGCACCCAGGCCCTTGAGCAAAGGCAATCCCACAAATGGGTTTACCTTTGCCTGAGGCAGGAGTAACCCAGACTGTCTTCCCTAACATATTTTTTATGTGCACTACAGGGACTTTATCCCCTTCTACAGTATGTAAAAATTCTGACTGGGCAGGGCCACCCCGATTGGCAGATCCTCTGGTGTTGACTAACCAGGTGGCTCTTGCTAAATGTGTATCCCAATGTTTGAAAGTTCCACCCCCCATTGCTTTCAATGTAGTCTTTAACAGTCCATTGTATCATTTGATTTTCCCAGAGGCTGGTGCATGATAGGGGATATGATACACCCACTCAATGCCATGCTCTTTGGCCCAGGTGTCTATGAGGTTGTTTCGGAAGTGAGTCCCGTTGTCTGACTCAATTCTTTCTGGGGTGCCATGTCACCACAAGACCTGCTTTTCAAGGCCCAGGATAGTGTTCCGGGCAGTGGCATGGGGTACAGAATATGTTTCCAGCCATCCAGTGGTTGCTTCCACCATTGTAAGGACATAGCGCTTGCCTTGGAGGGTTTCTGGGAGTGTGATATAGTCAATCTGCCAGGCTTCCCCATATTTATATTTCAGCCATCACCCTCCATACCACAGGGGCTTTAACCGCTTGGCTTGCTTAATTGCAGCACATGTTTCACATTCATGGATAACCTGTGCGATAGTGTCCATGGTCAAGTCCACCCCTCGATCAGGAGCCCATCTATATGTTGCATCTCTTCCCTGATGGCCTAAAGTATTATGGGCCCGCTGAGCCATAAATAGCTCACCCTTATGTTGCCAGTCCAGGTCCACCTGAGCCACTTCAATCTTGGCAGCCTGATCAACCTGTTGGTTATTCTCATGTTCTTCAGTGGCCCAACTCTTGGGTATGTGAGCATCTACGTGACATACTTTTACAACCAGATTCTCTAGCCAGGACGCAATATCTTGCCACAATGCAGCAGCCCAAATGGCTTTACCTCTGTGCTGCCAGTTGCTCTTCTTCCATTGCTGTAGCCACCCCCATAGGGCATTTGCCACCATCCATGAGTCAGTATAGAGATAGAGCACTGGCCACTTCTCTCTTTCAGCAATATCTAACACTAACTGGATGGCTTTCACCTCTGCAGACTGACTCGATTCACCTTCTCCTTCAGCAGTTTCTGCCACTTGTCGTGTAGGACTCCATACAGCAGCCTTCCACCTCTGATGCTTTCCCACAATGCGACAGGACCCATCAGTGAACAGGGCATATTGCCTCTCATTTTCTGACAGTTTATTATATAGCGGGGCCTCTTCAGCCCGTGTCACCTCCTCCTCTGGCAACATTCCAAAATCTTTTCCTTCTGGCCAGTCCGTGATCACTTCCAAAATTCCTGGGCGACTGGGGTTTCCTATGCGAGCCCATTGTGTGATCAGTGCAATCCACTTACTCCATGTGGCATCACTTGCATGATGTGGAGAGGAGACTTTCCCTTTGAACATCCAGCCCAGCACTGGCAGTCGGGGTGCTAAGAGGAGCTGTGTTTCAGTACTGTCGTGGTTTAACCCCAGCCAGTAACTAAGCACCACGCAGCCGCTCACTCACTTCCCCCCGCCACCCAGTGGGATGGGGGAGAAAATCAGGAAAAGATCTAAAACTCGTGGGTTGAGATAAGAATGGTTTAATAGAACAGAAGAAACTAATAACGATAATGATAACACTAATAAAATGACAACAGTAATAATAAAAGGATTGGAATGTACAAATGATGTGCAGTGCAATTGCTCACCACCCGCCGACCGACACCCAGCTAGTCCCTGAGTGGCGATTCTTCGCCCCCACTCCCCAGTTCCTATACTAGATGGGACGTCACATGGTATGGAATACCCTGTTGGCCAGTTTGGGTCAGCTGCCCTGACTGTGTCCTGTGCCAACTTCTTGTGCCCCTCCAGCTTTCTCGCTGGCTGGGCATGAGAAGCTGAAAAATCCTTGACTTTAGTCTAAACACTACTTAGCAACAACTGAAAACATCAGTGTTATCAACATTCTTATACTGAACTCAAAACATAGCACTGTACCAGCTACTAGGAAGACAGTTAACTCTATCCCAGCTGAATCCAGGACAAGTACCAACCACTTCTGAGGCAGCTCGAACTCCTTCATACGCTGCCAACATCTCTTTTTCAGTTGGCGTATAGCGTGCCTCGGATCCTCAATATCCTCGACTCCAAAACCCCAGGGGTCGGCCTCGGGTCTCCCCAGGTGTTTTCTGCCAGAGATTACAGGTAGGACCATTCTCTCCAGCTGCAGTATAGAGCACATTTTTAACGTTTTGTCCTGCCTGGACTGGCCCAAGGGCTACTGCATGAACAATCTCCCGCTTAATTTGTTCAAAGGCTTGTTGTTTTTCAGGGCCCCATTCAAAATCGTTCTTCTTCCGGGTCACTTGATGGAGAGGGCTTACAATCAGACTGTAATTTGGAATATGCATTCTCCAAAACCCCATGACACCTAAGAAGGCCTGTGTTTCCTTTTTATTAGTCGGTGGGGACATAGCTGCTATTTTGTTGATCACATCCATTGGGATCTGATGACGTCCATCTTGCCATTTTATTCCTAAAAACTGGATCTCCTGTGCAGGTCCCTTGACCTTACTTTCTTTTATGGCAAAACTGGCTTTCAGAAGGATTTGGATTATTTTCTTCCCTTTCTCAAAGACTTCTTCTGCCATGTTGCCCCATACGATGATGTCATCAATGTATTGCAGGTGTTCTGGAGCTTCACCTTTTTCCAGTGCAGTCTGGATTAGTCCACGGCAAACGTTGGGGCTGTGTTTCCACCCCTGGGGCAATCGATTCCAAGTGTATTGGACACCCCTCCAAGTAAAGGCAAATTGTGGACGACACTCTGCTGCCAGAGGGACTGAGAAAAACGCATTAGCAATGTCAATTGTGGCATACCACTTGGCTGCCTTTGACTCTAGTTCTTATTGAAGTTCTAGCATATCTGGAACGGCAGCACTCAGCGGTGGCGTAACTTCATTCAGGCCACGATAGTCAACTGTTAGTCTCCACTCCCCATTAGACTTTCGCACTGGCCATATGGGACTATTAAAAGGTGAGCGAGTTTTGCTGATCACTCCTTGGCTCTCCAGTCGACAAATCAACTTGTGGATGGGAATCAGAGAGTCTCGGTTGGTGCGATATTGCTGCCGGTGCAGCATCGAGGTTGCAATTGGCACTTGTTGTTCCTCAACCCTCAGGAACCCCACAATCGAAGGGTCTTGAGAGAGGCCGGGCAGGGTAGACAGCTGTTCCGTGCCCTCCATCTCCAAGGCAGCTATACCAAAAGCCCATCGATACCCCTTTCGGGCCTTAAAATACCCTCTCCTGAGATAGTCTATGCCAAGGATGCACGGAGCCTCTGGACCAGTCACAATGGGGTGTTTCTGCAATTCATTCCCAGTTAGGCTTACTTCAGCTTCCAATACAGTTAACTCTTGGGATCCCCCTGTCACACCAGAAATACAAATGGGTTCTGCCCCTTTATAACTTGATGGCATTAGAGTACACTGTGCGCCGGTGTCTACTAGAGCCTTATACTCCTGTGGGTCTAACGTGCCAGGCCTACGAATCCACACAGTCCAACAGACCCGGTTATCCCTTTCCTCCACCTGGCTGGAGGCAGGGCCCCTCTAATTCTGGTCAGAGTATCCAGTATTCACTTCTCGTAAAATTGGCTCAGGAGTCCCTTCAAGAGGATCAGAAATAAGATCAGCCCTTCTACTCTGTTTGGAAACCGGAGTGGCATTTTTCCTGGTAGAATCCCCTTTTGTGGTGGTTTTTCCTCGCAACTCACATACCCGTGCATTTAGGACCGAGGTAGGTTTTCCATCCCATTTCCTCATGTCCTCTCCATGATCACATAGGTAAAACCACAGGGCACCTCGCGGTGTGTACCTTCTATATTCTCTCTCTTGGGCAGAGGAACTCTCACTCCTAATAGCTGAGACATTGGTCCTTACAGCTGGGGAGTAGGACATATCTTATTTGAATTGCTAGAAATCCTCGGACAGCTTCTCCACAGCCGAAATGCAGGCTTGTAGGGAGGAGGAGAGATCTTCTTCGTATTGACGGAGTTGGCGAGCCACTTCATCCACTGTCGGTGCCTCTTCGTCTTTCCAAGTCATCATTGCCAGTGAGTTGGCATAGGACGATGGTGCGCTCTGTACAAACTTCTGCCACATGGGTCGTGCATTGGACTTCGTCTGGATCTTTGGGTAATTGTGGGTTGTCTGAGTCATAGTGAATCGTCTCTAGCACAGCTAATTCCCTCAGATATTGGATACCTTTTTCCATGGTGGTCCACTTGCTTGATTGACATATAACATCTTCCTTAAAGGGGTACCTTTCCTTCACACTTGACAGGAGTCGCCTCCAGAGGCTGATGGCTTGTGTCCCTCTTCCAATTGCCTTGTCAATGCCACCTTCCCTGGCAAGCGATCCCAGCTGCTTGGCTTCCCTACCTTCTAATTCCAAGCTATTAGCCCCATTGTCCCAGCATCGGAGGAGCCAGGTGATAATATGCTCACCTATACGGCGGCCAAAATCTTTTCGCATATCCCGCAGCTCACTCAAGGATAGGGACCGGGTTATTACCTCTGGTTCTGCCTCTTCCTCCTGTTCCCGTGATGACCCTGGTTCGCCTTCATCCTTCGCTAAGCGAACTGATTTTTTTGTATATTTCTTTTTCTGTACGGGGGCAACTGATACTGGTGCAGGTTGGTCCACTGGTTCAGTTGCAGTACCGCTCGCCGGGTCTTGGATAACCGCAGTGTCTGTTGCCAAGGTTTGGGTAGCTGCTGTGCTCGTTGCTGGGGCTGGAGGGACCTCAGTGCCCGTTGCCGAGGTTTGGGTAGCTGCCGTGCTCATTGCCGAGGCTGGAGGGGCTGCAGTGCCTGTCGCTGAGGTTTGGATAGCCACAGTGCTCATCGTTTTGTTGTTAGGTCCAGAGACCTTCTCTTCCCCTTGAGGGTACTGAGTGGTGTCGAACAGGGCTCGATAGGCATGGGCCAGGCCCCAGCACGTTGCAGTAATTTGTATCTCTCTGGAGCTGCCGGGGTGACAGCATACCTTTTCCAAATATTTTACTAGTTCTTCTGGATTCTGCACTTGTTCAGGGGTGAATTTCCAAAACACTGGAGGTGCCCACTTTTCTAGGTACTTGCCCATACTACCCCACACACCCTGCCACTCATAATTATCCAGCCTTGGGGCAGATCTCTGGGTGATTTTCTTAAATAGTTGTTTAACCTTAAATGAGAGCTGAACCACATTCAGAAGCATGCTAATTCCTAGCAGTAGGGCTAGGACCGTGCTGGTCCCAACATCCCAAGAGTATTCAAATTTTTCAAAATTCTCAAACACCATTGTAACTGGACTGAAGGAGAAAGGAGAGGGGAAGAAAGGTATCCCACCCATAGACTGGTTTTCCAAGGAGGAAAGGTAAATGGTATAATTATTAATAGTTTCCCACAGATGGCTTCCACAGTATAAAGGTGACAATGCTGGGTGCAAGTACCGAATTAATCCCACAGCCGACGACTTTATCATACCATAAACCAGTGTTATACAATACATCAAAGCGAAAACCTTAATCCACCTCCCACGGATGATAAGCAGCAGAAGAGGGACTACATACAGCAAGCGAGGTGATACATAACAGAACTTTAAAAACCAGAGCAACAACTCTAAGAACACATAAATCAACATAATGACCAGCAACTATTAGACCGATATAATGAATGCTTATAACAAATTTGTTTTAACAAGCTCTGGTCAGGTTTGTCGTTATCTCAACCCTTCGTGCCCCACGTTGGGCGCCAAAAAGGACTGTCGTGGTTTAACCCCAGCCAGCAACTAAACACCACGCAGCCGCTCACTCACTCCCCCCCACCCAGTGGGATGGGGGAGAAAATCGGGAGAAGAAGCAAAACCCGTGGGTTGAGATAAGAACGGTTTAATAGAACAGAAAAGAAGAAACTAATAATGATAATGATAACACTAATAAAATGACAACAGCAATAATGAAAGGATTGGAATGTACAAATGATACGCAGTGCAATTGCTCACCACCCGCCGACCGACACCCAGCCAGTCCCCCGAGCGGCGAATCCCTGCCCCCCACTTCCCCGTTTCTGTACTGGATGGGACGTCACATGGTATGGAATACACCGTTGGCCAGTTTGGGTCAGGTGCCCTGGCTGTGTCCTGTGCCAACTTCTTGTGCCCCTCCAGCTTTCTCACTGGCTGGGCATGAGAAGCTGAAAAATCCTTGACATTAGTCTAAACACTACTGAGCAACAACTGAAAACATCAGTGTTATCAACATTCTTCGCTCTGAACTCAAAACATAGCACTGTACCAGCTACTAGGAAGACAGTTAACTCTATCCCAGCTGAAACCAGGACAAGGAGGAATGTAGGGATTATTTTGCCTTCGAGTGGGAAGACCCAGACACTCATAGGAGACAGCAGTTAAGGTGGACTGTACTTCCCCAAGGGTTTACGGAATCCCCAAACTTATTTGGACAAGCCCTAGAAAGGATTCTATGGGAATACCGGCTGCAAGATGGGGTCGTGCTAGTACGGTATGTGGATGACTTATTGTTGGCAGGAGAAAATCAAGAGACAGTCAGAAAAGAAAGCATATGGTTGTTAAATTTCTTGAGCCTTCAAGGCCTCAAAATATCACGGTCGAAACTACAGTTTGTGGAAGAGGAGGTAAAATATTTAGGACACTGGATAAGCAAGGGGACTAAGAAGTTAGACCCCGAACGAGTAAATGGAATTTTATCACTGAAAGCCCCGAGGAATAAACGACAGATTAGACAATTGTTGGGGCTATTTGGGTATTGTAGGCAGTGGATTGAGAACTTTAGTGCGAAAGTGCGATTTTTGTATCAAAAGTTAACTATGGATGGATTGCTTAAATGGACCCAAGAGGATGAGGAGAGATTAGAGAGTCTTAAAGCTGATCTAGTTAACGCCCCTGTCTTGAGTTTGCCTGATGTGAAGAGACCCTTTTATTTATTTGTGGCCACTGAGGAGGGGACAGCATACGGGGTTTTGACCCAGGAGTGGGCAAGGAAAAAGAAACCCGTAGGGTATATTTCCAAATTATTAGACCCCGTCAGTAGAGGGTGGCCCACCTGTTTACAGGCAGTCGTTGCTGTAGCCCTGATCGTGGAAGAAGTGAATAAGGTAACATTTGGAAGTGAATTAAGGGTGTTCTCTCCCCATAATATTCGAGGGGTTCTCCAACAAAAGGCTGAAAAATGGATCACCGATGCCAGGCTTTTAAAATATGAGGGGATCCTAATCCATTCCCCTAAATTGGAGATCGGAACAACAAGCTTGCAGAACCCGGCACAGTTTTTGTATGGGGGTCCTGAAGAGGAGCTAACACATAATTGCCTCCAAACCATTGAAGAACAAACAAAAATTAGGCCAGATCTAGAAGAAGTAGAATTGGGAGAGGGAGAGAAGTTATTTGCTGATGGATCATCTCGAGTAATAGCAGGAAAAAGAAAGTCAGGGTATGCAATTGTAGATGGGGAAAGCCTAAAAGTAAAGGAATCTGGGCCTCTCAGCCCTAGTTGGTCAGCGCAGGCCTGTGAGTTGTACGCAATATTTAGGGCATTGGAACTTTTAAAGGGCAAAAAGGGAACGGTATATACTGATTTGAAATATGCATATGGAGTAGTACACACGTTTGGAAAAATTTGGGAGGAACGGGGACTTATTAATTCCCAAGGAAAGGGTTTAATCCATGAGGAGCTAATTGTTAAAATCCTATGGGCACTTAGGGGGCCCGAGAGGATTGCGGTAGTACATGTTAGGGGACATCAAAGGGGAACATCTCCTGAAATTCGGGGGAATAACCTGGCTGACCAAGAGGCCAAGACAGCAGCATTGCTGACTATAACGGTCACCCCACTGGCAAACGAAAAATCGTCAAAAATCCTAAACCCACAATTTAGTAAACCAGAAATGTACAAATTAAAGGAGATGGGAGTAATAGAAAAAGGGGGTAATTGGGAATTACCTGATGGGAGGCAAGTATTACCAAAAGCATTAACATGGAAAATAATGAAGAGCATGCACTTAAAGACCCATTGGGGTGTTCAAGCATTAGTTGATCAGTTTGCAATTAAATATATGTGTATTGGAGTTTATAATGTGGCTAAGGGAATTGTACAGGGATGTTTGACGTGTCAGAAAATTAATAAACAACATCTTAGAGAACAAGTACCAGGAGGACGGGAGTTAGCACACCGACCATTTGCTAAGATACAGATTGACTTTACTGATCTCCCCAAAGTGGGACGGTACAAACACCTACTGGTATTAGTGGACCACCTCACCCATTATGTAGAAGCATTCCCTACTGCTAGGGCCACTGCCAATACAGTAGTGAAAGTACTTTTAGAACATATTATACCCCGATATGGGAATATTGAAACTATTGACTCAGATCGAGGCCCCCATTTTGTTTCCAAGGTGGTAAGAGAAGCTCTGGCCCCCTTTGGAATTAAATGGGAATTCCATACCCCCTGGCATCCCCAAAGCTCTGGCAAGGTAGAATGGATGAATGGTGAAATTAAGAAACAGTTGACTAAATTAATGATAGAAACCAAAATGTCATGGGTAAAGTGTTTACCAATTGCATTGTTAAACATTCGAACTCAGCCCCGGACAGATACAGGAATTTCCCCATTTGAAATGTTGTATGGCATGCCTTATGATATGGAGTGTCCAGCCGACTACCCCACTTCAGATGAAGAGAATATTAACCCATATATAATTCAGCTAATGAAAAGAAGGGAAAAATTGTGGAAGAAAGGGATGGTAGTACAGAGACCACCCCTAGATATATCCATACATTCGGTAAAGCCAGGTGATATGATATTGATCAGAGCCTGGAAAGAATCCTCTCTCATTCCTAGGTGGGAGGGGCCCTTTCTTGTTTTACTTACCACAGAAACTGCTATCCGGACTGCAGAACGAGGATGGACGCATGCCTCGCGAATTAAAGGACCTTTACCCAGAGATCAGTGGGAAATAGCAAAGACTTCAGAGGACTTGAAACTAGTGATAAGGAAGAAAAGGAGCTGCATGAGTGAATGAATCCTTTTGGAAGAACGGTAAAACCTAATTTATATCAGTAGTTCCAGGTATCACCTGGAGATGATCTACAGGTGGTGAATTTTGCTCCTTGGCGTACAGAACGGATACCTCATCAAACCGGCGGAGCTGGTATATACAAACTAGCAGGAACCCCTCGGTACTTACCTTTTTGTTGTGAAGTAGAGACTAAAATCCCTACGACATCGGAGTATCTTGACGGGATTTCGTGTTTAAAGCATCATAACCACAACCATTGGAGTTGGGTGTTTCGTAACTGTGTAAAGTGCGGTGAGAAATGGTATTGTAGTCCCAGTAGGAGATTTTATTATTGTATGGAATGTCGAGAGCATCAATTCCCCAATAGGAACCAGTTGGACAAAATAGACATCGGGAAATTACTTTGTGGGAGGGAATTATTAGTGCCTGAAACCTGGGAAGTATATGAGAAAGATTGGTCCAGAACTATAAAACAGTGTGCTATTAGATTTACGTGGAAACAAACTAAACGTGCCACTAAGACGGCTTCTGCTCTTAAATAAAAAATTGTACAGGGAATGCTGGTGGACACACTGTAAGAACAGCCACCCATCTAGGGATGGCTGTGCACAGTGTACCCAAAGGAGAAGGGGACCAAAATACAGCCTCCTCAAAGGGTGGGGGAGTAACTGCGGGAAGTCCCTAACAAACCCAGAGCTCCTATAACCCTGAATCCTACGAGTGTCTTGTCATTTCCCAGGCAATATAAAATATCCTGCACGAGTTCCCGAGGAGGAGCTAAGCCCCGTAAGGGCTTTGTAAGTGGAAAACACGCCCCTGAGAAGTACTACTGCTGCCGAGATGATGAAAAACCTCGCTGCTCCAGGCACCGGAGTAGGCGAAGTAGGCAGAGGCGTACGGAAAAGGGAGCGTGAGTACAACGTGAGACCATCGGCAGGTAATAGCGGGGAACAGACACTTCGAGGGGAAGGATGGACTCTGGGAGTCCGGCTGGGCATATTCTGGCAGAGAGAAAATCAAGAATTGACGTTGACACCTATTGGTGCTCCTCGGGGAACCCCACCAGCAATCCGTGTCTGGATGATATTATTATGGTATCTACCTATGGTATGTGGGAACATCCACCATCAACCCTTCAAATGGTCTTTAATACAACCAGATCGATCAAAGGTATTGCAAACTGTTACTACCCCTGGATCTCCGTCCTTTAATGTGACAATATGCAGTATGCTAGGGCATGTGTCTCCCTATTCCTGTGGTAAAGAGAAGTTAGGGATTAAGCCAGCCATTTATATGTGCCCGCTTTCGAACCCAGGCCGTTCATATTGCAATTACCCTGGGCACTATTATTGTGCATATTGGGGTTGTGAGACTATAGCTACTGGATGGAGAGTTGGGAATCCTGATTTATTTTTAGACGTAAAATGGAGTCCACAAGGATGTAAACTTCCCTCTTATGCTCATGACGGGGAACCATTAGGAGGAAAATACAAATCGAATTGTACCAGCTTGAATATGACTATCAGACAGCCTGAGAATTCAGGATGGTTGCATGGGAAGATGTGGGGAATAAGAATATGGGAAACAGGGATGGATCGAGGAGGGTTCATCCAAATAAGAAAAGAAAATCCCTTCCCACATACTTCAGATGTCGGACCAAATCCGGTCCTGGTAGAGGAAGGTGGAAGTAACAGTATTGTACATACTGTTACAATCTCTCCTAACATCAACGTCACTGAAAATAGCATCCCGGGCGTATCAGTAAAAATCAAACCCTCGACTCTTGCACCCAAAGTCAGCGTCAGCCCATTGTGGAATATGCTTCAAGCCAGTTATCAGGTACTGAATACCACCTACCCTAATATAACTGAACATTGTTGGTTATGTTATGACATTCAGCCACCCTTTTATGAAGCTATTGGGGTGGACAGTAGATTTAAGAAAGCCAACGGAACAAATCCAGCTCAGTGCTTGTGGAATAAGGAATCTGAACGTAAGCAAGGGATAACAATGTCCCAAGTATCGGGAAAAGGAAAGTGTATAGGAAATGTCCCAAGACAAACGACACCTATGTAACACAACTCGCAAATCAGGAGAAATAACAGCTGAATGGTTAATTCCTGCAGATAATACTAAGTGGATTTGTTCCCAAACTGGGGTTACACCTTGTATATCCCTAAAGGTCTTTAATTGGACAACTGAATATTGTATACAAGTAGCTGTGATACCTAGGCTTATTTACCATCCCGAAGATTTCATTTATGACTATCAAACTACTCAGACCCATCATATACAAAAGCGTGAGCCCTTTACAGCCCTCACGGTGGCAACACTCCTGGCAGTCGGAGCTGCTGGAGCTGGTACAGGAATAACCTCCCTCGTACAACAAAATCAAAAATTTCAATCTTTAAGGGTAGCAGTCGACGAAGATTTAGCCAGGATAGAAAAGGCCATGACAGCCCTGGAACAGTCTGTTAGGTCTTTATCAGAAGTAGTATTACAAAACAGACGGGGCTTAGACCTAATGTTCATGCAACAGGGGGGGTTATGTGCAGCCCTACGGGAGGAGTGTTGTGTATATGTTGACCATACTGGGGTAGTTAGAGATACCATGGCCAAGCTACGAGAGGGGTTAGAAAAACGAAAAAAAGACTGGGAATCACAACAGAGCTGGTATGAGTCTATGTTTAATTATTCACCCTGGTTAACCACCCTATTGTCGACTATTGCAGGACCTCTTATTTTATTAATCTTATTTTTGACTTTTGGGCCATGCATTTTCAATAGGTTAATCGCTATTGTTAAGGGATGCTTAGAAACTGCACACTTAATACTGCTACGGAAGCAATACGAACAAATCAGGGACGGAGGAATTACTCCTATCCTCGGGCGGGCAAAAGAAGCATTGGATCGATTTAATGAACAAAATCAGGATAAAATAGAAAAGGGGGGATTGTAATGAACTGGTTAATTTTGTTCATGAAATCACATGTGGGGGTAGAGACATTCCTCGCTTATCTAAAACCACAGTATCCAGTTAAGTACCGATGATTAACGAAAGACGTTCCACCTAACAAACAAATGACGGCCCAAACGCACACACAATGCAGAAGATACCAGCCGCCACCTGAAGGCAGATTACGACCACCTAGCAACTGACAGCACAAACGCACACACAATGCAGAAGATACCAGCCGTCACGTAGACAGAAACTAGAAACTGTATAAATAAAGGAACTCTTCCCCATTTTCGGCGCGAGCCTTTGGCGGAGCACTGTCTCCCCGGCCGCCCAGTGCTGTTTTGCTCTCTTATCGCTTGCTAATAAATTCGATCTTGTCATTTAATACAAATTGGCTCCTCCAATTTGTCACGAGCGTCTATAACAGACTCGACTTGGGGAAAATTAATTTAATTTATTACCAATCAAATCAGAGTAGGATAATGAGAAATAAAACCAAATCTTAAAACACCTTCCCCCCACCCTTCCCTTCTTCCCAGGCTCAACTCTACTCCCAAATTCTCTACCTCCTCTCCCCCGAGCAGCGCAGGGGAATGGGGAATGGGTGTTGCGGTCAGTTCATTACACATTGTCTCTGCCTCTCCTTCCTCCTCAGGCGCAGGACTCCTCACACTCTTCCCCTGCTCCGGCATGGGGTCCCTCCCACGGGAGACAGTCCTCCATGAACTTCTCCAATGTGAGTCCTTTCCACAGGCTGCAGTTCTTTACGAACTGCTCCAGCGTGGGCCCCTTCCACGGCGTGCAGTCCTTCAGGAGCACACTGCTCCAGCGTGGGTCCCCCACAGGGTCACAAGTCCTGCCAGAGAACCTGCTCCAGCATGGGCTCCTCTTTTCACAGGGTTACAGGTCCTGCCAGGAGCCTGCTCCAGCGCGGGGTTCCCACGGGGTCACAGCCTCCTTCAGGAACCCACCTGCTCCGGCGTGGGGTCCTCCATGGGCTGCAGGTGGATATCTGCTCCACCGTGGACCTCCATGGGCTGCAGGGGACAGCCTGCCTCACCATGGTCTTCACCATGGGCTGCAGGGGAATCTCTGCTCCAGCGCCTGGAGCACCTCCTCCCCCTCCTTCTTCACTGACCTTGGTGTCTGCAGAGTTCTCGCTCACATATTCTCTCTCCTGTTGTTCCTCCCCAGTTGTTTTTTTTCTCCTTCTTCAATATGTTATCACAGAGGTGCTACCACCATCACTGATTGGCTCAGCCTTGGCCAGCGGCGGTTCCATCTTGGAGCTGGCTGATATTGGCTCTACTGGACATAGGGGAATGTCGTGGTTTAACCCCAGCCAGCAACTAAGCACCACGCAGCCGCTCATTCACTTCCCCCCCACCCAGTGGGATTGGGGAGAAAATCGGGAAAAAAGAAGCAAAACCCGCGGGTTGAGATAAGAACAGTTTAATAGAACAGAAAAGGAGAAACTAATAATGATAATGATAACACTAATAAAATGACAACAGCAATAATGAAAGGATTGGAATGTACAAATGATGCGCAGTGCAATTGCTCACCACCCGCTGACCGACACCCAGCTAGTCCCCGAGAGGATATTCCCTGCCCCCACTTCCCAGTTCCTATACTAGATGGGACATCACATGGTATGGAATACCCTGTTGGCCAGTTTGGGTCAGGTGCCCTGGCTGTGTCCTGTGCCAACTTCTTGTGCCCCTCCAGCTTTCTCGCTGGCTGGGCATGAGAAGCTGAAAAATCCTTGACTTTAGAGTAAACACTACTTAGCAACAACTGAAAACATCAGTGTTATCAACATTCTTCACATACTGAACTCAAAACATAGCACTGTACCAGCTACTAGGAAGACAGTTAACTCTATCCCAGCTGAAACTAGGACAGGGAAGCTTCTAGCAGCTTCTCACAGAAGCCACCCCTGTAGCCCCCTCACTACCTAATCCTTGCCACACAAACCCAAACTAACAATATATACATATATATATAAAAAGGAATGTACAAATATGTATATATATTTTATTTATTTATACATAGATACATTTTATATATATACATATATGTGTATATAGAATTTAAATCTATATATATTGGTAAAGGAATAGGTATAAAGTGAATAAAGCATTCTTTAAAAAGAGCTAACGCAATGAATAATTAAAGTTTAAATGTGAATAGAAAATAATTAAACAAAGATAAAAGGCCAGGTCCCCCCTTTATAAGGCTGCAGAACAAGCCCTAATATGTTTGGGTTGAGGGGGACTTCAAGAGGATGGAGGGGTGCCAAAAGGGTGGTAGGGCATTGACAAGTTGGAACACATCCATGGGTTATGGACCTCTCCTAGGAGGCCTACCAAGTGGCTCCCTGCACAAACCCTGTCACATGTACACAAAAGACCAATCCTGTGAGCCGGACTGAGAGGCTCCTGCATCCGGGCCCAGCCTGACAGGATGACCATGTTATATTACTGGAGCAGACTTTGGGCTTAGCACAGTGTTGCAAGGCACAGGCAACACTGGCTGAAAAAAATGGAAAACCAGCATAAAACTCCAACTTCAGAAGGATATGTGTGGGGACAATAAGGAAAAGATGCTAAGGGGAGCCCCCAAAAGACCACTTAAACCAGAAGAACTGGCCAATGGGCCTGTGAACCATAAACTGGATTTCGAGGTGAATGTCACACAGAGAAGGCAGGTGGTGGTGGAGTAGCTTCCATTGCCCATGGTTGTGGGGGATCTTACAGCTATTTGTAAGACCATTCTGGGGTGCAGACTGGTGCTATATGTGTTTGCTTGTCCTTAGGCCAATGCTGCAAAGAAGAGGTAGGAGACCAAGCATGCAATCAAGACTGTCCTGTTAGACAATGATTACCGCAAAAGCAGCAAAATAGAAAAAGCTGTTACAACAATGACTGCTAATTATGAAAACTAAATGAACTTTGCATCACTGTAATCATCTTGTTGTCAAGGGGTTACAGGTGACCACAAGGACCCTTATATGCAAACTGTTTTTCCAAACATGGTTGGGCAGTGAACATGTCTCCCACTAGGGTAGAAGATGACCCCCTGGAAGGGACTTCCTGGTTACTGCAGCCCCCTGCAGAGCAAGAGGCTGTCGAACACAATGAGGATGTTTCCCAGGGGAGGCCACCCTCTATACTCCCAAGGCTTGAAGGGGCATATGAAATCTCAGCTTTACCCTCACCCTCAAATGTAGCAGGGGTGGAGGAGGCAGTGGACTGCCCCATGGCTTCCATGGAGCATGTGTGGCAGTGGGGCTAGGCGATATGTAGAAGAATACAGGTCTATTAATCTAGATCAGGTATCACTACATTAAGCTTACAAAATATTTGTTCAGGGTATAGAGCAAATTTTTGATCATTTACACCAGCTGTTTGAACCTGGTGATTATGCTCAGCTCCATCTTCAAGCTGTCAGTATCCATGACTTCTATTCTCCCACTATTAAAGAATATGAACATTGCAACATTTTTAGACAGAGTCAGTACTCTCCTGCAAAGTAAGAGAGAACTGTGTTTTGATCAGACTTTTTGCCTGGATGTCATTATTGTAAAAGCCGTTAGGGGTGGGGTACACTGAACCCTGCAGTCTATCCCCCATTCCAAAATTATAGACAAAAAGTGGAGCTATTTAATTGATCTAAATAACAGCGACAATAATCTCTGTTTTGCTGGGAGTGTTGCAGTGCTTACAGCTGTGAGGGATCTGACAGATGCAGAACTGTTAAGCAGAGCAGAAGAGCTACATGACATGTCATGTTGAGTGACATCCCCTTGTTTGAGGATCTGCTACATGTTAATATAAGCATCATCCTCCTATCTGAGTGGAAAAAGGGATGGGGGATTTTTAAGCCAAATGACAGTCTTAGATACTCCAAGACCTGTTTCCTCTTTTTACATGATGAACATAATTATGGTGTTAAGGATGTCAGGATATCTCAGAAAAGACTGTAATATTTCCCAAAGCTGTCTAGAATTCATCTTGAAGAGAAATAAAACAGCAAACACTGAAATGTGGCAGGCCTGGCAGATGAAGCTGTGTGGTTGAGAACCTGTCATGAGTAAGCTCCATTATAGGCTTTGGAGCCTCAGAGTTGAATAGTTTTTCAGACAGAAAATTATTCTTCAGCTGCTGGAAGTTATTCTAGCTACAATCCAGACTTTGGTGATATCCTCACATTCTGCAACTTTATCTATCATCTCCAGTGCTGACTGCTAGGTTACTTCCTCAACAAAGCTAACCACCCATGCATCATTTTTTTACAGACTTCTCTTCAACCAGCTGTGGCTTTCATTTGCCCTCTTTATACTTTTCTTTCAAGAGTGTTGATCTGTTCTACTCAGTCATAACCTGTTTTGCCACCTGAGTTTCTCCTATGTTGAAAAAATTATATGATGGCATTAACATCAATTTGATCACACTGCTTGTCTGTCTCACAATTTTTGTCTGCCTTGTCTGTTTAGTTTTTAAGCTTTTCCAGGCACTGATTATGTATTTACATGGTGCTTAGAACAATGGGGCCAGCACTGACTGATGTCCCCAAAAATTGCGTAATGCAAGCAAATTAATAGTAATAATAATAAACATAATCTAAAAAGGCTATTTACACATAAGTTAAATTGCTACCAAGCAGTAATTTTAAAGGCTTTGGAGGCTCTGAACAGTATGATCCCATCCATATAAGAGTGGCTAAACAATTATTTTAATTCTAGCAGTCTCACCATTGCTACTTGGAGCTCCATAACAGATTATTTTTTCCTGTTTCCTTGTCTGAAGGGTAAATATCACTTCCATCTTCAGACATTCCAGAGTCTTCACAGAAGAGCATTCTTAAAAGTGCTAGTGTAACACTGCAGCTAATTTGGGGCCTTATTGAATAATAAGGATGCTGTCAAAACTCTCAAAAGCTTTTGGCAACAGACTTTCAAAAAGGGCATTTGAGAAGGTCACCTTCTCAAAAGTTACGAAGCTATCTTTAATACAAATTTCAAGTTGGATTTAAGTGACTATTTATCTAGCTGGTTTGACTAGCAGGTATTGAACTTTTCTCATGGGTATTTTTACTCTGAATCTAAACTACACACCAAATTACAAATTTAAAGCAGCAGCATTCTGTATTCAGCTGTATATGCAGGTATGGACATCTCCCAGTGTTTTGGGTTTGTGTGGCAGGGTTTTGGTAGTGGGGGAGGGGGCTACAGGGGTGGCTCCTGTGAGAAGCTGCTAGAAGCTTCCCCGGCTCCACGTTGGACCCGCCTCTGGCCAAGGCTGAGACAATCAGCGATGGTGGTAGAGCCTCTGGGATAACATATTTAAGAAGGGAAACCTGCAGTGGGGGAGGGGAGTGGAATGTGAGAGAAACACCTATGCAGACAGCAAGGTCAGTGAAGAAGGAGGGAGAGGAGGTGCGCTGGAGGAGGTGATGATTCTGCAGCCCGTGGTGAGAAGGCAGGCTGTCCCCCTGCAGCCCATGAAGGGTAACAGTGGAGCAGATATCCACCTGCAGCCCATAGACGACCCCACGCTGGGGCAGGTGAATGGCCCGGAAGATGGCTGTGATTCCATGGGAAAGCAGTCCTGAAGGACTGCAGCCCGCATAAAGGACCCACACTGGAGCAGTTCGTGAAGGACTGCGGCCCGTGGGAAGGACTCATGCCAGAGAAGTTCATGGAGAAAAGTCTCCTGTGGGAGGGACCCCACGGTGGAGTAGGGGAAGAGTGAGGAGTCCTCCCCCTGAGGAGGAAGGAGTGGCAGAGACAATGTGTAAAGAACTGACCGCAACCCCCATTCCCTGTCCCCCTGTGCCACCGGGGGGAGGAGGTAGAGAGAACCAGGACAGCCAGAAAGGAGGGAGGGGTGGAGGGAAGGTGTTCTAAGGTTTGGTTTTACTTCTCATTATCCTTGTTTTGATTTGATTTGTAGTAAATTAAATTGGTTTTGTTTCTTCCCCAAGTTGAGCCTGTCTCTTGCCTGTGACCATAATTGGTGAGTGATCCCTCCCTGTCCTTGTCTCGACCCATGAGCTTTTCTTTATATTTTCTCCTCCCCATCCCACCATGGGGGAGGAGTGAGCGAACGGCCTTGTGGTGCTTTGTTGATGGCTGGGCTTAAACCACGACAAAGAGCAGAAATATGGCTGTTCATTAAATCATAAGTGTCCTGGTTTCAGCTGGGATAGAGTTAATTGTCTTCCTAGTAGCTGGTACAGTGCTATGTTTTTGAGTTAGGTATGAGAAGAATGTTGATAACACACTGATGTTTTCAGTTGTTGCTAAGTAATGTTTAGTCTCAAGTCAAGGATTTTTCAGCTTCTCATGCCCAGCCAGCAAGAAGGCTGGAGGGGCACAAGAAGTTGGGAGGGGACACAGCCAGGGCAGCTGACCCAAAGTGGCCAATGGGGTATTCCATACCATGTGACATCACGTCTAGTATATAAACTGGGGGGAGTGGGAGTGGGGTGGATCGCCGCTCAGGGACTAACTGGGCGTTGGTCGGCAGGTGGTGAGCAATTGCACTGTGCATCATTTGTGTATTCCAATCCTTTTATTATTACTATTGTCATTTTATTAGTGTTATCATTATCATTATTAGTTTCTTCTTTTCTGTTCTATTAAACCATTCTTATCTCAACCCACAAGTTTTACTTCTTTTCCCGATTTTCTCCCCCATCCCACTGGGTGGGGGGGAAGTGAGTGAGCAGCTGCGTGGTGCTTAGTTGTTGGCTGGGGTTAAACCACGACAATAAGTTATTATACTCCATAAATAATGAGTGGGAATGAGCGAATAGCAAAAATTTATGTTGAACGCTAATAGCTGGCAAACAACAGACACTGAAAGATCTTTCCAAATGATGTTAAACAATTCTCGATAATGGAGAAATTTATTTGGAAAAAAATCTAGGTCTCTTTGCAGAAAATTCATAAACCAGGTCATACTCCTTAGATTTGTCAAATATATTATATGCTGTGAATATCTCACCCAGCTGCATTCACGATTGTCCTGGGTTCAGCTGGGATAGAGTTAATTTTTACAGGAACCTGGGAGGTGGGTGGGTGGGGCATAGCCGGGGCAGCTGACCTGAACTAGCCAAGGAGCTATTCCATACCATGTGACATCATGCTCAGTATATAATTGGGGAGCGGGCCAGGGGGAGTGTTCTCGACTTTCGGTGGTGGAGCGTCGGGTTCCGGGTGGTGAGCAGTTGCACTGTGCATCACTCTTTTTGTATATTCTTTCATTAGTACCGTTGTTGTTGTTGTAACTTTTTTTTTTTTGTGTTGTCCCAGTAAACTGCCCTTATCTCAACCCTCGAGGTTCCGGTTTTTTTTTCTTTTCTCTCCTCCGTCTCCTCCCTATCCCACCGGAGGGGGGCGGGAGGAGTGAGCGAGCGGCTGCGTGGTCCTTTGTTACCGGCTGGGCTGAAACCACGACAACGATTAAAGTAGGAAGTTAGCTATTCTTGCATGGGTGAAGTGAGAGCTTAATGAATAGCAACAGGAATATTCTTATTCTGCTGTGGAATTGATCTGAAATGTGTGTGTAACCATAATTTATGCAAACAAGCAACAAGATAAGACCATATATATTCATATGTATATGCTCCCTTATTTACAGACTTCACTTTGTTTTGATACATCATGATTTTTTTTCTTTCACAGTCTATAAGAAACTGGTAAATTAAGTGCAGTTCTTTTTTTAGCCATTAGAATGATTTATAATCAGCACTAGTTAAGCAAAAAAAAAAAATTATTCAGTGCTTCTCATTTCTTTTTTTTTTTTTCTTAATAGCTGATTTCTGTTTTGCAAATGAGACAAATTATATAAGTCCCAGAAGACAGGAGTGCAAATTTTAAAGCTCTATTGATTAAACCTTCCCTTTGTAAATATTTCTGTGGTAGGTTGACCCTGGCTGAACGCCAGGTGCCCACCAAAGCTGTTCTATCACTCCCCCCTCCTCAGCTTGACAGGGAAGAGAAAATATAACAAAGGGCTCGTAGGTCGAGATAAGGACAGGAGAGATCACTCACCAATTACCATCATTCGCAAAACAGACTCAACTTGGGGAAAATTAACTCAATTTATTACCAATCAACCAGAGCAGGGTAATGAGAAATAAAACCAAATCTCAGAACACCTTCCCTCCACCCCTCCCTTCTTCCCCAGCACAACTTCACTCCTGGATTCTCTACCTACCCCCCCAGCGGTGCAGGGGGATGGAGAATGGGGTTTATGGTCAGTTCATCACATGTTCTCTGCTGCTTCATCCTCTTCAGGGGCAGGACTCCTCACACTCTTCCCCTGCTCCAGCGTGGGGTCCCTCCCATGGGAGACAGTCCTCCACGAACTTCTCCAATGTGGGTCCTTCCCACGGGCTGCAGTTCTTCATGAACTGCTCCAGCATGGGTCCCTTCCACGGCGTGCAGTCCTTCAGGAGCACACTGCTCCAGCGTGGGTCCCCCACGGGGTCACAAGTCCTGCCAGAATACCTGCTCCAGTGTGGGCTCCTCTCGCCACAGATCTGCAGGTCCTGCCAAGAACCTGCTCCAGCGCGGGGTTCCCACGGGGTCACAGCCTCCTTTGGGCACCCACCTGCTCCGGCGTGGGGTCCTCCACGGGCTGCAGGTGGAGATCTGCTCCACCGTGGACCTCCATGGGCTGCAGGGGACAGCCTGCCTCACTATGGTCTTCACCACGGGCTGCAGGGGAATCTCTGCTCTGGCGCCTGGAGCACCTCCTCCCCCTCCTTCTTCACTGACCTTGGTGTCTGCAGGGTTGTTTCTCTTTACATGTTCTCACTCCTCTCTCCGGCTGCTGTTTCTGTCTCCGCTGCAACTTTTTTTCCTTCTTAAATATGTTATCACAGAGGCGCTACCACTATCACTGATTGGCTCGGCCTTGGCCGGTGGCGGGTCCGTCTTAGAGCCGGCTGGTATTGGCTCTGTCAGACACAGGGGAAGCTTCCAGCAGCTTCTCACAGCAGCCACCCCTGTAACCCCCCCCCCCAGCTACCAAAACCTTGCCACACAAAGCCAATACAATTTCATAGTTCTATAATGTGCAAATGCAGCCATGCACAGAGCAAAGGTTTGCACTTTCCTGTTAGTATACAGAAATGGCATATGACAGCATTTATTATGCTACTTAAGCAATATTTTATAGGAAGACAGATGAGAATGTACTGTCATTGTTATAAATGTCAAGGAGGATTGATACAACACTTTTAAAGTGAAATTTTAATTAAGAAAGGCTATTTTAAATTGTTGCTTTCTTGAAGGAATATAAATCCATTTGTTAATTACAGTTTCAATACCTTTTCTTAGCCCCCTCCCACGATCTGATGCAGATTTGTTGGATGAAAGGGCACTTCTCTCAGTCTTTCAGTTTTCTGTTTTTTTCCAGACAAGTTTCAGTTCTGAAATTGTAACATCCCAATAATTTTCATGATAGATGAGTGGGGAAAGCTTGTAGCGGATTATCAGGCCTATAGTGGCTGCTATATATTCTTCTAGAAATGCAAAATTCCTGGAAATTGCATGTGCTGAGTCCCTGAAGAACTCTGTAGTGGCTTCCATAGAGATTATGACTCAAGAGCCTCTTGGTAAAAACATCATCCAAAAGTAAAATGATTCTCTGAGAATTTAATTAGCTTGCTTTGTTGTTTTTTTCTTGATTAACATGTTATATTTCTAAACACTGATATTTAAATTGATTTTATATTTAAAGGCATTTTCTGAACCATAAACACTACTGCTTCCAACAAGGGAAATCCTGTCCATGATGCCAATTAAGATGTCGCCTCCCAAAATTGGAGCGACTCAGGTTTGTGGATTTCCTTTGTCAGAATTAAGGTGAAATGACACCAGGGGAGTTCAAACAACAATCAACATTTATTCAACCTAGCTAACCTTGCCCAAGTACAAGTGAACTTTATCAATATGAACCTTGCATCATGTCATTAAGCCGCTGTTTGAGAAGGGAGGTGTAGAGAAAGAAGCGGAAAAAGGAACATGAAATGTATCAGAAGGAGAGCCCTCCCATTGAGTCACAAGGTTCAGAGCAGACCCCCTTGCTTTCTGGACCCCTTCTCAAAGAGGAGCCCAGGGGCAGCTAGATCCACTCCTAGTCTCAGACTTGGTCAACAGTTTATGTTTAAAAGGATGAGGTGTAGGGACTGTGGAAAAGAGAGAAGAAAAAGGGGGGGGGGGGGAGAAAGAGAGAGAGACAGAGAAAGAAAGAAGGAAGGAAGAAAAGGGTTTCACCAGTCTTGGGTCCAGCATTGGTCCAGCCAGCCTAGAGATCCAGTTCCAGAGGGCACGCACTGAGAACTCGTTCTCCCTTCTTTTATAGTGTGTTAGTCAGTGGTCTTGACATGCACAGTTCACGTTCCTGGGGTTCTCTGGAATCGGTCGGTGAGCTTTGGGGGGGGTTCATTGGGGAGCTGCCTCTCTTTCCCTGCTGGCATGACCACTTAAGATAGAAGCACAGTCCCATCCTCTGTGGGGCCCCCTCCTCTGGGGGCATACGCTGTGCTCCCTCTCCTGGTCGCTTAAGATAAGGAATTGTGGTTTTGGAAAAGCGCGGTCCCACCCTCCGTGGGGCCCTGTCCTCTGGCCACATTGTCCTGTTCACAAAACTCCAGCATTTTTACAGAGGCCATCTTCTCCACCAAAGTTCTTTAACGAATGTTTGAGACATTGACTATAATTTGTCAGACCATCACAAACAGTCGGGCCCTTCTTCTTTCAAAAGGCTTATCTTAAAAATATTTTTGTTTGAGTGATACTTGTTGGTGTGAACCAAACCCTGGTCTTTTTCCCCTCTAGTAGTAGTTTATAATCTCTGATGTTTTGGAAGAATGAAGACACTGTCTCCATAACATTTCATTATGACACAGTAGCATGAACATTACTGATGATATTCATTTTAAGAACATTATGTTACTCAACCTGCTCCACTACTGTCTGTAAGATGTCCCACAGTCAATAAGCACACAATTTCCTTTAATGACAGATGAATCTATGGAAAAAATGCAGAATTTATGCTCTGAATAGAGGCTTATATGTATGTTTTTCAGTTATATATTTTCTTTTTTATATATATATATCTGAAAGGTAAGCTTTACTTGAAGTGTGACGGACAACTGCTCATCACCTTTTGCCAAAACATAGCCTTGTAATAGTTTAGTAAAATCAAGTCAGGGAAATTAGGAGTAACAAGGAGCCAGTCTGCTTCCACATGAGTCTACATGGGCTTTATTATTGAATTCAATATGTTTAATGTTTGATATTATATACAAAACTCTGACAGATGGCAAGGTTTATTTTTTCAGTATTCATGTTTGTATAGTTAGTTTGCATGATACTTCAGTTTTAGAGAAACTGAAATATAGTTTGGGAAGGCCTTAAGTAATAATTCTTCATTTTCTAATGGTATCTCACATATATTAGGACTCCACCCACTGAATTTTATTATATTTCATAAATTTGTCCATGCTGTCCACAATGATCTGTTGTGCTCTTTTCATACTGGGAATAGAAGAAAGTCTAAAAAAACCTTTCAGTCTCACATATTGCTCACTTTTTTAGCCCTAGACAACTGCTTACAGGAGCCTAATCTCCCAGCGATGAAGTTAAGTACTGCAAAAAGTGTTCAACAACCCAGTCAGATATCAAACATACTACTGTTAAAAGTGAATAAATACCTGAACAGCCATTGCTTTACCAACAAAGCTCAATAAGCCATGATATTGCTGTTTTCCTTAGTTCTGTGAAATCTTTTAAAAATCACTGTATCAATGTAAATTTCTTCTGACATCTCAGTCTTTGGACCCTGCAGGAGGTAGAAATACATGGACGCCTGTAAAGTTGAAAGCAAATGACAGACAACCCTTTATTGCTAAAACACACACATATTTATAATCACATATTCTGCAAAGTCATTGTACATGCTGTATTGGTTTTGTGTGGCAAGGTTTTGGTAGCGGGTGGGGTTACAGGGGTGGCTTCTGTAAGAAGCTGCTGGAAGCTTCCCCTGTGTTCGAGAGAGCCCATACCAGCCGGCTCTAAGACAGACCCGCCGCCGGCCAAGGCCGAGCCAATCAGCGATAGTGGCAACGCCTCTGTGATAACATTTTTAAGAAGGAAAAAAGTTGGGACGGCGGTATTCGGCAGCCGGAGAGAGGAGTGAGAACATGTAAGAGAAACAACCCTGCGGACACCAAGGTCAGTGAAGAAGGAGGGGGAGGAGATGCTCCAGGCGCCGGAGCAGAGATTCCCCTGCAGCCCGTGGTGAAGACCATGGTGAGGCAGGCTGTCCCCCTGCAGTCCATGGAGGTCCACGGTGGAGCAGATCTCCACCTGCAGCCCGTGGAGGACCCCACGCCAGAGCAGGTGGGTTCCCGAAGGAGGCTGTGACCCCGTGGGAACCCCGCGCTGGAGCAGGCTCCTGGCAGGACCTGCGGATCTGTGGAGAGAGGAGCCCACGGAGCAGATTTTCTGGCAGGACTTGTGACCCCGTGGGGGGCCCACGCTGGAGCAGTCTGTGCCTGAAGGACTGCACAGCGTGGAAAGGACCCATGCTGGAGCAGTTCGTGAAGAACTGCAGCCCGTGGGAAGGACCCACATTGGAGAAGTTCGTGGAGGACTGTCTCCCGTGGGTGGGACCCCACGCTGGAGCAGGGGAAGAGTGTGATGAGTCCTCCCCCTGAGGAGGATGAAGCGGCAGAAAATAACGTGTGATGAACTGACCGTAAACCCCATCCCCGTCCCCCTGTGCCGCTGGGGGGTTGGTAGAGAATCCGGGAGTGAAGTTGTGCCCGGGAAGAAGGGAGGGGTGGAGGGAAGGTGTTCTGAGATTTGGTTTTATTTCTCATTACCCTACTCCGGTTGATTTGTAATAAATCAAGTTAATTTTTCCCCAAACTGAGTCTGTTTTGCCCGTGACGGTAATTGGTGAGTGATCTCTCCTATCCTTATCTCGACCCACAAGCTCTTTGTTATATTTTCTCTCCCCTGTCCAGTTGAGAAGGAGGGGGAGTGATAGAACAGCTCTGGTGGGCACCTGGCATCCAGCCAGGGTTAACCCATCACACACGCGCACAAGCATAGAATATGATTGCTTATGCCATCTCTGTACACGCGCATAAACATAAGGCATAATTGGTTATACCAACTAAAACATGCCAAACTTGTCTCAGTCTAATTGGTCAAGATAAACTGCCAAATTGAGGTTCTTTGTGCCAAGTTCCCTTTATCGTGGATTGCGCACTTGTGTTCTTCTAATTGGCTTTATTATCATCTTTCTTCTTTCATGTCTTGTTTGTTCTGCTCAAGGTCTTCTAAAGGCGTCTGGAATGCTCTTGTGACTGTTAGCTAAATATGTTCCTACAACTCCCCTTTTTTGTTTTTGTGCAAGCCAAGTTACATGAAATGCTTTTGCAATCATACGTTCAACTATTTCTATAATATATGGTACAATTATTACAACTGCTAATACTACAATTAGAATAATTAAGCCATGCATAAGCAAATCTTGTAATCATCCCATAATTCCCAAACTTGCTAGCTATCCACTTAACCCTGTGTTAGTTATTGTGAGCCTTTTTACTGTGAATCATATTGATATCGGGTGTTAGTAATATAAGTCGTCCGAGGCTGCATGGCCTCCCGTTAAGTTTCGATGGAATTCCCCCCCACGCTCTATCCCCGCAGGTAAAACAGCTGGAATACAAAAAGAGCATGATATTCTGGAATAGATATAGTTACACTAAGCTGTAGCATTTCTATATACAAGCAAAATAGATAGCTTCTTGATGCATTATGTTTGCCAAGATTACCCATACATTCTGTTTTGGTTGTTGGATCATCCATTCTTCCCTTATGTGCATCATCCATAACTGCGAGGAGGAGTCCTTTTAGGTTCAGTGTTTTTCCAAGGATGTAATGACTGTCCAGGGTTTTACCTATTTTGCTGGTACCCATCTTGTTCCGTGATCTGTAACAACACAAGCATAACCTCTTCCCCAGGTTATTAATTGAAATGGTCCTTCCCATACATTTTTCTCAACTTTTTTAACCCTAACTTGAACATTGCTATTAATGTCAAACAAATCTCCTACCATGCCTTGCACATGTTTTACAATTGGTGGTACACTTTTGCCATCTGTCAATCTCAAGTAATTCAACACATATACAACTTTGTTCAATCGTTTGTGAGGAGTAGCCATCTGCTCTCCCCCTTTTTGTTTTTGCAGTTGGCGTTTCAAAGTCTGATTCATGCGTTCTACAATTGCCTGGCCTGTAGGGAAATGTGGTATACCTGTGGTGTGTACAATACCCCATTGACTAAAAAACTTTTGAGTTGGCTGTGCGATGTAGTATGGCCCATTGTCAGTTTTTATCTTTAGTGGAATGCCGTGTGCTGCAAAAGCTGAACGCAGGCGTCGCTGGACGTGTCGACTTGTTTCTCCCGTCTGCGCTGTTGCCCATACAGCTGCAGAAAAACAATCCACAGACACATGAACATATTTCAATCTACCAAACTCAGGTACATGTGTTACATCCATTTGCCACAATTGTAAAGAATGCAAACCTCATGGATTTACGGCTCCAGGTGAATTTGTACCCACAAGTTGACACTCGGAGCATGTCTGTGTAATGGCTTTTGCATCTCCAATGGTTATTCCAAATTGTTTTGCAAGTACCTTTGCTGATTGATGAAAAAACCCATGTGAGATTCTAGCTTGTCCGGTGAAGGGTCCCATCCATGCATGAGCTACCAACCGATCTACTGTTGCATTTCCTTGTGCTATTTCTCCTGGCAGATTCGTGTGACTTCGAACATGACTTACAAAATAGGGGTGTAACCTGTCATTTAACAGGTACCACAATGTTCTAAACTGTCGGTATAAATCCTCTTGTTTACAGTGTTTCAAAATAGCTCTTTCCATTCGTTGTACTACCCCAACAACATAAAGCGAATCGCAAATAATATTTACAGAAACATTCGACCATAATTTAAATGCTTCAATTACAGCTTGCAACTCTTTTTGCACCGAGCCTTCACAATGAACCATGTGAGTCTTCCATTCGTTGCCTTCTCTCCATGCTACACCAGCCTTTCCTGATTTGCCTCCTCCATTGGTAAATGCTGTAGGTCCTTTAACAGGGTGCTGACTAAGTTTAGGTATTGATTCTAACCCTGCGTTTTTCCAAAAGGTGAACATTCGATGACTCGGGTAGTGAATACTTAGTTTCCCTGTGTAGCCCTCTATTGCAGTTTGAAGTGCTACAGAATTCTGCAAACCCCATTCGCAATAATCTTGTTGTAAGGGAATTAACAATTTTCCTGGTTCCTCAGCGGCTATTTCAATTATACGTGATCTTCCTTTGATTATTAACAATGAAAACATTTCCAATCTGGTGGTAATTGTCTTTTTAGGCTGGAATGGCGCAAACACCCATTCTAAAATTCGTAAAGGATCTTTTTTGGCTTCCAACCACTGCAATATAATAGCATACGGATGTTGGTCATGATTTATTATGGCTAATTGAAGTTCAACATCTCCCACCCGTCGATCTCCGTATGCTGTTTCTAATTTTTTGGTTATCCCCTGTAAAGCTAATTCGGCTTCCTCTGTTAACGTTCGAGGGGAATGTAAATCGCCCTCTCCTGTCAACAATGTTAATAATGGACTCATTTCCTCATTTGTAATGCCACAAATGTTTCTCACCCAATTTAGATCTCCTACCAACTTTTGAACATCATTTAATGTCTTGATTTCTGTTCTCAATTGCAGTTTTTGTGGGAAAATAGCTGTTTGCGTAATTTTCCAACCCAAATAATTCCAGGGAGATTGACATTGAACCTTTTCCGGTGCAATCTGTAGCCCTACTTCTTTTAGCTTAATTGTTAACTCATCGATCAGTTCAGGTTTATTTAATTGGCTTCCAGCAAGCAATATATCATCCATGTAATGATATATTATATACTGAGGCCATTTCTCTCATACTGGTTTTAATGCCCAATCCACAAAAATTTGACACATCGTTGGGGAATTTTTCATACCTTGTGGCAATACCGTCCAATGATATCGTTTCATTGGTTCAGCTTTGTTAACAGATGGCACCGAAAAAGCGAATCGCATCGCATCCTGTTCATGCAAAGGAATGGTAAAGAAACAATCTTTTAAATCAATTATCAAAATGTCCCAGTCTTGTGGAATCATGCTCGGGGATGGCAACCCAGGCTGAAGGGCTCCCATGTCTTCCATAACCTCATTTATTTTTCTTAAATCATGTAAAAGTCTCCACTTTCCACTTTCCTTTGGGATTACGAACACAGGTGTATTCCACGGACTTGTTGTTGGTCTAATATGTCCCTTTTCCAATTGTTCCTGTACCAGCTCCTGCAGTTTAGCGACCTTTTCCTGGGTTAGCGGCCACTGATCTACCCAAATCGGATCATCAGTTTTCCATTTTAATTTAAGGGTTGGTCGCTCTTCAATGGCCGCTCCACAAAATGCTTAGGATTGCTGACAATGGTACAACTCATTTGCCCTAATACATCCCGCCCCAACAAGTTAACTGGTACAGGAGCAATGTAGGGATGCACTGAGCAAACATAACCATCAGGATTTTTGCATTTTAATGTTACTGCACTTTGCATGGTGGTTGATGTTCCACCCACCCCCACGAGTCCATGGGCTGGATTGACCAGCGGCCAACTTGATGGCCAGTCTGTGCTTGAAATTATTGTCACATCTGCTCCTGTATCAACTAATAGCTAACAGGTCCAGAATTTAGGTTGATCTTGAGGGTGTAAAAACTGAATTTGCAAAGTTGGCTTTCTTTGTCCAATGTCTAGAGCCCAAAAAATCTCTGGTTCTCCCATGGAACCAAAACCGTTTGTCCCCCTATGTTGTTTTAGAGCATTGGGAACCTGCGCTTGAAAAGGAACGAGTTGTGCAATTCGGCTTCCAGCTGGAATGTTAAACGGTGGCATAGGTGTCCATACCATAACTTGAATTTGTCCTGTAAAATCAGAGTCAATTACTCCTGGCAAAACAAACAATCCTTTCCTAGTTGTTGATGATCGCCCTACTAATAACACACTCAGTCCAAACCCTAATGGTCCACATGCAGTTGTTGGAATACACTGCACGGTTGTATCAAAAAGCGTTGTTTCTACTGCTGTGTCCAGGTCCACTCCGGCACTGCCTGCTGCTGTTCGGGCAGAGAGGCTTGCCAGGCAGCCGGTGCTATTTGTGTCTTCGCGCGGTTCACCGGCGCGCTCTGCTGGCCGTTATCCGCCATAGATGGTAGTGGAGAGCTATCCTTATGATATTTAGAACGGCAAACATGAGCCGTATGGCCACTCTTCTGGCATCTTGCACAAACCTGAACTGGCGTTACAGTTTGTTGTTGATACTGCAAATTATTTTGTCCCGGTTTCCCTTTAGCCCGACATTGTGCTTTTAAATGGCCAGGCTTTCCACAATTGTAACATTTTTTATCCCCTCTAAGTGCAACCGCAAACGCTTCTGCTAATGCATTCATTTGGAATGATGTAGTTCCGATCTTCTTACATGCCTCAACCATATCGACAAGGCTGGCATTTCTGGGTAACGCCATCAAAACCTTTTTACAGTCAGCATTTGCATTCTCTACTGCCAAAGCATTCTGAGCCTCCACACTTGATACTTGTTTAGTTATTGCATCTCTTAGTCTGTCAATGAAGGACATGTATGATTCCTGGGGACCCTGCATAACGACATAATATTTTTACCACCTTCTGGCAGAGTCATCATTGCTTTAAACACCATTACTGAAGCAGTTCTCAAGGCTTCTACGGGAAACTTTGCCTGTAATCTCGGATCAGTAAATTTGCCAGTCCCAATAAGCTGATCTATTCCTATGGTCCTCATGGGGTCATCATCAGGTCTATCCAAATTTTTTATAGCAACTTCTTCACACAGTCCCCTCCATCTATCTCTCCACAACATTTTCTGAGTTGGTGTCCTGGGTTCAGCTGGGACAGAGTTAATTTTTACAGGAACCTGGGAGGTGGGGGGGCATAGCCGGGGCGGCTGACCTGAACTAGCCAAGGAGCTATTCCATACCATGTGACATCATGCTCAGTATATAAATGGGGAGCGGGCCGGGGGGAGGGCTCGGGACTTTCAGTGGCGGAGCGTCGGGTTCCGGGTGGTGAGCAGTTGCACTGTGCATCACTCTTTTTGTATATTCTTTCATTAGTACCGTTGTTGTTGTTGTAACCTTTTTTTTGTGTTGTCCCAGTAAACTGCCCTTGTCTCAACCCTCGAGGTTCCAGTTTTTTTTTCTTTTCTCTCCTCCGTCTCCTCCCTATCCCACCGGAGGGGGGCGGGAGGAGCGAGCGAGCGGCTGCGTGGTCCTTTGTTACTGGCTGGGCTGAAACCACGACAGTCCTTTTTTGGCGCCCAACGTGGGGCAGGAAGGGTTGAGATAACGACAGATCTGGCCAGAGCGTGTTGAAACAAATTTGTCATACGCATTTCTTATATTAGATAAATAGATGCTAGTCACAATGTTGATTCATTTGTTTACATGGTGGCGTTTTGTAAGTTCTTATGTGCTCTATGTATTGCCTGTAGTTACGTTTCTCACCTCTGGGAGAGTGATTGGGATTATCATTTTGCTGTACTGGGCAATGTCGAATTGTGAAATGATTACATCACTGGTCATGAGGTTAAGCTGGTATCTGCATGAGGCAGTGATATCATTTCCATGCTTCGGGCACCTTCTATCGGAATTTATTGGTAATTACACCCAATCCATGGGGAAGTTAGGGGGGGATACTTCCCCCCGTCCGTTCGCCTCCCTTCTCTCCTTCCGACAATTACAACAGCTTTTGAGAATTTTGAATATCCTTGGGATGCACAAGCCAGTGTGCTGTTAGTGCTATGCCTCCTGAATATGTTTCAGGTCTTGTTTAGGGCTACAAAAAGGCTCTTTAAGAGTACCACCCAGAGATCTGCCCCAAAGCTGGATATTCATGGGTGGCACGGCATGTGGGAGGATATGGGCAGGTATCTAGAGAACTTCTCACCTCCAGTGGCTTGGAAGTTCACTCCCGAACAACTACAGAACCCTCATGAAGTGGTAGAATATTTGAAAGAAAAATGCTGTGGCTATTCCAAAGACGTACAAGTCACTGCACTGTGCTGGGCCCTGGCCAGTATCTACCAAACACTGCTTGATTTTAGGCAGCACCATCAGGCGGAAAAGATGGAAAACAGGACAACAGGCACCGCGGCTACCCCTACCCCGACAACAGACACCGTGGCTACCCCAACCCCAGTGACAGATACTGCAGCTAAACCAGAGAACCAACCTGTGCCAGTATCAGTCGCCCCTGTACAGAAAAAGAAACACACAAAGAAATCAGTTCGCTTAGTGAGAGATGAAGATGAACCAGGGTCATCACGAGAACAGGAGGAAGAGGCAGAACCTGAAATAATCACCCAATCTCTATCCCTGAGTGAGTTGCGTGACATGCGAAAAGATTTTAGCCGCCACCCAGGTGAGCACATTGTTACCTGGCTGCTCCGATGCTGGGATAATGGGGCTAGTAGTGTGGAATTAGAGGGTAAGGAAGCCAAGCAGTTGGGATCTCTGTCTAGGGAAGGGGGCATCGACAAGGCGATTGGGAGAAAAACACAAGTCCTCAGCCTCTGGAGGCGACTTCTGTCAGGTGTGAAGGAAAGATACCCCTTCAAGGATGAAGTTACATGTCACCAAGGCAAGTGGACCACCATGGAGAGAGGTATCCAGTACCTGAGGGAATTAGCCATGCTGGAGGTGATTTATAATGATCCAGAAAATGCGCAGTCACCCACAGATCCAGATGAAGTCCAATGCACACAACCGATGTGGCGGAAGTTTCTACGAAGTGCACCACCAACCTATGCCAACTCATTGGCAGTAATCCCCTGGAAAGAAGGCAATGGACAAACGGTGGATGAATTGGCTGTCCAACTCCGGCAATACGAAGGAAGTCTCTCTTCCTCCCTACGGGCCTGTGTCTCGGCTGTAGAGGAATTGTCCCGAGAGTTCCAGCAATTCAAAGTGGATATGTCCTCCTCCCCACCTGTACAGGCCCGCATCGCAGCTATTGGGAGTAAGCACTCCTCTGCCCAAGAGAGAGGAGAGAGAAAGTACACGTGACGGGCTAACCTGTGGTTTTACCTGCGTGACCATGGAGAGGACATGAGGAAGTGGGATGGAGAACCTACCTCAGTCCTGGATGCACAGGTACAGGAATTGCGAGAAAAAGCAACCAGAAAAGAGGATTCTTCTTGGAAAGCTGCTGCTCCAGTTTCCCGTGAGCAGTCCCCCAGATGCAGTAGATGGGCTGATGCCATTTCTGATCCTCTTGAAGGGACTTCTGATTCACGTGTGCGAAAAGTGAGTAACGGATATTCTAACCAGGATTAGAGGGGCCCTGCCTCCAGCCAGGTGGAGGAGAGGGACAACCGAGTCTACTGGACAGTGTGGATTCGATGGCCTGGCACGTCCGACCCACAGGAATATAAGGCTCTAGTAGACACTGGTGCACAATGCACCCTAATGCCATCAAGTTATAAAGGGGCAGAACCCATCTGTATCTCTGGTGTGACAGGGGGATCCCAAGAGCTAACCGTATTGGAAGCTGAAATGAGTCTAACCGGGAATGAGTGGCATAAACACCCCATTGCAACTGGCCCAGAGGCCCCGTGCATCCTTGGTATAGATTATCTCAGGAGGGGGTATTTCAAGGACCCAAAAGGGTACCGTTGGGCCTTTGGTATAGCTGCATTGGAGACGGAGGAGATTGAACAGCTGTCTACCCTGCCTGGTCTCTCTCAAGACCCTTTGGTTGTGGGGTTGCTGAAGGTTGAAGAACAACAGGTGCCAATTGCTACCACGACGGTGCACCGGTGGCAATATCGCACCAACCGAGACTCCCTGATCCCCATCCATAAGCTGATTTGCCAATTGGAGAGCCAAGGAGTGATCAGCAAGACTCACTCACCCTTTAATAGTCCCATATGGCCCGTGCGGAAATCTAATGGGGAATGGAGACTAACAGTAGATTATCGTGGGCTGAATGAAGTCACGCCACCGCTGAGTGCTGCTGTGCCAGATATGTTAGAGCTTCAATATGAACTGGAATCAAAGGCAGCTAAGTGGTATGCCACCATTGACATTGCTAATGCATTTTTCTCAATCCCTTTGGCAGCGGAGTGCAGGCCACAGTTTGCTTTCACTTGGAGGGGCATCCAGTACACCTGGAATCGACTGCCCCAGGGGTGGAAACACAGCCCCACTATTTGCCATGGACTGATCCAGGCTGCACTGGAAAAAGGTGAAGCTCCAGAACACCTGCAATACATTGATGACATCATTGTATGGGGCAACACAGCAGAAGAAGTCTTTGAGAAAGGGAAGAAAATAATCCAAATCCTTTCGAAGGCTGGTTTTGCCATAAAAGAAAGTAAGGTCAAGGAACCTGCACAGGAGATCCAGTTCTTAGGAGTAAAATGGCAAGACGGGCGTCGTCACATCCCTATGGATGTGATCAACAAAATAGCAGCTATGTCCCCACCGACTAATAAAAAGGAAACACAGGCTTTCTTAGGTGTTGTGGGCTTTTGGAGAATGCATGTTCCAAATTACAGTCTGATTGTAAGTCCTCTCTACCAAGTTACCCGGAAGAGGAATGATTTTAAATGGGGGCCTGAGCAACAACAAGCCTTTGAACAAATTAAGTGGGAGATTGTTCATGCAGTAGCTCTTGGGCCAGTCTGGGCAGGACAAGATGTTAAAAATGTGCTCTATACTGCAGCTGGGGAGAATGGCCCTACCTGGAGCCTCTGGCAGAAAGCACCTGGGGAGACCCGAGGCCGACCCCTGGGGTTTTGGAGTCGGGGATACAGAGGATCCGAGGCTCGCTATACTCCAACTGAAAAAGAGATATTGGCAGCATATGAAGGAGTTCGAGCTGCCTCAGAAGTGGTTGGTACCGAAGCACAGCTCCTCTTAGCACCCCGACTGCCAGTGCTGGGCTGGATGTTCAAAGGGAAAGTCTCCTCTACACATCATGCAACTGATGCCACGTGGAGTAAGTGGGCCGCACTGATCACACAATGGGCTTTCATAGGAAACCCCAGTCGCCCAGGAATTGTGGAAGTGATCACGGACTGGCCAGAAGGCAAAGATTTTGGAATGTCGCCAGAGGAGGAGGTGGCACGGGCTGAAGAGGCCCCGCTGTATAATAAACTGCCAGAAAATGAGAGGCAATATGCCCTGTTCACTGATGGGTCCTGTCGCATTGTGGGAAAACATCGGAGGTGGAAGGCTGCTGTATGGAGTCCTACACGACTAGTCGCAGAAACTGCTGAAGGAGAAGGTGAATCGAGTCACTTTGCAGAGGTGAAAGCCATCCAGCTAGCGTTAGACATTGCTGAAAGAGAGACGTGGCCAGTGCTCTATCTCTATACTGACTCATGGATGGTGGCAAATGCCCTGTGGGGGTGGCTACAGCAGTGGAAGCAGAGCAACTGGCAGCGCAGAGGTAAACCCATCTGGGCGGCCGCACTGTGGCAAGATATTGCTGTTCGGATAGAGAAGCTAGTGGTAAAAGTACGTCACGTAGATGCTCATGTACCCAAGAGTCGGGCCACTGAAGAACATCAAAACAACCAGCAGGCAGATCAGGCCGCCAAGATTGAAGTGTCTCAGGTGGACCTGGACTGGCCACATAGGGGTGAGCTATTTATGGCTCAGTGGGCCCATGATACTTCAGGCCATCAGGGAAGAGATGCAACATATAGATGGGCTCGTGATCGAGGGGTGGACTTGACCATGGACACTATCGCACAGGTTATCCATGAATGTGAAACATGTGCTGCAATTAAGCAAGCCAAGCGGCTAAAACCCCTGTCGCATGGAGGGCGATGGCTGAAATATAAACAGTGGGAGGCCTGGCAGATTGACTATATCACACTCCCACGAACCCGCCAAGGCAAGTGCCATGTGCTTACAGTGGTGGAAGCAACCACTGGATGGCTGGAAACATATCCTGTGTCCCACGCCACTGCCCAGAACACTATCCTGGGCCTTGAAGAGAAAGTTTTATGGCGACACGGCACCCCAGAAAGAATCGAGTCGGACAACGGGACTCACTTCTGAAACAACCTCATAGACACCTGGGCCAAAGAGCATGGCATTGAGTGGGTATATCACATCCCTTATCACGCACCAGCCTCCGGAAAAATCAAACGATACAATGGACTGCTGAAAACTGCATTGAGAGCAATGGGGGGTGGAACTTTCAAACATTGGGATACACATTTAACAAAAGCCACCTGGTTAGTTAATACTAGAGGATCTGCCAATCGGGCTGGCCCTGCCCAACCAAGACTTCCACATACTGTAGAAGGGGATAAAGTCCCTGTAGTGCGCATGAGAAGTATGTTAGGAAAGACAGTCTGGGTTAGTCCTGCCTCAAGCAGAGACAAACCCATCCAAGGGGTTGTTTTTGCTCAGGGACCTGGGTACACCTGGTGGGTGATGCAGAAGGATGGGGAAGTTCGATGTGTACCTCAGGGAGATTTGGTTTTGGGAGAGAATAGCCAGTGAATTAGGCTGTATGATATTTAACTGCTAAATAACCTGCCAATGTATGTCATTGTATCTATAGTGTCTATATGCCATATCAAGGGTATTACTGTAAGAATTACCCAAATGACTGAAGGATGGACTTTGAAACTGAGCCAAGTACAACAGTGATGGAACTTGAACTGGCGCCCAGCAATTTCCTCAAGATCAGCCTCTTCGACCTGCAGGCCAAGGGTGTGGGTTGCACCAAATGTACCGGCCACAAGTTCCAGAGGCAGCATACAACAACCTAACACCTCACACCATCTCTCTTATCCTGAAGAACTGTTACAACAGATGGAGCCCCAAAGTCATGGACTAAATAAAATTGATGGACACATTGGAGGGATAGCCCATCGACTAAGGGAATACTATTTGTGTGTGTGTGTGTGTGTGTGGGATGTCCATATACATATATATATATATATATATAAGACAAGGAAAGTGGTAGTAGTTGATTGGAAAATGTAAGATCTGGGCATGATGTAGATGGTATAGAATAAGGGGTGGATAATGTCCTGGGTTCAGCTGGGATAGAGTTAATTTTTACAGGAACCTGGGAGGTGGGGGGGGGCGGGCATAGCGGGGCAGCCGACCTGAACTAGCCAAGGAGCTATTCCATACCATGTGACATCATGCTCAGTATATAAATGGGGAGCGGGCCGGGGGGAGGTCTCTCGACTTTCGGGTGGCAGAGTGTCGGGTTCCGGGTGGTGAGCAGTTGCACTGTGCATCACTTTTTTTTGTATATTCTTTCATTAGTACCGTTGTTGTTGTTGTAACCTTTTTTTTTTTTTGTGTTGTCCCAGTAAACTGCCCTTATCTCAACCCTCGAGGTTCCAGGTTTTTTTTCTTTTCTCTCCTCCGTCTCCTCCCTATCCCACCGGAGTGTTGCCAAAATCCGGAATAAAACTCCTTAACAGCAATGAGAAGTTAAGAAGCAGGCACTCCTTTATTGCAGCGCTGGGCACACGGGGGATCGCTCCACCTATCGTGTGCACCTGTCTGGTTTAATTGTACAGTTTAAATATACACCTGTTATACATATTCATTAAGTTTCTGGGAAATGTTATACATAATCAACTTTCCAGTAAATCATTAGCATATGTATATGTCTCTTCATGCAGGCGTAGCAAAGGTCTCTGGTGGTCTTCAGAAGCCCTCTGGTGGTCTTTCATAGTCTTCCTCACTTGTCCGCTTCTTGACCTCTTTTAGTTGATTCTGCGCAGTATGATTCTCATCACTATCTATATTAGTTTGCATAAAAATGTATACTATGTTCTCTTTTGAAATCTAACCTTTTCAATGATTGGTCTTTCAGTTATCAAGATGGGAAAGGTAGGGAGTTTCCAAGAAGCAAATCTTCTTGGCTTCTTAAAGGAAAATATAAGCCAACGATAATCAGCTAAAAGTACAGTACTACACATTCTTTAAGTTCTTTAACTACTATAGTCACACACTATAACTTTATATTCCTAAGATTTTAGCTGTAATCAGATTTGATTTCTTTTTAAAATGTAACAGGAGGGGGGCGGGAGGAGTGAGCGAGCGGCTGCGTGGTCCTTTGTTACCGGCTGGGCTGAAACCACGACAATGGGTTGGACTCCTATTCGATGCTACACTGCTCAGGGTTCCCAGCATCTAAAAGAGACATAAGATTATCTATGCTATTCTCTTCTTACAGCATTAGATCTAATAAATACAATTGTGAATGATAGCTTAGAGAGTCTGAGTGCCTTTCTTATTGGGATCATATCAGACCAGCACCTTCTGGTGAAAAATAGCATTTTACGCGCACATTTCTGAAGTGAAAGCTTTCAAGCTATGTCCATAAGGGAATTCAAGAATCATTTACAAAACCACACACAAGAAAATTATAGCATTGTCCCCTCATTTCATGTAGTCCAATGGTCACCTGAGATGTGAAGGAGCCAGATTTATATCCTTATTCTTAACAAGAGGTATTTTGTGCCCTGTGTGAGAAGCCCAACTATTGGATTAAACATAGTTCTTCAATTAGTTGCTATAAACAGTCAGACTGGGGAAAATAAAAGTAGGAATAACCTGGCAGGAGTAAGATGAGGAGGAACTGGTACTCAGCTCTTCTAAAAGAGGGAATGTTTAGCCACTTGAAGATACAGGAAGCTTAAATGGCAGAATGAATATCATAAATAGACAGAAGAGCCTGGGCAATCAAAATATCATTTCTGTTTCCTACTCCTTTTCTGAACTGCACTGTGATTTTTGAAAGATCCCTGCTCTCTCATGGCTACAAGCACCACTAATTTTCATTTACTTTTTATGAACTACTTTCATGTCATTTGTTGACTGGTTATGGCCTAACTGGAGAATCCTTGTTATAGATCACAAAAGAGAGAAGAGGAGCTATGATACCTTCCTTCTTGGCTTTTTAAAATAGCTTTTTGAGGCCTAAATGCCCTCATGAATTTCATCAGTCTCTAAATTTTGCTTACATGTAATAAAGATGTAACAAGTTAGAATCAAACATCTTTTAAAATTGCCACAAATTCTCTAAAAGTTTGAAATTTTTAAGCTTCTGATCATCCTTACTTGTGTGTCAGCTGAAATATTAGTGATCAGTCTACAGAATAATTTGCAACATGAGTATCGTTTCCTTCCTTTTCCTTTTGACCAAAACCTACATTCCATAAAGTAGTCACAATAGCAAATCATTCATACTTGAATCTATGAATAGTCTTATATTCACTTGTATTGGGTTTGTGTGGCAAGGTTTTGGTAGCGGGGGGGGGTTACAGGGGTGGCTGCTGTGAGAAGCTGCTGGAAGCTTCCCCTGTGTCCGACAGAGCCAATACCAGCCGGCTCTAAGACGGACCCACTGCCGGCCAAGGTTGAGCCAATCAGCGATAGTGGTAGTGCCTCTGTGATAACATATTTAAGAAGGAAAAAAGTTGCTGGGACAGAAAACGGCAGCTGGAGAGAGGAGTGAGAACATGTAAGAGAAACAACCCTGCAGACACCAAGGTCAGTGAAGAAGGAGGGGGAGGAGGTGCTCCAGGCGCCGGAGCAGAGATTCCCCTGCAGCCCGTGGTGAAGACCATGGTGAGGCAGGCTGTCCCCTGCAGCCCATGGAGGTCCACGGTGGAGCAGATATCCACCTGCAGCCCGTGGAGGACCCCACGCCGGAGCAGGCGGGTGCCCAAAGGAGGCTGTGACCCTGTGGGAAGCCCGCGCTGGAGCAGGTTCTTGGCAGGACCTGCGGATCTGTGGAGAGAGGAGCCCACACTGGAGCAGGTTTTCTGGCAGGACTTGTGACCCCGTGGGGGACCCACGCTGGAGCAGTCTGTGCCTGAAGGACTGCACACTGTGGAAAGGACCCATGCTGGAGCAGTTCATGAAGAACTGCAGCCCGTGGGAAGGACCCACATTGGAGAAGTTCGTGGAGGACTGTCTCCCATGGGAGGGACCCCACGCTGGAGCAGGGGAAGAGTGTGAAGAGTCCTGCCCCTGAAGAGGATGAAGCGGCAGAGATAACATGTGATGAACTGACTGTAATCCCCGTTCCCCATCCCCCTGTGCCGCTGGGGGGTAGGTAGAGAATCCGGGAGTGAAGTTGTGCCTGGGAAGAAGGGAGGGGTGGAGGGAAGGTGTTCTGAGATTTGGTTTTATTTCTGATTACCCTACTCTGGTTGATTTGTAATAAATTGAGTTAATTTTCCCCAAGTTGAGTCTGTTTTGCCCATGATGGTAATTGGTGAGTGATCTCTCCTGTCCTTATCTAGACCTACGAGCCTTTTGTTATATTTTCTCTTCCCTGTCAAGCTGAGGAGGGGGGAGTGATAAAACGGCTTTGGTGGGCACCTGGCATCCAGCCAGGGTCAACCCACCACATCACTAATCAAAGATGGGTTAATGTACAAAGAATATTTGCTCAACTGTCTGTGGTTTTTGTAAATTTTTGGGGGTGGTTTGTGTTTTTTTTTTTAATTGAGTTCTCTTCTTGTTGGCCATAAGGTTTTGGTAATAATCAGTGCATATGCTAGAAAGGAAATCTAAAAGCGGATCATAATAGTCTGTTTTGGTCTTGAAATCTACAGTAGTCTCTGTAGGTTCCCATAGTCTTTACACACATAACTTCTTAATTCGAAAAAGAATGAACTCTAAGAGTGTTTCCTACTTCCAGTATTAAAATAGACTTTATTCACTGTTTACCAGACATATTCTAAATTCTGGAGAATCCTAGGATAGAGCTTCACTCCCTTCAGGTAGCAATTTTATGTCATTGGCAAATCAGAAAATGCTAAATCACAAAACAGTTATAAAGATATTTTTCATCTCTAGTAACAGCAGGATGCTAAGAAGAGAGCTAAGATGACACACCCACTCCCCCCCCCCCCCAAAAAAGAAGCAGAAAAAAAAGGGGGAAGATTGATTTGTTGACAGAGGCCTAGCAACTGTGATAGTAAAACATGGTTCTCTTGCACTTAATCAATGTCAACCTCCAACCAAATCGTTCTTTAGCCCAGATGAAAAACAACCAAGAAGGAACACCTTCATAAGCATGAAGCTTGCTAGATGGAGTTCAATGACATGTGTCATTAAGCTTAGGCACTCTAAGTGGGGTACATGACCCAAAAGCTAATCAGAAATTCTTAATCCTTTCAAAGGAGGCAACGATTATCAATTATCAGTCCTTTTTAAAGACAAATAATATGTTCACATCTTCATTTATAATTTTGAAAAGATACTGTGTGTCTCTGGATGTGCAGCTTCTTTTTTCTCTGTACAGGCTCATTAGTAATTATGGCTTGCATCTCCCACAATGAGCAATAACTTTAAGTGCACCTTATTTTTGTGGAAGACAGCACAGGTAAAGTGACTAATTTTATTACCAACCTTTCACAGTGCCTGTTGAGAATTCCTAAGTGACTAAAAGATGCAAATTCTGTTGCTGCTTTGTTTCCAAAGCTAAGTCAAAACACTGATTTTGCATTGTAATAGATTACTTGACAGCTCTCCATGTAACTAATTTAAATTTCATGTTCACTTTTTTTTTAATTGACCAAACAGAGGGTAAAATAGGTTTTAGAATTATGCTGCCAAGTTCATTCAAATGAGACAGCAAATCAGAGGGCTTTATTTTACACTTCACTGAAGGGGATTGGATACATCAGCAGTCCTCATTGCATACCACCAGCAGTGTGCAGTGTCACACTCTCAGTACTTGTAGCAGAGTTCTGAGGATGCTTTTACTACTATACTGGTAAATGATATTTTAAATGTGCCAGGAGCTCATTCCCTGTTAAATTAGTACAGCATCTTAGAAACAATTATTTCATTTATTGATAACCTTAGAAAACAGATTTTGTGGCAACACGTATTTCTAATATACATGGGAGATACGAAAAAAGCTCTTTTTCACTGTTCTCGTCTCTAGCTAAATATTTCTGCTAATATATACTCTACAGTTCCTTCCTACTTTCCTACAAGCTTATGCTTTCCCAGTTAGTCACACACTAACAGCCCAGCATAAGAAAGACATGGACCCGCTCGAGCAGGTCCAGAGGAGGGCCACAAAGGTGATCAAGGGGCTGGAGAACCTCCCCTATGAGGATAGGCTGAGACAGTTGGGGTTGTTTAGCCCGGAGAAGAGAAGGCTCCTTATAGAGACACCTTATATAGAAGAGACCTTATAGCAGCCTTCCAGTACTTAAAGGGGGCCTACAGGAAAGATGGGGAGGGACTCTTTATCAGAGAGTGTAGTGATAGGACAAACGGTAACAGTTTTAAACTGAAAGAGGGTAGAATTAGAGTAGATATTAGGAAGAAATTCTTTACTGTGAGGGTGGTGAGACACTGGAACAGGTTGCCCAGAGAAGTTGTGGATGCCCCCTCCCTGGAAGTGTTCAAGGCCAGGTTGGATGGGGCTTTGAGCGACCTGATCTAGTGGAAGGTATCCCTGCCCATGGCAGAGGGTTGGAACTAGATGATCTTTAAAGGTCCCTTCCAATCCAAACCATTCTATGATTCTATGATGTCTGGGAATTTAAAATCACCCATAAGGACAAGGGCAGCTGATCTAGAGATATCCCTTAATTCCTTGTAGAATAATTCTTCGGTGTCGTCGTCCTGGCTGGGTGGTCAATAGTAGACTCCCACAACAACATCCGCTTTATTTGCTTTCCCCTTCATCCTTACCCAGAAGCTCTCAGCCGTGTCATTGCCAACTGTAAGCGCCATACAATCCAACATCTCCCTTCCATTCAGTGCCACCCCCCTGCCTTGCCTGCCCTGCCTATCCCTCCTGAAGAGCCTATAACCATCTATCATGGCACCCCAGTCACAGGACCCATCCCACCAGGTTTCGCTTATGCCAATGATGTCGTAGCTCTGGGACTGGGCCAAAGCTTCTAGTTCCTCTTGTTTATTCCTCATGCTGCACACATTAGTATATTTCAAATGTGCTCCAGTGTACTCATCACATCATGGAGCAGACTGAAGGACCTTGCTAGCACACCATTCCTCAAACATTGGCGTGCCATTCCATGGCTTATCACTAGCGATAATTTGAATAATACTTTTGGTTTTGTTTCTTCTCTGATCAGAATAGATTCATCATTCTTACTGATTTTCTGGGGAACTAAGAGTTATTTTACTATGAGTGAGATATTAATTTTTTTTTCTCTGCAAGGTCTTTTCACTGGGTAAGACATTCTGAAGCCTTTCTTGTAATGTATGTTTCTTGAAATTTCACTTTTCTTTTGATTTAGCAGCTGATGCTCAGTACTTTAAAAATCAGTGGCATACTGAGCATTCCAGAGCAAGCACCAAGTAAAACAGCTGGAACATTTGTACAGGGTAGATCAACCCTAATTTTCATGCTACTCACATATTGACTTTTCTACTCCTTTACTGTATTTTTGGATAGAACTTTAGCAATACAGGCAAGCACCTGTGTGAACTAAGTAGCACAGCAAACTAGTATCATAGCATGTCAGAAGGGTTTCTCTTGATTTTCAGAAGTTAAATATAAAATCCCTTTGTTTCTCATCCTTCTTCACTTTTGTTATATTCTATCCTCATCTTCATTTACACTGTAATTACATAAAAATAGGTCCTAAGTCCTATTTTCAAAAATCATTTAGGAACTGAAATCTAATAACAGAAAGATTGCAGGATTTAACATCCCACATTGCTTTAAACTTAAAATTTAGGTTATTGAGCAACAAAGGGTCCTATTCAAAGTTTCACTCTATTTTCAGCACTAAAAGCTTGCATGGTTTTGCTCACCATTAAAACTAACAAATTCTGACTTTTGGCTTACTATAGTTATCTAATTAGTCTGCTTAGTAGTTGATGATATGTTTAAGGGCAAAAGTCTCGTGGTCCACTGGAGACAAAGGTAGATGATATGTTAAATATATTGCTCTTTAATTTATTATATGGACATTACCCTGTATCATGTTTATGTTTGAATGGATGAATGTTTAGTGGGAACAGTTTTATGGCAATGATATTAAGTTTTCAGTCTAGGCTGCCTTTTTATGCAGTGTTTGGAGGGTAATTCAGAATTTTGTTTGGTCATCCTGAATGACATGCAATATGTTCTGGCTATTCTTTAAAAGCCACTGAATGTATCTCACAACCCACTTGATACTTTGTAAGTAGGTCAAGTGCAGTGTAGTTGTGTTGGAATTTCCACAGAGGATGATTAGTGAGTAGAATGTCCAGGACTATAAGTTAATTAGAACCTTTATTTGTTTATCATCCTGTACTCCCTCTGATAATGTTGTCCCAAAACTTGTGGGATCGTTCACCCGGTGTTCAAGCCAATAACACAAAGTTGAGGTATTAGCTGTTTATTGCCGGTTCTGCACAGAAAGGGGTGCTAGTGTTGTCCCAAAAGCAGGGTTCGATACCCGGTGTGCAATGAGCCAATCTTACACACAGAGCTGAGATGTTTGTTTATTTCATGTCTGTGCAGAGATGGGTGTCAGGTGATAACTCCACAAAGCTGGCACACCATACCAAAGAACTACAACGTATTTATTCTGTTACATGATTAGTAAAAACCCGCCTAAATTTACATTCATTGGTTAATAGTCACCCTCTCATCTACTATTGGTCAGTTATATTTAAATTAGCCTTGCTTGCTATGTAAATTAGCATGCATGCTTCTTTCAGGTGTGTGGGGGGGCAAGTTCTTCCAGCCTTGAATTGAGTCAGAGGTCATGATCTCCCCCTGCTGCCTTTACCTTTCCCTTAGTTCATGCTGCTTTGGCAATCATCTGGCCTTTGGTGCCTTCTGGAGCAGGATGTTTCCTTTTATCAGTCTTTAGTTCCCTCTTCAAGGGCATAGTCGTTAGCAAAGCATGCATAGTTTATACAAAGTAATCAGGCTTGCATAGTGAAGCTATGGAGTACTGGTCCTCCTTAAAGGACAATGTATCATGTTTAACCCTAAACTGAGCAGTATCGCCACGGCTAGGCCCAAATTCAAACATATGACTACACTAGGGGGTATCCCCGCAAAGCTAGCACACCCAGCACTAAAACAGTCATTCATTTATACATTGTAAATTAGCATAATTATCATACTCATTGTTTATCAACCTTTTACTGGTGCCCATAATTCCATATCTTAAAGTTGATTGGTGTATAGTGTCCTCGTCTTCATTTAAAGGTGCAGTGTCTTTTAATTTCACTGCACAAGCTCAGTGGGTGATGGTCTTCAGGTGGAGGTGGGTATCCTAAATTCTAGAGGTGTGGTCTTCATATTATAATTAGTTAAATTCACCTAAAGGGCATGGTTTTAACTGATTCATGTGGTATAGCCAAGCTTCTTGGTCAACCAGCCCACTAAAGTTTCTGGTTCCTAGTTTTAGGTCGATTTGTTCCTTCTATTCCATTGTCTTGTCAAGAGTTACTTGGCCAAGTGATTTACATCGATCACTTATCTTTTGTTCCCTAAGTTTGTAAAAAATTACAACCATAAAGATTTTGATATCAATAAGACTATATTTTTATATATATATATATAGTTAACGATGTTAAGAACGGCCACCAATTCCAGCAGCTCCAGCACAGGACTTCCTCCTGCCTGACCACAGGAGACCCAGCCCCGTGCGCCCAGGGACCCAGGGTCTCTGCCCAGGCTGAAGGACGCAGCTGCCACTTTTCCCATTTGCAGGTTCAACCAGTAGTGAAGCAGAACATGTATCGCAGAGACACACACACAGAGATATGCACAGACATGTACAGATACACACAGGACACTGACACGGCCGGCTACACAGACTGTCGCAGAAAAGGCACTGCCTTCAACAGCACCTACGTATAGGATTTCCATCAAACATAAGCAAAGCGAGCCAAGTCATAGAATCATGGAATCATTTAGGTTGGAAAAGACCTTCAAGATCATTGAGTCCAACCGTCAACCATGCTCACTAAACCATGTCCTGAAATGCCTTGTCTACGGGCTTTTTGAATACCTCCAGGGATGGTGACTCAACCACTTCCCTGGGCAGCCTATTCCAATGCCTGACAACCCTTTCAGTAAAGAAATTTTTCGTAATAGCCAACCTAAACCTCCCCTGGCACAACTTGAGGCCATTTCCTCTCATCCTATCTCCAGCCACCTGACAGAAAAGACAAGCACCCACCTAACTACAACCCCCCTTCAGGTAGTTGTAGAAAGCTATAAGGTCTCCCCTCAGCCTCCTTTTCTCCAGACTAAACAACCCCAGTTCCCTCAGCCGCTCCTCATAAGACTTGTGCTCAAGGCCCCTCACCAACTTGGTTGCCCTTCTCCCGACACACTCCAGCACCTCAATGTCTTTCCTGTAGTGAGGGGACCAAAACTGAACACAGTACTCAAGGTGCGGCCTCACCAGTGCCGAATACAGGGGAACAATCACTTCCCTGCTCCTGCTGGCCACACTATTTCTGATACAGGCCAGGATGCCATTGGCCTTCTTGGCCACCTGGGCACACTGCTGGATCATATTCAGCCAGCTGTCAACTAGCACACCCAGGTCTTTCTCTGCTGGGCAGCTTTCCAGCCACTCTTCCCCAAGCCTGTAGCGTTGCATGGGGTTGCTGTGACCGAAGTGCAGGACCTGGCACTTGGCCTTGTTGAACTTCATAAAATTGGCCTCAGCCCATCGATCCAGCCTGTCCAGATCTCTCTGTAGAGACTTCCTACCCTACCCTCAAGCAGGTGAAGCCTCCCTCCCAACTTGGTGTCGTCTGCAAACTTGCTGAGGGTGCACTCAATCCCCTCATCCAAATCATTGATAAAGATATTAAACAGAACAGGGCCCAACACTGAGCCCTGGGGAACACCACTTGTGACCCGCCGCCAACTGGATTTCACCCCATTCACCACTACCCTCTGGGCTCGTCCATCCAGCCAGTTTTTCACCCAGTGAATAGTGCACTTGTCCAAGCCATGAGACACCAGCTTCTCAAGGAGTATGCCATGAGAGAGAGTGTCAAAGGCCTTGCTGAAGTCAAGGTAGATAACATCCACAGCCTTCCCCTCATCTACTAAGTGGGTCACCTGGTCATAGAAGGAGATCAGGTTGGTCAAGCAGCACCTGCCTTTTGTAAACCCATGCTGACTGGGCCTGATCCCCCTCTTATCCTGGAGTTGCCATGTGAGTGCTTTCAAGACAAACTGTTCCATAATCTTCCCCGGTACCGAGGTCAGGCTGACAGGCCTGTAGTTCCCCAGATCCTCCCTCCGACCCTTCTTGTAAATGGGCGTCACATTGGCAAGCCTCCAGTCCTCTGGGACCTGCCCTGTTGACCAGGAATGCTGATAGATGATAGAGAGTGGCTTGGCAAGGACCTCTGCCAGTTCCCTCAGTACTCTTGGATGGATCCCATCAGGTCCCATAGATTTGTGAGTGTCCAGATGGCGTAGTAGGTCACTATTTCCTCCTGGATTAAGGGGGGTATATTCTGCTCTTCATCTTCGCCTTCCAGCTCAGGGGGCGGAGTACCCTGAGGATAACTGGTCTCCCTATTAAAGACTGAGGCAAAGAAGGCATTAAGTACCTCGGCCTTTTCCTCATCTCTGGTGGCAACGTTCCCTTCTGTATCCATTAAAGGACAGATATTCTCCTTGGGATTCTTTTTACTGTTAACATATTTGTAAAAATATTTTTTGTTGTCCCTTACACTAGTGGCCAGATTGAGTTCTAGCTGAGCTTTTGCCTTTCTAATTTCCTCTCTGTATGACCTAACAAGATCCCTGTACTCCTCCCAAGTTGCCCGCCCTTTCTTCCAGAGATGATAAACTCTCCTTCTTGACTCCTAGCAAAAGCTCCCTGTTCAGCCAGGCCAGTCGTTTTCCTCGGCGGTTTGACTTGCGGCACATGGGAATAGCCTGGTCCTGAGCCATTAAGATTTCCTTCTTGAAGAATGTCCAGCCTTCCTGGACCCCTTTGCCCTTCAGGACTGTCTCCCAAGGGACTCCCTCAACCAGCGCCTTGAAGAGGCCAAAGTTTGCCCTCTGGAAGTCCATAGTGGTGGTTTTGCTAACCCCCTTCCTTGCCTCACCAAGAATTGAGAACTCTATCATTTCATGGTTGCTAAGCCCAAGATGACCTCCAACCATCACACCTCCCACCAGTCCTTCCCTGTTTGTAAACAGTAGATCTAGCAAGGCTTCTCCCCTGGTTGGCTCACCTACCAGCTGTGTCAAGAAGTTATCTTCCACACACTCCAGGAACCTCCTAGATTGTTTACTCTCTGCCATGTTGTATTTCCAGCAGACGTCCGGAAAGTTGAAGTCCCCCACGAGAACAAAGGCACACGATTCTGAGACTACTGCCAGCTGCTTGTAGAACAATTCATCCCTCTCTTCAACCTGGTCAGGCGGTCTATAACAGACTCCCAGCACAATATCTGTCTTATTAGCTTTCCCTCTCATCCTCACCCATAAGCACTCCACCTTGTCATCAGAATCGTGGAGCTCTGTACAGTCAAAACACTCCCTAACATAGAGAGCCACCCCACCACCTCTTCTACCTTGCCTATCCCTTCTGAAGAGCTTGTAGCCATCCATTGCAGCACTCCAGTCATGGGAGTCATCCCACCATGTTTCCGTGATGGCGACTAAGTCATATCTGTCCTGCTGCACGATGGCTTCCAGCTCCTCCTGTTTATTGCCCGTGCTGCGTGCATTGGCATAGATGCATTTGAGCTGGGCTATCGAATCCACCCCTAACATTGGCATGCTGCCCCCAGGCTCATCTCTGGTGCACCTAGTTTTATCCCATTCCCCCTTCAAACCTAGTTTAAAGCCCTCTCTATGAGCCCCACCATCTCATGAGCGAGAATCCTTTTCCCCCTTTGAGATAGCTGGATACCATGTGTCGCTAGCAAGCCTGGTGCCGTGTAAACCTCCCCATGATCAATTTTTTTCCACCGCTGATCTGGATGCCTGGAAAGAGGTAGCTAAGGGATATTGAGATGTCCCCATTAAAGTGGCAAAGAGATTTGAATTAATAGTAAGAAATCAGGATCCCGATTGGTCAGATGTAGATTTAATTTTAGGAGAAATGACAGAAACAGAAAAACAAATGGTATTAAAAACCGCTCGAACCCACGTACAGGCCCAGATCACCGGAGGAACTTTACAGGGGAATGTAGATGACCACGTCCCCCTGACTGACCCACACTGGGATCCCAATGATGCTCTAGATTACAGAATGCTAAGGCGATATCGAGATTGGATTAAGTTGGGACTAGAGAATGCGATTCCAAAGGCTGTAAACTGGTCCGCATTATATGCTGTCAAACAGGGGCCAAAAGAAACCCCTACTGAATTTCTAGATCAAATAAGAAATGCCATGAGAAAATACACTACTGACGTGCGGAAAACAGACTCCACAATCAGTGAGATTGTAAAGTAGGTATGTTCATTCAGCGCTGGGCCGCACGGGGGGTAGTCCCACCAAAGTCGTGTGCACCCGACTCGGCAGTTTGTCTCAAGTTTATACAGTCAAGTGTTACATATTCACAATACGCCTATACATATGCATGACCTATCCCCACTTCATATTAAAATTAGCTCCAAGAGGTCATTTCCATAGTCTCCTCTCAACTGCGCTTGCGCAGTGCCTCTTTATGGTGGTCGTCTGGTGGTCGCAGAGATGAAGAGAGATGACTCCTCTTCGTCACCGCTAGTAACCTTTTTTCTTGCGCAGGCTCAGTGATTTCTTGGTATTCACCCAAGCCGCAAGACCAGTCTTAGCTGGCTTTTGGGGCCTGCTCCTGCTTCTTATCAGGAGCTGTCTCTACCTCATTGGCTGGTCCTTGGGACCAGCTCTTCTTATCAAAGACTGTCTCTGCCTCAGCTAATTTCAACAATGTAAGCGCTAAACATCATCTCTCATCCCCCTTTATTATATCTACTGAGATTCTTTTGACTCCCCTTGTCTCACTACCCTAGATCCTTCTTCAGATGTGGGACAGCAACAGCTTGTCTCTTTGTTTCTGGGACAGTCATCTACAGATATAAGGAGAAAGTTACAGAAGTTAAAAGGGCCTGATATAAGGGACTTAGAGAAGTTGCTTGAAGAAGCGTGGAGAATTTTTAGAAATCGAGAGCATACAGATAAATGAAAATTAACAAAAGTAATGGCGACAGCGACGGTGGCAGCTTTGGAACGGAAAGGAATGGTAAATGGAGGAGGATTTAGAGGACGTGGGAGAGGAAGGCCCTTTGGGAATAGAAGAGGGATAGAACGGGTATTGGGAAGAAACCAGTGTGCGTATTGTCAGGAGGAAGGACATTGGAAAAATGAATGCCCGAAACGTAAGGGAGTACAACAGGCTGTGATAGCAGAAGCGGAGGCCGACTGACGGGGACTTGGGGCATCTACCCTAGCGGATCCACTGGTTAAAATTAAGCTAGGGAAATCGGGGAAAGAAGTAGAATTTTTGGTGGATACGGGAGCCTCTTTCTCTGTTTTAAATCAAGAATTGATACCTATAAGTAAAGACTTTGTAAATGTAAAAGGAGCTACTGGCCAACAGGAAAAAGTGTTCTTTTTAAAACCCCTCAAATTCAAGTTAGGGAAGCAAATTGGGATACATTGATTTTTGTATTTGCCAAATTCTCCCAAACCACTATTGGGTTGGGATTTATTAGAACAGTTAGGAGTGGTGATAACTTTTAAACATGGGACTATGGAATTAAAAGTAAAGGAAAATCAATTAATTGAGATTTTAAGTCTAGCCCTAATGTACCCTGGGAAGTCTGCCGCAACAACCCCCGAAACTGAAGAAATTCTTAATCAGGTATATCCAGGAGTATGGGCCGCAGGGACTCCCAGGAGGGCGAAAAATGCCATTCCTATAGTCATAGAGCTCAAGGAAGGAACCAGTCCGGTACGACAAAAGCAATATCCTTTGAAACTAGAAGACCAAAAAGGGATAGAAAGCCCAATTAATAATTTTTTACAGCATGGACTGTTAGTGGAATGTGAATCAGAATATAATACCCCCATATTACCGGTAAAGAAACTGGATGGAACTTATCGGGTAGTACAGGATTTAAGAGGAGTGAATAAAATCATTAAAGATTTACACCCTGTGGTAGCCAACCCTTATACTTTACTCACTAAATTACGAAGTAATCAGGTATGGTTTACAGTATTAGACTTAAAAGATGCATTCTTCTGTTTGCCTTTGGCCAAAGAAAGTCAAAATTTGTTTGCATTTGAATGGGAAAGTCCTACTACTGGTAGGAAAACCCAACTTACCTGGACAGTGTTACCCCAAGGTTTTAAGAACAGTCCAACAATTTCTGGAAACCGATTAGCACGGGAGCTTGAAACATGGGACCCTCCCTCCAGAGATGGAACCCTTTTGCAATATGTGGATGACATACTAATAGCAACTGAAACGAAACCTGATTGTATACAATGGACTGTAAGTTTGTTGAATTTTTTGGGATTAAATGGATATCGAGTTTCTCAACAGAAGGCTCAGATGGTGCAGAAACAGGTAACCTACCTCGGGTACGAGCTATCTGGAGGATAACAAGAATTAGGAACAGACTGAAAAGAAGCCATCTGCAGAACTCCTCTCCCTCAGACAATAAAAGAATCATAGAATCATAGAATCATTTAGGTTGGAGAAGACCTTCAAGATCATTGAGTCCAACCATCAACCATGCCCACTGAACCATGTCCTGAAGTACCCCGTCCACTCGCTTTTTGAATACCTCCAGGGACGGTGACTCAACCACTTCCCTGGGCAGCCCATTCCAATGTTTGACAACCCTCTCAGTAAAGAAATTTTTCCTAATATCTAACCTAAATCTCCCTTGCCTCAACTTGAGGCCATTTCCTCTTGTCCTAAAACTCAGGACATTCTTGGGAATGATAGGTTGGTGCCAATTATGGATTTATAATTATGGAGTAATAGCAAAGCCTTTATATGAACTTTTAAAAAACAATCCTACTCAATTGCCTTGGTCCCAAGAGGCTCAAAATGCATTCGAAACGCTTAAAAAGGAACTAATGAGAGCCCCAGCTTTGGGCCTACCTGATGTTACTAAACCATTCTGGCTGTTTTCTCATGAGAAGCAAGGCATAGCTCTAGGAGTCTTAGCCCAACAGCTAGGACCTTACAAAAGAGCTGTGGCCTATTTTTCTAAACAGCTTGATGAAGTAAGTAAAGGATGGCCAGGATGCTTACGAGCCGTGGCAGCCGTAGTGCTAAACATCCAAGAGGCTTGGAAATTCACTTTGGGCCAAAAGATCACAGTACTGGTCTCACATACAGTATCAGCAGTACTGGAACAGAAGGGAAATCATTGGCTTTCCCCGTCCCGATTTTTACAATACCAGGCCATTCTGGTTGAACCGGACGATGTTAATATTGAAGTGACTAATGTTACGAACCCAGCTTCTTTCCTCAGTGGGGTGACATCTGAACCGTTGACACATGATTGCTTAGAAACCATAGAAACCGTGTACTCTAGCAGACCAGATTTGAAAGAAGAACCCCTGGAGGATGCACAGGACTCCTGGTTCACGGATGGAAGCAGCTTTGTCCGACAAGGTATCCGAAAGGCCAGGTACGCGGTGACAACAGCAAGTAAAGGTAATTGAGTCCCAATCGTTACCTGCTGGAACATCAGCTCAAAAAGCTGAGATTATTGCCCTGATTAGGGCCCTGGAATTGGCAAAAGGAAAGAAGATAAATATATGGACAGATTCCAAATATGCCTTTGGAATTGTCCACGCTCATGGAGCAATTTGGAAGGAACAAGGACTGCTAACTGCACAAGGAAAACAGATCAAACATGCTGAGGAAATACTTCATCTACTAAAGGCAATTCAATTGCCAACCAAAGTTGCCATTATGCACTGTCGAGGACACCTGAAAGGTAACACTGACCAGGAAAAAGGTAATAGATTGGCTGATTATGAGGCTAAACAGGCAGCAGAAAGAACGCAAAAGATCTTAACATTAATTCCGGATAACAGAGGTAAGAATTGGGATGAACAGGAAAGTATTGAGTATTCTAGAACCGATAAAGATCTAATAAAAGAAATGGGAGGACAGATTCCCTCCAAAGGATGGGCCCACCTGAGTGATGGCAGAATTATAGTTCCTGCTAAACAGGTATGGGGAATTGTCAAAGAGGAGCACAATAGGACACATTGGGGGGCAGACTCCTTGTACAAATATTTAAATCAGAAATTAATAGGGAAAAATTTATATATTACAATCCGACAGGTGACTCAGCAATGTGAGGTATGTTTGAGAAATAACCCCAACACAGGTAACAGGGTGCAATTAGGGAACATTGGGAAAGGAAACATACCAGGGGACCACTGGCAAATTGATTTTTCTGAACTTCCAAGAAAAGGGGGATACAGATACTTATTGGTACTTACAGACACCTTTTCCGGATGGCCAGAAGCATTTCCTTGTAGAACAAACAAAGCAAGAGAAGTAACTAAGGTATTATTAAATGAGATAATACCCCGATTTGGAGTACCTATGGTCATCTCGTCAGATAGGGGTACTCGTTTTTGTGCGCAAGTAGTGCAACAGGTCAGCAAACTATTGGGAATTGATTGGCAATTACATACACCCTACAGGCCACAAGCCAGTGGGCAGGTGGAAAAAATGAATCATATGATAAAACAACAGATAGCCAAAATATGTCAAGAAGCAAACCTATATTGGTATCAGGCACTACCTATTGCACTGCTTAGGATATGTGTGAAACCTAGAGCCAGGGAAAATCTGAGCCCTTTTGAAATATTGTATGGGAGACCATACCAGGCTAAATATCAAGGGGAGGATTTGAGTCAATTGGGAAATTCTTATTTACAGAATTATGTTATCTCTTTGGGAAAGCAATTAGAGAAAATTAATAAGAATGTTTTGGGAACCAGAGCTAAGGGGTTGGATCACCCGATTCACCCATTCAGCCCTGGAGATTGGGTTTATATTAAGAATTTTTCAGGTGATCCACTAGAGGAGAAGTGGAATGGACCTTACCAGGTGTTGCTGACCACTTTCACTGCAATCAAGATAAAGGAATGTAGTGGGTTGACCCTGGCTGGATGCCAGGTGCCCACCAAAGCTGCTCTATCACTCCCCCTTCTCAGCTGGACAGGGGGGAGAAAATATAACAAAAGGCTCGTGGGTCAAGATAAGGACAGTTTAATAAAGTGAAAGCCAAGGTCGCACGCGAAAGCAAAGAAAAACAAATGATATTATTCTCTACTTCCCATCAGCAGGCAATGTCTAGCCACTTCCTGGGAAGCAGGGCTTCAGAATGCGCAGTGGTTGCTCCGGAAGACAAAAATGCCCCCCCTCCGTCTCCCTTTACTTAGCTTTTATATCTGAGCTGACATCATATGGTATGGAATATCTGTTTGGTTAGTTTAGGTCAGCTGTCCTGGTTATGTCCCCTCCCGAGATCTTGCCCTGCCCCAGCCTGCCGTTGAGGGGGGGGCAAAAATGTTGGAGAGACAGCCTTGATGCTGTGCCAGCACTGCTCAGCAGTAGCCAAAACACTGGTGTCTTATCAACACCTTTCTAGCTACTGATGCAGAGCACAGTGCTATGAGGGCTGCTATGGGGAGAATTAACTCCATCTCAGCCAGACCCAATACAATCTCCACCCCTTATTCCATACCATTTGCGTCATGCTCAGGTCCCACATAATTTAATACAGATATCTTCTAACCATGCCATTGTATTTAATTCTCATTACTGAAATCCCTTCTTACCAACACTTACAGCTGAAACTACATACTTAAAACCACTTTTATACCCAACATACAGATTTATACATTCTTAATTACTATCCCCTGTCCTTTAAGAGATAGATATTCCATGGGCTTCTTCCACTCCTCCAGATGTTCACACACAGGTTATGACTTGGGCCCCATCCGTCAAGATGAGTGGTCAGGACAGGAGAAGCAGTATGTTCGATCGTTGGGCACCAACACCGGCTTGGTTTGGGTCACCGATGCACTTGTTCCTTGCGAAGTTCACTCCTCTGCAGTTCAGGTCATTCCTGCTACATTACTTCCTACAACATACAACTCACATCACAGATCATTTTTCCCTCAAGGTTAAATGTCCTTGAGGCACACACTGGGTCTCCCCATCCTTCCGCATTACCCACCAAGTACACCCAGGTCCCTGAGCAAAGACAATCCCACGAATGGGTTTGCCTTTTCCCACGGGAGGAGAAATCCACACTGCCTTCCCCAGCCACTTCCCCATGTGCACTACAGGGACCTTATCTCCTCCCACAGTATGTAGGGGTTTTGTTTGGGCAGGACCAGGATGGTTAGCAGACCCTCTGGTGTTAACTAGCCAAGTGGCTTCTGCTAAATTTGTATCCCAATGCTTCCATGTCCCACTGCCTAGCGCTCTCAACATAGTCTTCAACAGTCCATTATATCTCTCAATTTTTCCAGATGCTTGCGGGTGATAGGGGATGTGGTACACCCACTCGATGCCGTGTTTCTTTGCCCAGGAGCTTATGAGGTTATTTCGGAAATGAGTCCCATTGTCTGATTCAATTCTTTCCGGGGTACCATGTCGCCATAAAATTTGCCTTTCGAGGCCTAAGATGGTGTTTCGGGCAGTGGCATGGTTTACAGGATATGTTTCTAGCCAACCAGTAGTTGCTTCCACCATCGTGAGTATGTAGCGCTTGCCTTGGCGTGTTCGTGGCAGTGGTCCAATGTAGTCAATTTGCCAGGCCTCGCCATATCGAAAGCCCAGCCACCGCCCTCTGTTCCAGGGAGACTTTACTCTGGTGGCTCGTTTGATTGCAGCACATGTTTCACATTCATGAGTGACCTGTGTGATGGCCTCCATGGTCAGGTCCACCCCTCGATCACGAGCCCACCTATATGTTGCATCTCTCCCTAGATGTCCCAATGTCTCATGGGCCCAGCGAGCTACAAATAGCTCACCCTTATGCTCCCAGTCCAGGTCCACCTGAGCTACTTCTATTTTGGCAGCCTTGTCTACCTGTTCATTATTTCGATGTTCTTCAGTGGCACGGCTTTTGGGCATGTGAGCATCTACATGACGTACCTTTAAAGTCATGTGTTCTACACGGGCAGCAATGTCCTGCCACAATGCTGCTGCCCAGATGGGTTTACCCCTGCGCTGCCAATTGGTCTTCCACTGCTGTAGCCACCCCCATAGGGCATTAGCCACCATCCAGGAGTCAGTATAGAGGTAGAGTACCGGCCACTTTTCTCATTCAGCAATGTCTAGGGCTAGTTGGATGGCTTTCACTTCTGCAAACTGACTTGACTCGCCTTCTCCTTCAGTGGCCTCAACGACTTGTCGTGTGGGACTCCACACAGCAGCTTTCCACTTCCGATGGTTCCCTACCACACGACAGGATCCATCAGTAAACAAAGCATAACACCTTTCATCTTCTGATAACTCATTATATGGTGGTGCCTCTTGGGCACGAGCCACTTCCTCAGGCGATGCTCCAAAATCTCTGCCTTCTGGCCAGTCCATGATCTCTTCCAGAATTCCTGGGCGGTTAGATTTCCCCAGTCGAGCCCGTTGCGTGATCAATGCTATCCACTTACTCCATGTAGCACTGGTTGCATGATGTGTAGAGGGGATGTTTCCTTTGAACATCCAGTGTAGCACGGGCAATCGTGGTGCCAAGAGAAGATATGCTTCTGTACCAACAACTTCTGAAGCGGCTCGAACCCCCTCATATGCTGCTAGTATCTCTTTTTCAGTCGGGGTGTAGTGGGCTTCTGATCCTCGGTACCCCCGGCTCCAAAACCCTAATGGTCGACCTCAGGTTTCTCCTGGTGTTTTCTGCCAGAGGCTCCAGTTGAGACCATGCTCCCCAGCTGCAGTGTAGAGTACATTTTGTACATCTGGTCCTGTCCGGACAGGCCCAAGAGCTACCGCACGAGCTATTTCCTGTCTGATATGCTCAAAGGCTTGTTGTTGTTCAGGGCCCCATTCAAAATAGTTCTTTTTCCGGGTTACTCGATAGAGAGGGCTCACAAGCTGACTATAACCTGGAATATGCATTCTCCAGAACCCCACAAGGCCTAGGAAAGCTTGTGTTTCTTTCTTGTTAGCTGGTGGAGACATAGCTGCTATCTTGTTAACCACAACCATAGGCACATGACGGCGTCCATCCTGCCATTTTATTCCCAAGAACTGAATCTCCTGTGCAGGTCCCTTGACCTTGCTTTTCTTTATGGCGAAACCAGCTTTCAGAAGAATCTGAATTATTCTTTTTCCCTTCTCAAACACTTCTTCTGCCTCGTTGCCCCACATGATGATGTCATCTATGTATTGTAAATGTTCAGGGGCATCGCCTTGTTCCAGTGCTGTTTGGATTAGTCCGTGACAAATGGTAGGGCTGTGCTCCCTCTACCCCTGGGGCAGTCGATTCCAGGTGTATTGGACACCTCTCCATGTGAAAGCAAACTGTGGCCTGCACTCTGCTGCCAAAGGAATGGAGAAAAACGCATTGGCAATATCAATTGTAGCATACCACGTGGCTGCCTTTGATGCCAGTTCATACTGGAGCTCTAACATGTCTGGTACAGCAGCACTCAGTGGTGGTGTCACTTCATTCAGGCCGCGATAATCTACTGTTAACCTCCAGCCTCCATCAGACTTTTGCACTGGCCATATAGGACTATTAAAAGGTGAATGAGTCTTGCTGATGACTCCTTGGCTCTCTAGTTGATGAATCAGCTCATGGATGGGAGCCAGGGAGTCTTGGTTTGTCCGATATTGCCGCCGGTGCACCGTCCTGGTAGCGATTGGCACCTGCTGTTCTTCAACTTGCAGCAGTCCCACAATGAAGGGATCTTCCGAGAGGCCAGGCAGGGTAGATAGCTGTTTGATCTTCTCTGCGTTTCCAGTGGCTACACCAAAAGCCCATCGGTACCCCTTTGGGTCCTTGAAGTACCCTCTCTTGAGGTAGTCTATGCCAAGGATACAAGGGGCCTCTGGGCCAGTCACAATGGGGTGCTTTTCCCACTTGTCCCGTCAAGCTCACTTCAGCCTCCAATACAGTCAATTCTTGGCATCCCCCTGTCACTCCAGAGATCCAGATGGGTTCTGTGCCCCTGTACCCTGATGGCACCAGCGTACACTGTGCACCAGTGTCTACCAAAGCCTTATACTTCTGTGGGTCTGATGTGCCAGGCCATCGAATCCACACAGTCCAGTATATCCGGTCATCCCTTTCCTCCTCCTGGCCGAAGGCAGGGACCCTCTGTTGCTGTTCCTCATCAGAGTATTCACTGTCTGACCCTTGCGGTGCCAGACCAGAAGTCCCCTCACCAGAGTCAAGGGAGGTCGTTTCAGTTCTTCTATGCCTGGAGGATTGCTGATTGCTTTCTTGGGCCTCTACAGCAATGACACTGACAGCCTTCTTCTTGGGTGACCCCTTCTTAACAGCTGTCTTCCCTCTCAGTTCACGTACGCGGGCTTCCAGCTTAAAGGTGGGTTCACCATCCCACTTCCTCATGTCCTCCCCTTGGTCACGCAGGAAGAACCAGAGTGTACCACGTGGCATACGTCTTGGGCTCCCTTTTCCTCTGACCGGGGCAGGAGAGGACTGATTTCTTGGAGCGTCCCTAAGAGCCAAGGCACTGTCCTGTAGGGATGAGGAGATACAGAGATTTTCTTCAAAGTTTTGGAGCCAAGATGACACTTTCTCCACAGTTGGTGTTTCCATATCTGGGCAATACATTGCTGCCAAGCTGTTAGAATATGACGCTGGGGCACCTTGAATCACCTTTCTCCACATGGCCTGTGTGCACAGGACATCCTCTGGATCTTTTGAGACTTCCTCATCATCTAGATCACTGTAGATGACTTCCACCACTGCTAACTCTCTCAGGTACTGGATGCCTTCATCTGCGGTAGTCCACTTTTCTGAGGAATTCACAAGATCTTCCTTGAATGGATATCTTGCCCTCACACTTCAGAGGAGCCGGCTCCAGAGACTGCAAATTGCTGCCTCTTTTCCAATTCCTCTTTCAATTCCCCGGTTTCTAGCGAGGGATCCCAGCTGTTGGGCTTCCTTGCCTTCCAGTTGCTGACTGTCAGCCCCGTTATCCCAGCATCGGAGCAGCCAGGCAGCAATCCGCTCACCTGGCTGGCGGCTGTAGTCTTTCCGCAAGTCCCGAAGTTCTGAGGAGGTCAGGGACCGGGTAGTTTCCGCTTCCTGTCTAAGTTCCCTCACTCCTTCCTCCAATTTCTTTATCGAAGGACCAGCTTCTAGATTAAGCCTTTCCTCTTCTTCTTCTTCCCTCACTAATCGATGGTATGGACCTGTTGATCTCCTTGTCCACTGTTTCTTTTTCACTATTGGGGCAATTACTGTATTTGTTGTTGTTGTTTGGGTCCCTGCCTCGAGCATGGTGTCCTCAGATGCAGTCTGGGTCCCTGCCTCAACCGTGGTCCTCTGAGAGTGTTGAACTATGGCTCGGTAGGCATAGGCCAGGCCCCAGTACAGTGCGAGAAGCTGCTGGTTTTCATTGGGATAGGCAAGGCACCCTTCTATCAGGTGGCGCGTCAGTTTGCCAGGGTTACTTGCCTGTTCAGGTGTAAAGTCCCAGATTATGGGAGGTGATAACCATCCTAGGAATCTGCCCAAATCATAGAATCATAGAATCATTTCGGTTGGAAAAGACCTTCAAGATCATCAAGTCCAACCATTAACCATGCCCCCTAAACCATGCCCTGGAGTACCCTATCCACTCGCTTTTTGAATACCTCCAGGGATGGTGACTCAACCACTTCCCTGGGCAGCCCATTCCAATGTTTGACAACCCTCTCAGTAAAGAAATTTTTCCTAATATCTAACCTAAATCTCCCTTGCCTCAACTTGAGGCCATTTCCTCTTGTCCTATCTCCAGACACCTGACAGAAGAGACCAACACCCACCTCACTACAACCCCCTTTCAGGTAGTTGTAGAGAGCGATAAGGTCTCCCCTCAGCCTCCTCTTTTCTAGACTGAACAACCCCAGATCCCTAAGCCGCTCCTCATAAGACTTGTGCTCAAGGCCCCTCACCAACTTTGTTGCCCTTCTCTGGACACGCTCAAGCAGCTCAATGTCTTTCCTGTAGTGAGGGGCCCAAAACTGAACACAGTAGTCAAGGTGCGGCCTCACCAGTGCCGAGTACAGGGGAACAACCACCTCCCTGTTCCTGCTGGCCACACTGTTCCTGATACAGGCCAGGATGCCATTGGCCTTCTTGGCCACCTGGGCACACTGCTGGCTCATATTCAGCCAGCTGTCAACCAGCACCCCCAGGTCTTTTTCTGCTGGGCAGCTTTCCAGCCACTCTTCCCCAAGCCTGTAGCGCTGCATGGGGTTGCCGTGACCGAAGTGCAGGACCCGGCACTTGGCCGTGTTAAACTTCATACAATTGGCCTCAGCCCATCGATCCAGCCTGTCCAGATCTCTTTGTAGAGCCTCCCTACCCTCAAGCAGATCGACCCTGCCTCCCAACTTGGTGTCGTCTGCAAACTTGCTGAGGGTGCACTCAATCCCCTCATCCAAATCATCAATAAAGATATTAAACAGAACAGGGCCCAACACCGAGCCCTGGGGAACACCACTTGTGACCTGCCGCCAACTGGATTTCACCCCATTCACCACGACCCTCTGGGCTCGTCCATCCAGCCAGTTTTTCACCCAGTGAATAGTGCACTTATCCAGGCCACAAGATGCCAGCTTCTCCAGGAGTATGCCATGAGAGACAGTATCAAAGGCCTTGCTGAAGTCTAGGAAAATAACATCGACAGCCTTTCCCTCATCCACTAGGCGGGTCACCCGGTCATAGAAGGAGATCAGGTTGGTCAAGCAGGACCTGCCTTTCGTAAACCCATGCTGACTGGGCCTGATCCCCCTCTTATCCTGGAGCTGCCGTGTGAGTGCTCTCAAGACAAACCGTTCCATAATCTTTCCCGGTACCGAGGTCAGGCTGACAGGCCTGTAGTTCCCCGGATCCTCCCTCCGACCCTTCTTATAAATGGGAGTCACATTGGCAAGCCTCCAGTCCTCTGGGACCTCCCCTGTTGACCAGGAACGCTGATAGATGATGGAGAGTGGCTTGGCAAGGACCTCAGCCAGTTCCCTCAGTACTCTTGGATGGATCCCATCAGGTCCCATAGATTTGTGAGTGTCCAGATGGCGTAACAGGTCCCTAACTAATTCCTCCTGGATTAAGGGGGGTATGTTATGCTCTTCATCCTTACCTTCCAGCTCATGAGGTGGAGTACCCTGAGGATGACTGGACTCACTATTAAAGACTGAGGCAAAGAAGGCATTAAGTACCTCGGCCTTTTCCTCATCACTGGTTGCTACGTTCCCTTCTGTATCCATTAAAGGATAGATATTCTCCTTGGGATTCTTTTTACTGTTAACATATTTGTAAAAACATTTTTTGTTGTCCCTTACACTAGTGGCCAGATTTAGTTCCAGCTGAGCTTTCGCCTTTCTAATTTTCTCTCTGTATGATCTAACAAGATCCCTGTACTCCTCCCAAGTTGCCCGCCCTTTCCTCCAGAGATGATAAACTCTCCTTTTTTTCTTAAGTCCTAGCAAAAGCTCCCCATTCAGCCAGGCCGGTCGTTTTCCTCGGCGGTTTGACTTGCAGCACATGGGAATAACCTGGTCCTGAGCCATTAAGATTTCCTTTTTAAAGAATGTCCATCCCTCCTGGACCCCTTTGCCCTTCAGGACCGTCTCCCAAGGGACTCTCTCAACCAGTGCCTTGAAGAGGCCAAAGTTAGCCCTCCGGAAGTCCATAGTGGTGGTTTTGCTGACCACCTTCTTTGCCTCACCAAGAATTGAAAACTCTACCATTTCATGGTCACTAAGCCCAAGACGGCCTCCAACCATCACACCTCCCACCAGTCCTTCCCTGTTCGTAAACAACAGGTCTAGCAAGGCTCCTCCCCTGGTTGGCTCACCCACCAGCTGTGTCAAGAAGTTATCTTCCACACACTCCAGGAACCTCCTAGATTGTTTACTCACTGCTGTGTTGTATTTCCAGCAGATGCCTGGAAAGTTAAAGTCCCCCACAAGGACAAGGGCACACGATTCTGAGACTACTGCCAGCCGCTTGTAGAATGATTCATCCGTCTCTTCAACCTGGTCAGGCGGTCTATAACAGACTCCCAGCACAATATCTGTCTTATTGGCTTTCCCTCTCATCCTCACCCATAAGCACTCCACCTTGTCATCAGAATCGTGTAGCTCTGAACAGTCAAAACATTCCCTAACATAGAGAGCCACCCCACCACCTCTTCTACCTTGCCTGTCCCTTCTGAAGAGCTTGTAGCCATCCATTGCAGCACTCCAGTCATGGGAGTCATCCCACCATGTTTCCGTGATGGCGACTAAGTCATATCTATCCTGCTGCACAATGGCTTCCAGCTCCTCCTGTTTATTGCCCATGCTGCGTGCGTTGGCGTAGATGCATTTGAGCTGGGTCATCGAATCCACCCCTAACATCGGCATGCTGCTCCCAGGCTCATCTCTGGTGCACCTAGTTTTATCCCTTGCCCCCTTCGAACCTAGTTTAAAGCCCTTTCTATGAGCCCTGCCATCTCATGAGCAAGGATTCTCTTACCCCTTTGAGACAGCTGGACACCATCTGTCGCTAGCAAGCCCGGTGCTGTGTAAGTCTCCCCATGATCAAAAAACCCAAAATTCCACCGATGGCACCAGCCTCTGAGCCACATATTGACCAGGTGTGTTGTCCTGTTCCTTTCAGTGTATTTCCCTGCCACTGAAGGGATTGAGGAAAACACTACCTGTGCTCCCGATCTTTCTACTAATCGTCCCAGTGCCCTGAAATCCCTTTTGATTGCCTTTGGATTCCTCTCTGCAATCTCATCACTGCCAACCTGCACAACTAGCAATGGGTAATAATCAGAGGTCCGAACCAGACCAGGGAGTTTCCTGGTAATGTCTTTTACCCGGGCCCCAGGGAGGCAGCAGACTTCCCGGTGGGATGGGTCAGGTCTGCATATCGGGCCCTCTGTCCCCCTTAAGAGGGAGTCGCCTACAACAATTACCCTCCTTTTTCTTTTTTCTGAGGATGTGAGAATGCGTGGGGATGCCCGACTGGGCTTAGGCACCTCCCTAGATAGGGCTTCATCTACACCCTGATCTTCACTGGCCTGGTCCTCAAGTTCCAGAGCCCCATACCTGTTGCGTAGGGGCAACTGGGAAGGTGAGGGAGACCGGGAGGGGATTTGCCTGCCTCCCCGAGCAGGGACCTGTATCCATTCCCCTCCATCTCTTAGGTCCCCTCCTGCCTGGTGGCAGGAGGGCAGGGGAACCTCCGCTTCTTGCGGAGCCTCCATCTGCTGCCCCTGCCTCAGGGATGGTAGGGTGTGGGCCCACCAATCTATCTCCCTCTCACACTCCCTGATACTCCTCAACCTTTCCACTTCCTCCTTCAGCTCTACCACCAGGCTGAGCAAATCACTCACCTGGTCACACCTCACACAAGAGGTGTCCCCGCTGACCTCCATCATTTCTGATAGACTCAGGCACTCCCTGCAGCCAGAGACCTGGACAGCTGCATGTTTACGTGGGACCTCTATCTGCATTGCCATATTTTTCCTAACAATGGCTTTCCCCTGAGTGGCAACCATACCTGGGTCTCCCTCTGGGCCGACACCCACCACTTGAGCAGCCTGCTCGAGCTAGGAAGAGTTGGGGGCCGCGCCCTGCCTGCACGCCCTGCCTGCGCAAACTGCCGCGCAAACTGCCGCGCCACGCCCTTTCTGACGCGCCACGCCCTGTTTGCCCGTCCTGTTCGCCGCGCTCCTGGTCGCTGGCGCTCCTCAGGGGCCTTCAAATCTCCCGCGGTTGCCCCTGGCAACGCCCACGCCGCGTCAGCCTCTCCCGCGAGAGCCGCCGGCTCCGGCCGGGTCCCTCTGCCCTTCCCCGGCGCTCCTGGGCCTCGGGAACCTCCCTGTCCGCCTCAATCTAGCGCTTAGCCGCCGACTTACCGTCGCCTCTGCTGGCCTCGCCGCTGACTGAACGCTGCTGACCGTTATGGAAATCCTTCCATATACCCTGCCACCCAGGGACCGGTCGCTTGAGGGCACATTTCAGTATTGCCTCACCCAAAACTTGTCTTCTCTTATACCAGGACGAGACCAGATTCCACAATACCCATAATATACCACCAGTATTAATTATTAGTACTGAACAACTCACATAAGGGTGAACAAGGACCTCGGGAGCCTGCATAATAAAACCATTCACATCAATGCCCGGTAGGGAGAGGGAGATGTGTTCCCTCATCTCCTCCACAAGATAGCTCCCACAACACAGCAAAGCCATCAGTGCCAGGACAAAGCACATAGATATTATTTGTATTAGCATGTTCCCGAGTTCCTTCATTCTCCCCACAAGATAGCTCCCACAGCACAACAAAGCCATCAGTGCCAGGGCAAAGCACACAGCCATTATTTGCGTTACCATGTTCCCAAACTCAGCAAGGTAGAGATAAGCAAGCAGCCAACAAGCTCCATGACCTGCACAGGAGCTTGCCACTTAATAACTAGCTATGGCACGTTTAATGCAAAACTGCCATTGTCTTGCCCCACGTTGGGCGCCAAAAAGGACTGTAGTGGGTTGACCCTGGCTGGATGATGCCAGGTGCCCACCAAAGCCGCTCTATCACTCCCCCTTCTCAGCTGGACAGGGGGGAGAAAATATAACAAAAGGCTCGTGGGTCAAGATAAGGACAGTTTAATAAAGTGAAAGCCAAGGTCGCATGCGAGAGCAAAGAAAAACAAATGATATTATTCTCTACTTCCCATCAGCAGGCGATGTCTAGCCACTTCCTGGGAAGCAGGGCTTCAGAACGCGTAGTGGTTGCTCTGGAAGACAAAAATGCCCCCCCTCCGTCTCCCTTTACTTAGCTTTTATATCTGAGCTGACATCATATGGTATGGAATATCTGTTTGGTTAGTTTAGGTCAGCTGTCCTGGTTATGTCCCCTCCCGAGATCTTGCCCTGCCCCAGCCTGCCGTTGAGGGGGGGGCAAAAATGTTGGAGAGACAGCCTTGATGCTGTGCCAGCACTGCTCAGCAGTAGCCAAAACACTGGTGTGTTATCAACACCTTTCTAGCTACTGATGCAGAGCACAGTGCTATGAGGGCTGCTATGGGGAGTATTAACTCCATCTCAGCCAGACCCAATACAATCAACAACCAGCTTGGATTCACTATTCCAGAGTGAAGAAGGCCCCAGATAAGCAATGGACTTCCGAACCTTTGGGACCTCTGAAATTAAAACTACAAAGACATTAATATGGGAAAAGAAAATTAACTCATAAGCATTTCAATTATAATATCTACCATAGGCATTGTTGCTGCTTGGAATGACAATATTCACTATCAGGTAATTCAGACACTAGTCAACGCTACTAGGGCAAAAGATTGTTGGATTTGCACAGCATTACCTAGAGGCTCTAAACTGCCACTATATGGGATAGCCAGTACGAATTGGACTCGAAATATGTTTTGGAATTTTAATTATTCTTGTAAATATGGCCAAGAGAACGATACTTCCAAAGGACCACAATTTGACCTAGTCACTCTAACAAATAATACTTTGTTCTGTCAAAAGGACCCACAAAATAGATCTGCAGACTTAGGATATAGATATATAACAGGAATAGGATGTAGTTGGAATTATTCAGCAACTACCACATACAGTGGGACTGTTTGGAGCCAAGGCTCAAAAAGAAATTGTGGTTCTGGTCCTGGTTTGGAAATATATCAACATGGTCTGAAAATGACCAAGGGGTCTTGTAGATTGCCCTATGGATGGTGGTGGTTATGTGGAGATGGATATGCGTGAAAGACACTACCTAAAGAATGGTATGGCGTGTGTACAGTGTCGTGGTTTAACCCCAGCCAGCAACTAAACACCACGCAGCCGCTCACTCACTCTCCCCCACCCAGTGGGATGGGGGAGAAAATCGGGAAAAGAAGCAAAACCCGTGGGTTGAGATAAGAACGGTTTAATAGAACAGAAAAAGAAGAAACTAATAATGATAATGATAACACTAATAAAATGACAACAGCAATAATGAAAGGATTGGAATGTACAAATGATGCGCAGTGCAATTGCTCACCACCCACTGACCGACACCCAGCCAGTCCCCGAGCGGCGAAATCCCTGCCCCCCACTTCCCCGTTCCTATACTAGATGGGACATCACATGGTATGGAATACACCATTGGCCAGTTTGGGTCAGGTGCCCTGGCTGTGTCCTGTGCCAACTTCTTGTGCCCCTCCAGCTTTCTCGCTGGCTGGGCATGAGAAGCTGAAAAATCCTTGACATTAGTCTAAACACTACTGTGCAACAACTGAAAACATCAGTGTTATCAACATTCTTCGCTCTGAACTCAAAACATAGCACTGTACCAGCTACTAGGAAGACAGTTAACTCTATCCCAGCTGAAACCAGGACATACAGCAGGACATCTAACCACCCAGGATACTCTACATAACCACTTCCAGATACCCCAGGATTTGTGAGGAGCTTATTACTAAAAGTACAAAAAAGAACCTCAAATCCTTTGATAGAACGACCCTCATGATTTCATAGTTTTGTACGGTGGTTATTCCCCATGCTAGGGATCAGTGAGTTGGAAAAAGCAATTGTAAACATCTCTGCTGCCTTAGATGAAATATTTAACGCCTCTACGAATGCTATTGCTAATATGCAAGTCAAAATCGCTTCCCTATCACAAGTAGTGGTACAGAATAGAATGGCCCTAGACATATTAACTGCAGAAGCGGGAGGAGTGTGCACGGTAATTAATCAGAGCTGTTGCAGCTATATTAATTGAGAAGGGCAGATTGAAAAGGACTTGCACAAAATATGGGAAAAGACTAGGATTTTCCACGAAATTATTAAGGACAATACGGAATGGGGCTTTACAGATTTATGGGATAAATTGACTTCTTGGCTTCCTAATTTTGGATGGTTAAAACAACTATTTATCGGATTAATTACTCTGACGATTTTAGGAATATTTGTGTGTGTGCTTTTCAAATGTTTTCTTTGGTGTTGCCAGAATTCAGCTGAAACGTATAGTGACTGGAAAAGAAATAAGATTAGACATCAGGTAGAAACAGGAAAATATTTTGCTCGGACTCTTGAAAAGGATGGAATGTTATAGAATATTGCAAAAGAATTTGCAATGACAAAGAAAAAGGGGGGATTGAAGCGAAAGCTTGATGGAAATTTACTAGCCAAAACTTTTTAACAAGCAGCAGCAATGAACTATGTAACAGTGGTATTGTGAATCGTACACGTAAGCATACGGTAATCTTTTAATGGAACTTATCTTCGGGAATGGAATGCAAGGACACTATGAGATAAAGAGGCACAGGATGCCTCAAGACTGCAGAACCGACTGAAACTAGCTCTGTGGTTTTGTCAGCAAGAACACGGGAGTAAAAGCTATAGTTCACCAAGGGGACATGGTGATGAAGAGTTGTGGATGAAGTAAATGACCACCAGATGTCTCTGAAGCCCACCCAAAGACTATAATGTGCATGTGGGAATGGGTGGTTACCTATGATAATGAGTTATCAGGAAAATCATGAATATGTTAATCACTTCTATGAATATGTATGTATAACTTGCATATAAGTTGTATAACTGACCTGGTGCAGCGCGCATATTAGGAGGAGCGATCCCCTATGCGCCCAGCGCTGCAATAAAGAATACCTACTTAATAGTCATCCTGACTATTGAGTCCTGATTTCAGCTTTTCACGGCATCAGGTGCAGGCAGCGTGTGAACTTCTCCAGCGGGGTCTTGGGATCTCTGTATCCACCCCGTAGCTGCAAACACAGTATTTTCCATGAGCACTGTGAAGATTGGAGCGAAGGACAAATTTGTTAGACCAAGAGTTGTATAATCAGTTTTATATATTTATAAAAATATAACTTTTTGAACAAGTTACAGAATGTGACATAATACAAAAGCTTAAAAACTCTAGTTCCTAACCTTGTTTGTTGGACTAGATATACACAATGAGAATGTCATCCAGACAGCACAAGAAACTTGGATACATTTATTCCTGCTCTATCTAAACACAGTTTTCAAACACAGTTCTTAAATCTTTCTGTCAACGAACAGTTTTGCAGGGAACAGTCAGTTCCTTTTTCCTTCTCTTTAGTCTCTTTAGATCCATATATCATGCACATCATGACATAAATTATGCCTTAAGTCAGTTAGAGTCATTATAGATGTATAAATCACTGTTTAATCAAGTGAGAGCTCAGTGAACTCAAAATCTGTTACATCTATTTTAAAATCTTTAACTATAATTAAAAAATTGCTCATATCGCTAAATCACAATCCCACAGTTGAGCAGCCTAAATGAAGTCATGCATACAAGCAGTCCAAGTAAACTATTTAGCATCCTCTGTTTTTGAAGATCCTTATCAAGCTACTGCACATTAGCTGATTGGTCCACAGGCAATATATAAAATGTGCACCCATCATGTTCAGCTGATGTCAGTGTTTGGGGCACAGAGCCATTAACACATAAACTCATCTCCTAACCACCTACTGCTTGAGAGCATAGCTAGTAGCTGATTCACTGGTAGTATCAGAACCTATTTAAGGTAGAAACCTGGGAGAGAGTCCTGGATTGAAGAGGTGAGGAAATTTGTCAGGAGAGTGGAAGAAGAGGGGATGGAATCTACACTAAGAATTAGTATGAGCCTTGAGGAGCTCAAGAAAGCAAACCAATTATAATTTAAAGGGGGAAAAAATGTAGGGCCTGAGCTTTGCTTGGGGCTCCATACTACATGAGATCAGCCCTGCCTAAGTATTTAAAGTATCAGGCCAGCTCAAAACTTGTGAGAAATTTAAGATAGTCATCTGTTTTCCAAATCTACTAGGAAACTGAGCTCTGGTTTTCTTCCCTCTACAAGAAAAAACACAGGTCAAGCACCGCAAAGGAAAACTTGCTGACATAAGCTCTCATCACAAAAACACTTATGGACACATTTAAGTCAGGCATGTAAGTACAGGACCAGGGCATAAAGGCAGTGGTTTGGTTTTTTTTTGTCCATCACCTAGTTAATGAGGCACCCAGCACAATTCACTGCAGTCACTATAGTCCAGTATACCTTCATAATACAGTTTTAGCTGTAATCAAGTATAAACAAGACACTAAGAATCACAGACACTTCTATATATGAAGTGACCTATATTCTAACATATCAGCAATAAGACTAGCTGCCTGAAGAAAACAGTCTTGCATACCTGGTTTCTCATTAATCTTAATGCAGTTTTTCTCATAAATGTTTACTACCAGTAGTTGAACATATAATAAGAGGCACAACGACCTTTTTTAGCCACTATCACTGTTATTTCCCGATCTGTAGAAATGTAATTCCTATATTGCACCCATGTGGGCTTCCAGGGGACTAGTGAAAAGTTAAAGCAAGCCACAGAGCAACCTCTTCACCTTCCTCCTCATGTAGAGACAGAATCACAGAACGGTTGAGGTTGGAAGGGACCTCTGGAGGTCTGTGGCAGTACACTCCCCCCAGCAGGAAATGAAACTTCTCCAGGCAGGGAGAAGAGAAAAAAAACCCCAAACCCTAGAGGCCGCAGGTTGAAAGTTGAACAGACCAATCGAGACGTGCCAGGTACACTGAGGTGACCTTCTTGGCCAATAGGGATTAAATGACCACAGATCAGATTCGACAAGGGTATAAACGGGGTCCCGCCGGAGGACATGTTGGAATCAGTCCTCCTCGAAGCAGCGGGTCTGCAGTCGGGGACTCCCCCTTGGGTCGGGGCACCGCCCGAGGTAACTCCTCAAGGGAGAGAGCCCTCAGCTTTTAGGTGAGTGATATGTGCATTTTGAGTCATCGCTTTTAAATCTTAAGGATTCTTAAGTTGGCTGTGTAGTACTAATTCCCCTTACATCATTGAGCCTGTGGTTCACTAATGTTATCGGAGTTCTAACTAACTTTTTACTGAAGAATAAATCTGACTTTTAACACCTGTTGGATTTGATTGTGCATGCCTCCGTAACAAGGTCATCTTGTCCAACTCCCCTGCTCAAGCAGAGCCAACTAGAGCCAGTTGCCCAGGACCATGTTCTGATGGCTTTTGAATACCTCCAAGGAGGGACACTCCACAACCTCCCTGAGTAACCTGTTCCAGTTGCAGTGAGAGACTAATTTGTGCCAGAGCTTAGCACTAGTGACTAAAGTAAATGAAGCCTTAGGCTGCATGAATTGTACTTTAACCTTTGTTTTTATCTATGGAAATGTAACCGGTAGGTGAGGAAGTATAAGTAAAACTTTAACTACAGGATATTCTGTAACAAAAAAATAAGGAAATGTCTCAAGACACAGACAAAAAGGGTGCCTGGAGGCTGCGAGAGCAAATCAGAAGAGAAGACCCCAGACTCTGCGAACAGGATTGGATGAGCAGAAGTGCCATCAGGAAATGAAGCGACCTATAGAGACTATAAAATCCGGTAACAATCGACAGGTAGGGTCCCTCTTCGGAGGCACCCAGCTCGAGCAGTAACTACTATTGCATATTAAACATAGTAGAAGAAGGAACTCCAATTCTTTTATTAAAATGGAACCTAGGGACAAGCCCTGTTGAGGTGGCGTCCACGTAATTCCTACCATGATCTAGGTGGCGGCTGCATAATTCCTACAGCAGTTTTGGCACCCGAGATGGGACACTAGGTGACCGCCGCCAGATCCTCTTGTCTATAGACTTCCAGTTGCCAGCATCGGGTGAGTTCACCCGGGAACTTTGTGGAACGGGAGGCCCCGACTGGTGAGTCTTAAAATTCCGCAACTAAATTCTGGTAAAGGTATAAGCGCGCTAGAATGGGGAATATACCCAGCATAGAGAAGGGGGCACCCTTGGCCGAGGTACTAGAGAATTGGAGAAAGATAGATGGAGTTGCAGGTTTACTGAAAAAACGAGCAGTCGTTTTGTGTCAGGAAGACTGGCCAGCACTTACAGGAGTGGGGGGATGGCCCTGCGAAGGATCCTTTGAATTAAAGAAATTGGCTACGCTCCGGAAAATTTTGGAGGATGAAAAACCTCAGCAAATGGATTATTGGTATGTATGGGCATATGACTGCCATAAAGAGGACGGTTGAAAAGGAGTACGAAAACCTTGAGAAGGAACTTTAGCTGCAGCAGTTGTGAGTAATTTAACCGAGGCACCTGCAGAGACAGTCTCTGCACCACCCTATACTCCTCCTTCTGTATCACCTGTTGATTCCCCCCCCCAACTGCCTCTGCTGTCCCCACTGCTTCTGCTGGGCTTTACTCTATGGTTTCTAATGTTATACCTAATCCTCTTGCAATGCAGCTAGTAGCGGGGGGGGGGGGGGGGGTGGAATGTTCCTCCCCCACTTCTAGTGTTACATGTATACACCTATCACCCCTGGAACCGCGGGGATTTGGTTATGTGGGGAAATCAAATGCCCAGGTTAAGGGAAGATGCGGTTCAGTGTGCATCGTTATTTTGCAATATTTGTTTGGGATATAATCCATCCTGGGCCAATGTTAACCTGTTATTGAGAGAGTTATTCCATCCAGACGGGAGAGAAGATAATTGAAAAGGATGCGGAATTATCCCTACAGGTAATGGGAAATGAGACTGCCTGACTTCAGGTTGATCCTAATTGGGATTATAATAATCAAACAGCTAGAGATAATTGCCAAACAGTGGTTAGAAATCCGATAGATGCGATTAGAGCTTGTGGGGAGATGAGAGTAAATTGGACTAAAGTACAGGAATGTAGACAGAGGCCAGAGGAACACTCCAGCGACTACTGGAGATGATTGCGACAGGCCTTGTTGACTCTCCAGAATTTTAATAATGAATTGGCAGCAAGTGCATTTGTGGATCAAGCTGCAGCAGATATAAGGAAGTATTTCAAAGAACATATGCTTGGTTTGCAAGGAGAGACATTACAAAATTCTTAAGCGTGGCTGTGTTTGTATACGACAGTCGAGAAGAAAAACAGAGAATGGAACTGGCAAAGTGAAGGAGAAAGGAAAAGGAACGTGAAGCGAGTCTCTTGACAGCAGCGTTAGCACAAGGCTTGCAGTTGAGAGGGAAGGGAAGAGGATTTTCCCCTTCCCGAGGAAAGGGTAGAGGAAGAAGTGGAATAGGTCAAGGATACGGAGGAGCAGGTAAATTTGGAGATGACTGGGTAAACAGATGTAATCATTGTGGGGAAAGTGGTCATTGGAAGAGAGAATGCCCGCTCTGACCCAGAGGACCCTAAAGGGGATTGAATTCAGAATTCTTAGGACCGAGATTGGAGGGCGGTAACTCGGGACAACAATGACAGGGGGAAGGGGACTTAGAAGACTCTGTAGAAGTTGAGATTTACGAGATGTGGAAAACTAAATTAGACCATAGAGGACACATAATTGGGAAAATAGGAAACAAAGAAATTGAATTCCTAGTCGACACAGGAGTGACACTGTCCCTTCTAAATTTTATACCGAAAGACTCCATGTCTCAAGATAGAGTAACGATTCAAGGAGCGACCGGGAAAGGGGAACATACCCTCAGTAAACCATTATTGCTATTGATAGGTAACAAGGGAATTTGGGGAAGATTTGTAATAGCTGAAGAGTCACCATCTTGTTTATTGGGGAGAGATTTATTACAAGCTTTAGATGTGCAATTGCATCTGTCCCCTAGGGGTACTGATTTGATAATTGCAGGGTTATGTGTTGTATCTGATGCGGGAGAGTCAGAGTTGAAAATACTGGAGGAATTGAAGGACGTGCCCCAGGAATTGTGGAGTAAATCAGGAACAGATGTAGGATTATTAAAATCAGCACAGCCAGTCCACATAAAAACAGAGGGAGGATCACCTCCTGTGGTAAAGCAATACCCAGTCCTCCGGGAAGCAGAAAAGAGTATTCAAAAACAAATCGATCAATATCTTGTTAAGGGTATTTTAAGAGAATGTGAGGCTTTGTATAATACATCGATTTTGCCAATAAAGAAAAATAGGTTAGATAAGGATGGAGATCCAGAATTAAGGTTTGTTCAAGATCTGAGAGCTATTAATCAATATGCGATTGTTCCACATCCAGTGGTACCGGATCCCTCCACTGCGCTCCTATAGATACCATACTGAGCTAAATACTTTACTGTGATTGAGCTGACTGCTGCATTTTTCAGCATCCCAATAGATGAAGAGAGTCAATCGTTGTTTCCCTTCACTTGGAAAGGACAGCAGTTAACATGGACTCGCATTCCACAGGGATTTACTGGGTCTCCCACTATATTTTCCCGGACATTGAAAGAAGATTTAAAGGATATTGAGTTACCTGGTGGATCAGTTTTACTGCAATATGTAGATGATTTACTAATAGCTAGTTAAAATTATGACTATTTGAAAGACACTATATAACTGTGTACCATGTTAACAACCAAGAGGCATTGTGCATCTCCAGACAAGCTACAGCTGTGTCAAAAGGAAGTAAGATATTGTTTACGGAGGCACACACAATCATATCCAACAGGTGTTAAAAGTCAGATTTATTCTTCAGTAAAAAGTTAGTTAGAACTCCCTGCCTGGAGAAGTTTCGTTTCCTGCTGGGGGGAGTGTACTGCCACACAATCCACCCCATGACAACAGTCACTATTCGACCGGTTTCCTTGGAGTGGAAGTACAGTCACCTGTTGCCTCCAAAGTTAAAAGGGAGCGCAGTCTGATGAATTTGACGCTCATTGTGGGCCATCATTCCATTCTGGTCTAGAATTAAAGTGGAATATCTGACACAGGAATATCCAGCGCACGAACAGGTTTTAAGGGAGTATACTTAACCATTAGTACAGACTTCACTGCTGCGCATTTGATACAACCTATTGCAATACAGATGACAGTAATCATAACTACAAGCATTATTAAAGATTAGAGAAGGCTGGTCACCCACCCCGTCAAAGAAAATCCGAACATATCAAAACCTTTCCCAGCCAGTTCATCCCTGGTGCAGAAGCAATTGCCTCTAGGTCTCTTGCCATTTTCTTTTGTTGATTTGACCTTGAAGCTGCATTGACACATTTGGAGTGAACACAGTAGTCATCCATCAACAGGTTCAAAACTTCACATACACCCTTCTCTTTCATTAGCATCAAATCCAATACGGCTCAATTTTGGATGGTCATTTTACCGGTATGTTATAACTGATTGTTCAAGAGTCCCCAAACTGTCACATGTAATGTTGGCTAAGGTTGATAGTTGTAAACTCAGTTCTAGAATGCTCTATTGGTGTTCCCTTGGGTACCATATGCAGTCGCCCCCATGGAATTTCAGGGCATAATGTAGTACCATTCCAACTCCACCCCGTGATCCCATGGGTTAGTTGGAGGATATAGTCACATCTGGTGTTTCATACTGAACTAGCATTTACTGCACCTGGTGCCCAACTATAAACAACATGAGTATAACCTCCTCCCCCATCCAATCTGAACCTCCAACTATAATTGATACATTGCTCTCATGTGAGCTCAAGAGCTCGCGATATATTAATGTCCATCATTTTTGCCACAACATTATCATCCAGATCTTCACCATCCACGCTTGCCACCATCATCACTGCCAGTAGAAGCACTGGAATAGCTCATTTCTTCATTGTCCTGTAAGAAAGCACAAACTAGGCCTCGGTCTTAAAACCGGGTCACAGGGTTAGAAGTCCGGGATTATCCACCAGGCACTGATGCGGTGAGTCTTTCCGCTCCCATCTAAGGCTTCCCAGGCATACAAGCCTCTGGGTTTTGCTAGGGTCATAGGAACAATGCCAATGGAGGGCAGTTTCACCATGACAGGTTGGCCCACGTATGTCTCCAGTGGGAATTGGTGTCTCTGATAAGCCTTAAGCTCATCTTTCAGACTGTTAAGGGCTTCCGTATGTTGCAAAGTCCAATCCCATTTCCTATTCTTTCAGAGCAAGTCATAGAGAGGGCAGGCAATCACTGAAAACCCTGGTATATGTTTTCTCCAGTAGCCCAAAGTACCTAACAGCTATTGTAATTCCATTTTATTGCCTGGAGTCTGTCCCTTTTCAATAGCTGATAGAGTGTCATCAGGTACCGCAACTGCTCCAGCTAGCCACCATGCCCCCAGGAATTTAATTTCTCATCTAGGACCTTGACATTTAGAAGATGGCACGTCCAGCCCATTCTTGACTAACAGATTCCAGATGGCCTCAGCCATGTGCCCTACCTGTTCCTTGTTATCCCCACCGACTAGGATATCATCTATATATTGATATATGTGAACGCCTGCTGGTACTTTCACAGCATCAAGGAGCTTGGCTAAAGCCTTGTGAGCAATAGTGGGGGAATGTGTATATAAGGCTCTTTATCAGCAGACCATTGGCAGGTATTCACCATGCGGACTGGGCGGCCTGAACCCCAAACCACAACTTCTAGTTTTTTAGCCCTTCCAGTTCCCCTCGCAGTGCCGCGAAAGGGTCCCGTTTCTCTTCCCGAGGGGGCGGGGTTGCTGGCGCTTCCCTTTGGTCTCTAGCTTTCCCCTCCAGCAATTCCACTCCCGGATGTCGTCAGTGGACTGCCCGTGCAGCACGGCTCGCTCGGGTGCCCACAGTGCCGGTGCCTTCTGCCAGAGATCGTTCCTTCCGGGATCGTAGCTCCGGCCCGGCCGCCCGCGAGTTCGAGACCGCTCGGGGCGGGGTTTACATCTGGCTGGCCAGACCTTCCTGCTGCCCTGCGTGCCACCGCTCGGCTCCGCCCATCCCATCTCACGCCTGTGAACAACTATGCTGCGCAGTACTTCCGCCCAAGTCATCACGTGTGCGGGCAGCCTCTGGGGGTTCTGCTGATTGCGTTCAATTGCCCCCTGAGTGCTTTCTCTGAGGGACTGGACGTGTATCTTTAAAGCATTCGGCAACCCTCTAATAAGGGGTCTAAGGCGGCAAGGGTCCACCGGTGCAGCCATCGGTATCCCTTGCTGCCCTCTATCGTACGTAGCCTGAACACAGGCGGCCTTTTGCACTCCCTCCGTTAACTCCAACAACCCCTTTACCTGGATAGTAACAGGTTCTCCTCTTGACATAGTAAAAGTTGAAAGATCAAGAAAATGAGAATGAGCAAGAGGGAGCCATGAGCAATCACAAAGCTTAATTAAATGTCTGATGAATTTACAATCTTGCTGAGAAGACACAAGCGGAGGCCTTGCTTGATAGATAGGGCCGGAAAAGATAAGAACTCCTGCCTTTGTTCCCGTCCTTGTAGATAATTTAGCTTAAACTAGCCATATGGTTTTACATCACTAATGAAAACTTAGATAATAAGAGCACTAACAAGCATTTTTAGGGACTAACGAGCATTCTTTAGGATAAGATATACCAAAACATGTAAAGGACCATACTGCGCAGAATCACCTGAGGAGGGCCAAGTAGCGGACAAGTGAGGAAGACTATGGAAGACCACCAGAGGACTCCTGAAGACCACCAGAGACCTTCAATGCACCTGCGTGAAGGACATTTGCATATGCTAATAGTTTCCCAGAAAACTAATGAATATGTATAACACTTCTCAGAAATCTAGTGAATATGTATGTAGAACATGTACTTAACCTGCACAATTAGGCCTGACGGCGTGCACGATAGGTGGAGCGATCCCCCATGCACCCAGCGCTGCAATAAAGAATGCCTGCTTTCATAAAACTCCAAAATCGAGTCTTAGAGAGTTTCTTCGACCAGCTTTTTTGGTATCACTCTCTCCTTGGGGTCCACACCCCCAGCCCAGTAGGCTACTCGGGACGTTATCGACTGATCACCCGCCGTTCCATCACTCAGAAACACTCCTAGTCCCCAGTAACCTCTCGCTTCATCATCACTCAACAGTATCCGATCCCCCCCCGTTAAAGAAACTCTCCACAAATACTCAGTTTCGGTTTCACCCGGCTCACGCGAAAACTTAGCTTGTAACTCACTGAGTTCAGGTCCCAACCAAGGGGTTGTGCGAATAGTTGTGGGAGCAGCTCCGAACACCCGGCATTTGTTTTCAAGAGTGAACCGTTAGAATTTGTTGTGCTGCATGTTTGCCAAGCCTTTGAAGAACTAGTTTTACAAGCTCAGTGTTCTGAGGACTGGCAAACATCCCAGCTGAGCCAGATATGCGTTCCTGTGTTAGTAGTATTGGCTGTATGCCGTTAGTTCTTTCCAGATCCTTGTTGAAACATATATAAGTCTGATCCTTTTGTGAAATAAATGGAATATTGTACAGATAGCTTGAGCGCTTAATTCAGTCGCCGCAGATGGTGAGCCCGACGTGATCAAGAGAAAAAGACGATGTGATTAAGAGAAGAAGAAAAGGGGTGATTCCCCTCCACTGCGGAGACCACGCAATCTAACGGGGAGAGTTCTGAAGAAGTGGCCACGACTCCGAGAAAATAGGTAACAGCAACCCCTGTGGAACGGGTGAGTTGCGAGATTGCGGTAGCATGAGGCAATCAGCTTCCCAGGAGCATAAGCTCTACTTAAACATTTTGCAGCAGATTTTATGAGCCTCTGGGTATAAAATAACAGGGGGACAAATTGCTTCGCTTTTAATATGGGTAAAGGATAACTGTAACTGGTTTCCCACAGAGGGAACTTTTGATAGCAAGATTTGGGAAAGAGTCGGGAAACATTTACAAACACGAAAAAGTTTGGCATTTGATGTATCAGAAAATTTAATTGTGACGTGGAAATTTATTTATACTGCGCTGGTGCATTTACAGCCGGCAGAGAAAATCATATCAATGCAACCTGATACTGCTTCTGAGGAGACAGTTTGTGAGCAGGCCGCTAATGAGCAGGATTCTGATTCCGATTCCGACAATAATTCTTTTGAATCAGGCAGGGTGGACTCTGAAAAAGAGCCAGATTTATATCTCTCATTACCTCCACCACCGCCTGCACCAACACTGTTAACGCACACACCCCGCCGGCAGGCAGGCAGGCAGGCAGGCAGAAAGCGGGCGGGCAGCAGGAGCTCCGCGGGGTTGCGGACCCCCACCACCGCACACAGGTCCCCGCCGCCCCGCTGCTGCCTCCCGCGGCCTTCGCGCCCGCTTCGCCGTCGCCGCCGCCTCCCACCCCCGCCCCCCCCCACCCTAACCGCCCGGTACTCCCTCTCCAGGGTTTGCAGAACTTAAAACGGAACCTGGCTTTGCTGCACTGCCTGTATCTCTTTCTCCTGCTAATCCCTCTAACTCTATGCCTCTGTCTAATCCTGTGGCTCCTGCTTTACAGCGGTGCGGAGAAAAAACTGTAGTGCCTTCAGCTCCACCTTTAACAGACTTTGATGCTAAATGTGACGATTCATTTAATGATCTGGGAAAAAATACACATAGCTTGATGCAACGCTGTCGAGAAAAAGCTCTACAGCAAGGAGATACCATGTTTACTTTTCCTGTTATATACAAACCCCATACTCCACCACAGCATGACGGTTTACCTTATGAAATGATAAAAGAATTACGGAAATCAATTCGTGAAAATGGGTTACAGAATTCATTTACAATGGGACTAGTGGAAGCAATTGGAGGCACTTATGACTCCTTGGGACTGGAAATTGCTTATGAAAACGGTGTTGACTTCTGCTCAGTATTCTGTATGGCAATTAGAATACAATGATTTGTCGGTGGAACAAATTATGGACAACTTGTCATCAGGGATAGTTATAGATCAAAACATATTACAAGGAACAGGCCCTTACATTACACCTCAGGCACAAGCAGCTTTGCCAAAGCAAGTTTTCGATGAAGCTACTCGTATTGCGATCATGGCTTTAGGACGCATACCCAAAACTGGGCAAGGTATTGCTTCGTTTGCCTCTATACAACAGGGCTCTCAGGAACTGTATGTATCTTTTATTGATCGCCTTCAAGCCACGATAGCGCGGCAGGTAGAAAATCCGGAAGCTGCAAAAGTATTATTATTTCAATTGGCTTATGAGAATGCAAATATAGACTGTCAGGCTGTACTGAAAACAGTTAGAGGAAGAGCTACTGACGTTGGGGAGTTGTCATGGTCCACTCGGTGGACTCGTGATGGTTCGTTTGCTACGATCTCGAAAGTGCAAAATTAAGGTGACCAACACCAAAGGGGATAGCAATAATCACACAGTAAAACTTTATTGTATTGCCTGTGAAGAGGCACGCGATAGTTAGAGATGGGTGAAAGAAAGGAGAAAAGTAAAGTAAAGTTTAGAGAGAGGAGAAAGAGAAGTTATAGCTACCACCGCTGATCTCAAGACGTCCTAACGGTCCCGGGTCCAGCTAATGCTGCGTCGTCGATCGTCGTGGTCCTTGGTGGGGAAGCTTCAAACTTCCGTTGTTCAGAAGTCATCTTTTATGCTTAGTAACACACCTTGCTCCACCTCTGCCTCAGGAGTCTCCGCCCTTCTCGAGCGAGGCTATTACGCAGGCACAGGGTCAGTGTCCGAGGCGTGGTAAGTCTTGGAGGTGTGTTTTGGTATTATAATGAAGCAAAGTTCGTCTAAAGTTCATGATTTCTTCATCGATGTTATGGTAACAATTGCAATAAGAAGCAGCAGTCGACCCCAAAAACCAGCCAAGACCGGCCTTGTGACTTTTTGGAACTAATTTTAATATGAAGCGGAGATAGGTCATGCCTATGTATAGGCATATTGCGAAACTCCATGTATATGTAACACTTGACTGTATAAATTTGAAGCGAACTGCCGAGTCAGGCACGCACGACTTTGGTGGGACTACCCCCCGTGCTGCCCAGTGCTGAATGAACATACCTACTTTACAATCTCACTGATTGTGGAGTCTGTTTCCGCACGTCAATTGGGCAAATCAACACACATCGAAATTTGACAAGGAAGGTAACCTCTTACAAATGGGTGTTTCTCTCTAACACTTTAAAGAAAACTATTACGCAGCCTTTAGAAATGATTGTGACTGTGGTACAAAAAGCACAGTCACCCACTCAGTGTCTCATTGGTTTTGATCCCGATACATCGTATCTTCCTTTTTCAAAACAAGATTTTGATTAACTTTTTGTTCAATCACAATCGTTGCAAATCGCATTGGCTGACTTTACGAACAAAATTTTTCTCACTGCCTAAATGTAAGTTACTGCAAAACCTTCATACGTTAAACATCAAACCACAGACAGTATCAGATACTCCTATTGTTAATGCTCGTACCGTTTTTGTAGATGGCTCTGGAAAAATGGGAAGAGGTGTAGTTGCCTGGCTGGATAATGGAGTATGGCAGACGTCTGTTGTTTTGTTTCAAGGTTCCACGCAGCATGTGGAATTACAGGCTGGTTTACACACTTTAGCTTTATTTCCATCGGAACCACTCAATATTGTTTCTGATTCAGAATATGTCGTCCGTGTTGTACAGCAATTACCAGGATCTTACTTAAAGGAGATAAATGATGAAGACTTATTCAACAAATTTTTGGAATTGCAAACTCTTTTAAATAAAAGAGCTTATCCTTTGTTTATTTGTCACATTAGGTCGCACACTGTGCTGCCAGGACCTTTGACTAAAGGAAATGCTGTGGCTGACTCTTTTACTGTTGGCACAGTGCAATTCCACTCTGCCGTGGCCTCTCATTCCTTTTTTCACCAAAATGCTGCAGCATTGCAAAAGATGTTCAATTTGACAAAAGCACAGGCTAAAGATATAATTTGTTCTTGTCCAGATTGTCAGAGAGTTGCTTCTGATGCAGTGAGCATTGGAGTTAACCCACATGGTTTACACTCTAATGCCATTTGGCAAAGTGATGTTACACATGTATCTGCCTTTGGCTCCTTGAAATTTGTGCATGTTTCTATTGACACCTTTTCCTCTTATATTTGTGCTACTGCTCATTCTGGAGAAAAGGCACGTGATGTTCAACGACATTGGTCGTGATGCTTTGCAATTATGGGGGTTCCTCACACCATTAAAACTGACAACGGTGCAGGCTATGTAGCTAAATCTACTCAATTATTTTTGCAACAGTGGCAGGTATCCCATGTGACAGGAATTCCACATTCACCTACTGGACAAGCAATAATTGAGCATGCGCATCATGCTTTAAAGTCCATGTTACATAAACAAAAAAGGGGGAATATGCCACCACAAGAACAGCTAGATAATGTTATGTTTACTTTGAATTTTTAAAATCGCTCACCAGACTTAATGGCCAGCACAGCGATAGATCGGCATTTTAAAACTCCTGATTCTATTTCACACAGACCTAAAGTACTGTATAAGGATCCTTTTAGTGGACCTGGTTGGAATGGACCTGTGGAACTAATCACGTGGGGGCGAGGGTATGCTTGTGTTGTTCTTCCCACAGGAACCAAGTGGATTCCAGCTAAACACGTGAAGCCATATCATGAGCTGGCGAAACCACTCGGACAACCCAATCCTGCAGATGAAGACTCTGAATTTGAAAGAGGAGAAACGAATGAGGAGGAAGCGGCGCATTGAGAATGAAAAAGCTATCACATAGGGACATTTGAAGAGAATGCAGCAACAAGCTAGCGTGATGATGCAACGTGTATCCTACTCCAAAGAATACCTTTTTTAGCATACCTGGCAATAGTGGCCAGCAACAGTATTGTAAGAATTCTGATCCTTTTTCTTTACATAGTCACCATGGCTCAGGTGCAACATTTTCATTGGGCCCATGTTGCTGACCCTCCCTTGTTTAGGCCAGTAACATGGTGGGATTCAGAGATTCCTGTCTCTAGTAATGACACAAAATGGACGGGAGGGGTATGGTTACTACCTCCTGGTCCACTAGAAGAAAAGAAAGAATGGATCCGTGTCAATGACACACATACTTTTATTATTTCCTGAAATGGTCCGAGGGAGGATTGTCTCGGCCAGTATTACAAGCTCAGTATAATAATAATACTGGACCTTTTTTCATGAAGTCATGGGTGATAGGTATGCCATTTATAAAACAACAAATAGCTCATGGTGATTATCGAAAGAACAATTCCTTGTATAGTTTGAACCTGACACAGAATCACAAAGATTCGGTGATGATATGTACTTCACATCCTTATGTTTTTGTAGCAGCCCAATCTGTAGATATTGCTTTACGTAGCCATGCTTTTGAAACTAATCTGAGTTATCCTTGGTATTTTAGCTGTTTTACTCAGAAGAATATATCTGAACTAAGTCTTACAGTAATCATGCCAATGTGATGTTGTGCTGAATTGTGGATCCCTGTAAATATGACCAGATCGTGGGAAGGGGAATCAGGATTAAGTCAATTATCACGGCTTTTAAAGCGGACAATTAGTCGCCCAAAACGATTTATAGGATGGCTAATTGCCTTTATAATATCAGCTATCATTATTGCAGCTACTGCCGCCGTTGCTACCACGGCGTTTGCGAAATCTGTTCAGACTGCTCACACAGTAGCTAATGTATTAGAAAATGTTACAGCTGAAATGAATACCCAGGTACAAATTGATCAACAAATACTAGCACGATTGGACGCTTTGGAAGCAGTGGTAATTTGGCTTGGAGTGTATTGGTTTTTTTGTGGCAAGGTTTTGGTAGCGGGGGGGTTACAGGGGTGGCTTCTGTGGGGGCTGCTGGAGGCTTCCCCTGTGTCCGACGGAGCCAATGCTGTCCGGCTCTAAGACGGACCCGCCACTGGCCAAAGCCGAGCCAATCAGCAATAGTGGTAGCGCCTCTGTGATAACATATAAAAAAAAAAAAAAGAAAAAAAAAAGAGGGAGAGAAAGAGAAAGAACAAAAAACCAAAAAACCCCCCAAAACAAAACAAGAAAAAAGCTGGAGAGGGGGAAGAGAAAAGGGGTTGCAGGACACACGGAAACGGCAGCCGGAGAAAGGAGTGAGAACATGTAAGGGAAACAACCCTGCAGACACCAAGGTCAGTGAAGAAGGAGGGGAGGAGATGCTCCAGGCGCCGGAGCAGAGATTCCCCTGCAGCCCGTGGTGAAGACCATGGTGAGACGGGTTGTTCCTCTGCAGCCCATGGAGGTCCACGGTGGAGCAGATATCCACCTGCAGCCCATGGAGGACCCCACGCCGGAGCAGGTGGGTGCCCGAAGGAGGCTGTGACCCCGTGGGAAGCCCACGCTGGAGCAGGATCCTGGCAGGACCTGCAGATCTGTGGAGAGAGAAGCCCACGGAGCAGGTTTTCTGGCAGGACTTCTGACCCTGTGGGGGACCCACGCTGGAGCGGTATGCTCCTGAAGGAATGCACGCCACAGAAAGGACCCATGCTGGAGAAGTTCGTGGAGGACTGTCTCCTGTGGGAGAGACCCCACGCTGGAGCAGAGGAAGAATGTGATGAGTGCTGCCCCTGAGGAGGATGAAGCGACAGAGTTAACGTGTGATGAACTGACCGCAAACCTCATTTCCCATCCCCCTGTCCAGCTGAGGAGGGATGAGTGATAGAATAGCTTTGGTGGGCACCTGGCATGCAGCCAGGGTCAACGCATCACATAGAGATAGACAAAGTGCATTACAAAATAGAATGAAATTACATTGTGATTGGGAATTTCGAAAACAAGGGCTCTGTGTAACTCCTTTACAAAGGAATGAAAGTGTATGCGATTGGAATCAGGTGAAGGCGCATTTACAAGGTGTGTTTGCTACTAATATTGCAGGAGAGATCTAAGATCTTGCACAGATATTACAAGATCAAATGGGAAATATACAAAATTAGCAGAACAAAATGTTTTTCAAAGACTTGTCTAATAGTGTTAAATGATTAAATCCAAAAACATGGTTTGAAGGTTTAAATCTGTGTATCTGAATTTGTATTGCTGTTGGAGGGTTATTAATCATTTGTATGTTTGTAGCAATCAGAATCATCTGGGGAGCAGTACGAGGATTGCATTGATCCAAAGTTAGAGTCCTCGTTGCCTTCCTTGTGAATCTGATGTTCCTAAACAAAAAAGGGGGAGATGTGGGAGCAGCTCGAAACACCTGGCATTTGTTTTCAAGAGTGAACCGTTAGAATTTGTTGTGCTGCATGTTTGCCAAGCCTTTGAAGAACTAGTTTTACAAGGTCAGGTTGGAGGATGGCCTGGTGTATGACTGGGAAGATGTGGCTGAAGACAGTCATGAGTATGTGTATGGAATGTTTTTATCTTAAAGTGTTCTGAGGACTGGCAAACATCCCAGCTGAGCCAGATATGCGCTCCTGTGTTAGTAGTATTGGCTGTATGCCGTTAGTTCTTTCCAGATCCTTGTTGAAACATATATAAGTCTGATCCTTTTGTGAAATAAATGGAATATTGTACAGATAGCTTGAGCACTTAATTCAGTCGCCACAAATAGTGGTTTGGGGGGTCCCACCGTGCGGACCGTGTGCCTTTTTGTTTTAATAAGGGGTCGCACGTCCCTTTCCTCCAATTCCTCTACCTCTTCAGAGCTGTTTTCATCAGAGTCTATTTCCCCTTGCTTTTGAGCAGAATCACTCTTTTGGTTTTGTGCTTGAATCAAGCAGGTGCCTAAGAGGGCACACATAACGCCTTTGCCTTTGCCATCTCGACTACTTCCGCGGCATAGTTCTATTCTCTCCACGACCGCTGCTGGGTCGGACCACTTCTCCTTCGCCCATTCCATACCTGGGGGAGAAGGACTACAGCCGTGCTTCCGTCATAATTCCTCTATTAACACCACCCTGCTCGCTGCGCCAATTTAAAATGTTACGGAGGCACGCACAATCAAATCCAAAGGTGTTAAAAGTCAGATTTATTCTTCAGTAAAAAGTTAGTTAGAACTCTGGTAACAATAGTGAACTACAGGCTCAATGATGTAAGGGGAATTAGTACTACGCAGCTGACTTAAGAATCCTTAAGATTTAAAAGTGATGACTCAAAATGCGCATATCACTCACCTAAAAGCTGAGGGCTCTCTCCCTTGAGGAGTTACCTCGGGCGGTGCCCCGACCCAAGGGGGAGTCCCCGACTGCAGACCCGCTGCTCCGAGGAGGACTGATTCCAACATGTCCTCCGGCGGGACCCCGTTTATACCCTTGTCGAATCTGATCTGTGGTCATTTAATCCCTATTGGCCAAGAAGGTCACCTCAGTGTACCTGGCACGTCTCGATTGGTCAGTTCAACTTTCAACCTGCGGCCTCTAGGGTTTGGGTTTTTTTTCTCTTCTCCCTGCCTGGAGAAGTTTTGTTTCCTGCTGGGGGGGAGTGTACTGCCACAGATATCTAGGATTCATTTTAAAGGAAGGACAGCAAGTGATAGATCCAGAAAGAGTAAAAGCTATAATTGAAAATCCTCGGCCAGTTACGAAGAGACAGCTACGAGGTTTTCTAGGTGCGGTTGGTTTCTGCCGACCGTGGATACCGGGACTGGGGGAACTAATGAAGTTCCTGACAGAGGCAACTAAGGATGAAGAAATAGAACCCATTACTTGGGGACCAGAATGGGAAAAGGCCTTTAGAGCCATAAAAGGGGCCTTGGCCTCGGCCCCAGCCTTAGGACTTCCAGATTATACAAAACCCTTTGATCTATACATACACGAAAGGAAAGGAGTGGCAAGCGGAGTTTTAACACAGAGATTGGGACCTCATCAAAGATCTGTAGCATATTACTCTGTTCAATTAGATCCGGTGGCGGGAGGGGCTCCAGCATGCATTAGGTCAGTGGCAGCAGCAGCTACAATAGTGGAAAAGAGCCGACCTTTAGTATTAGGGCACCCAGTTACAATTCATGTGCCACATGAAGTTGAATTGCTTCTTAAACAACATGTGACGCAAGCCTTGTCTCCCCAGCATGTGCATAATATGAACTAACTCTCTTGAATGCAGGTAACATGACTCTAAAGAGGTGTGATACGTTGAATCCTGCAACACTATTACCAGTACCTGGAGAAGGGGAAGAGCATCATCAATGTGATGTGGTACTCCGAACTGTCAGTAAACCGCGAACAGATCTTACAGACTTCCCCTTACAAGACCCAGATCTTGTTTTGTTTACAGATGGATAGTCCTACTATTTACAAGGACAATGAAAGACTGGTTATGCAATTACAGACCAATGGCAGGTTATAGACACTGGACCCCTTCCAGCAACAATAAGCACTCAAGAGGCAGAGTTGATTGCACTGGCCTGAGCAGCCCGCCTGGGGAGTGGAAAGCAAATAACCATGTATACAGATTCAAGGTATGCCTTTGGAGTATGTCATGCAACAGGCATGTTGTGGAAGGAACAGGGGTTTCTCACCTGCTCCAGAAAAGCTGTGACCAACCGAACAGAAATTTGGGACCTATTAGATGCAATCCAGCTTCCCAAGGAGATCGCTGTAGTGCACTGTCCAGCCCATACAAGGGGGACTACCATAATCAGCCGAGGGAATGCTTTAGCTGATGCAGCTGTGAAAGCCACAGCCTGCCAACCTGTGATAATTATTATGGTGGTTGATATGGATAGGAGCTCGTGGCCAGGTGTCAATCATCCTGAAAAATTATACTGATCTGAGGTGATAAGTGAAGAAAAGGAACGATGGAAAAAATGGAAAGCAGTAGAAAATGAAGATGGGATATGGACAATAGGGGGAAAACCTGTTCTACCAAAAAGATACCTGATGACTATAACTAGATGGTTCCATGATAAAGCTCATGGAGGAATAGAAGCAGTGGTTAATCAAGTACAGCAAGTATGGGCTGCACCAGGTGTCTATGCGGCCACCAAAAGAATTATCAATACCTGTCCCACTTGCCAAAAATTCTCGGACAGAAAGCCATCACGAGAACTAGGAAGTTGACCATGGGCCTTTTTCCCATTCCAGAGGCTACAGGTAGACTATGCCGACATGCATACAAGCATGGATACAAGCACTTGTTAGTAGTAGTAGATCAGTTATCAGGGTGGGTAGAAGTTTTCCCAACAGGAAAGTCAGACGCTGGAGGAGTAATAAAGGCTCTCCTTAAAGAAATTATTCCTAGGTATGGAGTACCCAAATCTATTGGGTCAGATAGAGTATCACATTTTACAGCAGACATAATCAATCAAATTTACAGGAGCTTGGGAATAGAAAGACGACTACACACCCCTTACCACCCTCGAGCATCTGGCCAGGTAGAGAGGACGAACCAAACTATTAAAGGAAAATAGCTAAAATCTGCACACACACAGGATTAAAATGGCCAGAAACATTAAATATAGCTTTGTGGGACTTCCAGAATGCCCCAAGGCAACCCATAGGGCTATCACTTGCTGAGGTCCTTTTCGGAAGGCACTTAACTATACCAAGGACTTATATCCTGGCCAAGACCAGCCTCTTGAATGGAGATGAGCGCTTAATACAGTACGTTTTAAAATTACAAGAAAATTTCAAAGTTAAAAGGGTGTTGTCAACCTACCCTTCCAGAGATACAGGTATATAATTTACAGCCAGGAGATAAAGTCTTAATAAAGGTTTTTCCCGTAAGTCTAAACTGGAACCCAGGTGGGAGGGTCTTATTAAGTTCTTTCTTTGCTGTGAAAGTTGCAGGGAAAGAAACTTGGGTTCACCATTCTCACGTTAAGCAGCTACCTGAGAACTATCCAGTAGATGAACAATGGGCAACGAGGAACTCAACCATGACCGCTACTCTGGAGACTGAAACCATTTAAATTCCTGGAGTATGAAGGAACTCTGAATTTGTGTTCCTCTTCTTTCCTTTCTAGAGCTACCTGGACTCAAAAGTCTCCGGATGCCTGGCCAAGCAGACCATCAGGGATTGTGAACAAAAGGATTTGTCCCTCTTGGTGTATTCATCACCCTTACGGGAGTGGTTTCCTTCCTGGATCTGCTCCAAGGGGAGAGGGACTAAGGTTTTACCAACAGGGATGGATATGGTTAACATGTAAAATCGTGGACCATGTAATCCTCAATGGTATACCCAATGTTTTAGGGGAAGTTGGGAAAATAAACCACAAGGGTGGAGCTGGGGAAGTATAACTCGGAAAGGAGCAGCAGGCCATATTAATTGGTGCTGTTCGTGCCAATCACATCAACAGGTAATCATTGAGGCTGCTCGTGCCAGATTGCAAATTGGACAACCAAACTGTTTTGGCTTGGAGCGTGGCTGATGCTCCTTGGCGGAGGGAGGTGCTATGGCACTGGAATGCCCCACCCCCTTACCAAATCATTGCAAACCTTAATTTCCTTAACCAGCCATACAAATTGTTGGATTTGTGCTTTCCTCTACAACAGCACCATAGGGGAACCTCAAGTGAATTGGGAAATGGAGCCGTGGAATATGACACAGCAGTACCTAGCTATGCCTTGCTGTAATTGTAATAAGTTATGGTATGGCGAGAACAATACCTATATCAAGGCGTCCCAGGACAAATATTGGAAGCCCACCCTTTTGGTACATGCTGCTCCTTTGGGATATGGTACCCCAGCTAATAGTTACCGATTATGTATTCAGAGCAACACTCGTGAGGAAGAGATTTTGGGATGGAGGGAGGGATGTAAATGCACTATATCAATACAAAATGGGACCAGTAGGTGGGAAACAGTTGATAATGCCACTTCTGCGTGTTTGGAATGTTGTACTCAAATATGTATACAGATTAGAGGTTATCGATATTCGGCACCTATATAATATAAATAATGCAGGTATGCTAATAAAAACAAAGGGAGGACACTGTAGTGAGAGACTAATTTGTGCCAGAGCTTAGCACTAGTGACTAAAGTAAATGAAGCCTTAGGCCGCATGAATTGTACTTTAACCTTTGTTTTTATCTATGGAAATGTAACCGGTAGGTGAGGAAGTATAAGTAAAACTTTAACTACAGGATATTCTGTATCAAAAAAATAAGGAAATGTCTCAAGACACAGACAAAAAGGGTGCCTGGAGGCTGCGAGAGCAAATCAGAAGAGAAGACCCCAGACTCTGCGAACAGGACTGGATGAGCAGAAGTGCCATCAGGAAATGAAGCGACCTATAGAGACTATAAAATCCGGTAACAATCGACAGGCAGGGTCCCTCTTCGGAGGCACCCAGCTCGAGCAGTGACTACTATTGCATATTAAACATAGTAGAAGAAGGAACTCTGATTCTTTTATTAAAATGGAACCTAGGGACGAGCCCTGTTGAGGTGGCGTCCACGTAATTCCTACCATGATCTAGGTGGCGGCTGCATAATTCCTACAACACAGTGCTCAGTCACCCTCACAGTGGAAAAGTGTTTCCTGATGTTCAGATGGAACCTCCTGTGTTTCAGTTTGTGCCCATTGTCTCTTTTCCTGTCCCTGGGCACCACTGAAAAGAGCCTGGCTCTGTCATCTTTGCACTCTCCCTTCAGGTATTTATATACATTGATGAGACCCCCCACTGAGCCTTCGCTTCTCCAGGCTAAACAGTCCCAGCTCTCAGCTTTTCCTCACAGGAGAGAAGCTCCAGTCCCTTAATCACCATTGTGGCCCTACATCATACATGTACTACACATTATACATGTATGCATCCACTGGACAGTAATAATGCACAGTCCAAGACATTCTAAAAACAATTTTTTTCAGATATTGGCCAGTTTTGTATTTCCTCCAAAAATGTAGTGACTTGACCTTCAATTTTACTTAATGCACTTACAGAGCCCTTAAAGGAAGAAATACCAGTCAAGACCATTTAAATATGAGAAACCTTAACTTAAGAACAGTTCAGATCTATAAAGCAGTGATAATCAGAAAACAACTTAGAAGACCCCAAATTGCTCTTGAACGGTTGATTAAATTTATTAGCACTTCTGTAGCAATGAACACCTTTAGGAGCTCTGAATTAACATGGCAATGAGCAAAATTCCATTGCTTTTATTTTTTTTTTCTTTAACAAAACCCTAGGAGATTGCAGCACTGCAAACATGCACTTAATGATTAAGTAAATCATAAAAGCTCTTGCTTTCTGATTTTGAACAAAGAGAATGTGACATTAAATGTACTTTGTCTCTCCTTCCAAAAGTTTTAGAATATTTATTGTAAACTATAGAGCTAAAATTAGCAACTGCAAAATCTATATACTTCTATCAAAGCAAGAAAAATCCCTGCCTTTAGAAAAAAAAGGCTACTGCTTATTCAACCTAATTTTGTGTGTGATATGGTTTTACAGAGTCTCTGTTAAGATTTTGACAAGCTACATCTATACAAAGAAGAACCAGACAAACCTGTTTTATTTTGTTTATGCTCAGCTTCCTCGGAAGAGCTTAAATATGTTTTAATAGTAAAGATAATTGAGTAGCAACATGTGACAATCTAAATTACCAAGAGAAAAAAAATAATACATTCTCTCCAGGACTTGAATTCATGCCCTGACAGTTTAGATTGGTACCTTGTGGCACCAATCATCAGAAAAACAGAGGCTATAAAGATCCATGGACATTTAGGAGATGTGCTTCCTGTGGAGAAAATCACATCTTTTTCAATTAATACTATCGAAAGGAAAAACTGTCATGTTTGTTAGCAAAATGAGACTGAATCAATCCATGCTGAAGCACAGAAAAGGGAAGAGCATTGACTCCGTGTGACGGAAAAAGACTTAACTGCAAGGTTCTGAGATGGGGGGCTGGAAATTTTGGGAGAAATATATCAGCATGGTTACTTATTTTAGATATAGGTAAGGGTTTTAATGATTATGGTAAAGAATGGATTTGGGTAGGAGCTGTTTAATGATTATCTAACTTATAATAAAGTTTCAATGGCAATAGACATAGTTCAAAGGGATGAGGGACAATGATTAATGTATATGTTGTTGTAACCAACTGAAGCAAGAGATAGTTCCTGATGAGAAGCAGGAGTCGACCCCAAGAACTAGCCAAGATCGGCCACACAGTTTGAACAGAAGCCAAAGGACAACTGCGCCTGTGCAGAAGCAAGAGGTAAAGAGTTCATCGCGAGGAAGACATACAGCCTTCATCTTTATGACCACCACAAGGAGGCATTGCGCAGGCTCAGTTAGGAGGGACTTAGGGAAATGACTTCTTGGGACTAATTTTAATATGAAGCGGGGATAGGTCATGCATATGTATAGGCGTATTGGGAAATCTTATGTATATGTAACACTTGACTGTTTAAATTTGAAGTAAGTTGCCGCGTTAGGTGTGCACGACTTTGGTGGGACTACCCCCCGTGCTGCCCAGCGCTGAATAAACATACCTACTTTACAGTCTCACTGATTGTAGAGTCTGTTCCGCACGTCAGTTCAAGCAAATGACTTGAACTTCACTCACAGACTTAACTGCAAGGTTCAAGCAAATGATTTATTTGAACTTCACTTACAGACTTAACACGCCACTATTGCAGGTTTTACAGATACAATGGAGGAATGCACTATTGCAATTTTAAAAGCAAGAGTAGCACAGTATTACAACACAAGCGATTCACAGACAACCACAAGCACACACATGTTTACAAACTTAAAGCATAAACAATATTCACTTTGATTATTTCCAATCAACCCTCTCTTTTCCCTCGCCAGTCTCTTTTCCCTCTCTTCCCTCAGTGTCTAATATTCCCACTTTCACTCGCCTCTCTATTTTCCCTGTTATTAGTCAACTCTGTTGTGAGAAATGCACTCACGCTGAATTTCCTGAATTTTACAAGTTTATTATAGAACAAAGGCAAACAGTGCTGGGCGCATGGTCAAAACCAGAGGCGCGCCGGTTATACCCAAACTTGCTTTTTTATACACTGTGTTTGTGGTATTTCAAAGGGGTTATTTTAATATTTCAGGTATCTATTAACATATCTCCACCCCAGACCACCCCCCCTTGTGGTTCAGAGGAGCCTTCGGGGATCTGCAAGGGATGAAGTCAGTAGTCTTCCTCTGGCTGCACTTTTCACCCTGTCGTTTTCCTCCAGTCACACTTTTTAATATTTTCACATTAAACTCCTGGTTTTCCTTTGTTCTTCTCGTATCTTTCATGTCAAATAATCTTTGACCCCCAAAATGCTGTTCTCATGCTAACAAATCACTCCTTATCTTCTTACTTGTGTTCTCAGTTTTACTCGTCCTTGAGTCCATGTCTCTTTTCTATGTTTTCACAAATCTATCTACACATCCTTTAATTACTTGAGTTACAGGATGTCTTATCTCATTAAAAGAAACTACATATTCTGCTTGTGCCCATTTATAGCCTACAAACTATAAAATACAATTGATGCCTGGAATATATTAACTACATATTTCCCGTGTTAAGGCCTAATTTAGTGGCAGTGAGGCAAACATCCTTTCGGGATGTAGCTTATGCAGTAGTTAGGCAAATTTCAGTGTTCTCATTTTGCGAAAGCCAATATACATTTCACATCTGTTATCCCTCTTTTCCCTCGACAGTCACTTTCCCCTGCTTTCCCTCAACTCTGTCTTTTCCATATTTTGAATCAATGCTCTCTTGTCCTTCTTTTCCCTCGCCTGTCTCTTTTCCCCTGCTTTCCCTCACCTATATCTTTTCCACCTTTTCCCTCGCCAGTTTCTTTTCCCTCTCTTCCCTCCGTGTCTAATATTCCCACTTTCATTCGCCTCCCTCTTTCCCCTCTTATTCCACAACTCTCCTTTATCCCTCTTTTCCCTCACCTCTCTCTTTTCCCTCTTTCCCCTCGCCAGTCACTTCTCCCGCTTTCCACAAACTCTCTCTATTCCCTCTTTTCCATTGCCAGCCTCTTTTACGTCTGTTCCCTCGGTGTCTCATCTTCCCACTTGCACGCGCCTCTCTCTTTTCCCTGGCTCCCCTCTTTTCCACGAAGTCTCTCTTTCCCCTATTTCCAATCAACTCTCTCTTTTCCCTCGGCATACTCTTCTCCCTTCCCCCCTCAACTCTCTCTTTCCCCTCTTTCCGCGAGTCTCTTCCCCCCGGTTTCTCTCGCCTCTCTCTTTTCCCTGGCTCCCTCTTTTACATGAACTCTCTCTTTTCCCTGTTTCCAATCACCCCTCTCTTTTCCCTCTTTCCCCTCGCCAGTCACTTTTCCCTGCTTTTCCACAACTCTGTCTTTTCCATATGTTGAATCAACGCTCTCTTGTCCTTATTTTCCCTCGCCCGTCTCTTTTCCCCTGCTTTCCCTCACCTGTATAATTTCCACCTTTTCCATCGACAGTTTCTTTTCCCTCTCCTGTCTCTTTTCCCCTGCTTTCCCTCATCTATATCTTTTCCACATTTTCCCTCGCCAGTTTCTTTTCCCTCTCTTCCCTCGGTGTCTAATATTCCCACTTTCACTCGCCTCCCTCTTTCCCCTCTCATTCCTCAACTCTCTTTTATCCCTATTTGCCTTCGCCTATCTCTTTCCCCTAGCTTCTGTCTTTTACCTCTTTTCCCTCTTTTCCCTCTTTTCCCTCAACTCCCTCTTTTCTGTCAAGTCTCCCTTTTCCTTCTTCCCCTTCACCAGTCTCTTTCCCCTGTTTTCTCTCACCTGTCTCGTCTCCCTGGCTTCCCTCTTTTCCATGAACTCTCTCGTTTCCCTATTTCCAATCAACCCTCTCTTTGCCCTCTTTCCCCTCGACAGTCACTTTCCCCCTCTTTCCCTCGCCAGTCTCTTTTCCCTCTCTTCCCTCGGTGTCTATTTTTCCCACTTTCACTCGACTCGCTCTTTCCCCTCTCATTCCTTAACTCTCTTTTATCCCTTTTTGGCCTCGCCTCTCTCTTTTCCCTCAAGGTCTAATTTTACCACTTTCACTCGCCTCCGTGTTTTCCCGCTCATTCCTCAACGCTCTCTTTCCCTTCCTTTCCCTCGCCAGTCTTCTTTACCTCTCTTCCCTCGGTGTCTAGTTTTCTCACCTCAATCTTTTCCCTGTTATTCGTCAACTCTGTTATCCCTCTTTTCCCTCGACAGGCACTTTCCCCTGCTTTCCCTCAAATCTGTATTTTCCATATTTTGAATCAATGCTCTCTTTTCCCTCTTTTCCCTCGCCAGTCTTTTCCCCCTGTTTTCTCTCACCTGTGTCTTTTCCCTGGCGTCCCTCTTTTCCACGAACTCTCTCTTTCCCCTATTTCCATTCAACTCCCTCTTTTCCCTCCTTTCCTTCGGAAGTCTCTTTTAAGCCTCTTCCCTCCGTGTCTAATTTTACCACTTCCACTCGCCTCTCTCTTTTCCCTGGCTTCCCTCTTTTCCATGAACTCTCTCTTTTCCAGCTTTTCCCTTGCCAGTCACTTTCCCCCCCTTTACCTCGCCAGACTCTTTTACCACTCTTCCCTCGCAGTCTAATTTTCCCACTTTCCCTCGCCTCTCTCTTTTCCCTTTTATTCGTCAACTCTGTTATCCCTCTTTTCCCTCACCAGTCTCTTTCCCCTGTTTTATCTAGCCTCTCTCTTTTCCCTGGCTTCCCTCTTTTCCATGAACTATCTCTTTTCCATATTTGCAATCAACCCTCTCTTTTCCCTCTTTCCCCTCGACAGTAACTCCCCCCCCTTTCCCTCGCCAGTCTCTTGTAACCTCTCTTCCCTCGGTGTCTATTTTTCCCACTTTCACTCGACTCCCTCTTTCCCCTCTCATTCCTCAACTCTCTTTTATCCCTCTTTGCCCTCCCCTCTCTCTTGTACCTCTCTTCCCTCAAGGTCTAATTTCTCCACTTTCACTCGCCTCCCTGTTTTCCCGCTCATTCCTCAACGCTCTGTTTTCCTTCTTTTCCCTCGCCAGTCTCTGTTACCTCTCTTCCCTCGGTGTCTACTTCTTCCCACATTCACTCGCCTCCCTCTTTTCCATTTACTCTCTCTTCTCCTTGCTTTCCCTCGCCTGTCTCTTTCCCTTAGCTTTCCCTCAACTCTCTCTTTTCCAACTTTTCCCTCGCCAGTCACTTTCCCCTCCTTTACCTCGCCAGTCTGTTTTACCACTCTTCCCTCGCTGTCTAATTTTCCCAGTTTCACTCGCCTCTCTCTTTTCCCTGTTATTCGTCAACTCTGCTATCCCTCTTTTCCTCGCCAGTCTCTGTTACCACTCTTCCCTCGGTGTCTAATTCTTCCCACTTTCACTCACCTTCCTCTTTTCCATGAACGCTCTTTATTCCCTATTTCCAATCAAGCCTCTCTTTTCCCTATTTCCCATCGACAGTCGCTTTCCCCTGCTTTCCCTCAACGCTCTCTTTTCCAGCTTTTCCCTCGCCAGTCACGTTTCCCTCCTTTACCTCGCCAGTCTCTTTTACCACTCTTCCCTCGGTGTCTAATTTTCCCACTTTCACTCGCCTCTCTCTTTTCCATTTACTCTCTCTTCTCCTTGTTTTCCCTCGCCTGTCTCTTTCCCTTTGCTTTCCCTCAACTCTCTCTTTTCCACCTTTTCCCTCGCCAGTCACTTTCCCCTCCTTTACCTCGCCAGTCTCTTTTACCACTCTTCCCTCGCTGTCTAATTATACCACTTTCACTCGCCTCTCTCATTTCCCTGATATTCGTCAACTCTGCTATCCCTCTTTTCCTCGCCAGTCTCTGTTACCTCTCTTCCCTCGGTGTCTAATTATTCCGACTTTCACTCACCTCCCTCTTTTCCATGAATGCTCTTTATTCCCTATTTCCAATCAAGCTTCTCTTTTCCCTGTTTCCCATCGACAGTCGCTTTCCTCTGCTGTCCCTCAACTCTCTCTTTCCCAACTTTTCCCTCGCCAGTCACTTTCCCCTCGTTTACCTCGCCAGTCTCTTTTACCACTCTTCCCTCCCTGTCTAATTTTCCCACTTTCACTCGGCTCTCTCTTTTCCCTGTTATTCGTCAACTCTGTTATCCCTCTTTTCCCTCGCCAGTCTCTTTCCCCTGGTTTGTCTCGCCTCTCTCTTTTTTCCCTGGCCTCCCTCATTTCTATGAACTCTCTTTTTTCCTATTTCCAATCAAGCTGCTCTTTTCCCTCTTTCCCCTCGACAGTCATTCCCCCCCCTTTCCCTCGCCAGTCTCTTTTACCTCTCTTCCCTTGGTGTCTATTTTCCCCACTTTCACTCGACTCCCTCTTTCCCCTCTCATCCCTTAACTCTCATTTATCCCTCGTTGCCCTCCCCTCTCTCTCTTACCTCTCCTCCCTCAATGTCTAATTTCTCCACTTTCACTCGCCTCCCTGTTTTCCCGCTCATTCCTCAAATCTCTCTTTTCCAGCTTTTCCCTCGCCAGTCTCTTTTAACCTCTATTCCCTCCGTGTCTAATTTTCCCACTTACACTCCACTCCCTCTTTTCCATGAACTCTCTCGTTCCCCTATTTCCAGTCAACTCTCTCTTTTCCCTCTTCCCTCCTAGCCAGTCTCTTTCCCCTGGGTTATCTCGCCTCTCTCTTTCCCTCGCCAGTCTCTTTTACGTCTCTTCCCTTGGTGTCTAATTCTTCCCACTTGCACTCGCCTCCCTCTTTTCCATTAACTATCTCTTGTCCTTGTTTTCCCTCGCCTGTCTCTTTCCCTCTGATTTCCCTCGTCAGTCTCTTTCCCCTGCTTTCCCTCAACCCTCTCTTTTCCCTCTTTCCCCTCGACAGCCACTTTTCCCCGCTTTCCCTCGCCAGTCTCTGTTATCTCTCTTCCGTCGGTGTCTAATACTTCCCACTTTCCCTCGCCTCTCTCTTTTCCATGAACTCTCTCTTGTCCCTGTTTTCCCTCGCCTGTCTCTTTTCCCCTGCTTTCCCTCAACCCTCTCTTTTCCAAGTTTTCCCTCGACAGGCACTTTCCCCCCGTATCCCTCGCCAGTCTCTGTTATCTCTCTTCCGTCGGTGTCTAATACTTCCCACTTTCCCTCGCCTCTCTCTTTTCCCTGTTATTCGTCAACTCTGTTATCCCTCTTTTCCCTCGCCAGTCTCTTTCCCCTGGTTTCTCTCGCCTCTCTCTGTTCCCTGGCTTTCCTCTTTTCTATGAAATCTCTCTTTTCCCTATTTCCAATCAACCCTCTCTTTTCCCTCTTCCCCCCTCGCCAGTCTCTTTCCCCTGGTTTATCTCGCCTCTCTCTTTCCCTCGCCAGTGTCTGTTACCTCTCTTCCCTCGGTGTCCAATTCTTCCCACTTTCACACGACTCCCTCTTTCCCCTCTCATTCCTCAAATCTCTGTTGTCCCTCGTTGCCCTCCCCTCTCTCTTTTACCTCTCTCCCCTCTAGGTCTAATTTTTCCACTTTCACTCGCCTCTCTCTTTTCCCTGTTATTCGTCAACTCTGTTATCCCTCTTTTCCCTCGCCAGTCTCTTTCCCCTGGTTTCTCTCGCCTCTCTCTGTTCCCTGGCTTTCCTCTTTTCTATGAAATCTCTCTTTTCCCTATTTCCAGTCAGGCCTCTCTTTTCCCTCTTTCCCCTCGCCAGTCACTTTTCCTTCCTTTCCCTCGCCAGTCTCTTTTAACCTCTATTCCCTCCGTGTCTAATTCTTCCCACTTACACTCCACTCCCTCTTTTCCATGAACTCTCTCGTTCCCCTATTTCCAGTCAACTCTCTCTTTTCCCTCTTCCCCCCTCGCCAGTCTCTTTCCCCTGATTTATCTCGCCTCTCTCTTTCCCTCGCCAGTCTCTTTTACGTCTCTTCCCTTGGTGTCTAATTCTTCCCACTTGCACTCGCCTCCCTCTTTTCCATTAACTCTCTCTTGTCCTTGTTTTCCCTCGCCTGTCTCTTTCCCTCTGATTTCCCTCGTCAGTCTCTTTCCCCTGATTTCCCTCAACCCTCTCTTTTCCCTCTTTCCCCTCGACAGTCACTTTTCCCCCCTTTCCCTCGCCAGTCTCTGTTATCTCTCTTCCCTCGGTGTCTAATACTTCCCACTTTCCCTCGCCTCTCTCTTTTCCATGAACACTCTCTTGTCCTTGTTTTCCCTCGCCTGTCTCTTTACCTCTGATTTCCCTCGTCAGTCTCTTTTCCCCTGCTTCCCCTCAACCCTCTCTTTTCCAAGTTTTCCCTCGACAGGCACTTTTCCCCCCTTTCCCACGCCAGTCTCTGTTACCTCTCTTCCCTCGGTGTCTAATACTTCCCAGTTTCACTCGCCTCCCTCTTTTCCATTAACTCTCTTGTCCTTGTTTTTTCTCAACTCTCTCTTTTCCAAGTTTTCTCTCGACAGCCACTTTTCCCCCCTTTCCCTCGCCAGTCTCTGTTATCTCTCTTCCGTCGGTGTCTAATACTTCCCACTTTCCCTCGCCTCTCTCTTTTCCCTCTTATTCGTCAACTCTGTTATCCCTCTTTTCCCTCGCCAGTCTCTTTCCCCTGGTTTCTCTCGCCTCTCTCTGTTCCCTGGCTTTCCTCTTTTCTATGAAATCTCTCTTTTCCCTATTTCCAATCAACCCTCTCTTTTCCCTCTTCCCCCCTCGCCAGTCTCTTTCCCCTGGTTTATCTCGCCTCTCTCTTTCCCTCGCCAGTGTCTGTTACCTCTCTTCCCTCGGTGTCTAATTCTTCCCACTTTCACACGACTCCCTCTTTCCCCTCTCATTCCTCAGTTCTCTGTTGTCCCTCGTTGCCCTCCCCTCTCTCTTTTACCTCTCTTCCCTCTAGGTCTAATTTTTCCACTTTCACTCGCCTCTCTCTTTTCCCTGTTATTCGTCAACTCTGTTATCCCTCTTTTCCCTCGCCAGTCTCTTTCCCCTGGTTTCTCTCGCCTCTCTCTGTTCCCTGGTTTTCCTCTTTTCTATGAAATCTCTCTTTTCCCTATTTCCAGTCAGCCCTCTCTTTTCCCTCTTTCCCCTCGCCAGTCACTTTTCCTTCCTTTCCCTCGCCAGTCTCTTTTAACCTCTATTCCCTCCGTGTCTAATTCTTCCCATTACACTCCACTCCCTCTTTTCCATGAACTCTCTCGTTCCCCTATTTCCAGTCAACTCTCTCTTTTCCCTCTTCCCCCCTCGCCAGTCTCTTTCCCCTGGTTTATCTCGCCTCTCTCTTTCCCTCGCCAGTCTCTTTTACGTCTCTTCCCTTGGTGTCTAATTCTTCCCACTTTCACTCGCCTCCCTCTTTTCCATTAACTCTCTCTTGTCCTTGTTTTCCCTCGCCTGTCTCTTTCCCTCTGATTTCCCTCGTCAGTCTCTTTCCCCTGATTTCCCTCAACCCTCTCTTTTCCCTCTTTCCCCTCGACAGTCACTTTTCCCCCCTTCCCCTCGCCAGTCTCTATTATCTCTCTTCCCTCGGTGTCTAATACTTCCCACTTTCCCTCGCCTCTCTCTTTTCCATGAACACTCTCTTGTCCTTGTTTTCCCTCGCCTGTCTCTTTACCTCTGATTTCCCTCGTCAGTCTCTTTTCCCCTGCTTCCCCTCAACCCTCTCTTTTCCAAGTTTTCCCTCGACAGGCACTTTTCCCCCCTTTCCCTCGCCAGTCTCTGTTATCTCTCTTCCGTCGGTGTCTAATACTTCCCACTTTCCCTCGCCTCTCTCTTTTCCCTGTTATTCGTCAACTCTGTTATCCCTCTTTTCCCTAGCCAGTCTCTTTCCCCTGGTTTCTCTCGCCTCTCTCTGTTCCCTGGCTTTCCTCTTTTCTATGAAATCTCTCTTTTCCCTATTTCCAGTCAGCCCTCTCTTTTCCCTCTTTCCCCTCGCCAGTCACTTTTCCTTCCTTTCCCTCGCCAGTCTCTTTTAACCTCTATTCCCTCCATGTCTACTTCTTCCCACTTACACTCCACTCCCTCTTTTCCATGAACTCTCTCGTTCCCCTATTTCCAGTCAACTCTCTCTTTTCCCTCTTCCCCCCTCGCCAGTCTCTTTCCCCTGGTTTATCTCGCCTCTCTCTTTCCCTCGCCAGTCTCTTTTACGTCTCTTCCCTTGGTGTCTAATTCTTCCCACTTGCACTCGCCTCCCTCTTTTCCATTAACTCTCTCTTGTCCTTGTTTTCCCTCGCCTGTCTCTTTCCCTCTGATTTCCCTCGTCAGTCTCTTTCCCCTGCTTTCCCTCAACCCTCTCTTTTCCAAGTTTTCCCTCGACTGTCACTTTTCCCCCGTTTCCCTCGCCAGTCTCTGTTATCTCTCTTCCGTCGGTGTCTAATACTTCCCACTTTCCCTCGCCTCTCTCTTTTCCCTCTTATTCGTCAACTCTGTTATCCCTCTTTTCCCTCGCCAGTCTCTTTCCCCTGGTTTCTCTCGCCTCTCTCTGTTCCCTGGCTTTCCTCTTTTCTATGAAATCTCTCTTTTCCCTATTTCTAGTCAGCCCTCTCTTTTCCCTCTTTCCCCTCGCCAGTCACTTTTCCTTCCTTTCCCTCGCCAGTCTCTTTTAACCTCTATTCCCTCCGTGTCTAATTTTCCCACTTACACTCCACTCCCTCTTTTCCATGAACTCTCTCGTTCCCCTATTTCCAGTCAACTCTCTCTCTTCCCTCTTCCCCCCTCGCCAGTCTCTTTCCCCTGGTTTATCTCGCCTCTCTCTTTCCCTCGCCAGTCTCTTTTATGTCTCTTCCCTTGGTGTCTAATTCTTCCCACTTGCACTCGCCTCCCTCTTTTTTCTATTAACTCTCTCTTGTCCTTGTTTTCCCTCGCCTGTCTCTTTCCCTCTGCTTTCCCTCCATAGTCTCTTTCCCCTGCTTTCCCTCAACCCTCTCTTTTCCCTTGACAGTCACTTTTCCCCCCTTTCCCTCGCCAGTCTCTGTTATCTCTCTTCCCTCGGTGTCTAATACTTCCCAGTTTCACTCGCCTCCCTCTTTTCCATTAACTCTCTTGTCCTTGTTTTTTCTCAACTCTCTCTTTTCCAAGTTTTCCCTCGACTGTCACTTTTCCCCCGTTTCCCTCGCCAGTCTCTGTTATGTCTCTTCCCTCGGTGTCTAATTCTTCCCACTTTCACCCGACTCCCTCTTTCCCGTCTCATTCCTCAATTCTCTGTTGTCCCTCGTTGCCCTCCCCTCTCTCTTTTACCTCTCTTCCCTCTAGGTCTAATTTTTCCACTTTCACACGCCTCTCTCTTTTCCCTGTTATTCGTCAACTCTGTTATCCCTCTTTTCCCTCGCCAGTCTCTTTCCCCTGGTTTCTCTCGCCTCTCTCTGTTCCCTGGCTTTCCTCTTTTCTATGAAATCTCTCTTTTCCCTATTTCCAGTCAGCCCTCTCTTTTCCCTCTTTCCCCTCGCCAGTCACTTTTCCTTCCTTTCCCTCGCCAGTCTCTTTTAACCTCTATTCCCTCCATGTCTACTTCTTCCCACTTACACTCCACTCCCTCTTTTCCATGAACTCTCTCGTTCCCCTATTTCCAGTCAACTCTCTCTTTTCCCTCTTCCCCCCTCGCCAGTCTCTTTCCCCTGGTTTATCTCGCCTCTTCTTCCCACTTTCACTCGCCTCCCTCTTTTCCATTAACTCTCTCTTGTCCTTGTTTTCCCTCGCCTGTCTCTTTACCTCTGATTTCCCTCCATAGTCTCTTTCCCCTGCTTTCCCTCAACCCTCTCTTTTCCCTCTTTCCCCTCGACAGTCACTTTTCCCCCCTTTCCCTCGCCAGTCTCTGTTATCTCTCTTCACTCGGTGTCTAATACTTCCCAGTTTCACTCGCCTCCGTCTTTTCCATTAACTCTCTTGTCCTTGTTTTTCTCAGCTCTCTCTTTTCCAAGTTTTCCCTCGACTGTCACTTTTCCCCGTTTCCCTCGCCAGTCTCTGTTATGTCTCTTCCCTCGGTGTCTAATTCTTCCCACTTTCACCCGACTCCCTCTTTCCCCTCTCATTCATCAATTCTCTGTTGTCCCTCGTTGCCCTCCCCTCTCTCTTTTACCTCTCTTCCCTCTAGGTCTAATTTTTCCACTTTCCCTCGCCTCTCTCTTTTCCCTGCTATTCGTCAACTCTGTTATCCCTCTTTTCCCTAGCCAGTCTCTTTCCCCTGGTTTCTCTCACCTCTCTCTGTTCCCTGGCTTTCCTCTTTTCTATGAAATCTCTCTTTTCCCTATTTCCAGTCAGCCCTCTCTTTTCCCTCTTTCCCCTCGCCAGTCACTTTTCCTTCCTTTCCCTCGCCAGTCTCTTTTAACCTCTATTCCCTCCATGTCTACTTCTTCCCACTTACACTCCACTCCCTCTTTTCCATGAACTCTCTCGTTCCCCTATTTCCAGTCAACTCTCTCTTTTCCCTGTTCCCCCCTCGCCAGTCTCTTTCCCCTGGTTTATCTCGCCTCTTCTTCCCACTTTCACTCGCCTCCCTCTTTTCCATTAACTCTCTCTTGTCCTTGTTTTCCCTCGCCTGTCTCTTTCCCTCTGCTTTCCCTCCATAGTCTCTTTCCCCTGCTTTCCCTCAACCCTCTCTTTTCCCTCGACAGTCACTTTTCCCCCCTTTCCCTCGCCAGTCTCTGTTATCTCTCTTCCCTCGGTGTCTAATACTTCCCAGTTTCACTCGTCTCCGTCTTTTCCATTAACTCTCTTGTCCTTGTTTTTTCTCAGCTCTCTCTTTTCCAAGTTTTCCCTCGACTGTCACTTTTCCCCCGTTTCCCTCGCCAGTCTCTGTTATGTCTCTTCCCTCGGTGTCTAATTCTTCCCACTTTCACCCGACTCCCTCTTTCCCCTCTCATTCCTCAATTCTCTGTTGTCCCTCGTTGCCCTCCCCTCTCTCTTTTACCTCTCTTCCCTCTAGGTCTAATTTTTCCACTTTCACACGCCTCTCTCTTTTCCCTGTTATTCGTCAACTCTGTTATCCCTCTTTTCCCTCGCCAGTCTCTTTCCCCTGGTTTCTCTCGCCTCTCTCTGTTCCCTGGCTTTCCTCTTTTCTATGAAATCTCTCTTTTCCCTATTTCCAGTCAGCCCTCTCTTTTCCCTCTTTCCCCTCGCCAGTCACTTTTCCTTCCTTTCCCTCGCCAGTCTCTTTTAACCTCTATTCCCTCCATGTCTACTTCTTCCCACTTACACTCCACTCCCTCTTTTCCATGAACTCTCTCGTTCCCCTATTTCCAGTCAACTCTCTCTTTTCCCTCTTCCCCCCTCGCCAGTCTCTTTCCCCTGGTTTATCTCGCCTCTCTATTTCCCTCGCCAGTCTCTTTTACGTCTCTTCCCTTGGTGTCTAATTCTTCCCACTTGCACTCGCCTCCCTCTTTTCCATTAACTCTCTCTTGTCCTTGTTTTCCCTCGCCTGTCTCTTTCCCTCTGCTTTCCCTCCATAGTCTCTTTCCCCTGCTTTCCCTCAACCCTCTCTTTTCCCTCTTTCCCCTCGACAGTCACTTTTCCCCATTTCCCTCGCCAGTCTCTGTTATCTCTCTTCCCTCGGTGTCTAATACTTCCCACTTTCCCTCGCCCCTCTCTTTTCCATGAACTCTCTCTTGTCCTTGTCTTCCCTCGCCTGTCTCTTTTCCCCTGCTTTCCCTCAACCCTCTCTTTTCCAAGTTTTCCCTCGACAGGCACTTTCCCCCCCTTTCCCTCGCCAGTCTCTGTTATCTCTCTTCCGTCGGTGTCTAATTCTTCCCAGTTTCACTCGCCTCCCTCTTTTCCATTAACTCTCTTGTCCTTGTTTTTTTCTCAGCTCTCTCTTTTCCAAGTTTTCCCTCGACTGTCACTTTCCCCCCGTTTCCCTCGCCAGTCTCTGTTATCTCTCTTCCGTCGGTGTCTAATACTTCCCACTTTCCCTCGCCTCTCTATTTTCCCTCTTATTCGTCAACTCTGTTATCCCTCTTTTCCCTCGCCAGTCTCTTTCCCCTGGTTTCTCTCGCCTCTCTCTGTTCCCTGGCTTTCCTCTTTTCTATGAAATCTCTCTTTTCCCTATTTCCAATCAACCCTCTCTTTTCCCTCTTCCCCCCTCGCCAGTCTCTTTCCCCTGGTTTATCTCGCCTCTCTCTTTCCCTCGCCAGTGTCTGTTACCTCTCTTCCCTCGGTGTCTAATTCTTCCCACTTTCACACGACTCCCTCTTTCCCCTCTCATTCCTCAATTCTCTGTTGTCCCTCGTTGCCCTCCCCTCTCTCTTTTACCTCTCTTCCCTCTAGGTCTAATTTTTCCACTTTCACTCGCCTCTCTCTTTTCCCTGTTATTCGTCAACTCTGTTATCCCTCTTTTCCCTCGCCAGTCTCTTTCCCCTGGTTTCTCTCGCCTCTCTCTGTTCCCTGGTTTTCCTCTTTTCTATGAAATCTCTCTTTTCCCTATTTCCAGTCAGCCCTCTCTTTTCCCTCTTTCCCCTCGCCAGTCACTTTTCCTTCCTTTCCCTCGCCAGTCTCTTTTAACCTCTATTCCCTCCGTGTCTAATTCTTCCCATTACACTCCACTCCCTCTTTTCCATGAACTCTCTCGTTCCCCTATTTCCAGTCAACTCTCTCTTTTCCCTCTTCCCCCCTCGCCAGTCTCTTTCCCCTGGTTTATCTCGCCTCTCTCTTTCCCTCGCCAGTCTCTTTTACGTCTCTTCCCTTGCTGTCTAATTCTTCCCACTTTCACTCGCCTCCCTCTTTTCCATTAACTCTCTCTTGTCCTTGTTTTCCCTCGCCTGTCTCTTTCCCTCTGATTTCCCTCGTCAGTCTCTTTCCCCTGATTTCCCTCAACCCTCTCTTTTCCCTCTTTCCCCTCGACAGTCACTTTTCCCCCCTTCCCCTCGCCAGTCTCTATTATCTCTCTTCCCTCGGTGTCTAATACTTCCCACTTTCCCTCGCCTCTCTCTTTTCCATGAACACTCTCTTGTCCTTGTTTTCCCTCGCCTGTCTCTTTACCTCTGATTTCCCTCGTCAGTCTCTTTTCCCCTGCTTCCCCTCAACCCTCTCTTTTCCAAGTTTTCCCTCGACAGGCACTTTTCCCCCCTTTCCCTCGCCAGTCTCTGTTATCTCTCTTCCGTCGGTGTCTAATACTTCCCACTTTCCCTCGCCTCTCTCTTTTCCCTGTTATTCGTCAACTCTGTTATCCCTCTTTTCCCTAGCCAGTCTCTTTCCCCTGGTTTCTCTCGCCTCTCTCTGTTCCCTGGCTTTCCTCTTTTCTATGAAATCTCTCTTTTCCCTATTTCCAGTCAGCCCTCTCTTTTCCCTCTTTCCCCTCGCCAGTCACTTTTCCTTCCTTTCCCTCGCCAGTCTCTTTTAACCTCTATTCCCTCCATGTCTACTTCTTCCCACTTACACTCCACTCCCTCTTTTCCATGAACTCTCTCGTTCCCCTATTTCCAGTCAACTCTCTCTTTTCCCTCTTCCCCCCTCGCCAGTCTCTTTCCCCTGGTTTATCTCGCCTCTCTCTTTCCCTCGCCAGTCTCTTTTACGTCTCTTCCCTTGGTGTCTAATTCTTCCCACTTGCACTCGCCTCCCTCTTTTCCATTAACTCTCTCTTGTCCTTGTTTTCCCTCGCCTGTCTCTTTCCCTCTGATTTCCCTCGTCAGTCTCTTTCCCCTGCTTTCCCTCAACCCTCTCTTTTCCAAGTTTTCCCTCGACTGTCACTTTTCCCCCGTTTCCCTCGCCAGTCTCTGTTATCTCTCTTCCGTCGGTGTCTAATACTTCCCACTTTCCCTCGCCTCTCTCTTTTCCCTCTTATTCGTCAACTCTGTTATCCCTCTTTTCCCTCGCCAGTCTCTTTCCCCTGGTTTCTCTCGCCTCTCTCTGTTCCCTGGCTTTCCTCTTTTCTATGAAATCTCTCTTTTCCCTATTTCTAGTCAGCCCTCTCTTTTCCCTCTTTCCCCTCGCCAGTCACTTTTCCTTCCTTTCCCTCGCCAGTCTCTTTTAACCTCTATTCCCTCCGTGTCTAATTTTCCCACTTACACTCCACTCCCTCTTTTCCATGAACTCTCTCGTTCCCCTATTTCCAGTCAACTCTCTCTCTTCCCTCTCCCCCCCTCGCCAGTCTCTTTCCCCTGGTTTATCTCGCCTCTCTCTTTCCCTCGCCAGTCTCTTTTATGTCTCTTCCCTTGGTGTCTAATTCTTCCCACTTGCACTCGCCTCCCTCTTTTTTCTATTAACTCTCTCTTGTCCTTGTTTTCCCTCGCCTGTCTCTTTCCCTCTGCTTTCCCTCCATAGTCTCTTTCCCCTGCTTTCCCTCAACCCTCTCTTTTCCCTTGACAGTCACTTTTCCCCCCTTTCCCTCGCCAGTCTCTGTTATCTCTCTTCCCTCGGTGTCTAATACTTCCCAGTTTCACTCGCCTCCCTCTTTTCCATTAACTCTCTTGTCCTTGTTTTTTCTCAACTCTCTCTTTTCCAAGTTTTCCCTCGACTGTCACTTTTCCCCCGTTTCCCTCGCCAGTCTCTGTTATGTCTCTTCCCTCGGTGTCTAATTCTTCCCACTTTCACCCGACTCCCTCTTTCCCCTCTCATTCCTCAATTCTCTGTTGTCCCTCGTTGCCCTCCCCTCTCTCTTTTACCTCTCTTCCCTCTAGGTCTAATTTTTCCACTTTCACACGCCTCTCTCTTTTCCCTGTTATTCGTCAACTCTGTTATCCCTCTTTTCCCTCGCCAGTCTCTTTCCCCTGGTTTCTCTCGCCTCTCTCTGTTCCCTGGCTTTCCTCTTTTCTATGAAATCTCTCTTTTCCCTATTTCCAGTCAGCCCTCTCTTTTCCCTCTTTCCCCTCGCCAGTCACTTTTCCTTCCTTTCCCTCGCCAGTCTCTTTTAACCTCTATTCCCTCCATGTCTACTTCTTCCCACTTACACTCCACTCCCTCTTTTCCATGAACTCTCTCGTTCCCCTATTTCCAGTCAACTCTCTCTTTTCCCTCTTCCCCCCTCGCCAGTCTCTTTCCCCTGGTTTATCTCGCCTCTTCTTCCCACTTTCACTCGCCTCCCTCTTTTCCATTAACTCTCTCTTGTCCTTGTTTTCCCTCGCCTGTCTCTTTCCCTCTGCTTTCCCTCCATAGTCTCTTTCCCCTGCTTTCCCTCAACCCTCTCTTTTCCCTCTTTCCCCTCGACAGTCACTTTTCCCCCCTTTCCCTCGCCAGTCTCTGTTATCTCTCTTCCCTCGGTGTCTAATACTTCCCAGTTTCACTCGCCTCCCTCTTTTCCATTAACTCTCTTGTCCTTGTTTTTCTCAGCTCTCTCTTTTCCAAGTTTTCCCTCGACTGTCACTTTTCCCCGTTTCCCTCGCCAGTCTCTGTTATGTCTCTTCCCTCGGTGTCTAATTCTTCCCACTTTCACCCGACTCCCTCTTTCCCCTCTCATTCATCAATTCTCTGTTGTCCCTCGTTGCCCTCCCCTCTCTCTTTTACCTCTCTTCCCTCTAGGTCTAATTTTTCCACTTTCACACGCCTCTCTCTTTTCCCTGCTATTCGTCAACTCTGTTATCCCTCTTTTCCCTAGCCAGTCTCTTTCCCCTGGTTTCTCTCACCTCTCTCTGTTCCCTGGCTTTCCTCTTTTCTATGAAATCTCTCTTTTCCCTATTTCCAGTCAGCCCTCTCTTTTCCCTCTTTCCCCTCGCCAGTCACTTTTCCTTCCTTTCCCTCGCCAGTCTCTTTTAACCTCTATTCCCTCCATGTCTACTTCTTCCCACTTACACTCCACTCCCTCTTTTCCATGAACTCTCTCGTTCCCCTATTTCCAGTCAACTCTCTCTTTTCCCTGTTCCCCCCTCGCCAGTCTCTTTCCCCTGGTTTATCTCGCCTCTTCTTCCCACTTTCACTCGCCTCCCTCTTTTCCATTAACTCTCTCTTGTCCTTGTTTTCCCTCGCCTGTCTCTTTCCCTCTGCTTTCCCTCCATAGTCTCTTTCCCCTGCTTTCCCTCAACCCTCTCTTTTCCCTCGACAGTCACTTTTCCCCCCTTTCCCTCGCCAGTCTCTGTTATCTCTCTTCCCTCGGTGTCTAATACTTCCCAGTTTCACTCGTCTCCGTCTTTTCCATTAACTCTCTTGTCCTTGTTTTTTCTCAGCTCTCTCTTTTCCAAGTTTTCCCTCGACTGTCACTTTTCCCCCGTTTCCCTCGCCAGTCTCTGTTATGTCTCTTCCCTCGGTGTCTAATTCTTCCCACTTTCACCCGACTCCCTCTTTCCCCTCTCATTCCTCAATTCTCTGTTGTCCCTCGTTGCCCTCCCCTCTCTCTTTTACCTCTCTTCCCTCTAGGTCTAATTTTTCCACTTTCACACGCCTCTCTCTTTTCCCTGTTATTCGTCAACTCTGTTATCCCTCTTTTCCCTAGCCAGTCTCTTTCCCCTGGTTTCTCTCGCCTCTCTCTGTTCCCTGGCTTTCCTCTTTTCTATGAAATCTCTCTTTTCCCTATTTCCAGTCAGCCCTCTCTTTTCCCTCTTTCCCCTCGCCAGTCACTTTTCCTTCCTTTCCCTCGCCAGTCTCTTTTAACCTCTATTCCCTCCATGTCTACTTCTTCCCACTTACACTCCACTCCCTCTTTTCCATGAACTCTCTCGTTCCCCTATTTCCAGTCAACTCTCTCTTTTCCCTCTTCCCCCCTCGCCAGTCTCTTTCCCCTGGTTTATCTCGCCTCTCTATTTCCCTCGCCAGTCTCTTTTACGTCTCTTCCCTTGGTGTCTAATTCTTCCCACTTGCACTCGCCTCCCTCTTCCATTAACTCTCTCTTGTCCTTGTTTTCCCTCGCCTGTCTCTTTCCCTCTGCTTTCCCTCCATAGTCTCTTTCCCCTGCTTTCCCTCAACCCTCTCTTTTCCCTCTTTCCCCTCGACAGTCACTTTTCCCCATTTCCCTCGCCAGTCTCTGTTATCTCTCTTCCCTCGGTGTCTAATACTTCCCACTTTCCCTCGCCCCTCTCTTTTCCATGAACTCTCTCTTGTCCTTGTCTTCCCTCGCCTGTCTCTTTTCCCCTGCTTTCCCTCAACCCTCTCTTTTCCAAGTTTTCCCTCGACAGGCACTTTCCCCCCCTTTCCCTCGCCAGTCTCTGTTATCTCTCTTCCGTCGGTGTCTAATTCTTCCCAGTTTCACTCGCCTCCCTCTTTTCCATTAACTCTCTTGTCCTTGTTTTTTTCTCAGCTCTCTCTTTTCCAAGTTTTCCCTCGACTGTCACTTTCCCCCCGTTTCCCTCGCCAGTCTCTGTTATCTCTCTTCCGTCGGTGTCTAATACTTCCCACTTTCCCTCGCCTCTCTATTTTCCCTCTTATTCGTCAACTCTGTTATCCCTCTTTTCCCTCGCCAGTCTCTTTCCCCTGGTTTCTCTCGCCTCTCTCTGTTCCCTGGCTTTCCTCTTTTCTATGAAATCTCTCTTTTCCCTATTTCCAATCAACCCTCTCTTTTCCCTCTTCCCCCCTCGCCAGTCTCTTTCCCCTGGTTTATCTCGCCTCTCTCTTTCCCTCGCCAGTGTCTGTTACCTCTCTTCCCTCGGTGTCTAATTCTTCCCACTTTCACACGACTCCCTCTTTCCCCTCTCATTCCTCAATTCTCTGTTGTCCCTCGTTGCCCTCCCCTCTCTCTTTTACCTCTCTTCCCTCTAGGTCTAATTTTTCCACTTTCACACGCCTCTCTCTTTTCCCTGTTATTCGTCAACTCTGTTATCCCTCTTTTCCCTCGCCAGTCTCTTTCCCCTGGTTTCTCTCGCCTCTCTCTGTTCCCTGGCTTTCCTCTTTTCTATGAAATCTCTCTTTTCCCTATTTCTAGTCAGCCCTCTCTTTTCCCTCTTTCCCCTCGCCAGTCACTTTTCCTTCCTTTCCCTCGCCAGTCTCTTTTAACCTCTATTCCCTCCGTGTCTAATTTTCCCACTTACACTCCACTCCCTCTTTTCCATGAACTCTCTCGTTCCCCTATTTCCAGTCAACTCTCTCTCTTCCCTCTTCCCCCCTCGCCAGTCTCTTTCCCCTGGTTTATCTCGCCTCTCTCTTTCCCTCGCCAGTCTCTTTTATGTCTCTTCCCTTGGTGTCTAATTCTTCCCACTTGCACTCGCCTCCCTCTTTTTTCTATTAACTCTCTCTTGTCCTTGTTTTCCCTCGCCTGTCTCTTTCCCTCTGCTTTCCCTCCATAGTCTCTTTCCCCTGCTTTCCCTCAACCCTCTCTTTTCCCTTGACAGTCACTTTTCCCCCCTTTCCCTCGCCAGTCTCTGTTATCTCTCTTCCCTCGGTGTCTAATACTTCCCAGTTTCACTCGCCTCCCTCTTTTCCATTAACTCTCTTGTCCTTGTTTTTTCTCAACTCTCTCTTTTCCAAGTTTTCCCTCGACTGTCACTTTTCCCCCGTTTCCCTCGCCAGTCTCTGTTATGTCTCTTCCCTCGGTGTCTAATTCTTCCCACTTTCACCCGACTCCCTCTTTCCCCTCTCATTCCTCAATTCTCTGTTGTCCCTCGTTGCCCTCCCCTCTCTCTTTTACCTCTCTTCCCTCTAGGTCTAATTTTTCCACTTTCACACGCCTCTCTCTTTTCCCTGTTATTCGTCAACTCTGTTATCCCTCTTTTCCCTCGCCAGTCTCTTTCCCCTGGTTTCTCTCGCCTCTCTCTGTTCCCTGGCTTTCCTCTTTTCTATGAAATCTCTCTTTTCCCTATTTCCAGTCAGCCCTCTCTTTTCCCTCTTTCCCCTCGCCAGTCACTTTTCCTTCCTTTCCCTCGCCAGTCTCTTTTAACCTCTATTCCCTCCATGTCTACTTCTTCCCACTTACACTCCACTCCCTCTTTTCCATGAACTCTCTCGTTCCCCTATTTCCAGTCAACTCTCTCTTTTCCCTCTTCCCCCCTCGCCAGTCTCTTTCCCCTGGTTTATCTCGCCTCTTCTTCCCACTTTCACTCGCCTCCCTCTTTTCCATTAACTCTCTCTTGTCCTTGTTTTCCCTCGCCTGTCTCTTTCCCTCTGCTTTCCCTCCATAGTCTCTTTCCCCTGCTTTCCCTCAACCCTCTCTTTTCCCTCTTTCCCCTCGACAGTCACTTTTCCCCCCTTTCCCTCGCCAGTCTCTGTTATCTCTCTTCCCTCGGTGTCTAATACTTCCCAGTTTCACTCGCCTCCCTCTTTTCCATTAACTCTCTTGTCCTTGTTTTTCTCAGCTCTCTCTTTTCCAAGTTTTCCCTCGACTGTCACTTTTCCCCGTTTCCCTCGCCAGTCTCTGTTATGTCTCTTCCCTCGGTGTCTAATTCTTCCCACTTTCACCCGACTCCCTCTTTCCCCTCTCATTCATCAATTCTCTGTTGTCCCTCGTTGCCCTCCCCTCTCTCTTTTACCTCTCTTCCCTCTAGGTCTAATTTTTCCACTTTCACACGCCTCTCTCTTTTCCCTGCTATTCGTCAACTCTGTTATCCCTCTTTTCCCTAGCCAGTCTCTTTCCCCTGGTTTCTCTCACCTCTCTCTGTTCCCTGGCTTTCCTCTTTTCTATGAAATCTCTCTTTTCCCTATTTCCAGTCAGCCCTCTCTTTTCCCTCTTTCCCCTCGCCAGTCACTTTTCCTTCCTTTCCCTCGCCAGTCTCTTTTAACCTCTATTCCCTCCATGTCTACTTCTTCCCACTTACACTCCACTCCCTCTTTTCCATGAACTCTCTCGTTCCCCTATTTCCAGTCAACTCTCTCTTTTCCCTGTTCCCCCCTCGCCAGTCTCTTTCCCCTGGTTTATCTCGCCTCTTCTTCCCACTTTCACTCGCCTCCCTCTTTTCCATTAACTCTCTCTTGTCCTTGTTTTCCCTCGCCTGTCTCTTTCCCTCTGCTTTCCCTCCATAGTCTCTTTCCCCTGCTTTCCCTCAACCCTCTCTTTTCCCTCGACAGTCACTTTTCCCCCCTTTCCCTCGCCAGTCTCTGTTATCTCTCTTCCCTCGGTGTCTAATACTTCCCAGTTTCACTCGTCTCCGTCTTTTCCATTAACTCTCTTGTCCTTGTTTTTTCTCAGCTCTCTCTTTTCCAAGTTTTCCCTCGACTGTCACTTTTCCCCCGTTTCCCTCGCCAGTCTCTGTTATGTCTCTTCCCTCGGTGTCTAATTCTTCCCACTTTCACCCGACTCCCTCTTTCCCCTCTCATTCCTCAATTCTCTGTTGTCCCTCGTTGCCCTCCCCTCTCTCTTTTACCTCTCTTCCCTCTAGGTCTAATTTTTCCACTTTCACACGCCTCTCTCTTTTCCCTGTTATTCGTCAACTCTGTTATCCCTCTTTTCCCTAGCCAGTCTCTTTCCCCTGGTTTCTCTCGCCTCTCTCTGTTCCCTGGCTTTCCTCTTTTCTATGAAATCTCTCTTTTCCCTATTTCCAGTCAGCCCTCTCTTTTCCCTCTTTCCCCTCGCCAGTCACTTTTCCTTCCTTTCCCTCGCCAGTCTCTTTTAACCTCTATTCCCTCCATGTCTACTTCTTCCCACTTACACTCCACTCCCTCTTTTCCATGAACTCTCTCGTTCCCCTATTTCCAGTCAACTCTCTCTTTTCCCTCTTCCCCCCTCGCCAGTCTCTTTCCCCTGGTTTATCTCGCCTCTCTATTTCCCTCGCCAGTCTCTTTTACGTCTCTTCCCTTGGTGTCTAATTCTTCCCACTTGCACTCGCCTCCCTCTTTTCCATTAACTCTCTCTTGTCCTTGTTTTCCCTCGCCTGTCTCTTTCCCTCTGCTTTCCCTCCATAGTCTCTTTCCCCTGCTTTCCCTCAACCCTCTCTTTTCCCTCTTTCCCCTCGACAGTCACTTTTCCCCATTTCCCTCGCCAGTCTCTGTTATCTCTCTTCCCTCGGTGTCTAATACTTCCCACTTTCCCTCGCCCCTCTCTTTTCCATGAACTCTCTCTTGTCCTTGTCTTCCCTCGCCTGTCTCTTTTCCCCTGCTTTCCCTCAACCCTCTCTTTTCCAAGTTTTCCCTCGACAGGCACTTTCCCCCCCTTTCCCTCGCCAGTCTCTGTTATCTCTCTTCCGTCGGTGTCTAATTCTTCCCAGTTTCACTCGCCTCCCTCTTTTCCATTAACTCTCTTGTCCTTGTTTTTTTCTCAGCTCTCTCTTTTCCAAGTTTTCCCTCGACTGTCACTTTCCCCCCGTTTCCCTCGCCAGTCTCTGTTATCTCTCTTCCGTCGGTGTCTAATACTTCCCACTTTCCCTCGCCTCTCTATTTTCCCTCTTATTCGTCAACTCTGTTATCCCTCTTTTCCCTCGCCAGTCTCTTTCCCCTGGTTTCTCTCGCCTCTCTCTGTTCCCTGGCTTTCCTCTTTTCTATGAAATCTCTCTTTTCCCTATTTCCAATCAACCCTCTCTTTTCCCTCTTCCCCCCTCGCCAGTCTCTTTCCCCTGGTTTATCTCGCCTCTCTCTTTCCCTCGCCAGTGTCTGTTACCTCTCTTCCCTCGGTGTCTAATTCTTCCCACTTTCACACGACTCCCTCTTTCCCCTCTCATTCCTCAATTCTCTGTTGTCCCTCGTTGCCCTCCCCTCTCTCTTTTACCTCTCTTCCCTCTAGGTCTAATTTTTCCACTTTCACACGCCTCTCTCTTTTCCCTGTTATTCGTCAACTCTGTTATCCCTCTTTTCCCTCGCCAGTCTCTTTCCCCTGGTTTCTCTCGCCTCTCTCTGTTCCCTGGCTTTCCTCTTTTCTATGAAATCTCTCTTTTCCCTATTTCCAGTCAGCCCTCTCTTTTCCCTCTTTCCCCTCGCCAGTCACTTTTCCTTCCTTTCCCTCGCCAGTCTCTTTTAACCTCTATTCCCTCCGTGTCTAATTTTCCCACTTACACTCCACTCCCTCTTTTCCATGAACTCTCTCGTTCCCCTATTTCCAGTCAACTCTCTCTCTTCCCTCTTCCCCCCTCGCCAGTCTCTTTCCCCTGGTTTATCTCGCCTCTCTCTTTCCCTCGCCAGTCTCTTTTATGTCTCTTCCCTTGGTGTCTAATTCTTCCCACTTGCACTCGCCTCCCTCTTTTTTCTATTAACTCTCTCTTGTCCTTGTTTTCCCTCGCCTGTCTCTTTCCCTCTGCTTTCCCTCCATAGTCTCTTTCCCCTGCTTTCCCTCAACCCTCTCTTTTCCCTTGACAGTCACTTTTCCCCCCTTTCCCTCGCCAGTCTCTGTTATCTCTCTTCCCTCGGTGTCTAATACTTCCCAGTTTCACTCGCCTCCCTCTTTTCCATTAACTCTCTTGTCCTTGTTTTTTCTCAACTCTCTCTTTTCCAAGTTTTCCCTCGACTGTCACTTTCCCCCCATTTCCCTCGCCAGTCTCTGTTATGTCTCTTCCCTCGGTGTCTAATTCTTCCCACTTTCACCCGACTCCCTCTTTCCCCTCTCATTCCTCAATTCTCTGTTGTCCCTCGTTGCCCTCCCCTCTCTCTTTTACCTCTCTTCCCTCTAGGTCTAATTTTTCCACTTTCACACGCCTCTCTCTTTTCCCTGTTATTCGTCAACTCTGTTATCCCTCTTTTCCCTCGCCAGTCTCTTTCCCCTGGTTTCTCTCGCCTCTCTCTGTTCCCTGGCTTTCCTCTTTTCTATGAAATCTCTCTTTTCCCTATTTCCAGTCAGCCCTCTCTTTTCCCTCTTTCCCCTCGCCAGTCACTTTTCCTTCCTTTCCCTCGCCAGTCTCTTTTAACCTCTATTCCCTCCATGTCTACTTCTTCCCACTTACACTCCACTCCCTCTTTTCCATGAACTCTCTCGTTCCCCTATTTCCAGTCAACTCTCTCTTTTCCCTCTTCCCCCCTCGCCAGTCTCTTTCCCCTGGTTTATCTCGCCTCTCTATTTCCCTCGCCAGTCTCTTTTACGTCTCTTCCCTTGGTGTCTAATTCTTCCCACTTGCACTCGCCTCCCTCTTTTCCATTAACTCTCTCTTGTCCTTGTTTTCCCTCGCCTGTCTCTTTCCCTCTGCTTTCCCTCCATAGTCTCTTTCCCCTGCTTTCCCTCAACCCTCTCTTTTCCCTCTTTCCCCTCGACAGTCACTTTTCCCCATTTCCCTCGCCAGTCTCTGTTATCTCTCTTCCCTCGGTGTCTAATACTTCCCACTTTCCCTCGCCCCTCTCTTTTCCATGAACTCTCTCTTGTCCTTGTCTTCCCTCGCCTGTCTCTTTTCCCCTGCTTTCCCTCAACCCTCTCTTTTCCAAGTTTTCCCTCGACAGGCACTTTCCCCCCCTTTCCCTCGCCAGTCTCTGTTATCTCTCTTCCGTCGGTGTCTAATTCTTCCCAGTTTCACTCGCCTCCCTCTTTTCCATTAACTCTCTTGTCCTTGTTTTTTTCTCAGCTCTCTCTTTTCCAAGTTTTCCCTCGACTGTCACTTTCCCCCCGTTTCCCTCGCCAGTCTCTGTTATCTCTCTTCCGTCGGTGTCTAATACTTCCCACTTTCCCTCGCCTCTCTATTTTCCCTCTTATTCGTCAACTCTGTTATCCCTCTTTTCCCTCGCCAGTCTCTTTCCCCTGGTTTCTCTCGCCTCTCTCTGTTCCCTGGCTTTCCTCTTTTCTATGAAATCTCTCTTTTCCCTATTTCCAATCAACCCTCTCTTTTCCCTCTTCCCCCCTCGCCAGTCTCTTTCCCCTGGTTTATCTCGCCTCTCTCTTTCCCTCGCCAGTGTCTGTTACCTCTCTTCCCTCGGTGTCTAATTCTTCCCACTTTCACACGACTCCCTCTTTCCCCTCTCATTCCTCAATTCTCTGTTGTCCCTCGTTGCCCTCCCCTCTCTCTTTTACCTCTCTTCCCTCTAGGTCTAATTTTTCCACTTTCACACGCCTCTCTCTTTTCCCTGTTATTCGTCAACTCTGTTATCCCTCTTTTCCCTCGCCAGTCTCTTTCCCCTGGTTTCTCTCGCCTCTCTCTGTTCCCTGGTTTTCCTCTTTTCTATGAAATCTCTCTTTTCCCTATTTCCAGTCAGCCCTCTCTTTTCCCTCTTTCCCCTCGCCAGTCACTTTTCCTTCCTTTCCCTCGCCAGTCTCTTTTAACCTCTATTCCCTCCGTGTCTAATTCTTCCCATTACACTCCACTCCCTCTTTTCCATGAACTCTCTCGTTCCCCTATTTCCAGTCAACTCTCTCTTTTCCCTCTTCCCCCCTCGCCAGTCTCTTTCCCCTGGTTTATCTCGCCTCTCTCTTTCCCTCGCCAGTCTCTTTTACGTCTCTTCCCTTGCTGTCTAATTCTTCCCACTTTCACTCGCCTCCCTCTTTTCCATTAACTCTCTCTTGTCCTTGTTTTCCCTCGCCTGTCTCTTTCCCTCTGATTTCCCTCGTCAGTCTCTTTCCCCTGATTTCCCTCAACCCTCTCTTTTCCCTCTTTCCCCTCGACAGTCACTTTTCCCCCCTTCCCCTCGCCAGTCTCTATTATCTCTCTTCCCTCGGTGTCTAATACTTCCCACTTTCCCTCGCCTCTCTCTTTTCCATGAACACTCTCTTGTCCTTGTTTTCCCTCGCCTGTCTCTTTACCTCTGATTTCCCTCGTCAGTCTCTTTTCCCCTGCTTCCCCTCAACCCTCTCTTTTCCAAGTTTTCCCTCGACAGGCACTTTTCCCCCCTTTCCCTCGCCAGTCTCTGTTATCTCTCTTCCGTCGGTGTCTAATACTTCCCACTTTCCCTCGCCTCTCTCTTTTCCCTGTTATTCGTCAACTCTGTTATCCCTCTTTTCCCTCGCCAGTCTCTTTCCCCTGGTTTCTCTCGCCTCTCTGTTCCCCGGCTTTCCTCTTTTCTATGAAATCTCTTTTCCCTATTTCCAATCAACCCTCTCTTTTCCCTCTTCCCCCCCTCGCCAGTCTCTTTCATTCTTCCCACTTGCACTCGCCTCCCTCTTTTCCATTAACTCTCTCTTGTCCTTGTTTTCCCTCGCCTGTCTCTTTCCCTCTGATTTCCCTCGTCAGTCTCTTTCCCCTGCTTTCCCTCAACCCTCTCTTTTCCCTCTTTCCCCTCGACAGCCACTTTTCCCCCCTTTCCCTCGCCAGTCTCTGTTATCTCTCTTCCCTCGGTGTCTAATTCTTCCCACTTTCACACGACTCCCTCTTTCCCCTCTCATTCCTCAATTCTCTGTTGTCCCTCGTTGCCCTCCCCTCTCTCTTTTACCTCTCTTCCCTCTAGGTCTAATTTTTCCACTTTCACACGCCTCTCTCTTTTCCCTGTTATTCGTCAACTCTGTTATCCCTCTTTTCCCTCGCCAGTCTCTGTCCCCTGGTTTCTCTCGCCTCTCTCTGTTCCCTGGCTTTCCTCTTTTCTATGAAATCTCTCTTTTCCCTATTTCCAGTCAGCCCTCTCTTTTCCCTCTTTCCCCTCGCCAGTCACTTTTCCTTCCTTTCCCTCGCCAGTCTCTTTTAACCTCTATTCCCTCCGTGTCTAATTTTCCCACTTACACTCCACTCCCTCTTTTCCATGAACTCTCTCGTTCCCCTATTTCCAGTCAACTCTCTCTTTTCCCTCTTCCCCCCTCGCCAGTCTCTTTCCCCTGGTTTATCTCGACTCTCTCTTTCCCTCGCCAGTCTCTTTTACGTCTCTTCCCTTGGTGTCTAATTCTTCCCACTTGCACTCGCCTCCCTCTTTTCCATTAACTCTCTCTTGTCCTTGTTTTCCCTCGCCTGTCTCTTTCCCTCTGATTTCCCTCGTCAGTCTCTTTCCCCTGCTTTCCCTCAACCCTCTCTTTTCCAAGTTTTCCCTCGACTGTCACTTTTCCCCCGTTTCCCTCGCCAGTCTCTGTTATCTCTCTTCCGTCGGTGTCTAATACTTCCCACTTTCCCTCGCCTCTCTCTTTTCCCTCTTATTCGTCAACTCTGTTATCCCTCTTTTCCCTCGCCAGTCTCTTTCCCCTGGTTTCTCTCGCCTCTCTCTGTTCCCTGGCTTTCCTCTTTTCTATGAAATCTCTCTTTTCCCTATTTCCAGTCAGCCCTCTCTTTTCCCTCTTTCCCCTCGCCAGTCACTTTTCCTTCCTTTCCCTCGCCAGTCTCTTTTAACCTCTATTCCCTCCGTGTCTAATTTTCCCACTTACACTCCACTCCCTCTTTTCCATGAACTCTCTCGTTCCCCTATTTCCAGTCAACTCTCTCTCTTCCCTCTTCCCCCCTCGCCAGTCTCTTTCCCCTGGTTTATCTCGCCTCTCTCTTTCCCTCGCCAGTCTCTTTTATGTCTCTTCCCTTGGTGTCTAATTCTTCCCACTTGCACTCGCCTCCCTCTTTTTTCTATTAACTCTCTCTTGTCCTTGTTTTCCCTCGCCTGTCTCTTTCCCTCTGCTTTCCCTCCATAGTCTCTTTCCCCTGCTTTCCCTCAACCCTCTCTTTTCCCTTGACAGTCACTTTTCCCCCCTTTCCCTCGCCAGTCTCTGTTATCTCTCTTCCCTCGGTGTCTAATACTTCCCAGTTTCACTCGCCTCCCTCTTTTCCATTAACTCTCTTGTCCTTGTTTTTTCTCAACTCTCTCTTTTCCAAGTTTTCCCTCGACTGTCACTTTCCCCCCGTTTCCCTCGCCAGTCTCTGTTATGTCTCTTCCCTCGGTGTCTAATTCTTCCCACTTTCACCCGACTCCCTCTTTCCCCTCTCATTCCTCAATTCTCTGTTGTCCCTCGTTGCCCTCCCCTCTCTCTTTTACCTCTCTTCCCTCTAGGTCTAATTTTTCCACTTTCACACGCCTCTCTCTTTTCCCTGTTATTCGTCAACTCTGTTATCCCTCTTTTCCCTCGCCAGTCTCTTTCCCCTGGTTTCTCTCGCCTCTCTCTGTTCCCTGGCTTTCCTCTTTTCTATGAAATCTCTCTTTTCCCTATTTCCAGTCAGCCCTCTCTTTTCCCTCTTTCCCCTCGCCAGTCACTTTTCCTTCCTTTCCCTCGCCAGTCTCTTTTAACCTCTATTCCCTCCATGTCTACTTCTTCCCACTTACACTCCACTCCCTCTTTTCCATGAACTCTCTCGTTCCCCTATTTCCAGTCAACTCTCTCTTTTCCCTCTTCCCCCCTCGCCAGTCTCTTTCCCCTGGTTTATCTCGCCTCTTCTTCCCACTTTCACTCGCCTCCCTCTTTTCCATTAACTCTCTCTTGTCCTTGTTTTCCCTCGCCTGTCTCTTTCCCTCTGCTTTCCCTCCATAGTCTCTTTCCCCTGCTTTCCCTCAACCCTCTCTTTTCCCTCTTTCCCCTCGACAGTCACTTTTCCCCCCTTTCCCTCGCCAGTCTCTGTTATCTCTCTTCCCTCGGTGTCTAATACTTCCCAGTTTCACTCGCCTCCGTCTTTTCCATTAACTCTCTTGTCCTTGTTTTTCTCAGCTCTCTCTTTTCCAAGTTTTCCCTCGACTGTCACTTTTCCCCGTTTCCCTCGCCAGTCTCTGTTATGTCTCTTCCCTCGGTGTCTAATTCTTCCCACTTTCACCCGACTCCCTCTTTCCCCTCTCATTCCTCAATTCTCTGTTGTCCCTCGTTGCCCTCCCCTCTCTCTTTTACCTCTCTTCCCTCTAGGTCTAATTTTTCCACTTTCACACGCCTCTCTCTTTTCCCTGTTATTCGTCAACTCTGTTATCCCTCTTTTCCCTAGCCAGTCTCTTTCCCCTGGTTTCTCTCACCTCTCTCTGTTCCCTGGCTTTCCTCTTTTCTATGAAATCTCTCTTTTCCCTATTTCCAGTCAGCCCTCTCTTTTCCCTCTTTCCCCTCGCCAGTCACTTTTCCTTCCTTTCCCTCGCCAGTCTCTTTTAACCTCTATTCCCTCCATGTCTACTTCTTCCCACTTACACTCCACTCCCTCTTTTCCATGAACTCTCTCGTTCCCCTATTTCCAGTCAACTCTCTCTTTTCCCTGTTCCCCCCTCGCCAGTCTCTTTCCCCTGGTTTATCTCGCCTCTTCTTCCCACTTTCACTCGCCTCCCTCTTTTCCATTAACTCTCTCTTGTCCTTGTTTTCCCTCGCCTGTCTCTTTCCCTCTGCTTTCCCTCCATAGTCTCTTTCCCCTGCTTTCCCTCAACCCTCTCTTTTCCCTCGACAGTCACTTTTCCCCCCTTTCCCTCGCCAGTCTCTGTTATCTCTCTTCCCTCGGTGTCTAATACTTCCCAGTTTCACTCGCCTCCGTCTTTTCCATTAACTCTCTTGTCCTTGTTTTTTCTCAGCTCTCTCTTTTCCAAGTTTTCCCTCGACTGTCACTTTTCCCCCGTTTCCCTCGCCAGTCTCTGTTATGTCTCTTCCCTCGGTGTCTAATTCTTCCCACTTTCACCCGACTCCCTCTTTCCCCTCTCATTCCTCAATTCTCTGTTGTCCCTCGTTGCCCTCCCCTCTCTCTTTTACCTCTCTTCCCTCTAGGTCTAATTTTTCCACTTTCACACGCCTCTCTCTTTTCCCTGTTATTCGTCAACTCTGTTATCCCTCTTTTCCCTAGCCAGTCTCTTTCCCCTGGTTTCTCTCGCCTCTCTCTGTTCCCTGGCTTTCCTCTTTTCTATGAAATCTCTCTTTTCCCTATTTCCAGTCAGCCCTCTCTTTTCCCTCTTTCCCCTCGCCAGTCACTTTTCCTTCCTTTCCCTCGCCAGTCTCTTTTAACCTCTATTCCCTCCATGTCTACTTCTTCCCACTTACACTCCACTCCCTCTTTTCCATGAACTCTCTCGTTCCCCTATTTCCAGTCAACTCTCTCTCTTCCCTCTTCCCCCCTCGCCAGTCTCTTTCCCCTGGTTTATCTCGCCTCTCCTTCCCACTTTCACTCGCCTCCCTCTTTTCCATTAACTCTCTCTTGTCCTTGTTTTCCCTCGCCTGTCTCTTTCCCTCTGCTTTCCCTCCATAGTCTCTTTCCCCTGCTTTCCCTCAACCCTCTCTTTTCCCTCGACAGTCACTTTTCCCCCCTTTCCCTCGCCAGTCTCTGTTATCTCTCTTCCCTCGGTGTCTAATACTTCCCAGTTTCACTCGCCTCCGTCTTTTCCATTAACTCTCTTGTCCTTGTTTTTTCTCAGGTCTCTCTTTTCCAAGTTTTCCCTCGACTGTCACTTTTCCCCCGTTTCCCTCGCCAGTCTCTGTTATGTCTCTTCCCTCGGTGTCTAATTCTTCCCACTTTCACACGACTCCCTCTTTCCCCTCTCATTCCTCAATTCTCTGTTGTCCCTCGTTGCCCTCCCCTCTCTCTTTTACCTCTCTTCCCTCTAGGTCTAATTTTTCCACTTTCACACGCCTCTCTCTTTTCCCTGTTATTCGTCAACTCTGTTATCCCTCTTTTCTCTCGCCAGTCTCTTTCCCCTGGTTTCTCTCGCCTCTCTCTGTTCCCTGGCTTTCCTCTTTTCTATGAAATCTCTCTTTTCCCTATTTCCAGTCAGCCCTCTCTTTTCCCTCTTTCCCCTCGCCAGTCACTTTTCCTTCCTTTCCCTCGCCAGTCTCTTTTAACCTCTATTCCCTCCATGTCTACTTCTTCCCACTTACACTCCACTCCCTCTTTTCCATGAACTCTCTCGTTCCCCTATTTCCAGTCAACTCTCTCTTTTCCCTCTTCCCCCCTCGCCAGTCTCTTTCCCCTGGTTTATCTCGCCTCTCTATTTCCCTCGCCAGTCTCTTTTACGTCTCTTCCCTTGGTGTCTAATTCTTCCCACTTGCACTCGCCTCCCTCTTTTCCATTAACTCTCTCTTGTCCTTGTTTTCCCTCGCCTGTCTCTTTCCCTCTGCTTTCCCTCCATAGTCTCTTTCCCCTGCTTTCCCTCAACCCTCTCTTTTCCCTCTTTCCCCTCGACAGTCACTTTTCCCCATTTCCCTCGCCAGTCTCTGTTATCTCTCTTCCCTCGGTGTCTAATACTTCCCACTTTCCCTCGCCCCTCTCTTTTCCATGAACTCTCTCTTGTCCTTGTCTTCCCTCGCCTGTCTCTTTTCCCCTGCTTTCCCTCAACCCTCTCTTTTCCAAGTTTTCCCTCGACAGGCACTTTCCCCCCCTTTCCCTCGCCAGTCTCTGTTATCTCTCTTCCGTCGGTGTCTAATTCTTCCCAGTTTCACTCGCCTCCCTCTTTTCCATTAACTCTCTTGTCCTTGTTTTTTTCTCAGCTCTCTCTTTTCCAAGTTTTCCCTCGACTGTCACTTTCCCCCCGTTTCCCTCGCCAGTCTCTGTTATCTCTCTTCCGTCGGTGACTAATACTTCCCACTTTCCCTCGCCTCTCTATTTTCCCTCTTATTCGTCAACTCTGTTATCCCTCTTTTCCCTCGCCAGTCTCTTTCCCCTGGTTTCTCTCGCCTCTCTCTGTTCCCTGGCTTTCCTCTTTTCTATGAAATCTCTCTTTTCCCTATTTCCAGTCAGCCCTCTCTTTTCCCTCTTTCCCCTCGCCAGTCACTTTTCCTTCCTTTCCCTCGCCAGTCTCTTTTAACCTCTATTCCCTCCGTGTCTATTTTTCCCACTTACACTCCACTCCCTCTTTTCCATGAACTCTCTCGTTCCCCTATTTCCAGTCAACTCTCTCTCTTCCCTCTTCCCCCCTCGCCAGTCTCTTTCCCCTGGTTTATCTCGCCTCTCTCTTTCCCTCGCCAGTCTCTTTTATGTCTCTTCCCTTGGTGTCTAATTCTTCCCACTTGCACTCGCCTCCCTCTTTTCCATTAACTGTCTCTTGTCCTTGTTTTCCCTCGCCTGTCTCTTTCCCTCTGCTTTCCCTCCATAGTCTCTTTCCCCTGCTTTCCCTCAACCCTCTCTTTTCCCTCGACAGTCACTTTTCCCCCCTTTCCCTCGCCAGTCTCTGTTATCTCTCTTCCCTCGGTGTCTAATACTTCCCAGTTTCACTCGCCTCCGTCTTTTCCATTAACTCTCTTGTCCTTGTTTTTTCTCAGGTCTCTCTTTTCCAAGTTTTCCCTCGACTGTCACTTTTCCCCCGTTTCCCTCGCCAGTCTCTGTTATGTCTCTTCCCTCGGTGTCTAATTCTTCCCACTTTCACACGACTCCCTCTTTCCCCTCTCATTCCTCAATTCTCTGTTGTCCCTCGTTGCCCTCCCCTCTCTCTTTTACCTCTCTTCCCTCTAGGTCTAATTTTTCCACTTTCCCTCGCCTCTCTCTTTTCCCTCTTATTCGTCAACTCTGTTATCCCTCTTTTCCCTAGCCAGTCTCTTTCCCCTGGTTTCTCTCGCCTCTCTCTGTTCCCTGGCTTTCCTCTTTTCTATGAAATCTCTCTTTTCCCTATTTCCAGTCAGCCCTCTCTTTTCCCTCTTTCCCCTCGCCAGTCACTTTTCCTTCCTTTCCCTCGCCAGTCTCTTTTAACCTCTATTCCCTCCATGTCTACTTCTTCCCACTTACACTCCACTCCCTCTTTTCCATGAACTCTCTCGTTCCCCTATTTCCAGTCAACTCTCTCTCTTCCCTCTTCCCCCCTCGCCAGTCTCTTTCCCCTGGTTTATCTCGCCTCTCTCTTTCCCTCGCCAGTCTCTTTTATGTCTCTTCCCTTGGTGTCTAATTCTTCCCACTTGCACTCGCCTCCCTCTTTTTTCTATTAACTCTCTCTTGTCCTTGTTTTCCCTCGCCTGTCTCTTTCCCTCTGCTTTCCCTCCATAGTCTCTTTCCCCTGCTTTCCCTCAACCCTCTCTTTTCCCTCTTTCCCCTCGACAGTCACTTTTCCCCCCTTTCCCTCGCCAGTCTCTGTTATCTCTCTTCCTTCGGTGTCTAATACTTCCCACTTTCCCTCGCCCCTCTCTTTTCCATGAACTCTCTCTTGTCCTTGTCTTCCCTCGCCAGTCTCTTTTAACCTCTATTCCCTCCGTGTCTACTTCTTCCCACTTACACTCCACTCCCTCTTTTCCATGAACTCTCTCGTTCCCCTATTTCCAGTCAACTCTCTCTTTTCCCTCTTCCCCCCTCGCCAGTCTCTTTCCCCTGGTTTATCTCGCCTCTTCTTCCCACTTTCACTCGCCTCCCTCTTTTCCATTAACTCTCTCTTGTCCTTGTTTTCCCTCGCCTGTCTCTTTCCCTCTGCTTTCCCTCCATAGTCTCTTTCCCCTGCTTTCCCTCAACCCTCTCTTTTCCCTCTTTCCCCTCGACAGTCACTTTTCCCCCCTTTCCCTCGCCAGTCTCTGTTATCTCTCTTCCCTCGGTGTCTAATACTTCCCACTTGCACTCGCCCCTCTCTTTTCCATGAACTCTCTCTTGTCCTTGTCTTCCCTCGCCTGTCTCTTTTCCCCTGCTTTCCCTCAACCCTCTCTTTTCCAAGTTTTCCCTCGACAGGCACTTCCCCCCCTTTCCCTCGCCAGTCTCTGTTATCTCTCTTCCCTCGGTGTCTAATTCTTCCCAGTTTCACTCGCCTCCCTCTTTTCCATTAACTCTCTTGTCCTTGTTTTTTCTCAACTCTCTCTTTTCCAAGTTTTCCCTCGACTGTCACTTTCCCCCCGTTTCCCTCGCCAGTCTCTGTTATCTCTCTTCCGTCGGTGTCTAATACTTCCCACTTTCCCTCGCCTCTCTCTTTTCCCTCTTATTCGTCAACTCTGTTATCCCTCTTTTCCCTCGCCAGTCTCTGTCCCCTGGTTTCTCTCGCCTCTCTCTGTTCCCTGGCTTTCCTCTTTTCTATGAAATCTCTCTTTTCCCTATTTCCAGTCAGCCCTCTCTTTTCCCTCTTTCCCCTCGCCAGTCACTTTTCCTTCCTTTCCCTCGCCAGTCTCTTTTAACCTCTATTCCCTCCATGTCTACTTCTTCCCACTTACACTCCACTCCCTCTTTTCCATGAACTCTCTCGTTCCCCTATTTCCAGTCAACTCTCTCTCTTCCCTCTTCCCCCCTCGCCAGTCTCTTTCCCCTGGTTTATCTCGCCTCTCTCTTTCCCTCGCCAGTCTCTTTTATGTCTCTTCCCTTGGTGTCTAATTCTTCCCACTTGCACTCGCCTCCCTCTTTTTTCTATTAACTCTCTCTTGTCCTTGTTTTCCCTCGCCTGTCTCTTTCCCTCTGCTTTCCCTCCATAGTCTCTTTCCCCTGCTTTCCCTCAACCCTCTCTTTTCCCTCGACAGTCACTTTTCCCCCCTTTCCCTCGCCAGTCTCTGTTATCTCTCTTCCCTCGGTGTCTAATACTTCCCAGTTTCACTCGCCTCCGTCTTTTCCATTAACTCTCTTGTCCTTGTTTTTTCTCAGGTCTCTCTTTTCCAAGTTTTCCCTCGACTGTCACTTTTCCCCCGTTTCCCTCGCCAGTCTCTGTTATGTCTCTTCCCTCGGTGTCTAATTCTTCCCACTTTCACACGACTCCCTCTTTCCCCTCTCATTCCTCAATTCTCTGTTGTCCCTCGTTGCCCTCCCCTCTCTCTTTTACCTCTCTTCCCTCTAGGTCTAATTTTTCCACATTCACTCGCCTCTCTCTTTTCCCTGTTATTCGTCAACTCTGTTATCCCTCTTTTCCCTCGCCAGTCTCTTTCCCCTGGTTTCTCTCGCCTCTCTCTGTTCCCTGGCTTTCCTCTTTTCTATGAAATCTCTCTTTTCCCTATTTCCAGTCAGCCCTCTCTTTTCCCTCTTTCCCCTCGCCAGTCACTTTTCCTTCCTTTCCCTCGCCAGTCTCTTTTAACCTCTATTCCCTCCATGTCTACTTCTTCCCACTTACACTCCACTCCCTCTTTTCCATTAACTCTCTCGTTCCCCTATTTCCAGTCAACTCTCTCTTTTCCCTCTTCCCCCCTCGCCAGTCTCTTTCCCCTGGTTTATCTCGCCTCTCTCTTTCCCTCGCCAGTCTCTTTTACGTCTCTTCCCTTGGTGTCTAATTCTTCCCACTTGCACTCGCCCCTCTCTTTTCCATGAACTCTCTCTTGTCCTTGTCTTCCCTCGCCTGTCTCTTTTCCCCTGCTTTCCCTCAACCCTCTCTTTTCCAAGTTTTCCCTCGACAGGCACTTTCCCCCCCTTTCCCTCGCCAGTCTCTGTTATCTCTCTTCCCTCGGTGTCTAATACTTCCCAGTTTCACTCGCCTCCCTCTTTTCCATTAACTCTCTTGTCCTTGTTTTTTCTCAACTCTCTCTTTTCCAAGTTTTCCCTCGACTGTCACTTTCCCCCCGTTTCCCTCGCCAGTCTCTGTTATCTCTCTTCCGTCGGTGTCTAATACTTCCCACTTTCCCTCGCCTCTCTCTTTTCCCTCTTATTCATCAACTCTGTTATCCCTCTTTTCCCTCGCCAGTCTCTTTCCCCTGGTTTCTCTCGCCTCTCTCTCTGTTCCCTGGCTTTCCTCTTTTCTATGAAATCTCTCTTTTCCCTATTTCCAGTCAGCCCTCTCTTTTCCCTCTTTCCCCTCGCCAGTCACTTTTCCTTCCTTTCCCTCGCCAGTCTCTTTTAACCTCTATTCCCTCCGTGTCTAATTCTTCCCACTTACACTCCACTCCCTCTTTTCCATGAACTCTCTCGTTCCCCTATTTCCAGTCAACTCTCTCTCTTCCCTCTTCCCCCCTCGCCAGTCTCTTTCCCCTGGTTTATCTCGCCTCTCTCTTTCCCTCGCCAGTCTCTTTTATGTCTCTTCCCTTGGTGTCTAATTCTTCCCACTTGCACTCGCCTCCCTCTTTTTTCTATTAACTCTCTCTTGTCCTTGTTTTCCCTTGCCTGTCTCTTTCCCTCTGCTTTCCCTCCATAGTCTCTTTCCCCTGCTTTCCCTCAACCCTCTCTTTTCCCTCTTTCCCCTCGACAGTCACTTTTCCCCCCTTTCCCTCGCCAGTCTCTGTTATCTCTCTTCCTTCGGTGTCTAATACTTCCCACTTTCCCTCGCCCCTCTCTTTTCCATGAACTCTCTCTTGTCCTTGTCTTCCCTCGCCAGTCTCTTTTAACCTCTATTCCCTCCGTGTCTACTTCTTCCCACTTACACTCCACTCCCTCTTTTCCATGAACTCTCTCGTTCCCCTATTTCCAGTCAACTCTCTCTTTTCCCTCTTCCCCCCTCGCCAGTCTCTTTCCCCTGGTTTATCTCGCCTCTTCTTCCCACTTTCACTCGCCTCCCTCTTTTCCATTAACTCTCTCTTGTCCTTGTTTTCCCTCGCCTGTCTCTTTCCCTCTGCTTTCCCTCCATAGTCTCTTTCCCCTGCTTTCCCTCAACCCTCTCTTTTCCCTCTTTCCCCTCGACAGTCACTTTTCCCCCCTTTCCCTCGCCAGTCTCTGTTATCTCTCTTCCCTCGGTGTCTAATACTTCCCACTTGCACTCGCCCCTCTCTTTTCCATGAACTCTCTCTTGTCCTTGTCTTCCCTCGCCTGTCTCTTTTCCCCTGCTTTCCCTCAACCCTCTCTTTTCCAAGTTTTCCCTCGACAGGCACTTCCCCCCCTTTCCCTCGCCAGTCTCTGTTATCTCTCTTCCCTCGGTGTCTAATTCTTCCCAGTTTCACTCGCCTCCCTCTTTTCCATTAACTCTCTTGTCCTTGTTTTTTCTCAACTCTCTCTTTTCCAAGTTTTCCCTCGACTGTCACTTTCCCCCCGTTTCCCTCGCCAGTCTCTGTTATCTCTCTTCCGTCGGTGTCTAATACTTCCCACTTTCCCTCGCCTCTCTCTTTTCCCTCTTATTCGTCAACTCTGTTATCCCTCTTTTCCCTCGCCAGTCTCTGTCCCCTGGTTTCTCTCGCCTCTCTCTGTTCCCTGGCTTTCCTCTTTTCTATGAAATCTCTCTTTTCCCTATTTCCAGTCAGCCCTCTCTTTTCCCTCTTTCCCCTCGCCAGTCACTTTTCCTTCCTTTCCCTCGCCAGTCTCTTTTAACCTCTATTCCCTCCATGTCTACTTCTTCCCACTTACACTCCACTCCCTCTTTTCCATGAACTCTCTCGTTCCCCTATTTCCAGTCAACTCTCTCTCTTCCCTCTTCCCCCCTCGCCAGTCTCTTTCCCCTGGTTTATCTCGCCTCTCTCTTTCCCTCGCCAGTCTCTTTTATGTCTCTTCCCTTGGTGTCTAATTCTTCCCACTTGCACTCGCCTCCCTCTTTTTTTCTATTAACTCTCTCTTGTCCTTGTTTTCCCTCGCCTGTCTCTTTCCCTCTGCTTTCCCTCCATAGTCTCTTTCCCCTGCTTTCCCTCAACCCTCTCTTTTCCCTCGACAGTCACTTTTCCCCCCTTTCCCTCGCCAGTCTCTGTTATCTCTCTTCCCTCGGTGTCTAATACTTCCCAGTTTCACTCGCCTCCGTCTTTTCCATTAACTCTCTTGTCCTTGTTTTTTCTCAGGTCTCTCTTTTCCAAGTTTTCCCTCGACTGTCACTTTTCCCCCGTTTCCCTCGCCAGTCTCTGTTATGTCTCTTCCCTCGGTGTCTAATTCTTCCCACTTTCACACGACTCCCTCTTTCCCCTCTCATTCCTCAATTCTCTGTTGTCCCTCGTTGCCCTCCCCTCTCTCTTTTACCTCTCTTCCCTCTAGGTCTAATTTTTCCACTTTAACACGCCTCTCTCTTTTCCCTGTTATTCGTCAACTCTGTTATCCCTCTTTTCCCTCGCCAGTCTCTTTCCCCTGGTTTCTCTCGCCTCTCTCTGTTCCCTGGCTTTCCTCTTTTCTATGAAATCTCTCTTTTCCCTATTTCCAGTCAGCCCTCTCTTTTCCCTCTTTCCCCTCGCCAGTCACTTTTCCTTCCTTTCCCTCGCCAGTCTCTTTTAACCTCTATTCCCTCCGTGTCTAATTCTTCCCACTTACACTCCACTCCCTCTTTTCCATGAACTCTCTCGTTCCCCTATTTCCAGTCAACTCTCTCTCTTCCCTCTTCCCCCCTCGCCAGTCTCTTTCCCCTGGTTTATCTCGCCTCTCTCTTTCCCTCGCCAGTCTCTTTTACGTCTCTTCCCTTGGTGTCTAATTCTTCCCACTTGCACTCGCCCCTCTCTTTTCCATGAACTCTCTCTTGTCCTTGTCTTCCCTCGCCTGTCTCTTTTCCCCTGCTTTCCCTCAACCCTCTCTTTTCCAAGTTTTCCCTCGACAGGCACTTTCCCCCCCTTTCCCTCGCCAGTCTCTGTTATCTCTCTTCCCTCGGTGTCTAATACTTCCCAGTTTCACTCGCCTCCCTCTTTTCCATTAACTCTCTTGTCCTTGTTTTTTCTCAACTCTCTCTTTTCCAAGTTTTCCCTCGACTGTCACTTTTCCCCCGTTTCCCTCGCCAGTCTCTGTTATGTCTCTTCCCTCGGTGTCTAATTCTTCCCACTTTCACACGACTCCCTCTTTCCCCTCTCATTCCTCAATTCTCTGTTGTCCCTCGTTGCCCTCCCCTCTCTCTTTTACCTCTCTTCCCTCTAGGTCTAATTTTTCCACTTTAACACGCCTCTCTCTTTTCCCTGTTATTCGTCAACTCTGTTATCCCTCTTTTCCCTCGCCAGTCTCTTTCCCCTGGTTTCTCTCGCCTCTCTCTGTTCCCTGGCTTTCCTCTTTTCTATGAAATCTCTCTTTTCCCTATTTCCAGTCAGCCCTCTCTTTTCCCTCTTTCCCCTCGCCAGTCACTTTTCCTTCCTTTCCCTCGCCAGTCTCTTTTAACCTCTATTCCCTCCATGTCTACTTCTTCCCACTTACACTCCACTCCCTCTTTTCCATGAACTCTCTCGTTCCCCTATTTCCAGTCAACTCTCTCTTTTCCCTCTTCCCCCCTCGCCAGTCTCTTTCCCCTGGTTTATCTCGCCTCTCTCTTTCCCTCGCCAGTCTCTTTTACGTCTCTTCCCTTGGTGTCTAATTCTTCCCACTTGCACTCGCCTCCCTCTTTTCCATTAACTCTCTCTTGTCCTTGTTTTCCCTCGCCTGTCTCTTTCCCTCTGCTTTCCCTCCATAGTCTCATTCCCCTGCTTTCCCTCAACCCTCTCTTTTCCCTCTTTCCCCTCGACAGTCACTTTTCCCCCCTTTCCCTCGCCAGTCTCTGTTATCTCTCTTCCGGCGGTGTCTAATACTTCCCACTTTCCCTCGCCTCTCTCTTTCCCCTGTTATTCGTCAACTCTGTTATCCCTCTTTTCCCTCGCCAGTCTCTGTCCCCTGGTTTCTCTCGCCTCTCTCTGTTCCCTGGCTTTCCTCTTTTCTATGAAATCTCTCTTTTCCCTATTTCCAGTCAGCCCTCTCTTTTCCCTCTTTCCCCTCGCCAGTCACTTTTCCTTCCTTTCCCTCGCCAGTCTCTTTTAACCTCTATTCCCTCCATGTCTACTTCTTCCCACTTACACTCCACTCCCTCTTTTCCATGAACTCTCTCGTTCCCCTATTTCCAGTCAACTCTCTCTCTTCCCTCTTCCCCCCTCGCCAGTCTCTTTCCCCTGGTTTATCTCGCCTCTCTCCTTCCCTCGCCAGTCTCTTTTATGTCTCTTCCCTTGGTGTCTAATTCTTCCCACTTGCACTCGCCTCCCTCTTTTCCATTAACTCTCTCTTGTCCTTGTTTTCCCTCGCCTGTCTCTTTCCCTCTGCTTTCCCTCCATAGTCTCTTTCCCCTGCTTTCCCTCAACCCTCTCTTTTCCCTCTTTCCCCTCGACAGTCACTTTTCCCCCCTTTCCCTCGCCAGTCTCTGTTATCTCTCTTCCCTCGGTGTCTAATTCTTCCCGCTTTCCCTCGCCTCCCTCTTTTCCATTAATTCTCTCTTGTCCTTGTTTTCCCTCGCCAGTCTCTTTTAACCTCTATTCCCTCCGTGTCTACTTCTTCCCACTTACACTCCACTCCCTCTTTTCCATGAACTCTCTCGTTCCCCTATTTCCAGTCAGCTCTCTCTTTTCCCTCTTCCCCCCTCGCCAGTCTCTTTCCCCTGGTTTATCTCGCCTCTTCTTCCCACTTTCACTCGCCTCCCTCTTTTCCATTAACTCTCTCTTGTTCTTGTTTTCCCTCGCCTGTCTCTTTCCCTCTGCTTTCCCTCCATAGTCTCTTTCCCGTGCTTTCCCTCAACCCTCTCTTTTCGCTCTTTCCCCTCGACAGTCACTTTTCCCCCCTTTCCCTCGCCAGTCTCTATTATCTCTCTTCCCTCGGTGTCTAATACTTCCCACTTTCCCTCGCCTCTCTCTTTTCCATGAACACTCTCTTGTCCTTGTTTTCCCTCGCCTGTCTCTTTACCTCTGATTTCCCTCGTCAGTCTCTTTTCCCCTGCTTCCCCTCAACCCTCTCTTTTCCAAGTTTTCCCTCGACAGGCACTTTTCCCCCCTTTCCCTCGCCAGTCTCTGTTATCTCTCTTCCGTCGGTGTCTAATACTTCCCACTTTCCCTCGCCTCTCTCTTTTCCCTGTTATTCGTCAACTCTGTTATCCCTCTTTTCCCTCGCCAGTCTCTTTCCCCTGGTTTCTCTCGCCTCTCTGTTCCCCGGCTTTCCTCTTTTCTATGAAATCTCTTTTCCCTATTTCCAATCAACCCTCTCTTTTCCCTCTTCCCCCCCTCGCCAGTCTCTTTCATTCTTCCCACTTGCACTCGCCTCCCTCTTTTCCATTAACTCTCTCTTGTCCTTGTTTTCCCTCGCCTGTCTCTTTCCCTCTGATTTCCCTCGTCAGTCTCTTTCCCCTGCTTTCCCTCAACCCTCTCTTTTCCCTCTTTCCCCTCGACAGCCACTTTTCCCCCCTTTCCCTCGCCAGTCTCTGTTATCTCTCTTCCCTTGGTGTCTAATTCTTCCCACTTGCACTCGCCTCCCTCTTTTCCATTAACTCTCTCTTGTCCTTGTTTTCCCTCGCCTGTCTCTTTCCCTCTGATTTCCCTCGTCAGTCTCTTTCCCCTGCTTTCCCTCAACCCTCTCTTTTCCAAGTTTTCCCTCGACTGTCACTTTTCCCCCGTTTCCCTCGCCAGTCTCTGTTATCTCTCTTCCGTCGGTGTCTAATACTTCCCACTTTCCCTCGCCTCTCTCTTTTCCCTCTTATTCGTCAACTCTGTTATCCCTCTTTTCCCTCGCCAGTCTCTTTCCCCTGGTTTCTCTCGCCTCTCTCTGTTCCCTGGCTTTCCTCTTTTCTATGAAATCTCTCTTTTCCCTATTTCCAGTCAGCCCTCTCTTTTCCCTCTTTCCCCTCGCCAGTCACTTTTCCTTCCTTTCCCTCGCCAGTCTCTTTTAACCTCTATTCCCTCCGTGTCTAATTTTCCCACTTACACTCCACTCCCTCTTTTCCATGAACTCTCTCGTTCCCCTATTTCCAGTCAACTCTCTCTCTTCCCTCTTCCCCCCTCGCCAGTCTCTTTCCCCTGGTTTATCTCGCCTCTCTCTTTCCCTCGCCAGTCTCTTTTATGTCTCTTCCCTTGGTGTCTAATTCTTCCCACTTGCACTCGCCTCCCTCTTTTTTCTATTAACTCTCTCTTGTCCTTGTTTTCCCTCGCCTGTCTCTTTCCCTCTGCTTTCCCTCCATAGTCTCTTTCCCCTGCTTTCCCTCAACCCTCTCTTTTCCCTTGACAGTCACTTTTCCCCCCTTTCCCTCGCCAGTCTCTGTTATCTCTCTTCCCTCGGTGTCTAATACTTCCCAGTTTCACTCGCCTCCCTCTTTTCCATTAACTCTCTTGTCCTTGTTTTTTCTCAACTCTCTCTTTTCCAAGTTTTCCCTCGACTGTCACTTTCCCCCCGTTTCCCTCGCCAGTCTCTGTTATGTCTCTTCCCTCGGTGTCTAATTCTTCCCACTTTCACCCGACTCCCTCTTTCCCCTCTCATTCCTCAATTCTCTGTTGTCCCTCGTTGCCCTCCCCTCTCTCTTTTACCTCTCTTCCCTCTAGGTCTAATTTTTCCACTTTCACACGCCTCTCTCTTTTCCCTGTTATTCGTCAACTCTGTTATCCCTCTTTTCCCTCGCCAGTCTATGTCCCCTGGTTTCTCTCGCCTCTCTCTGTTCCCTGGCTTTCCTCTTTTCTATGAAATCTCTCTTTTCCCTATTTCCAGTCAGCCCTCTCTTTTCCCTCTTTCCCCTCGCCAGTCACTTTTCCTTCCTTTCCCTCGCCAGTCTCTTTTAACCTCTATTCCCTCCATGTCTACTTCTTCCCACTTACACTCCACTCCCTCTTTTCCATGAACTCTCTCGTTCCCCTATTTCCAGTCAACTCTCTCTCTTCCCTCTTCCCCCCTCGCCAGTCTCTTTCCCCTGGTTTATCTCGCCTCTCTCCTTCCCTCGCCAGTCTCTTTTATGTCTCTTCCCTTGGTGTCTAATTCTTCCCACTTGCACTCGCCTCCCTCTTTTCCATTAACTCTCTCTTGTCCTTGTTTTCCCTCGCCTGTCTCTTTCCCTCTGCTTTCCCTCCATAGTCTCTTTCCACTGCTTTCCCTCAACCCTCTCTTTTCCCTCTTTCCCCTCGACAGTCACTTTTCCCCCCTTTCCCTCGCCAGTCTCTGTTATCTCTCTTCCCTCGGTGTCTAATTCTTCCCGCTTTCCCTCGCCTCCCTCTTTTCCATTAATTCTCTCTTGTCCTTGTTTTCCCTCGCCAGTCTCTTTTAACCTCTATTCCCTCCGTGTCTACTTCTTCCCACTTACACTCCACTCCCTCTTTTCCATGAACACTCTCGTTCCCCTATTTCCAGTCAGCTCTCTCTTTTCCCTCTTCCCCCCTCGCCAGTCTCTTTCCCCTGGTTTATCTCGCCTCTTCTTCCCACTTTCACTCGCCTCCCTCTTTTCCATTAACTCTCTCTTGTTCTTGTTTTCCCTCGCCTGTCTCTTTCCCTCTGCTTTCCCTCCATAGTCTCTTTCCCGTGCTTTCCCTCAACCCTCTCTTTTCGCTCTTTCCCCTCGACAGTCACTTTTCCCCCCTTTCCCTCGCCAGTCTCTATTATCTCTCTTCCCTCGGTGTCTAATACTTCCCACTTTCCCTCGCCTCTCTCTTTTCCATGAACACTCTCTTGTCCTTGTTTTCCCTCGCCTGTCTCTTTACCTCTGATTTCCCTCGTCAGTCTCTTTTCCCCTGCTTCCCCTCAACCCTCTCTTTTCCAAGTTTTCCCTCGACAGGCACTTTTCCCCCCTTTCCCTCGCCAGTCTCTGTTATCTCTCTTCCGTCGGTGTCTAATACTTCCCACTTTCCCTCGCCTCTCTCTTTTCCCTGTTATTCGTCAACTCTGTTATCCCTCTTTTCCCTCGCCAGTCTCTTTCCCCTGGTTTCTCTCGCCTCTCTGTTCCCCGGCTTTCCTCTTTTCTATGAAATCTCTTTTCCCTATTTCCAATCAACCCTCTCTTTTCCCTCTTCCCCCCCTCGCCAGTCTCTTTCATTCTTCCCACTTGCACTCGCCTCCCTCTTTTCCATTAACTCTCTCTTGTCCTTGTTTTCCCTCGCCTGTCTCTTTCCCTCTGATTTCCCTCGTCAGTCTCTTTCCCCTGCTTTCCCTCAACCCTCTCTTTTCCCTCTTTCCCCTCGACAGCCACTTTTCCCCCCTTTCCCTCGCCAGTCTCTGTTATCTCTCTTCCCTCGGTGTCTAATTCTTCCCACTTTCACACGACTCCCTCTTTCCCCTCTCATTCCTCAATTCTCTGTTGTCCCTCGTTGCCCTCCCCTCTCTCTTTTACCTCTCTTCCCTCTAGGTCTAATTTTTCCACTTTCACACGCCTCTCTCTTTTCCCTGTTATTCGTCAACTCTGTTATCCCTCTTTTCCCTCGCCAGTCTCTGTCCCCTGGTTTCTCTCGCCTCTCTCTGTTCCCTGGCTTTCCTCTTTTCTATGAAATCTCTCTTTTCCCTATTTCCAGTCAGCCCTCTCTTTTCCCTCTTTCCCCTCGCCAGTCACTTTTCCTTCCTTTCCCTCGCCAGTCTCTTTTAACCTCTATTCCCTCCATGTCTACTTCTTCCCACTTACACTCCACTCCCTCTTTTCCATGAACTCTCTCGTTCCCCTATTTCCAGTCAACTCTCTCTTTTCCCTCTTCCCCCCTCGCCAGTCTCTTTCCCCTGGTTTATCTCGACTCTCTCTTTCCCTCGCCAGTCTCTTTTACGTCTCTTCCCTTGGTGTCTAATTCTTCCCACTTGCACTCGCCTCCCTCTTTTCCATTAACTCTCTCTTGTCCTTGTTTTCCCTCGCCTGTCTCTTTCCCTCTGCTTTCCCTCCATAGTCTCTTTCCACTGCTTTCCCTCAACCCTCTCTTTTCCCTCTTTCCCCTCGACAGTCACTTTTCCCCCCTTTCCCTCGCCAGTCTCTGTTATCTCTCTTCCCTCGGTGTCTAATTCTTCCCGCTTTCCCTCGCCTCCCTCTTTTCCATTAATTCTCTCTTGTCCTTGTTTTCCCTCGCCAGTCTCTTTTAACCTCTATTCCCTCCGTGTCTACTTCTTCCCACTTACACTCCACTCCCTCTTTTCCATGAACACTCTCGTTCCCCTATTTCCAGTCAGCTCTCTCTTTTCCCTCTTCCCCCCTCGCCAGTCTCTTTCCCCTGGTTTATCTCGCCTCTTCTTCCCACTTTCACTCGCCTCCCTCTTTTCCATTAACTCTCTCTTGTTCTTGTTTTCCCTCGCCTGTCTCTTTCCCTCTGCTTTCCCTCCATAGTCTCTTTCCCGTGCTTTCCCTCAACCCTCTCTTTTCGCTCTTTCCCCTCGACAGTCACTTTTCCCCCCTTTCCCTCGCCAGTCTCTATTATCTCTCTTCCCTCGGTGTCTAATACTTCCCACTTTCCCTCGCCTCTCTCTTTTCCATGAACACTCTCTTGTCCTTGTTTTCCCTCGCCTGTCTCTTTACCTCTGATTTCCCTCGTCAGTCTCTTTTCCCCTGCTTCCCCTCAACCCTCTCTTTTCCAAGTTTTCCCTCGACAGGCACTTTTCCCCCCTTTCCCTCGCCAGTCTCTGTTATCTCTCTTCCGTCGGTGTCTAATACTTCCCACTTTCCCTCGCCTCTCTCTTTTCCCTGTTATTCGTCAACTCTGTTATCCCTCTTTTCCCTCGCCAGTCTCTTTCCCCTGGTTTCTCTCGCCTCTCTGTTCCCCGGCTTTCCTCTTTTCTATGAAATCTCTTTTCCCTATTTCCAATCAACCCTCTCTTTTCCCTCTTCCCCCCCTCGCCAGTCTCTTTCATTCTTCCCACTTGCACTCGCCTCCCTCTTTTCCATTAACTCTCTCTTGTCCTTGTTTTCCCTCGCCTGTCTCTTTCCCTCTGATTTCCCTCGTCAGTCTCTTTCCCCTGCTTTCCCTCAACCCTCTCTTTTCCCTCTTTCCCCTCGACAGCCACTTTTCCCCCCTTTCCCTCGCCAGTCTCTGTTATCTCTCTTCCCTCGGTGTCTAATTCTTCCCACTTTCACACGACTCCCTCTTTCCCCTCTCATTCCTCAATTCTCTGTTGTCCCTCGTTGCCCTCCCCTCTCTCTTTTACCTCTCTTCCCTCTAGGTCTAATTTTTCCACTTTCACACGCCTCTCTCTTTTCCCTGTTATTCGTCAACTCTGTTATCCCTCTTTTCCCTCGCCAGTCTCTGTCCCCTGGTTTCTCTCGCCTCTCTCTGTTCCCTGGCTTTCCTCTTTTCTATGAAATCTCTCTTTTCCCTATTTCCAGTCAGCCCTCTCTTTTCCCTCTTTCCCCTCGCCAGTCACTTTTCCTTCCTTTCCCTCGCCAGTCTCTTTTAACCTCTATTCCCTCCATGTCTACTTCTTCCCACTTACACTCCACTCCCTCTTTTCCATGAACTCTCTCGTTCCCCTATTTCCAGTCAACTCTCTCTTTTCCCTCTTCCCCCCTCGCCAGTCTCTTTCCCCTGGTTTATCTCGACTCTCTCTTTCCCTCGCCAGTCTCTTTTACGTCTCTTCCCTTGGTGTCTAATTCTTCCCACTTGCACTCGCCTCCCTCTTTTCCATTAACTCTCTCTTGTCCTTGTTTTCCCTCGCCTGTCTCTTTCCCTCTGATTTCCCTCGTCAGTCTCTTTCCCCTGCTTTCCCTCAACCCTCTCTTTTCCAAGTTTTCCCTCGACTGTCACTTTTCCCCCGTTTCCCTCGCCAGTCTCTGTTATCTCTCTTCCGTCGGTGTCTAATACTTCCCACTTTCCCTCGCCTCTCTCTTTTCCCTCTTATTCGTCAACTCTGTTATCCCTCTTTTCCCTCGCCAGTCTCTTTCCCCTGGTTTCTCTCGCCTCTCTCTGTTCCCTGGCTTTCCTCTTTTCTATGAAATCTCTCTTTTCCCTATTTCCAGTCAGCCCTCTCTTTTCCCTCTTTCCCCTCGCCAGTCACTTTTCCTTCCTTTCCCTCGCCAGTCTCTTTTAACCTCTATTCCCTCCGTGTCTAATTTTCCCACTTACACTCCACTCCCTCTTTTCCATGAACTCTCTCGTTCCCCTATTTCCAGTCAACTCTCTCTCTTCCCTCTTCCCCCCTCGCCAGTCTCTTTCCCCTGGTTTATCTCGCCTCTCTCTTTCCCTCGCCAGTCTCTTTTATGTCTCTTCCCTTGGTGTCTAATTCTTCCCACTTGCACTCGCCTCCCTCTTTTTTCTATTAACTCTCTCTTGTCCTTGTTTTCCCTCGCCTGTCTCTTTCCCTCTGCTTTCCCTCCATAGTCTCTTTCCCCTGCTTTCCCTCAACCCTCTCTTTTCCCTCGACAGTCACTTTTCCCCCCTTTCCCTCGCCAGTCTCTGTTATCTCTCTTCCCTCGGTGTCTAATACTTCCCAGTTTCACTCGCCTCCCTCTTTTCCATTAACTCTCTTGTCCTTGTTTTTTCTCAACTCTCTCTTTTCCAAGTTTTCCCTCGACTGTCACTTTCCCCCCGTTTCCCTCGCCAGTCTCTGTTATGTCTCTTCCCTCGGTGTCTAATTCTTCCCACTTTCACCCGACTCCCTCTTTCCCCTCTCATTCCTCAATTCTCTGTTGTCCCTCGTTGCCCTCCCCTCTCTCTTTTACCTCTCTTCCCTCTAGGTCTAATTTTTCCACTTTCACACGCCTCTCTCTTTTCCCTGTTATTCGTCAACTCTGTTATCCCTCTTTTCCCTCGCCAGTCTATGTCCCCTGGTTTCTCTCGCCTCTCTCTGTTCCCTGGCTTTCCTCTTTTCTATGAAATCTCTCTTTTCCCTATTTCCAGTCAGCCCTCTCTTTTCCCTCTTTCCCCTCGCCAGTCACTTTTCCTTCCTTTCCCTCGCCAGTCTCTTTTAACCTCTATTCCCTCCATGTCTACTTCTTCCCACTTACACTCCACTCCCTCTTTTCCATGAACTCTCTCGTTCCCCTATTTCCAGTCAACTCTCTCTCTTCCCTCTTCCCCCCTCGCCAGTCTCTTTCCCCTGGTTTATCTCGCCTCTCTCCTTCCCTCGCCAGTCTCTTTTATGTCTCTTCCCTTGGTGTCTAATTCTTCCCACTTGCACTCGCCTCCCTCTTTTCCATTAACTCTCTCTTGTCCTTGTTTTCCCTCGCCTGTCTCTTTCCCTCTGCTTTCCCTCCATAGTCTCTTTCCCCTGCTTTCCCTCAACCCTCTCTTTTCCCTCTTTCCCCTCGACAGTCACTTTTCCCCATTTCCCTCGCCAGTCTCTGTTATCTCTCTTCCCTCGGTGTCTAATACTTCCCACTTTCCCTCGCCCCTCTCTTTTCCATGAACTCTCTCTTGTCCTTGTCTTCCCTCGCCTGTCTCTTTTCCCCTGCTTTCCCTCAACCCTCTCTTTTCCAAGTTTTCCCTCGACAGGCACTTTCCCCCCCTTTCCCTCGCCAGTCTCTGTTATCTCTCTTCCGTCGGTGTCTAATTCTTCCCAGTTTCACTCGCCTCCCTCTTTTCCATTAACTCTCTTGTCCTTGTTTTTTTCTCAGCTCTCTCTTTTCCAAGTTTTCCCTCGACTGTCACTTTCCCCCCGTTTCCCTCGCCAGTCTCTGTTATCTCTCTTCCGTCGGTGTCTAATACTTCCCACTTTCCCTCGCCTCTCTATTTTCCCTCTTATTCGTCAACTCTGTTATCCCTCTTTTCCCTCGCCAGTCTCTTTCCCCTGGTTTCTCTCGCCTCTCTCTGTTCCCTGGCTTTCCTCTTTTCTATGAAATCTCTCTTTTCCCTATTTCCAATCAACCCTCTCTTTTCCCTCTTCCCCCCTCGCCAGTCTCTTTCCCCTGGTTTATCTCGCCTCTCTCTTTCCCTCGCCAGTGTCTGTTACCTCTCTTCCCTCGGTGTCTAATTCTTCCCACTTTCACACGACTCCCTCTTTCCCCTCTCATTCCTCAATTCTCTGTTGTCCCTCGTTGCCCTCCCCTCTCTCTTTTACCTCTCTTCCCTCTAGGTCTAATTTTTCCACTTTCACACGCCTCTCTCTTTTCCCTGTTATTCGTCAACTCTGTTATCCCTCTTTTCCCTCGCCAGTCTCTTTCCCCTGGTTTCTCTCGCCTCTCTCTGTTCCCTGGTTTTCCTCTTTTCTATGAAATCTCTCTTTTCCCTATTTCCAGTCAGCCCTCTCTTTTCCCTCTTTCCCCTCGCCAGTCACTTTTCCTTCCTTTCCCTCGCCAGTCTCTTTTAACCTCTATTCCCTCCGTGTCTAATTCTTCCCATTACACTCCACTCCCTCTTTTCCATGAACTCTCTCGTTCCCCTATTTCCAGTCAACTCTCTCTTTTCCCTCTTCCCCCCTCGCCAGTCTCTTTCCCCTGGTTTATCTCGCCTCTCTCTTTCCCTCGCCAGTCTCTTTTACGTCTCTTCCCTTGCTGTCTAATTCTTCCCACTTTCACTCGCCTCCCTCTTTTCCATTAACTCTCTCTTGTCCTTGTTTTCCCTCGCCTGTCTCTTTCCCTCTGATTTCCCTCGTCAGTCTCTTTCCCCTGATTTCCCTCAACCCTCTCTTTTCCCTCTTTCCCCTCGACAGTCACTTTTCCCCCCTTCCCCTCGCCAGTCTCTATTATCTCTCTTCCCTCGGTGTCTAATACTTCCCACTTTCCCTCGCCTCTCTCTTTTCCATGAACACTCTCTTGTCCTTGTTTTCCCTCGCCTGTCTCTTTACCTCTGATTTCCCTCGTCAGTCTCTTTTCCCCTGCTTCCCCTCAACCCTCTCTTTTCCAAGTTTTCCCTCGACAGGCACTTTTCCCCCCTTTCCCTCGCCAGTCTCTGTTATCTCTCTTCCGTCGGTGTCTAATACTTCCCACTTTCCCTCGCCTCTCTCTTTTCCCTGTTATTCGTCAACTCTGTTATCCCTCTTTTCCCTCGCCAGTCTCTTTCCCCTGGTTTCTCTCGCCTCTCTGTTCCCCGGCTTTCCTCTTTTCTATGAAATCTCTTTTCCCTATTTCCAATCAACCCTCTCTTTTCCCTCTTCCCCCCCTCGCCAGTCTCTTTCATTCTTCCCACTTGCACTCGCCTCCCTCTTTTCCATTAACTCTCTCTTGTCCTTGTTTTCCCTCGCCTGTCTCTTTCCCTCTGATTTCCCTCGTCAGTCTCTTTCCCCTGCTTTCCCTCAACCCTCTCTTTTCCCTCTTTCCGCTCGACAGCCACTTTTCCCCCCTTTCCCTCGCCAGTCTCTGTTATCTCTCTTCCCTCGGTGTCTAATTCTTCCCACTTTCACACGACTCCCTCTTTCCCCTCTCATTCCTCAATTCTCTGTTGTCCCTCGTTGCCCTCCCCTCTCTCTTTTACCTCTCTTCCCTCTAGGTCTAATTTTTCCACTTTCACACGCCTCTCTCTTTTCCCTGTTATTCGTCAACTCTGTTATCCCTCTTTTCCCTCGCCAGTCTCTGTCCCCTGGTTTCTCTCGCCTCTCTCTGTTCCCTGGCTTTCCTCTTTTCTATGAAATCTCTCTTTTCCCTATTTCCAGTCAGCCCTCTCTTTTCCCTCTTTCCCCTCGCCAGTCACTTTTCCTTCCTTTCCCTCGCCAGTCTCTTTTAACCTCTATTCCCTCCGTGTCTAATTTTCCCACTTACACTCCACTCCCTCTTTTCCATGAACTCTCTCGTTCCCCTATTTCCAGTCAACTCTCTCTTTTCCCTCTTCCCCCCTCGCCAGTCTCTTTCCCCTGGTTTATCTCGACTCTCTCTTTCCCTCGCCAGTCTCTTTTACGTCTCTTCCCTTGGTGTCTAATTCTTCCCACTTGCACTCGCCTCCCTCTTTTCCATTAACTCTCTCTTGTCCTTGTTTTCCCTCGCCTGTCTCTTTCCCTCTGATTTCCCTCGTCAGTCTCTTTCCCCTGCTTTCCCTCAACCCTCTCTTTTCCAAGTTTTCCCTCGACTGTCACTTTTCCCCCGTTTCCCTCGCCAGTCTCTGTTATCTCTCTTCCGTCGGTGTCTAATACTTCCCACTTTCCCTCGCCTCTCTCTTTTCCCTCTTATTCGTCAACTCTGTTATCCCTCTTTTCCCTCGCCAGTCTCTTTCCCCTGGTTTCTCTCGCCTCTCTCTGTTCCCTGGCTTTCCTCTTTTCTATGAAATCTCTCTTTTCCCTATTTCCAGTCAGCCCTCTCTTTTCCCTCTTTCCCCTCGCCAGTCACTTTTCCTTCCTTTCCCTCGCCAGTCTCTTTTAACCTCTATTCCCTCCGTGTCTAATTTTCCCACTTACACTCCACTCCCTCTTTTCCATGAACTCTCTCGTTCCCCTATTTCCAGTCAACTCTCTCTCTTCCCTCTTCCCCCCTCGCCAGTCTCTTTCCCCTGGTTTATCTCGCCTCTCTCTTTCCCTCGCCAGTCTCTTTTATGTCTCTTCCCTTGGTGTCTAATTCTTCCCACTTGCACTCGCCTCCCTCTTTTTTCTATTAACTCTCTCTTGTCCTTGTTTTCCCTCGCCTGTCTCTTTCCCTCTGCTTTCCCTCCATAGTCTCTTTCCCCTGCTTTCCCTCAACCCTCTCTTTTCCCTTGACAGTCACTTTTCCCCCCTTTCCCTCGCCAGTCTCTGTTATCTCTCTTCCCTCGGTGTCTAATACTTCCCAGTTTCACTCGCCTCCCTCTTTTCCATTAACTCTCTTGTCCTTGTTTTTTCTCAACTCTCTCTTTTCCAAGTTTTCCCTCGACTGTCACTTTCCCCCCGTTTCCCTCGCCAGTCTCTGTTATGTCTCTTCCCTCGGTGTCTAATTCTTCCCACTTTCACCCGACTCCCTCTTTCCCCTCTCATTCCTCAATTCTCTGTTGTCCCTCGTTGCCCTCCCCTCTCTCTTTTACCTCTCTTCCCTCTAGGTCTAATTTTTCCACTTTCACACGCCTCTCTCTTTTCCCTGTTATTCGTCAACTCTGTTATCCCTCTTTTCCCTCGCCAGTCTCTTTCCCCTGGTTTCTCTCGCCTCTCTCTGTTCCCTGGCTTTCCTCTTTTCTATGAAATCTCTCTTTTCCCTATTTCCAGTCAGCCCTCTCTTTTCCCTCTTTCCCCTCGCCAGTCACTTTTCCTTCCTTTCCCTCGCCAGTCTCTTTTAACCTCTATTCCCTCCATGTCTACTTCTTCCCACTTACACTCCACTCCCTCTTTTCCATGAACTCTCTCGTTCCCCTATTTCCAGTCAACTCTCTCTTTTCCCTCTTCCCCCCTCGCCAGTCTCTTTCCCCTGGTTTATCTCGCCTCTTCTTCCCACTTTCACTCGCCTCCCTCTTTTCCATTAACTCTCTCTTGTCCTTGTTTTCCCTCGCCTGTCTCTTTCCCTCTGCTTTCCCTCCATAGTCTCTTTCCCCTGCTTTCCCTCAACCCTCTCTTTTCCCTCTTTCCCCTCGACAGTCACTTTTCCCCCCTTTCCCTCGCCAGTCTCTGTTATCTCTCTTCCCTCGGTGTCTAATACTTCCCAGTTTCACTCGCCTCCGTCTTTTCCATTAACTCTCTTGTCCTTGTTTTTCTCAGCTCTCTCTTTTCCAAGTTTTCCCTCGACTGTCACTTTTCCCCGTTTCCCTCGCCAGTCTCTGTTATGTCTCTTCCCTCGGTGTCTAATTCTTCCCACTTTCACCCGACTCCCTCTTTCCCCTCTCATTCCTCAATTCTCTGTTGTCCCTCGTTGCCCTCCCCTCTCTCTTTTACCTCTCTTCCCTCTAGGTCTAATTTTTCCACTTTCACACGCCTCTCTCTTTTCCCTGTTATTCGTCAACTCTGTTATCCCTCTTTTCCCTAGCCAGTCTCTTTCCCCTGGTTTCTCTCACCTCTCTCTGTTCCCTGGCTTTCCTCTTTTCTATGAAATCTCTCTTTTCCCTATTTCCAGTCAGCCCTCTCTTTTCCCTCTTTCCCCTCGCCAGTCACTTTTCCTTCCTTTCCCTCGCCAGTCTCTTTTAACCTCTATTCCCTCCGTGTCTAATTTTCCCACTTACACTCCACTCCCTCTTTTCCATGAACTCTCTCGTTCCCCTATTTCCAGTCAACTCTCTCTTTTCCCTCTTCCCCCCTCGCCAGTCTCTTTCCCCTGGTTTATCTCGACTCTCTCTTTCCCTCGCCAGTCTCTTTTACGTCTCTTCCCTTGGTGTCTAATTCTTCCCACTTGCACTCGCCTCCCTCTTTTCCATTAACTCTCTCTTGTCCTTGTTTTCCCTCGCCTGTCTCTTTCCCTCTGATTTCCCTCGTCAGTCTCTTTCCCCTGATTTCCCTCAACCCTCTCTTTTCCAAGTTTTCCCTCGACTGTCACTTTTCCCCCGTTTCCCTCGCCAGTCTCTGTTATCTCTCTTCCGTCGGTGTCTAATACTTCCCACTTTCCCTCGCCTCTCTCTTTTCCCTCTTATTCGTCAACTCTGTTATCCCTCTTTTCCCTCGCCAGTCTCTTTCCCCTGGTTTCTCTCGCCTCTCTCTGTTCCCTGGCTTTCCTCTTTTCTATGAAATCTCTCTTTTCCCTATTTCCAGTCAGCCCTCTCTTTTCCCTCTTTCCCCTCGCCAGTCACTTTTCCTTCCTTTCCCTCGCCAGTCTCTTTTAACCTCTATTCCCTCCGTGTCTAATTTTCCCACTTACACTCCACTCCCTCTTTTCCATGAACTCTCTCGTTCCCCTATTTCCAGTCAACTCTCTCTCTTCCCTCTTCCCCCCTCGCCAGTCTCTTTCCCCTGGTTTATCTCGCCTCTCTCTTTCCCTCGCCAGTCTCTTTTATGTCTCTTCCCTTGGTGTCTAATTCTTCCCACTTGCACTCGCCTCCCTCTTTTTTCTATTAACTCTCTCTTGTCCTTGTTTTCCCTCGCCTGTCTCTTTCCCTCTGCTTTCCCTCCATAGTCTCTTTCCCCTGCTTTCCCTCAACCCTCTCTTTTCCCTTGACAGTCACTTTTCCCCCCTTTCCCTCGCCAGTCTCTGTTATCTCTCTTCCCTCGGTGTCTAATACTTCCCAGTTTCACTCGCCTCCCTCTTTTCCATTAACTCTCTTGTCCTTGTTTTTTCTCAACTCTCTCTTTTCCAAGTTTTCCCTCGACTGTCACTTTCCCCCCGTTTCCCTCGCCAGTCTCTGTTATGTCTCTTCCCTCGGTGTCTAATTCTTCCCACTTTCACCCGACTCCCTCTTTCCCCTCTCATTCCTCAATTCTCTGTTGTCCCTCGTTGCCCTCCCCTCTCTCTTTTACCTCTCTTCCCTCTAGGTCTAATTTTTCCACTTTCACACGCCTCTCTCTTTTCCCTGTTATTCGTCAACTCTGTTATCCCTCTTTTCCCTCGCCAGTCTCTTTCCCCTGGTTTCTCTCGCCTCTCTCTGTTCCCTGGCTTTCCTCTTTTCTATGAAATCTCTCTTTTCCCTATTTCCAGTCAGCCCTCTCTTTTCCCTCTTTCCCCTCGCCAGTCACTTTTCCTTCCTTTCCCTCGCCAGTCTCTTTTAACCTCTATTCCCTCCATGTCTACTTCTTCCCACTTACACTCCACTCCCTCTTTTCCATGAACTCTCTCGTTCCCCTATTTCCAGTCAACTCTCTCTTTTCCCTCTTCCCCCCTCGCCAGTCTCTTTCCCCTGGTTTATCTCGCCTCTTCTTCCCACTTTCACTCGCCTCCCTCTTTTCCATTAACTCTCTCTTGTCCTTGTTTTCCCTCGCCTGTCTCTTTCCCTCTGCTTTCCCTCCATAGTCTCTTTCCCCTGCTTTCCCTCAACCCTCTCTTTTCCCTCTTTCCCCTCGACAATCACTTTTCCCCCCTTTCCCTCGCCAGTCTCTGTTATCTCTCTTCCCTCGGTGTCTAATACTTCCCAGTTTCACTCGCCTCCGTCTTTTCCATTAACTCTCTTGTCCTTGTTTTTCTCAGCTCTCTCTTTTCCAAGTTTTCCCTCGACTGTCACTTTTCCCCGTTTCCCTCGCCAGTCTCTGTTATGTCTCTTCCCTCGGTGTCTAATTCTTCCCACTTTCACCCGACTCCCTCTTTCCCCTCTCATTCCTCAATTCTCTGTTGTCCCTCGTTGCCCTCCCCTCTCTCTTTTACCTCTCTTCCCTCTAGGTCTAATTTTTCCACTTTCACACGCCTCTCTCTTTTCCCTGTTATTCGTCAACTCTGTTATCCCTCTTTTCCCTAGCCAGTCTCTTTCCCCTGGTTTCTCTCACCTCTCTCTGTTCCCTGGCTTTCCTCTTTTCTATGAAATCTCTCTTTTCCCTATTTCCAGTCAGCCCTCTCTTTTCCCTCTTTCCCCTCGCCAGTCACTTTTCCTTCCTTTCCCTCGCCAGTCTCTTTTAACCTCTATTCCCTCCATGTCTACTTCTTCCCACTTACACTCCACTCCCTCTTTTCCATGAACTCTCTCGTTCCCCTATTTCCAGTCAACTCTCTCTTTTCCCTGTTCCCCCCTCGCCAGTCTCTTTCCCCTGGTTTATCTCGCCTCTTCTTCCCACTTTCACTCGCCTCCCTCTTTTCCATTAACTCTCTCTTGTCCTTGTTTTCCCTCGCCTGTCTCTTTCCCTCTGCTTTCCCTCCATAGTCTCTTTCCCCTGCTTTCCCTCAACCCTCTCTTTTCCCTCGACAGTCACTTTTCCCCCCTTTCCCTCGCCAGTCTCTGTTATCTCTCTTCCCTCGGTGTCTAATACTTCCCAGTTTCACTCGCCTCCGTCTTTTCCATTAACTCTCTTGTCCTTGTTTTTTCTCAGCTCTCTCTTTTCCAAGTTTTCCCTCGACTGTCACTTTTCCCCCGTTTCCCTCGCCAGTCTCTGTTATGTCTCTTCCCTCGGTGTCTAATTCTTCCCACTTTCACCCGACTCCCTCTTTCCCCTCTCATTCCTCAATTCTCTGTTGTCCCTCGTTGCCCTCCCCTCTCTCTTTTACCTCTCTTCCCTCTAGGTCTAATTTTTCCACTTTCACACGCCTCTCTCTTTTCCCTGTTATTCGTCAACTCTGTTATCCCTCTTTTCCCTAGCCAGTCTCTTTCCCCTGGTTTCTCTCGCCTCTCTCTGTTCCCTGGCTTTCCTCTTTTCTATGAAATCTCTCTTTTCCCTATTTCCAGTCAGCCCTCTCTTTTCCCTCTTTCCCCTCGCCAGTCACTTTTCCTTCCTTTCCCTCGCCAGTCTCTTTTAACCTCTATTCCCTCCATGTCTACTTCTTCCCACTTACACTCCACTCCCTCTTTTCCATGAACTCTCTCGTTCCCCTATTTCCAGTCAACTCTCTCTCTTCCCTCTTCCCCCCTCGCCAGTCTCTTTCCCCTGGTTTATCTCGCCTCTCCTTCCCACTTTCACTCGCCTCCCTCTTTTCCATTAACTCTCTCTTGTCCTTGTTTTCCCTCGCCTGTCTCTTTCCCTCTGCTTTCCCTCCATAGTCTCTTTCCCCTGCTTTCCCTCAACCCTCTCTTTTCCCTCGACAGTCACTTTTCCCCCCTTTCCCTCGCCAGTCTCTGTTATCTCTCTTCCCTCGGTGTCTAATACTTCCCAGTTTCACTCGCCTCCGTCTTTTCCATTAACTCTCTTGTCCTTGTTTTTTCTCAGGTCTCTCTTTTCCAAGTTTTCCCTCGACTGTCACTTTTCCCCCGTTTCCCTCGCCAGTCTCTGTTATGTCTCTTCCCTCGGTGTCTAATTCTTCCCACTTTCACACGACTCCCTCTTTCCCCTCTCATTCCTCAATTCTCTGTTGTCCCTCGTTGCCCTCCCCTCTCTCTTTTACCTCTCTTCCCTCTAGGTCTAATTTTTCCACTTTCACACGCCTCTCTCTTTTCCCTGTTATTCGTCAACTCTGTTATCCCTCTTTTCTCTCGCCAGTCTCTTTCCCCTGGTTTCTCTCGCCTCTCTCTGTTCCCTGGCTTTCCTCTTTTCTATGAAATCTCTCTTTTCCCTATTTCCAGTCAGCCCTCTCTTTTCCCTCTTTCCCCTCGCCAGTCACTTTTCCTTCCTTTCCCTCGCCAGTCTCTTTTAACCTCTATTCCCTCCATGTCTACTTCTTCCCACTTACACTCCACTCCCTCTTTTCCATGAACTCTCTCGTTCCCCTATTTCCAGTCAACTCTCTCTTTTCCCTCTTCCCCCCTCGCCAGTCTCTTTCCCCTGGTTTATCTCGCCTCTCTATTTCCCTCGCCAGTCTCTTTTACGTCTCTTCCCTTGGTGTCTAATTCTTCCCACTTGCACTCGCCTCCCTCTTTTCCATTAACTCTCTCTTGTCCTTGTTTTCCCTCGCCTGTCTCTTTCCCTCTGCTTTCCCTCCATAGTCTCTTTCCCCTGCTTTCCCTCAACCCTCTCTTTTCCCTCTTTCCCCTCGACAGTCACTTTTCCCCATTTCCCTCGCCAGTCTCTGTTATCTCTCTTCCCTCGGTGTCTAATACTTCCCACTTTCCCTCGCCCCTCTCTTTTCCATGAACTCTCTCTTGTCCTTGTCTTCCCTCGCCTGTCTCTTTTCCCCTGCTTTCCCTCAACCCTCTCTTTTCCAAGTTTTCCCTCGACAGGCACTTTCCCCCCCTTTCCCTCGCCAGTCTCTGTTATCTCTCTTCCGTCGGTGTCTAATACTTCCCACTTTCCCTCGCCTCTCTCTTTTCCCTCTTATTCGTCAACTCTGTTATCCCTCTTTTCCCTCGCCAGTCTCTTTCCCCTGGTTTCTCTCGCCTCTCTGTTCCCCGGCTTTCCTCTTTTCTATGAAATCTCTTTTCCCTATTTCCAATCAACCCTCTCTTTTCCCTCTTCCCCCCCTCGCCAGTCTCTTTCATTCTTCCCACTTGCACTCGCCTCCCTCTTTTCCATTAACTCTCTCTTGTCCTTGTTTTCCCTCGCCTGTCTCTTTCCCTCTGATTTCCCTCGTCAGTCTCTTTCCCCTGCTTTCCCTCAACCCTCTCTTTTCCCTCTTTCCCCTCGACAGCCACTTTTCCCCCCTTTCCCTCGCCAGTCTCTGTTATCTCTCTTCCCTCGGTGTCTAATTCTTCCCACTTTCACACGACTCCCTCTTTCCCCTCTCATTCCTCAATTCTCTGTTGTCCCTCGTTGCCCTCCCCTCTCTCTTTTACCTCTCTTCCCTCTAGGTCTAATTTTTCCACTTTCACACGCCTCTCTCTTTTCCCTGTTATTCGTCAACTCTGTTATCCCTCTTTTCCCTCGCCAGTCTCTGTCCCCTGGTTTCTCTCGCCTCTCTCTGTTCCCTGGCTTTCCTCTTTTCTATGAAATCTCTCTTTTCCCTATTTCCAGTCAGCCCTCTCTTTTCCCTCTTTCCCCTCGCCAGTCACTTTTCCTTCCTTTCCCTCGCCAGTCTCTTTTAACCTCTATTCCCTCCGTGTCTAATTTTCCCACTTACACTCCACTCCCTCTTTTCCATGAACTCTCTCGTTCCCCTATTTCCAGTCAACTCTCTCTTTTCCCTCTTCCCCCCTCGCCAGTCTCTTTCCCCTGGTTTATCTCGACTCTCTCTTTCCCTCGCCAGTCTCTTTTACGTCTCTTCCCTTGGTGTCTAATTCTTCCCACTTGCACTCGCCTCCCTCTTTTCCATTAACTCTCTCTTGTCCTTGTTTTCCCTCGCCTGTCTCTTTCCCTCTGATTTCCCTCGTCAGTCTCTTTCCCCTGCTTTCCCTCAACCCTCTCTTTTCCAAGTTTTCCCTCGACTGTCACTTTTCCCCCGTTTCCCTCGCCAGTCTCTGTTATCTCTCTTCCGTCGGTGTCTAATACTTCCCACTTTCCCTCGCCTCTCTCTTTTCCCTCTTATTCGTCAACTCTGTTATCCCTCTTTTCCCTCGCCAGTCTCTTTCCCCTGGTTTCTCTCGCCTCTCTCTGTTCCCTGGCTTTCCTCTTTTCTATGAAATCTCTCTTTTCCCTATTTCCAGTCAGCCCTCTCTTTTCCCTCTTTCCCCTCGCCAGTCACTTTTCCTTCCTTTCCCTCGCCAGTCTCTTTTAACCTCTATTCCCTCCGTGTCTAATTTTCCCACTTACACTCCACTCCCTCTTTTCCATGAACTCTCTCGTTCCCCTATTTCCAGTCAACTCTCTCTCTTCCCTCTTCCCCCCTCGCCAGTCTCTTTCCCCTGGTTTATCTCGCCTCTCTCTTTCCCTCGCCAGTCTCTTTTATGTCTCTTCCCTTGGTGTCTAATTCTTCCCACTTGCACTCGCCTCCCTCTTTTTTCTATTAACTCTCTCTTGTCCTTGTTTTCCCTCGCCTGTCTCTTTCCCTCTGCTTTCCCTCCATAGTCTCTTTCCCCTGCTTTCCCTCAACCCTCTCTTTTCCCTTGACAGTCACTTTTCCCCCCTTTCCCTCGCCAGTCTCTGTTATCTCTCTTCCCTCGGTGTCTAATACTTCCCAGTTTCACTCGCCTCCCTCTTTTCCATTAACTCTCTTGTCCTTGTTTTTTCTCAACTCTCTCTTTTCCAAGTTTTCCCTCGACTGTCACTTTCCCCCCGTTTCCCTCGCCAGTCTCTGTTATGTCTCTTCCCTCGGTGTCTAATTCTTCCCACTTTCACCCGACTCCCTCTTTCCCCTCTCATTCCTCAATTCTCTGTTGTCCCTCGTTGCCCTCCCCTCTCTCTTTTACCTCTCTTCCCTCTAGGTCTAATTTTTCCACTTTCACACGCCTCTCTCTTTTCCCTGTTATTCGTCAACTCTGTTATCCCTCTTTTCCCTCGCCAGTCTCTTTCCCCTGGTTTCTCTCGCCTCTCTCTGTTCCCTGGCTTTCCTCTTTTCTATGAAATCTCTCTTTTCCCTATTTCCAGTCAGCCCTCTCTTTTCCCTCTTTCCCCTCGCCAGTCACTTTTCCTTCCTTTCCCTCGCCAGTCTCTTTTAACCTCTATTCCCTCCATGTCTACTTCTTCCCACTTACACTCCACTCCCTCTTTTCCATGAACTCTCTCGTTCCCCTATTTCCAGTCAACTCTCTCTTTTCCCTCTTCCCCCCTCGCCAGTCTCTTTCCCCTGGTTTATCTCGCCTCTTCTTCCCACTTTCACTCGCCTCCCTCTTTTCCATTAACTCTCTCTTGTCCTTGTTTTCCCTCGCCTGTCTCTTTCCCTCTGCTTTCCCTCCATAGTCTCTTTCCCCTGCTTTCCCTCAACCCTCTCTTTCCCCTCGACAGTCACTTTTCCCCCCTTTCCCTCGCCAGTCTCTGTTATCTCTCTTCCCTCGGTGTCTAATACTTCCCAGTTTCACTCGCCTCCGTCTTTTCCATTAACTCTCTTGTCCTTGTTTTTCTCAGCTCTCTCTTTTCCAAGTTTTCCCTCGACTGTCACTTTTCCCCGTTTCCCTCGCCAGTCTCTGTTATGTCTCTTCCCTCGGTGTCTAATTCTTCCCACTTTCACCCGACTCCCTCTTTCCCCTCTCATTCCTCAATTCTCTGTTGTCCCTCGTTGCCCTCCCCTCTCTCTTTTACCTCTCTTCCCTCTAGGTCTAATTTTTCCACTTTCACACGCCTCTCTCTTTTCCCTGTTATTCGTCAACTCTGTTATCCCTCTTTTCCCTAGCCAGTCTCTTTCCCCTGGTTTCTCTCACCTCTCTCTGTTCCCTGGCTTTCCTCTTTTCTATGAAATCTCTCTTTTCCCTATTTCCAGTCAGCCCTCTCTTTTCCCTCTTTCCCCTCGCCAGTCACTTTTCCTTCCTTTCCCTCGCCAGTCTCTTTTAACCTCTATTCCCTCCATGTCTACTTCTTCCCACTTACACTCCACTCCCTCTTTTCCATGAACTCTCTCGTTCCCCTATTTCCAGTCAACTCTCTCTTTTCCCTCTTCCCCCCTCGCCAGTCTCTTTCCCCTGGTTTATCTCGCCTCTTCTTCCCACTTTCACTCGCCTCCCTCTTTTCCATTAACTCTCTCTTGTCCTTGTTTTCCCTCGCCTGTCTCTTTCCCTCTGCTTTCCCTCCATAGTCTCTTTCCCCTGCTTTCCCTCAACCCTCTCTTTTCCCTCGACAGTCACTTTTCCCCCCTTTCCCTCGCCAGTCTCTGTTATCTCTCTTCCCTCGGTGTCTAATACTTCCCAGTTTCACTCGCCTCCGTCTTTTCCATTAACTCTCTTGTCCTTGTTTTTTCTCAGCTCTCTCTTTTCCAAGTTTTCCCTCGACTGTCACTTTTCCCCCGTTTCCCTCGCCAGTCTCTGTTATGTCTCTTCCCTCGGTGTCTAATTCTTCCCACTTTCACCCGACTCCCTCTTTCCCCTCTCATTCCTCAATTCTCTGTTGTCCCTCGTTGCCCTCCCCTCTCTCTTTTACCTCTCTTCCCTCTAGGTCTAATTTTTCCACTTTCACACGCCTCTCTCTTTTCCCTGTTATTCGTCAACTCTGTTATCCCTCTTTTCCCTAGCCAGTCTCTTTCCCCTGGTTTCTCTCGCCTCTCTCTGTTCCCTGGCTTTCCTCTTTTCTATGAAATCTCTCTTTTCCCTATTTCCAGTCAGCCCTCTCTTTTCCCTCTTTCCCCTCGCCAGTCACTTTTCCTTCCTTTCCCTCGCCAGTCTCTTTTAACCTCTATTCCCTCCATGTCTACTTCTTCCCACTTACACTCCACTCCCTCTTTTCCATGAACTCTCTCGTTCCCCTATTTCCAGTCAACTCTCTCTCTTCCCTCTTCCCCCCTCGCCAGTCTCTTTCCCCTGGTTTATCTCGCCTCTCCTTCCCACTTTCACTCGCCTCCCTCTTTTCCATTAACTCTCTCTTGTCCTTGTTTTCCCTCGCCTGTCTCTTTCCCTCTGCTTTCCCTCCATAGTCTCTTTCCCCTGCTTTCCCTCAACCCTCTCTTTTCCCTCGACAGTCACTTTTCCCCCCTTTCCCTCGCCAGTCTCTGTTATCTCTCTTCCCTCGGTGTCTAATACTTCCCAGTTTCACTCGCCTCCGTCTTTTCCATTAACTCTCTTGTCCTTGTTTTTTCTCAGGTCTCTCTTTTCCAAGTTTTCCCTCGACTGTCACTTTTCCCCCGTTTCCCTCGCCAGTCTCTGTTATGTCTCTTCCCTCGGTGTCTAATTCTTCCCACTTTCACACGACTCCCTCTTTCCCCTCTCATTCCTCAATTCTCTGTTGTCCCTCGTTGCCCTCCCCTCTCTCTTTTACCTCTCTTCCCTCTAGGTCTAATTTTTCCACTTTCACACGCCTCTCTCTTTTCCCTGTTATTCGTCAACTCTGTTATCCCTCTTTTCTCTCGCCAGTCTCTTTCCCCTGGTTTCTCTCGCCTCTCTCTGTTCCCTGGCTTTCCTCTTTTCTATGAAATCTCTCTTTTCCCTATTTCCAGTCAGCCCTCTCTTTTCCCTCTTTCCCCTCGCCAGTCACTTTTCCTTCCTTTCCCTCGCCAGTCTCTTTTAACCTCTATTCCCTCCATGTCTACTTCTTCCCACTTACACTCCACTCCCTCTTTTCCATGAACTCTCTCGTTCCCCTATTTCCAGTCAACTCTCTCTTTTCCCTCTTCCCCCCTCGCCAGTCTCTTTCCCCTGGTTTCTCTCGCCTCTCTCTGTTCCCTGGCTTTCCTCTTTTCTATGAAATCTCTCTTTTCCCTATTTCCAATCAACCCTCTCTTTTCCCTCTTCCCCCCTCGCCAGTCTCTTTCCCCTGGTTTATCTCGCCTCTCTCTTTCCCTCGCCAGTGTCTGTTACCTCTCTTCCCTCGGTGTCTAATTCTTCCCACTTTCACACGACTCCCTCTTTCCCCTCTCATTCCTCAATTCTCTGTTGTCCCTCGTTGCCCTCCCCTCTCTCTTTTACCTCTCTTCCCTCTAGGTCTAATTTTTCCACTTTCACACGCCTCTCTCTTTTCCCTGTTATTCGTCAACTCTGTTATCCCTCTTTTCCCTCGCCAGTCTCTTTCCCCTGGTTTCTCTCGCCTCTCTCTGTTCCCTGGCTTTCCTCTTTTCTATGAAATCTCTCTTTTCCCTATTTCTAGTCAGCCCTCTCTTTTCCCTCTTTCCCCTCGCCAGTCACTTTTCCTTCCTTTCCCTCGCCAGTCTCTTTTAACCTCTATTCCCTCCGTGTCTAATTTTCCCACTTACACTCCACTCCCTCTTTTCCATGAACTCTCTCGTTCCCCTATTTCCAGTCAACTCTCTCTCTTCCCTCTTCCCCCCTCGCCAGTCTCTTTCCCCTGGTTTATCTCGCCTCTCTCTTTCCCTCGCCAGTCTCTTTTATGTCTCTTCCCTTGGTGTCTAATTCTTCCCACTTGCACTCGCCTCCCTCTTTTTTCTATTAACTCTCTCTTGTCCTTGTTTTCCCTCGCCTGTCTCTTTCCCTCTGCTTTCCCTCCATAGTCTCTTTCCCCTGCTTTCCCTCAACCCTCTCTTTTCCCTTGACAGTCACTTTTCCCCCCTTTCCCTCGCCAGTCTCTGTTATCTCTCTTCCCTCGGTGTCTAATACTTCCCAGTTTCACTCGCCTCCCTCTTTTCCATTAACTCTCTTGTCCTTGTTTTTTCTCAACTCTCTCTTTTCCAAGTTTTCCCTCGACTGTCACTTTTCCCCCGTTTCCCTCGCCAGTCTCTGTTATGTCTCTTCCCTCGGTGTCTAATTCTTCCCACTTTCACCCGACTCCCTCTTTCCCCTCTCATTCCTCAATTCTCTGTTGTCCCTCGTTGCCCTCCCCTCTCTCTTTTACCTCTCTTCCCTCTAGGTCTAATTTTTCCACTTTCACACGCCTCTCTCTTTTCCCTGTTATTCGTCAACTCTGTTATCCCTCTTTTCCCTCGCCAGTCTCTTTCCCCTGGTTTCTCTCGCCTCTCTCTGTTCCCTGGCTTTCCTCTTTTCTATGAAATCTCTCTTTTCCCTATTTCCAGTCAGCCCTCTCTTTTCCCTCTTTCCCCTCGCCAGTCACTTTTCCTTCCTTTCCCTCGCCAGTCTCTTTTAACCTCTATTCCCTCCATGTCTACTTCTTCCCACTTACACTCCACTCCCTCTTTTCCATGAACTCTCTCGTTCCCCTATTTCCAGTCAACTCTCTCTTTTCCCTCTTCCCCCCTCGCCAGTCTCTTTCCCCTGGTTTATCTCGCCTCTTCTTCCCACTTTCACTCGCCTCCCTCTTTTCCATTAACTCTCTCTTGTCCTTGTTTTCCCTCGCCTGTCTCTTTCCCTCTGCTTTCCCTCCATAGTCTCTTTCCCCTGCTTTCCCTCAACCCTCTCTTTTCCCTCTTTCCCCTCGACAGTCACTTTTCCCCCCTTTCCCTCGCCAGTCTCTGTTATCTCTCTTCCCTCGGTGTCTAATACTTCCCAGTTTCACTCGCCTCCGTCTTTTCCATTAACTCTCTTGTCCTTGTTTTTCTCAGCTCTCTCTTTTCCAAGTTTTCCCTCGACTGTCACTTTTCCCCGTTTCCCTCGCCAGTCTCTGTTATGTCTCTTCCCTCGGTGTCTAATTCTTCCCACTTTCACCCGACTCCCTCTTTCCCCTCTCATTCATCAATTCTCTGTTGTCCCTCGTTGCCCTCCCCTCTCTCTTTTACCTCTCTTCCCTCTAGGTCTAATTTTTCCACTTTCACACGCCTCTCTCTTTTCCCTGCTATTCGTCAACTCTGTTATCCCTCTTTTCCCTAGCCAGTCTCTTTCCCCTGGTTTCTCTCACCTCTCTCTGTTCCCTGGCTTTCCTCTTTTCTATGAAATCTCTCTTTTCCCTATTTCCAGTCAGCCCTCTCTTTTCCCTCTTTCCCCTCGCCAGTCACTTTTCCTTCCTTTCCCTCGCCAGTCTCTTTTAACCTCTATTCCCTCCATGTCTACTTCTTCCCACTTACACTCCACTCCCTCTTTTCCATGAACTCTCTCGTTCCCCTATTTCCAGTCAACTCTCTCTTTTCCCTGTTCCCCCCTCGCCAGTCTCTTTCCCCTGGTTTATCTCGCCTCTTCTTCCCACTTTCACTCGCCTCCCTCTTTTCCATTAACTCTCTCTTGTCCTTGTTTTCCCTCGCCTGTCTCTTTCCCTCTGCTTTCCCTCCATAGTCTCTTTCCCCTGCTTTCCCTCAACCCTCTCTTTTCCCTCGACAGTCACTTTTCCCCCCTTTCCCTCGCCAGTCTCTGTTATCTCTCTTCCCTCGGTGTCTAATACTTCCCAGTTTCACTCGTCTCCGTCTTTTCCATTAACTCTCTTGTCCTTGTTTTTTCTCAGCTCTCTCTTTTCCAAGTTTTCCCTCGACTGTCACTTTTCCCCCGTTTCCCTCGCCAGTCTCTGTTATGTCTCTTCCCTCGGTGTCTAATTCTTCCCACTTTCACCCGACTCCCTCTTTCCCCTCTCATTCCTCAATTCTCTGTTGTCCCTCGTTGCCCTCCCCTCTCTCTTTTACCTCTCTTCCCTCTAGGTCTAATTTTTCCACTTTCACACGCCTCTCTCTTTTCCCTGTTATTCGTCAACTCTGTTATCCCTCTTTTCCCTAGCCAGTCTCTTTCCCCTGGTTTCTCTCGCCTCTCTCTGTTCCCTGGCTTTCCTCTTTTCTATGAAATCTCTCTTTTCCCTATTTCCAGTCAGCCCTCTCTTTTCCCTCTTTCCCCTCGCCAGTCACTTTTCCTTCCTTTCCCTCGCCAGTCTCTTTTAACCTCTATTCCCTCCATGTCTACTTCTTCCCACTTACACTCCACTCCCTCTTTTCCATGAACTCTCTCGTTCCCCTATTTCCAGTCAACTCTCTCTTTTCCCTCTTCCCCCCTCGCCAGTCTCTTTCCCCTGGTTTATCTCGCCTCTCTATTTCCCTCGCCAGTCTCTTTTACGTCTCTTCCCTTGGTGTCTAATTCTTCCCACTTGCACTCGCCTCCCTCTTTTCCATTAACTCTCTCTTGTCCTTGTGTTCCCTCGCCTGTCTCTTTCCCTCTGCTTTCCCTCCATAGTCTCTTTCCCCTGCTTTCCCTCAACCCTCTCTTTTCCCTCTTTCCCCTCGACAGTCACTTTTCCCCATTTCCCTCGCCAGTCTCTGTTATCTCTCTTCCCTCGGTGTCTAATACTTCCCACTTTCCCTCGCCCCTCTCTTTTCCATGAACTCTCTCTTGTCCTTGTCTTCCCTCGCCTGTCTCTTTTCCCCTGCTTTCCCTCAACCCTCTCTTTTCCAAGTTTTCCCTCGACAGGCACTTCCCCCCCCTTTCCCTCGCCAGTCTCTGTTATCTCTCTTCCGTCGGTGTCTAATTCTTCCCAGTTTCACTCGCCTCCCTCTTTTCCATTAACTCTCTTGTCCTTGTTTTTTTCTCAGCTCTCTCTTTTCCAAGTTTTCCCTCGACTGTCACTTTCCCCCCGTTTCCCTCGCCAGTCTCTGTTATCTCTCTTCCGTCGGTGTCTAATACTTCCCACTTTCCCTCGCCTCTCTATTTTCCCTCTTATTCGTCAACTCTGTTATCCCTCTTTTCCCTCGCCAGTCTCTTTCCCCTGGTTTCTCTCGCCTCTCTCTGTTCCCTGGCTTTCCTCTTTTCTATGAAATCTCTCTTTTCCCTATTTCCAATCAACCCTCTCTTTTCCCTCTTCCCCCCTCGCCAGTCTCTTTCCCCTGGTTTATCTCGCCTCTCTCTTTCCCTCGCCAGTGTCTGTTACCTCTCTTCCCTCGGTGTCTAATTCTTCCCACTTTCACACGACTCCCTCTTTCCCCTCTCATTCCTCAATTCTCTGTTGTCCCTCGTTGCCCTCCCCTCTCTCTTTTACCTCTCTTCCCTCTAGGTCTAATTTTTCCACTTTCACACGCCTCTCTCTTTTCCCTGTTATTCGTCAACTCTGTTATCCCTCTTTTCCCTCGCCAGTCTCTTTCCCCTGGTTTCTCTCGCCTCTCTCTGTTCCCTGGTTTTCCTCTTTTCTATGAAATCTCTCTTTTCCCTATTTCCAGTCAGCCCTCTCTTTTCCCTCTTTCCCCTCGCCAGTCACTTTTCCTTCCTTTCCCTCGCCAGTCTCTTTTAACCTCTATTCCCTCCGTGTCTAATTCTTCCCATTACACTCCACTCCCTCTTTTCCATGAACTCTCTCGTTCCCCTATTTCCAGTCAACTCTCTCTTTTCCCTCTTCCCCCCTCGCCAGTCTCTTTCCCCTGGTTTATCTCGCCTCTCTCTTTCCCTCGCCAGTCTCTTTTACGTCTCTTCCCTTGCTGTCTAATTCTTCCCACTTTCACTCGCCTCCCTCTTTTCCATTAACTCTCTCTTGTCCTTGTTTTCCCTCGCCTGTCTCTTTCCCTCTGATTTCCCTCGTCAGTCTCTTTCCCCTGATTTCCCTCAACCCTCTCTTTTCCCTCTTTCCCCTCGACAGTCACTTTTCCCCCCTTCCCCTCGCCAGTCTCTATTATCTCTCTTCCCTCGGTGTCTAATACTTCCCACTTTCCCTCGCCTCTCTCTTTTCCATGAACACTCTCTTGTCCTTGTTTTCCCTCGCCTGTCTCTTTACCTCTGATTTCCCTCGTCAGTCTCTTTTCCCCTGCTTCCCCTCAACCCTCTCTTTTCCAAGTTTTCCCTCGACAGGCACTTTTCCCCCCTTTCCCTCGCCAGTCTCTGTTATCTCTCTTCCGTCGGTGTCTAATACTTCCCACTTTCCCTCGCCTCTCTCTTTTCCCTGTTATTCGTCAACTCTGTTATCCCTCTTTTCCCTCGCCAGTCTCTTTCCCCTGGTTTCTCTCGCCTCTCTGTTCCCCGGCTTTCCTCTTTTCTATGAAATCTCTTTTCCCTATTTCCAATCAACCCTCTCTTTTCCCTCTTCCCCCCCTCGCCAGTCTCTTTCATTCTTCCCACTTGCACTCGCCTCCCTCTTTTCCATTAACTCTCTCTTGTCCTTGTTTTCCCTCGCCTGTCTCTTTCCCTCTGATTTCCCTCGTCAGTCTCTTTCCCCTGCTTTCCCTCAACCCTCTCTTTTCCCTCTTTCCCCTCGACAGCCACTTTTCCCCCCTTTCCCTCGCCAGTCTCTGTTATCTCTCTTCCCTCGGTGTCTAATTCTTCCCACTTTCACACGACTCCCTCTTTCCCCTCTCATTCCTCAATTCTCTGTTGTCCCTCGTTGCCCTCCCCTCTCTCTTTTACCTCTCTTCCCTCTAGGTCTAATTTTTCCACTTTCACACGCCTCTCTCTTTTCCCTGTTATTCGTCAACTCTGTTATCCCTCTTTTCCCTCGCCAGTCTCTGTCCCCTGGTTTCTCTCGCCTCTCTCTGTTCCCTGGCTTTCCTCTTTTCTATGAAATCTCTCTTTTCCCTATTTCCAGTCAGCCCTCTCTTTTCCCTCTTTCCCCTCGCCAGTCACTTTTCCTTCCTTTCCCTCGCCAGTCTCTTTTAACCTCTATTCCCTCCGTGTCTAATTTTCCCACTTACACTCCACTCCCTCTTTTCCATGAACTCTCTCGTTCCCCTATTTCCAGTCAACTCTCTCTCTTCCCTCTTCCCCCCTCGCCAGTCTCTTTCCCCTGGTTTATCTCGACTCTCTCTTTCCCTCGCCAGTCTCTTTTACGTCTCTTCCCTTGGTGTCTAATTCTTCCCACTTGCACTCGCCTCCCTCTTTTCCATTAACTCTCTCTTGTCCTTGTTTTCCCTCGCCTGTCTCTTTCCCTCTGATTTCCCTCGTCAGTCTCTTTCCCCTGCTTTCCCTCAACCCTCTCTTTTCCAAGTTTTCCCTCGACTGTCACTTTTCCCCCGTTTCCCTCGCCAGTCTCTGTTATCTCTCTTCCGTCGGTGTCTAATACTTCCCACTTTCCCTCGCCTCTCTCTTTTCCCTCTTATTCGTCAACTCTGTTATCCCTCTTTTCCCTCGCCAGTCTCTTTCCCCTGGTTTCTCTCGCCTCTCTCTGTTCCCTGGCTTTCCTCTTTTCTATGAAATCTCTCTTTTCCCTATTTCCAGTCAGCCCTCTCTTTTCCCTCTTTCCCCTCGCCAGTCACTTTTCCTTCCTTTCCCTCGCCAGTCTCTTTTAACCTCTATTCCCTCCGTGTCTAATTTTCCCACTTACACTCCACTCCCTCTTTTCCATGAACTCTCTCGTTCCCCTATTTCCAGTCAACTCTCTCTTTTCCCTCTTCCCCCCCTCGCCAGTCTCTTTCCCCTGGTTTATCTCGCCTCTCTCTTTCCCTCGCCAGTCTCTTTTATGTCTCTTCCCTTGGTGTCTAATTCTTCCCACTTGCACTCGCCTCCCTCTTTTTTCTATTAACTCTCTCTTGTCCTTGTTTTCCCTCGCCTGTCTCTTTCCCTCTGCTTTCCCTCCATAGTCTCTTTCCCCTGCTTTCCCTCAACCCTCTCTTTTCCCTTGACAGTCACTTTTCCCCCCTTTCCCTCGCCAGTCTCTGTTATCTCTCTTCCCTCGGTGTCTAATACTTCCCAGTTTCACTCGCCTCCCTCTTTTCCATTAACTCTCTTGTCCTTGTTTTTTCTCAACTCTCTCTTTTCCAAGTTTTCCCTCGACTGTCACTTTCCCCCCGTTTCCCTCGCCAGTCTCTGTTATGTCTCTTCCCTCGGTGTCTAATTCTTCCCACTTTCACCCGACTCCCTCTTTCCCCTCTCATTCCTCAATTCTCTGTTGTCCCTCGTTGCCCTCCCCTCTCTCTTTTACCTCTCTTCCCTCTAGGTCTAATTTTTCCACTTTCACACGCCTCTCTCTTTTCCCTGTTATTCGTCAACTCTGTTATCCCTCTTTTCCCTCGCCAGTCTCTTTCCCCTGGTTTCTCTCGCCTCTCTCTGTTCCCTGGCTTTCCTCTTTTCTATGAAATCTCCTCTTTTCCCTATTTCCAGTCAGCCCTCTCTTTTCCCTCTTTCCCCTCGCCAGTCACTTTTCCTTCCTTTCCCTCGCCAGTCTCTTTTAACCTCTATTCCCTCCATGTCTACTTCTTCCCACTTACACTCCACTCCCTCTTTTCCATGAACTCTCTCGTTCCCCTATTTCCAGTCAACTCTCTCTTTTCCCTCTTCCCCCCTCGCCAGTCTCTTTCCCCTGGTTTATCTCGCCTCTTCTTCCCACTTTCACTCGCCTCCCTCTTTTCCATTAACTCTCTCTTGTCCTTGTTTTCCCTCGCCTGTCTCTTTCCCTCTGCTTTCCCTCCATAGTCTCTTTCCCCTGCTTTCCCTCAACCCTCTCTTTTCCCTCTTTCCCCTCGACAGTCACTTTTCCCCCCTTTCCCTCGCCAGTCTCTGTTATCTCTCTTCCCTCGGTGTCTAATACTTCCCAGTTTCACTCGCCTCCGTCTTTTCCATTAACTCTCTTGTCCTTGTTTTTCTCAGCTCTCTCTTTTCCAAGTTTTCCCTCGACTGTCACTTTTCCCCGTTTCCCTCGCCAGTCTCTGTTATGTCTCTTCCCTCGGTGTCTAATTCTTCCCACTTTCACCCGACTCCCTCTTTCCCCTCTCATTCCTCAATTCTCTGTTGTCCCTCGTTGCCCTCCCCTCTCTCTTTTACCTCTCTTCCCTCTAGGTCTAATTTTTCCACTTTCACACGCCTCTCTCTTTTCCCTGTTATTCGTCAACTCTGTTATCCCTCTTTTCCCTAGCCAGTCTCTTTCCCCTGGTTTCTCTCACCTCTCTCTGTTCCCTGGCTTTCCTCTTTTCTATGAAATCTCTCTTTTCCCTATTTCCAGTCAGCCCTCTCTTTTCCCTCTTTCCCCTCGCCAGTCACTTTTCCTTCCTTTCCCTCGCCAGTCTCTTTTAACCTCTATTCCCTCCATGTCTACTTCTTCCCACTTACACTCCACTCCCTCTTTTCCATGAACTCTCTCGTTCCCCTATTTCCAGTCAACTCTCTCTTTTCCCTGTTCCCCCCTCGCCAGTCTCTTTCCCCTGGTTTATCTCGCCTCTTCTTCCCACTTTCACTCGCCTCCCTCTTTTCCATTAACTCTCTCTTGTCCTTGTTTTCCCTCGCCTGTCTCTTTCCCTCTGCTTTCCCTCCATAGTCTCTTTCCCCTGCTTTCCCTCAACCCTCTCTTTTCCCTCGACAGTCACTTTTCCCCCCTTTCCCTCGCCAGTCTCTGTTATCTCTCTTCCCTCGGTGTCTAATACTTCCCAGTTTCACTCGCCTCCGTCTTTTCCATTAACTCTCTTGTCCTTGTTTTTTCTCAGCTCTCTCTTTTCCAAGTTTTCCCTCGACTGTCACTTTTCCCCCGTTTCCCTCGCCAGTCTCTGTTATGTCTCTTCCCTCGGTGTCTAATTCTTCCCACTTTCACCCGACTCCCTCTTTCCCCTCTCATTCCTCAATTCTCTGTTGTCCCTCGTTGCCCTCCCCTCTCTCTTTTACCTCTCTTCCCTCTAGGTCTAATTTTTCCACTTTCACACGCCTCTCTCTTTTCCCTGTTATTCGTCAACTCTGTTATCCCTCTTTTCCCTAGCCAGTCTCTTTCCCCTGGTTTCTCTCGCCTCTCTCTGTTCCCTGGCTTTCCTCTTTTCTATGAAATCTCTCTTTTCCCTATTTCCAGTCAGCCCTCTCTTTTCCCTCTTTCCCCTCGCCAGTCACTTTTCCTTCCTTTCCCTCGCCAGTCTCTTTTAACCTCTATTCCCTCCATGTCTACTTCTTCCCACTTACACTCCACTCCCTCTTTTCCATGAACTCTCTCGTTCCCCTATTTCCAGTCAACTCTCTCTCTTCCCTCTTCCCCCCTCGCCAGTCTCTTTCCCCTGGTTTATCTCGCCTCTCCTTCCCACTTTCACTCGCCTCCCTCTTTTCCATTAACTCTCTCTTGTCCTTGTTTTCCCTCGCCTGTCTCTTTCCCTCTGCTTTCCCTCCATAGTCTCTTTCCCCTGCTTTCCCTCAACCCTCTCTTTTCCCTCGACAGTCACTTTTCCCCCCTTTCCCTCGCCAGTCTCTGTTATCTCTCTTCCCTCGGTGTCTAATACTTCCCAGTTTCACTCGCCTCCGTCTTTTCCATTAACTCTCTTGTCCTTGTTTTTTCTCAGCTCTCTCTTTTCCAAGTTTTCCCTCGACTGTCACTTTTCCCCCGTTTCCCTCGCCAGTCTCTGTTATGTCTCTTCCCTCGGTGTCTAATTCTTCCCACTTTCACACGACTCCCTCTTTCCCCTCTCATTCCTCAATTCTCTGTTGTCCCTCGTTGCCCTCCCCTCTCTCTTTTACCTCTCTTCCCTCTAGGTCTAATTTTTCCACTTTCACACGCCTCTCTCTTTTCCCTGTTATTCGTCAACTCTGTTATCCCTCTTTTCTCTCGCCAGTCTCTTTCCCCTGGTTTCTCTCGCCTCTCTCTGTTCCCTGGCTTTCCTCTTTTCTATGAAATCTCTCTTTTCCCTATTTCCAGTCAGCCCTCTCTTTTCCCTCTTTCCCCTCGCCAGTCACTTTTCCTTCCTTTCCCTCGCCAGTCTCTTTTAACCTCTATTCCCTCCATGTCTACTTCTTCCCACTTACACTCCACTCCCTCTTTTCCATGAACTCTCTCGTTCCCCTATTTCCAGTCAACTCTCTCTTTTCCCTCTTCCCCCCTCGCCAGTCTCTTTCCCCTGGTTTATCTCGCCTCTCTATTTCCCTCGCCAGTCTCTTTTACGTCTCTTCCCTTGGTGTCTAATTCTTCCCACTTGCACTCGCCTCCCTCTTTTCCATTAACTCTCTCTTGTCCTTGTTTTCCCTCGCCTGTCTCTTTCCCTCTGCTTTCCCTCCATAGTCTCTTTCCCCTGCTTTCCCTCAACCCTCTCTTTTCCCTCTTTCCCCTCGACAGTCACTTTTCCCCATTTCCCTCGCCAGTCTCTGTTATCTCTCTTCCCTCGGTGTCTAATACTTCCCACTTTCCCTCGCCCCTCTCTTTTCCATGAACTCTCTCTTGTCCTTGTCTTCCCTCGCCTGTCTCTTTTCCCCTGCTTTCCCTCAACCCTCTCTTTTCCAAGTTTTCCCTCGACAGGCACTTTCCCCCCCTTTCCCTCGCCAGTCTCTGTTATCTCTCTTCCGTCGGTGTCTAATTCTTCCCAGTTTCACTCGCCTCCCTCTTTTCCATTAACTCTCTTGTCCTTGTTTTTTTCTCAGCTCTCTCTTTTCCAAGTTTTCCCTCGACTGTCACTTTCCCCCCGTTTCCCTCGCCAGTCTCTGTTATCTCTCTTCCGTCGGTGACTAATACTTCCCACTTTCCCTCGCCTCTCTATTTTCCCTCTTATTCGTCAACTCTGTTATCCCTCTTTTCCCTCGCCAGTCTCTTTCCCCTGGTTTCTCTCGCCTCTCTCTGTTCCCTGGCTTTCCTCTTTTCTATGAAATCTCTCTTTTCCCTATTTCCAGTCAGCCCTCTCTTTTCCCTCTTTCCCCTCGCCAGTCACTTTTCCTTCCTTTCCCTCGCCAGTCTCTTTTAACCTCTATTCCCTCCGTGTCTATTTTTCCCACTTACACTCCACTCCCTCTTTTCCATGAACTCTCTCGTTCCCCTATTTCCAGTCAACTCTCTCTCTTCCCTCTTCCCCCCTCGCCAGTCTCTTTCCCCTGGTTTATCTCGCCTCTCTCTTTCCCTCGCCAGTCTCTTTTATGTCTCTTCCCTTGGTGTCTAATTCTTCCCACTTGCACTCGCCTCCCTCTTTTCCATTAACTGTCTCTTGTCCTTGTTTTCCCTCGCCTGTCTCTTTCCCTCTGCTTTCCCTCCATAGTCTCTTTCCCCTGCTTTCCCTCAACCCTCTCTTTTCCCTCGACAGTCACTTTTCCCCCCTTTCCCTCGCCAGTCTCTGTTATCTCTCTTCCCTCGGTGTCTAATACTTCCCAGTTTCACTCGCCTCCGTCTTTTCCATTAACTCTCTTGTCCTTGTTTTTTCTCAGGTCTCTCTTTTCCAAGTTTTCCCTCGACTGTCACTTTTCCCCCGTTTCCCTCGCCAGTCTCTGTTATGTCTCTTCCCTCGGTGTCTAATTCTTCCCACTTTCACACGACTCCCTCTTTCCCCTCTCATTCCTCAATTCTCTGTTGTCCCTCGTTGCCCTCCCCTCTCTCTTTTACCTCTCTTCCCTCTAGGTCTAATTTTTCCACTTTCCCTCGCCTCTCTCTTTTCCCTCTTATTCGTCAACTCTGTTATCCCTCTTTTCCCTAGCCAGTCTCTTTCCCCTGGTTTCTCTCGCCTCTCTCTGTTCCCTGGCTTTCCTCTTTTCTATGAAATCTCTCTTTTCCCTATTTCCAGTCAGCCCTCTCTTTTCCCTCTTTCCCCTCGCCAGTCACTTTTCCTTCCTTTCCCTCGCCAGTCTCTTTTAACCTCTATTCCCTCCATGTCTACTTCTTCCCACTTACACTCCACTCCCTCTTTTCCATGAACTCTCTCGTTCCCCTATTTCCAGTCAACTCTCTCTCTTCCCTCTTCCCCCCTCGCCAGTCTCTTTCCCCTGGTTTATCTCGCCTCTCTCTTTCCCTCGCCAGTCTCTTTTATGTCTCTTCCCTTGGTGTCTAATTCTTCCCACTTGCACTCGCCTCCCTCTTTTTTCTATTAACTCTCTCTTGTCCTTGTTTTCCCTCGCCTGTCTCTTTCCCTCTGCTTTCCCTCCATAGTCTCTTTCCACTGCTTTCCCTCAACCCTCTCTTTTCCCTCTTTCCCCTCGACAGTCACTTTTCCCCCCTTTCCCTCGCCAGTCTCTGTTATCTCTCTTCCTTCGGTGTCTAATACTTCCCACTTTCCCTCGCCCCTCTCTTTTCCATGAACTCTCTCTTGTCCTTGTCTTCCCTCGCCAGTCTCTTTTAACCTCTATTCCCTCCGTGTCTACTTCTTCCCACTTACACTCCACTCCCTCTTTTCCATGAACTCTCTCGTTCCCCTATTTCCAGTCAACTCTCTCTTTTCCCTCTTCCCCCCCTCGCCAGTCTCTTTCCCCTGGTTTATCTCGCCTCTTCTTCCCACTTTCACTCGCCTCCCTCTTTTCCATTAACTCTCTCTTGTCCTTGTTTTCCCTCGCCTGTCTCTTTCCCTCTGCTTTCCCTCCATAGTCTCTTTCCCCTGCTTTCCCTCAACCCTCTCTTTTCCCTCTTTCCCCTCGACAGTCACTTTTCCCCCCTTTCCCTCGCCAGTCTCTGTTATCTCTCTTCCCTCGGTGTCTAATACTTCCCACTTGCACTCGCCCCTCTCTTTTCCATGAACTCTCTCTTGTCCTTGTCTTCCCTCGCCTGTCTCTTTTCCCCTGCTTTCCCTCAACCCTCTCTTTTCCAAGTTTTCCCTCGACAGGCACTTCCCCCCCCTTTCCCTCGCCAGTCTCTGTTATCTCTCTTCCCTCGGTGTCTAATTCTTCCCAGTTTCACTCGCCTCCCTCTTTTCCATTAACTCTCTTGTCCTTGTTTTTTCTCAACTCTCTCTTTTCCAAGTTTTCCCTCGACTGTCACTTTCCCCCCCGTTTCCCTCGCCAGTCTCTGTTATCTCTCTTCCGTCGGTGTCTAATACTTCCCACTTTCCCTCGCCTCTCTCTTTTCCCTCTTATTCGTCAACTCTGTTATCCCTCTTTTCCCTCGCCAGTCTCTGTCCCCTGGTTTCTCTCGCCTCTCTCTGTTCCCTGGCTTTCCTCTTTTCTATGAAATCTCTCTTTTTCCCTATTTCCAGTCAGCCCTCTCTTTTCCCTCTTTCCCCTCGCCAGTCACTTTTCCTTCCTTTCCCTCGCCAGTCTCTTTTAACCTCTATTCCCTCCATGTCTACTTCTTCCCACTTACACTCCACTCCCTCTTTTCCATGAACTCTCTCGTTCCCCTATTTCCAGTCAACTCTCTCTCTTCCCTCTTCCCCCCTCGCCAGTCTCTTTCCCCTGGTTTATCTCGCCTCTCTCTTTCCCTCGCCAGTCTCTTTTATGTCTCTTCCCTTGGTGTCTAATTCTTCCCACTTGCACTCGCCTCCCTCTTTTTTCTATTAACTCTCTCTTGTCCTTGTTTTCCCTCGCCTGTCTCTTTCCCTCTGCTTTCCCTCCATAGTCTCTTTCCCCTGCTTTCCCTCAACCCTCTCTTTTCCCTCGACAGTCACTTTTCCCCCCTTTCCCTCGCCAGTCTCTGTTATCTCTCTTCCCTCGGTGTCTAATACTTCCCAGTTTCACTCGCCTCCGTCTTTTCCATTAACTCTCTTGTCCTTGTTTTTTCTCAGGTCTCTCTTTTCCAAGTTTTCCCTCGACTGTCACTTTTCCCCCGTTTCCCTCGCCAGTCTCTGTTATGTCTCTTCCCTCGGTGTCTAATTCTTCCCACTTTCACACGACTCCCTCTTTCCCCTCTCATTCCTCAATTCTCTGTTGTCCCTCGTTGCCCTCCCCTCTCTCTTTTACCTCTCTTCCCTCTAGGTCTAATTTTTCCACATTCACTCGCCTCTCTCTTTTCCCCTGTTATTCGTCAACTCTGTTATCCCTCTTTTCCCTCGCCAGTCTCTTTCCCCTGGTTTCTCTCGCCTCTCTCTGTTCCCTGGCTTTCCTCTTTTCTATGAAATCTCTCTTTTCCCTATTTCCAGTCAGCCCTCTCTTTTCCCTCTTTCCCCTCGCCAGTCACTTTTCCTTCCTTTCCCTCGCCAGTCTCTTTTAACCTCTATTCCCTCCATGTCTACTTCTTCCCACTTACACTCCACTCCCTCTTTTCCATTAACTCTCTCGTTCCCCTATTTCCAGTCAACTCTCTCTTTTCCCTCTTCCCCCCTCGCCAGTCTCTTTCCCCTGGTTTATCTCGCCTCTCTCTTTCCCTCGCCAGTCTCTTTTACGTCTCTTCCCTTGGTGTCTAATTCTTCCCACTTGCACTCGCCCCTCTCTTTTCCATGAACTCTCTCTTGTCCTTGTCTTCCCTCGCCTGTCTCTTTTCCCCTGCTTTCCCTCAACCCTCTCTTTTCCAAGTTTTCCCTCGACAGGCACTTTCCCCCCCTTTCCCTCGCCAGTCTCTGTTATCTCTCTTCCCTCGGTGTCTAATACTTCCCAGTTTCACTCGCCTCCCTCTTTTCCATTAACTCTCTTGTCCTTGTTTTTTCTCAACTCTCTCTTTTCCAAGTTTTCCCTCGACTGTCACTTTCCCCCCCGTTTCCCTCGCCAGTCTCTGTTATCTCTCTTCCGTCGGTGTCTAATACTTCCCACTTTCCCTCGCCTCTCTCTTTTCCCTCTTATTCATCAACTCTGTTATCCCTCTTTTTCCCTCGCCAGTCTCTTTCCCCTGGTTTCTCTCGCCTCTCTCTCTGTTCCCTGGCTTTCCTCTTTTCTATGAAATCTCTCTTTTCCCTATTTCCAGTCAGCCCTCTCTTTTCCCTCTTTCCCCTCGCCAGTCACTTTTCCTTCCTTTCCCTCGCCAGTCTCTTTTAACCTCTATTCCCTCCGTGTCTAATTCTTCCCACTTACACTCCACTCCCTCTTTTCCATGAACTCTCTCGTTCCCCTATTTCCAGTCAACTCTCTCTCTTCCCTCTTCCCCCCTCGCCAGTCTCTTTCCCCTGGTTTATCTCGCCTCTCTCTTTCCCTCGCCAGTCTCTTTTATGTCTCTTCCCTTGGTGTCTAATTCTTCCCACTTGCACTCGCCTCCCTCTTTTTTCTATTAACTCTCTCTTGTCCTTGTTTTCCCTCGCCTGTCTCTTTCCCTCTGCTTTCCCTCCATAGTCTCTTTCCCCTGCTTTCCCTCAACCCTCTCTTTTCCCTCTTTCCCCTCGACAGTCACTTTTCCCCCCTTTCCCTCGCCAGTCTCTGTTATCTCTCTTCCTTCGGTGTCTAATACTTCCCACTTTCCCTCGCCCCTCTCTTTTCCATGAACTCTCTCTTGTCCTTGTCTTCCCTCGCCAGTCTCTTTTAACCTCTATTCCCTCCGTGTCTACTTCTTCCCACTTACACTCCACTCCCTCTTTTCCATGAACTCTCTCGTTCCCCTATTTCCAGTCAACTCTCTCTTTTCCCTCTTCCCCCCCTCGCCAGTCTCTTTCCCCTGGTTTATCTCGCCTCTTCTTCCCACTTTCACTCGCCTCCCTCTTTTCCATTAACTCTCTCTTGTCCTTGTTTTCCCTCGCCTGTCTCTTTCCCTCTGCTTTCCCTCCATAGTCTCTTTCCCCTGCTTTCCCTCAACCCTCTCTTTTCCCTCTTTCCCCTCGACAGTCACTTTTCCCCCCTTTCCCTCGCCAGTCTCTGTTATCTCTCTTCCCTCGGTGTCTAATACTTCCCACTTGCACTCGCCCCTCTCTTTTCCATGAACTCTCTCTTGTCCTTGTCTTCCCTCGCCTGTCTCTTTTCCCCCTGCTTTCCCTCAACCCTCTCTTTCCAAGTTTTCCCTCGACAGGCACTTCCCCCCCTTTCCCTCGCCAGTCTCTGTTATCTCTCTTCCCTCGGTGTCTAATTCTTCCCAGTTTCACTCGCCTCCCTCTTTTCCATTAACTCTCTTGTCCTTGTTTTTTCTCAACTCTCTCTTTTCCAAGTTTTCCCTCGACTGTCACTTTCCCCCCGTTTCCCTCGCCAGTCTCTGTTATCTCTCTTCCGTCGGTGTCTAATACTTCCCACTTTCCCTCGCCTCTCTCTTTTCCCTCTTATTCGTCAACTCTGTTATCCCTCTTTTCCCTCGCCAGTCTCTGTCCCCTGGTTTCTCTCGCCTCTCTCTGTTCCCTGGCTTTCCTCTTTTCTATGAAATCTCTCTTTTCCCTATTTCCAGTCAGCCCTCTCTTTTCCCTCTTTCCCCTCGCCAGTCACTTTTCCTTCCTTTCCCTCGCCAGTCTCTTTTAACCTCTATTCCCTCCATGTCTACTTCTTCCCACTTACACTCCACTCCCTCTTTTCCATGAACTCTCTCGTTCCCCTATTTCCAGTCAACTCTCTCTCTTCCCTCTTCCCCCCCTCGCCAGTCTCTTTCCCCTGGTTTATCTCGCCTCTCTCTTTCCCTCGCCAGTCTCTTTTATGTCTCTTCCCTTGGTGTCTAATTCTTCCCACTTGCACTCGCCTCCCTCTTTTTTTCTATTAACTCTCTCTTGTCCTTGTTTTCCCTCGCCTGTCTCTTTCCCTCTGCTTTCCCTCCATAGTCTCTTTCCCCTGCTTTCCCTCAACCCTCTCTTTTCCCTCGACAGTCACTTTTCCCCCCTTTCCCTCGCCAGTCTCTGTTATCTCTCTTCCCTCGGTGTCTAATACTTCCCAGTTTCACTCGCCTCCGTCTTTTCCATTAACTCTCTTGTCCTTGTTTTTTCTCAGGTCTCTCTTTTCCAAGTTTTCCCTCGACTGTCACTTTTCCCCCGTTTCCCTCGCCAGTCTCTGTTATGTCTCTTCCCTCGGTGTCTAATTCTTCCCACTTTCACACGACTCCCTCTTTCCCCTCTCATTCCTCAATTCTCTGTTGTCCCTCGTTGCCCTCCCCCTCTCTCTTTTACCTCTCTTCCCTCTAGGTCTAATTTTTCCACTTTAACACGCCTCTCTCTTTTCCCTGTTATTCGTCAACTCTGTTATCCCTCTTTTCCCTCGCCAGTCTCTTTCCCCTGGTTTCTCTCGCCTCTCTCTGTTCCCTGGCTTTCCTCTTTTCTATGAAATCTCTCTTTTCCCTATTTCCAGTCAGCCCTCTCTTTTCCCTCTTTCCCCTCGCCAGTCACTTTTCCTTCCTTTCCCTCGCCAGTCTCTTTTAACCTCTATTCCCTCCGTGTCTAATTCTTCCCACTTACACTCCACTCCCTCTTTTCCATGAACTCTCTCGTTCCCCTATTTCCAGTCAACTCTCTCTCTTCCCTCTTCCCCCCCTCGCCAGTCTCTTTCCCCTGGTTTATCTCGCCTCTCTCTTTCCCTCGCCAGTCTCTTTTACGTCTCTTCCCTTGGTGTCTAATTCTTCCCACTTGCACTCGCCCCTCTCTTTTCCATGAACTCTCTCTTGTCCTTGTCTTCCCTCGCCTGTCTCTTTTCCCCTGCTTTCCCTCAACCCTCTCTTTTCCAAGTTTTCCCTCGACAGGCACTTTCCCCCCCTTTCCCTCGCCAGTCTCTGTTATCTCTCTTCCCTCGGTGTCTAATACTTCCCAGTTTCACTCGCCTCCCTCTTTTCCATTAACTCTCTTGTCCTTGTTTTTTCTCAACTCTCTCTTTTCCAAGTTTTCCCTCGACTGTCACTTTTCCCCCGTTTCCCTCGCCAGTCTCTGTTATGTCTCTTCCCTCGGTGTCTAATTCTTCCCACTTTCACACGACTCCCCTCTTTCCCCTCTCATTCCTCAATTCTCTGTTGTCCCTCGTTGCCCTCCCCTCTCTCTTTTACCTCTCTTCCCTCTAGGTCTAATTTTTCCACTTTAACACGCCTCTCTCTTTTCCCTGTTATTCGTCAACTCTGTTATCCCTCTTTTCCCTCGCCAGTCTCTTTCCCCTGGTTTCTCTCGCCTCTCTCTGTTCCCTGGCTTTCCTCTTTTCTATGAAATCTCTCTTTTCCCTATTTCCAGTCAGCCCTCTCTTTTCCCTCTTTCCCCTCGCCAGTCACTTTTCCTTCCTTTCCCTCGCCAGTCTCTTTTAACCTCTATTCCCTCCATGTCTACTTCTTCCCACTTACACTCCACTCCCTCTTTTCCATGAACTCTCTCGTTCCCCTATTTCCAGTCAACTCTCTCTTTTCCCTCTTCCCCCCTCGCCAGTCTCTTTCCCCTGGTTTATCTCGCCTCTCTCTTTCCCTCGCCAGTCTCTTTTACGTCTCTTCCCTTGGTGTCTAATTCTTCCCACTTGCACTCGCCTCCCTCTTTTCCATTAACTCTCTCTTGTCCTTGTTTTCCCTCGCCTGTCTCTTTCCCTCTGCTTTCCCTCCATAGTCTCATTCCCCTGCTTTCCCTCAACCCTCTCTTTTCCCTCTTTCCCCTCGACAGTCACTTTTCCCCCCTTTCCCTCGCCAGTCTCTGTTATCTCTCTTCCGGCGGTGTCTAATACTTCCCACTTTCCCTCGCCTCTCTCTTTCCCCTGTTATTCGTCAACTCTGTTATCCCTCTTTTCCCTCGCCAGTCTCTGTCCCCTGGTTTCTCTCGCCTCTCTCTGTTCCCTGGCTTTCCTCTTTTCTATGAAATCTCTCTTTTCCCTATTTCCAGTCAGCCCTCTCTTTTCCCTCTTTCCCCTCGCCAGTCACTTTTCCTTCCTTTCCCTCGCCAGTCTCTTTTAACCTCTATTCCCTCCATGTCTACTTCTTCCCACTTACACTCCACTCCCCTCTTTTCCATGAACTCTCTCGTTCCCCTATTTCCAGTCAACTCTCTCTCTTCCCTCTTCCCCCCTCGCCAGTCTCTTTCCCCTGGTTTATCTCGCCTCTCTCCTTCCCTCGCCAGTCTCTTTTATGTCTCTTCCCTTGGTGTCTAATTCTTCCCACTTGCACTCGCCTCCCTCTTTTCCATTAACTCTCTCTTGTCCTTGTTTTCCCTCGCCTGTCTCTTTCCCTCTGCTTTCCCTCCATAGTCTCTTTCCCCTGCTTTCCCTCAACCCTCTCTTTTCCCTCTTTCCCCTCGACAGTCACTTTTCCCCCCTTTCCCTCGCCAGTCTCTGTTATCTCTCTTCCCTCGGTGTCTAATTCTTCCCGCTTTCCCTCGCCTCCCTCTTTTCCATTAATTCTCTCTTGTCCTTGTTTTCCCTCGCCAGTCTCTTTTAACCTCTATTCCCTCCGTGTCTACTTCTTCCCACTTACACTCCACTCCCTCTTTTCCATGAACTCTCTCGTTCCCCTATTTCCAGTCAGCTCTCTCTTTTCCCTCTTCCCCCCTCGCCAGTCTCTTTCCCCTGGTTTATCTCGCCTCTTCTTCCCACTTTCACTCGCCTCCCTCTTTTCCATTAACTCTCTCTTGTTCTTGTTTTCCCTCGCCTGTCTCTTTCCCTCTGCTTTCCCTCCATAGTCTCTTTCCCGTGCTTTCCCTCAACCCTCTCTTTTCGCTCTTTCCCCTCGACAGTCACTTTTCCCCCCTTTCCCTCGCCAGTCTCTATTATCTCTCTTCCCTCGGTGTCTAATACTTCCCACTTTCCCTCGCCTCTCTCTTTTCCATGAACACTCTCTTGTCCTTGTTTTCCCTCGCCTGTCTCTTTACCTCTGATTTCCCTCGTCAGTCTCTTTTCCCCTGCTTCCCCTCAACCCTCTCTTTTCCAAGTTTTCCCTCGACAGGCACTTTTCCCCCCTTTCCCTCGCCAGTCTCTGTTATCTCTCTTCCGTCGGTGTCTAATACTTCCCACTTTCCCTCGCCTCTCTCTTTTCCCTGTTATTCGTCAACTCTGTTATCCCTCTTTTCCCTCGCCAGTCTCTTTCCCCTGGTTTCTCTCGCCTCTCTGTTCCCCGGCTTTCCTCTTTTCTATGAAATCTCTTTTCCCTATTTCCAATCAACCCTCTCTTTTCCCTCTTCCCCCCCTCGCCAGTCTCTTTCATTCTTCCCACTTGCACTCGCCTCCCTCTTTTCCATTAACTCTCTCTTGTCCTTGTTTTCCCTCGCCTGTCTCTTTCCCTCTGATTTCCCTCGTCAGTCTCTTTCCCCTGCTTTCCCTCAACCCTCTCTTTTCCCTCTTTCCCCTCGACAGCCACTTTTCCCCCCTTTCCCTCGCCAGTCTCTGTTATCTCTCTTCCCTTGGTGTCTAATTCTTCCCACTTGCACTCGCCTCCCTCTTTTCCATTAACTCTCTCTTGTCCTTGTTTTCCCTCGCCTGTCTCTTTCCCTCTGATTTCCCTCGTCAGTCTCTTTCCCCTGCTTTCCCTCAACCCTCTCTTTTCCAAGTTTTCCCTCGACTGTCACTTTTCCCCCGTTTCCCTCGCCAGTCTCTGTTATCTCTCTTCCGTCGGTGTCTAATACTTCCCACTTTCCCTCGCCTCTCTCTTTTCCCTCTTATTCGTCAACTCTGTTATCCCTCTTTTCCCTCGCCAGTCTCTTTCCCCTGGTTTCTCTCGCCTCTCTCTGTTCCCTGGCTTTCCTCTTTTCTATGAAATCTCTCTTTTCCCTATTTCCAGTCAGCCCTCTCTTTTCCCTCTTTCCCCTCGCCAGTCACTTTTCCTTCCTTTCCCTCGCCAGTCTCTTTTAACCTCTATTCCCTCCGTGTCTAATTTTCCCACTTACACTCCACTCCCTCTTTTCCATGAACTCTCTCGTTCCCCTATTTCCAGTCAACTCTCTCTCTTCCCTCTTCCCCCCTCGCCAGTCTCTTTCCCCTGGTTTATCTCGCCTCTCTCTTTCCCTCGCCAGTCTCTTTTATGTCTCTTCCCTTGGTGTCTAATTCTTCCCACTTGCACTCGCCTCCCTCTTTTTTCTATTAACTCTCTCTTGTCCTTGTTTTCCCTCGCCTGTCTCTTTCCCTCTGCTTTCCCTCCATAGTCTCTTTCCCCTGCTTTCCCTCAACCCTCTCTTTTCCCTTGACAGTCACTTTTCCCCCCTTTCCCTCGCCAGTCTCTGTTATCTCTCTTCCCTCGGTGTCTAATACTTCCCAGTTTCACTCGCCTCCCTCTTTTCCATTAACTCTCTTGTCCTTGTTTTTTCTCAACTCTCTCTTTTCCAAGTTTTAACTCGACTGTCACTTTCCCCCCGTTTCCCTCGCCAGTCTCTGTTATGTCTCTTCCCTCGGTGTCTAATTCTTCCCACTTTCACCCGACTCCCTCTTTCCCCTCTCATTCCTCAATTCTCTGTTGTCCCTCGTTGCCCTCCCCTCTCTCTTTTACCTCTCTTCCCTCTAGGTCTAATTTTTCCACTTTCACACGCCTCTCTCTTTTCCCTGTTATTCGTCAACTCTGTTATCCCTCTTTTCCCTCGCCAGTCTATGTCCCCTGGTTTCTCTCGCCTCTCTCTGTTCCCTGGCTTTCCTCTTTTCTATGAAATCTCTCTTTTCCCTATTTCCAGTCAGCCCTCTCTTTTCCCTCTTTCCCCTCGCCAGTCACTTTTCCTTCCTTTCCCTCGCCAGTCTCTTTTAACCTCTATTCCCTCCATGTCTACTTCTTCCCACTTACACTCCACTCCCTCTTTTCCATGAACTCTCTCGTTCCCCTATTTCCAGTCAACTCTCTCTCTTCCCTCTTCCCCCCTCGCCAGTCTCTTTCCCCTGGTTTATCTCGCCTCTCTCCTTCCCTCGCCAGTCTCTTTTATGTCTCTTCCCTTGGTGTCTAATTCTTCCCACTTGCACTCGCCTCCCTCTTTTCCATTAACTCTCTCTTGTCCTTGTTTTCCCTCGCCTGTCTCTTTCCCTCTGCTTTCCCTCCATAGTCTCTTTCCACTGCTTTCCCTCAACCCTCTCTTTTCCCTCTTTCCCCTCGACAGTCACTTTTCCCCCCTTTCCCTCGCCAGTCTCTGTTATCTCTCTTCCCTCGGTGTCTAATTCTTCCCGCTTTCCCTCGCCTCCCTCTTTTCCATTAATTCTCTCTTGTCCTTGTTTTCCCTCGCCAGTCTCTTTTAACCTCTATTCCCTCCGTGTCTACTTCTTCCCACTTACACTCCACTCCCTCTTTTCCATGAACACTCTCGTTCCCCTATTTCCAGTCAGCTCTCTCTTTTCCCTCTTCCCCCCTCGCCAGTCTCTTTCCCCTGGTTTATCTCGCCTCTTCTTCCCACTTTCACTCGCCTCCCTCTTTTCCATTAACTCTCTCTTGTTCTTGTTTTCCCTCGCCTGTCTCTTTCCCTCTGCTTTCCCTCCATAGTCTCTTTCCCGTGCTTTCCCTCAACCCTCTCTTTTCGCTCTTTCCCCTCGACAGTCACTTTTCCCCCCTTTCCCTCGCCAGTCTCTATTATCTCTCTTCCCTCGGTGTCTAATACTTCCCACTTTCCCTCGCCTCTCTCTTTTCCATGAACACTCTCTTGTCCTTGTTTTCCCTCGCCTGTCTCTTTACCTCTGATTTCCCTCGTCAGTCTCTTTTCCCCTGCTTCCCCTCAACCCTCTCTTTTCCAAGTTTTCCCTCGACAGGCACTTTTCCCCCCTTTCCCTCGCCAGTCTCTGTTATCTCTCTTCCGTCGGTGTCTAATACTTCCCACTTTCCCTCGCCTCTCTCTTTTCCCTGTTATTCGTCAACTCTGTTATCCCTCTTTTCCCTCGCCAGTCTCTTTCCCCTGGTTTCTCTCGCCTCTCTGTTCCCCGGCTTTCCTCTTTTCTATGAAATCTCTTTTCCCTATTTCCAATCAACCCTCTCTTTTCCCTCTTCCCCCCCTCGCCAGTCTCTTTCATTCTTCCCACTTGCACTCGCCTCCCTCTTTTCCATTAACTCTCTCTTGTCCTTGTTTTCCCTCGCCTGTCTCTTTCCCTCTGATTTCCCTCGTCAGTCTCTTTCCCCTGCTTTCCCTCAACCCTCTCTTTTCCCTCTTTCCCCTCGACAGCCACTTTTCCCCCCTTTCCCTCGCCAGTCTCTGTTATCTCTCTTCCCTCGGTGTCTAATTCTTCCCACTTTCACACGACTCCCTCTTTCCCCTCTCATTCCTCAATTCTCTGTTGTCCCTCGTTGCCCTCCCCTCTCTCTTTTACCTCTCTTCCCTCTAGGTCTAATTTTTCCACTTTCACACGCCTCTCTCTTTTCCCTGTTATTCGTCAACTCTGTTATCCCTCTTTTCCCTCGCCAGTCTCTGTCCCCTGGTTTCTCTCGCCTCTCTCTGTTCCCTGGCTTTCCTCTTTTCTATGAAATCTCTCTTTTCCCTATTTCCAGTCAGCCCTCTCTTTTCCCTCTTTCCCCTCGCCAGTCACTTTTCCTTCCTTTCCCTCGCCAGTCTCTTTTAACCTCTATTCCCTCCATGTCTACTTCTTCCCACTTACACTCCACTCCCTCTTTTCCATGAACTCTCTCGTTCCCCTATTTCCAGTCAACTCTCTCTTTTCCCTCTTCCCCCCTCGCCAGTCTCTTTCCCCTGGTTTATCTCGACTCTCTCTTTCCCTCGCCAGTCTCTTTTACGTCTCTTCCCTTGGTGTCTAATTCTTCCCACTTGCACTCGCCTCCCTCTTTTCCATTAACTCTCTCTTGTCCTTGTTTTCCCTCGCCTGTCTCTTTCCCTCTGCTTTCCCTCCATAGTCTCTTTCCACTGCTTTCCCTCAACCCTCTCTTTTCCCTCTTTCCCCTCGACAGTCACTTTTCCCCCCTTTCCCTCGCCAGTCTCTGTTATCTCTCTTCCCTCGGTGTCTAATTCTTCCCGCTTTCCCTCGCCTCCCTCTTTTCCATTAATTCTCTCTTGTCCTTGTTTTCCCTCGCCAGTCTCTTTTAACCTCTATTCCCTCCGTGTCTACTTCTTCCCACTTACACTCCACTCCCTCTTTTCCATGAACACTCTCGTTCCCCTATTTCCAGTCAGCTCTCTCTTTTCCCTCTTCCCCCCTCGCCAGTCTCTTTCCCCTGGTTTATCTCGCCTCTTCTTCCCACTTTCACTCGCCTCCCTCTTTTCCATTAACTCTCTCTTGTTCTTGTTTTCCCTCGCCTGTCTCTTTCCCTCTGCTTTCCCTCCATAGTCTCTTTCCCGTGCTTTCCCTCAACCCTCTCTTTTCGCTCTTTCCCCTCGACAGTCACTTTTCCCCCCTTTCCCTCGCCAGTCTCTATTATCTCTCTTCCCTCGGTGTCTAATACTTCCCACTTTCCCTCGCCTCTCTCTTTTCCATGAACACTCTCTTGTCCTTGTTTTCCCTCGCCTGTCTCTTTACCTCTGATTTCCCTCGTCAGTCTCTTTTCCCCTGCTTCCCCTCAACCCTCTCTTTTCCAAGTTTTCCCTCGACAGGCACTTTTCCCCCCTTTCCCTCGCCAGTCTCTGTTATCTCTCTTCCGTCGGTGTCTAATACTTCCCACTTTCCCTCGCCTCTCTCTTTTCCCTGTTATTCGTCAACTCTGTTATCCCTCTTTTCCCTCGCCAGTCTCTTTCCCCTGGTTTCTCTCGCCTCTCTGTTCCCCGGCTTTCCTCTTTTCTATGAAATCTCTTTTCCCTATTTCCAATCAACCCTCTCTTTTCCCTCTTCCCCCCCTCGCCAGTCTCTTTCATTCTTCCCACTTGCACTCGCCTCCCTCTTTTCCATTAACTCTCTCTTGTCCTTGTTTTCCCTCGCCTGTCTCTTTCCCTCTGATTTCCCTCGTCAGTCTCTTTCCCCTGCTTTCCCTCAACCCTCTCTTTTCCCTCTTTCCCCTCGACAGCCACTTTTCCCCCCTTTCCCTCGCCAGTCTCTGTTATCTCTCTTCCCTCGGTGTCTAATTCTTCCCACTTTCACACGACTCCCTCTTTCCCCTCTCATTCCTCAATTCTCTGTTGTCCCTCGTTGCCCTCCCCTCTCTCTTTTACCTCTCTTCCCTCTAGGTCTAATTTTTCCACTTTCACACGCCTCTCTCTTTTCCCTGTTATTCGTCAACTCTGTTATCCCTCTTTTCCCTCGCCAGTCTCTGTCCCCTGGTTTCTCTCGCCTCTCTCTGTTCCCTGGCTTTCCTCTTTTCTATGAAATCTCTCTTTTCCCTATTTCCAGTCAGCCCTCTCTTTTCCCTCTTTCCCCTCGCCAGTCACTTTTCCTTCCTTTCCCTCGCCAGTCTCTTTTAACCTCTATTCCCTCCATGTCTACTTCTTCCCACTTACACTCCACTCCCTCTTTTCCATGAACTCTCTCGTTCCCCTATTTCCAGTCAACTCTCTCTTTTCCCTCTTCCCCCCTCGCCAGTCTCTTTCCCCTGGTTTATCTCGACTCTCTCTTTCCCTCGCCAGTCTCTTTTACGTCTCTTCCCTTGGTGTCTAATTCTTCCCACTTGCACTCGCCTCCCTCTTTTCCATTAACTCTCTCTTGTCCTTGTTTTCCCTCGCCTGTCTCTTTCCCTCTGATTTCCCTCGTCAGTCTCTTTCCCCTGCTTTCCCTCAACCCTCTCTTTTCCAAGTTTTCCCTCGACTGTCACTTTTCCCCCGTTTCCCTCGCCAGTCTCTGTTATCTCTCTTCCGTCGGTGTCTAATACTTCCCACTTTCCCTCGCCTCTCTCTTTTCCCTCTTATTCGTCAACTCTGTTATCCCTCTTTTCCCTCGCCAGTCTCTTTCCCCTGGTTTCTCTCGCCTCTCTCTGTTCCCTGGCTTTCCTCTTTTCTATGAAATCTCTCTTTTCCCTATTTCCAGTCAGCCCTCTCTTTTCCCTCTTTCCCCTCGCCAGTCACTTTTCCTTCCTTTCCCTCGCCAGTCTCTTTTAACCTCTATTCCCTCCGTGTCTAATTTTCCCACTTACACTCCACTCCCTCTTTTCCATGAACTCTCTCGTTCCCCTATTTCCAGTCAACTCTCTCTCTTCCCTCTTCCCCCCTCGCCAGTCTCTTTCCCCTGGTTTATCTCGCCTCTCTCTTTCCCTCGCCAGTCTCTTTTATGTCTCTTCCCTTGGTGTCTAATTCTTCCCACTTGCACTCGCCTCCCTCTTTTTTCTATTAACTCTCTCTTGTCCTTGTTTTCCCTCGCCTGTCTCTTTCCCTCTGCTTTCCCTCCATAGTCTCTTTCCCCTGCTTTCCCTCAACCCTCTCTTTTCCCTTGACAGTCACTTTTCCCCCCTTTCCCTCGCCAGTCTCTGTTATCTCTCTTCCCTCGGTGTCTAATACTTCCCAGTTTCACTCGCCTCCCTCTTTTCCATTAACTCTCTTGTCCTTGTTTTTTCTCAACTCTCTCTTTTCCAAGTTTTCCCTCGACTGTCACTTTCCCCCCGTTTCCCTCGCCAGTCTCTGTTATGTCTCTTCCCTCGGTGTCTAATTCTTCCCACTTTCACCCGACTCCCTCTTTCCCCTCTCATTCCTCAATTCTCTGTTGTCCCTCGTTGCCCTCCCCTCTCTCTTTTACCTCTCTTCCCTCTAGGTCTAATTTTTCCACTTTCACACGCCTCTCTCTTTTCCCTGTTATTCGTCAACTCTGTTATCCCTCTTTTCCCTCGCCAGTCTATGTCCCCTGGTTTCTCTCGCCTCTCTCTGTTCCCTGGCTTTCCTCTTTTCTATGAAATCTCTCTTTTCCCTATTTCCAGTCAGCCCTCTCTTTTCCCTCTTTCCCCTCGCCAGTCACTTTTCCTTCCTTTCCCTCGCCAGTCTCTTTTAACCTCTATTCCCTCCATGTCTACTTCTTCCCACTTACACTCCACTCCCTCTTTTCCATGAACTCTCTCGTTCCCCTATTTCCAGTCAACTCTCTCTCTTCCCTCTTCCCCCCTCGCCAGTCTCTTTCCCCTGGTTTATCTCGCCTCTCTCCTTCCCTCGCCAGTCTCTTTTATGTCTCTTCCCTTGGTGTCTAATTCTTCCCACTTGCACTCGCCTCCCTCTTTTTCCATTAACTCTCTCTTGTCCTTGTTTTCCCTCGCCTGTCTCTTTCCCTCTGCTTTCCCTCCATAGTCTCTTTCCCCTGCTTTCCCTCAACCCTCTCTTTTCCCTCTTTCCCCTCGACAGTCACTTTTCCCCATTTCCCTCGCCAGTCTCTGTTATCTCTCTTCCCTCGGTGTCTAATACTTCCCACTTTCCCTCGCCCCTCTCTTTTCCATGAACTCTCTCTTGTCCTTGTCTTCCCTCGCCTGTCTCTTTTCCCCTGCTTTCCCTCAACCCTCTCTTTTCCAAGTTTTCCCTCGACAGGCACTTTCCCCCCCTTTCCCTCGCCAGTCTCTGTTATCTCTCTTCCGTCGGTGTCTAATTCTTCCCAGTTTCACTCGCCTCCCTCTTTTCCATTAACTCTCTTGTCCTTGTTTTTTTCTCAGCTCTCTCTTTTCCAAGTTTTCCCTCGACTGTCACTTTCCCCCCGTTTCCCTCGCCAGTCTCTGTTATCTCTCTTCCGTCGGTGTCTAATACTTCCCACTTTCCCTCGCCTCTCTATTTTCCCTCTTATTCGTCAACTCTGTTATCCCTCTTTTCCCTCGCCAGTCTCTTTCCCCTGGTTTCTCTCGCCTCTCTCTGTTCCCTGGCTTTCCTCTTTTCTATGAAATCTCTCTTTTCCCTATTTCCAATCAACCCTCTCTTTTCCCTCTTCCCCCCTCGCCAGTCTCTTTCCCCTGGTTTATCTCGCCTCTCTCTTTCCCTCGCCAGTGTCTGTTACCTCTCTTCCCTCGGTGTCTAATTCTTCCCACTTTCACACGACTCCCTCTTTCCCCTCTCATTCCTCAATTCTCTGTTGTCCCTCGTTGCCCTCCCCTCTCTCTTTTACCTCTCTTCCCTCTAGGTCTAATTTTTCCACTTTCACACGCCTCTCTCTTTTCCCTGTTATTCGTCAACTCTGTTATCCCTCTTTTCCCTCGCCAGTCTCTTTCCCCTGGTTTCTCTCGCCTCTCTCTGTTCCCTGGTTTTCCTCTTTTCTATGAAATCTCTCTTTTCCCTATTTCCAGTCAGCCCTCTCTTTTCCCTCTTTCCCCTCGCCAGTCACTTTTCCTTCCTTTCCCTCGCCAGTCTCTTTTAACCTCTATTCCCTCCGTGTCTAATTCTTCCCATTACACTCCACTCCCTCTTTTCCATGAACTCTCTCGTTCCCCTATTTCCAGTCAACTCTCTCTTTTCCCTCTTCCCCCCTCGCCAGTCTCTTTCCCCTGGTTTATCTCGCCTCTCTCTTTCCCTCGCCAGTCTCTTTTACGTCTCTTCCCTTGCTGTCTAATTCTTCCCACTTTCACTCGCCTCCCTCTTTTCCATTAACTCTCTCTTGTCCTTGTTTTCCCTCGCCTGTCTCTTTCCCTCTGATTTCCCTCGTCAGTCTCTTTCCCCTGATTTCCCTCAACCCTCTCTTTTCCCTCTTTCCCCTCGACAGTCACTTTTCCCCCCTTCCCCTCGCCAGTCTCTATTATCTCTCTTCCCTCGGTGTCTAATACTTCCCACTTTCCCTCGCCTCTCTCTTTTCCATGAACACTCTCTTGTCCTTGTTTTCCCTCGCCTGTCTCTTTACCTCTGATTTCCCTCGTCAGTCTCTTTTCCCCTGCTTCCCCTCAACCCTCTCTTTTCCAAGTTTTCCCTCGACAGGCACTTTTCCCCCCTTTCCCTCGCCAGTCTCTGTTATCTCTCTTCCGTCGGTGTCTAATACTTCCCACTTTCCCTCGCCTCTCTCTTTTCCCTGTTATTCGTCAACTCTGTTATCCCTCTTTTCCCTCGCCAGTCTCTTTCCCCTGGTTTCTCTCGCCTCTCTGTTCCCCGGCTTTCCTCTTTTCTATGAAATCTCTTTTCCCTATTTCCAATCAACCCTCTCTTTTCCCTCTTCCCCCCCTCGCCAGTCTCTTTCATTCTTCCCACTTGCACTCGCCTCCCTCTTTTCCATTAACTCTCTCTTGTCCTTGTTTTCCCTCGCCTGTCTCTTTCCCTCTGATTTCCCTCGTCAGTCTCTTTCCCCTGCTTTCCCTCAACCCTCTCTTTTCCCTCTTTCCCCTCGACAGCCACTTTTCCCCCCTTTCCCTCGCCAGTCTCTGTTATCTCTCTTCCCTCGGTGTCTAATTCTTCCCACTTTCACACGACTCCCTCTTTCCCCTCTCATTCCTCAATTCTCTGTTGTCCCTCGTTGCCCTCCCCTCTCTCTTTTACCTCTCTTCCCTCTAGGTCTAATTTTTCCACTTTCACACGCCTCTCTCTTTTCCCTGTTATTCGTCAACTCTGTTATCCCTCTTTTCCCTCGCCAGTCTCTGTCCCCTGGTTTCTCTCGCCTCTCTCTGTTCCCTGGCTTTCCTCTTTTCTATGAAATCTCTCTTTTCCCTATTTCCAGTCAGCCCTCTCTTTTCCCTCTTTCCCCTCGCCAGTCACTTTTCCTTCCTTTCCCTCGCCAGTCTCTTTTAACCTCTATTCCCTCCGTGTCTAATTTTCCCACTTACACTCCACTCCCTCTTTTCCATGAACTCTCTCGTTCCCCTATTTCCAGTCAACTCTCTCTTTTCCCTCTTCCCCCCTCGCCAGTCTCTTTCCCCTGGTTTATCTCGACTCTCTCTTTCCCTCGCCAGTCTCTTTTACGTCTCTTCCCTTGGTGTCTAATTCTTCCCACTTGCACTCGCCTCCCTCTTTTCCATTAACTCTCTCTTGTCCTTGTTTTCCCTCGCCTGTCTCTTTCCCTCTGATTTCCCTCGTCAGTCTCTTTCCCCTGCTTTCCCTCAACCCTCTCTTTTCCAAGTTTTCCCTCGACTGTCACTTTTCCCCCGTTTCCCTCGCCAGTCTCTGTTATCTCTCTTCCGTCGGTGTCTAATACTTCCCACTTTCCCTCGCCTCTCTCTTTTCCCTCTTATTCGTCAACTCTGTTATCCCTCTTTTCCCTCGCCAGTCTCTTTCCCCTGGTTTCTCTCGCCTCTCTCTGTTCCCTGGCTTTCCTCTTTTCTATGAAATCTCTCTTTTCCCTATTTCCAGTCAGCCCTCTCTTTTCCCTCTTTCCCCTCGCCAGTCACTTTTCCTTCCTTTCCCTCGCCAGTCTCTTTTAACCTCTATTCCCTCCGTGTCTAATTTTCCCACTTACACTCCACTCCCTCTTTTCCATGAACTCTCTCGTTCCCCTATTTCCAGTCAACTCTCTCTCTTCCCTCTTCCCCCCTCGCCAGTCTCTTTCCCCTGGTTTATCTCGCCTCTCTCTTTCCCTCGCCAGTCTCTTTTATGTCTCTTCCCTTGGTGTCTAATTCTTCCCACTTGCACTCGCCTCCCTCTTTTTTCTATTAACTCTCTCTTGTCCTTGTTTTCCCTCGCCTGTCTCTTTCCCTCTGCTTTCCCTCCATAGTCTCTTTCCCCTGCTTTCCCTCAACCCTCTCTTTTCCCTTGACAGTCACTTTTCCCCCCTTTCCCTCGCCAGTCTCTGTTATCTCTCTTCCCTCGGTGTCTAATACTTCCCAGTTTCACTCGCCTCCCTCTTTTCCATTAACTCTCTTGTCCTTGTTTTTTCTCAACTCTCTCTTTTCCAAGTTTTCCCTCGACTGTCACTTTCCCCCCGTTTCCCTCGCCAGTCTCTGTTATGTCTCTTCCCTCGGTGTCTAATTCTTCCCACTTTCACCCGACTCCCTCTTTCCCCTCTCATTCCTCAATTCTCTGTTGTCCCTCGTTGCCCTCCCCTCTCTCTTTTACCTCTCTTCCCTCTAGGTCTAATTTTTCCACTTTCACACGCCTCTCTCTTTTCCCTGTTATTCGTCAACTCTGTTATCCCTCTTTTCCCTCGCCAGTCTCTTTCCCCTGGTTTCTCTCGCCTCTCTCTGTTCCCTGGCTTTCCTCTTTTCTATGAAATCTCTCTTTTCCCTATTTCCAGTCAGCCCTCTCTTTTCCCTCTTTCCCCTCGCCAGTCACTTTTCCTTCCTTTCCCTCGCCAGTCTCTTTTAACCTCTATTCCCTCCATGTCTACTTCTTCCCACTTACACTCCACTCCCTCTTTTCCATGAACTCTCTCGTTCCCCTATTTCCAGTCAACTCTCTCTTTTCCCTCTTCCCCCCTCGCCAGTCTCTTTCCCCTGGTTTATCTCGCCTCTTCTTCCCACTTTCACTCGCCTCCCTCTTTTCCATTAACTCTCTCTTGTCCTTGTTTTCCCTCGCCTGTCTCTTTCCCTCTGCTTTCCCTCCATAGTCTCTTTCCCCTGCTTTCCCTCAACCCTCTCTTTTCCCTCTTTCCCCTCGACAGTCACTTTTCCCCCCTTTCCCTCGCCAGTCTCTGTTATCTCTCTTCCCTCGGTGTCTAATACTTCCCAGTTTCACTCGCCTCCGTCTTTTCCATTAACTCTCTTGTCCTTGTTTTTCTCAGCTCTCTCTTTTCCAAGTTTTCCCTCGACTGTCACTTTTCCCCGTTTCCCTCGCCAGTCTCTGTTATGTCTCTTCCCTCGGTGTCTAATTCTTCCCACTTTCACCCGACTCCCTCTTTCCCCTCTCATTCCTCAATTCTCTGTTGTCCCTCGTTGCCCTCCCCTCTCTCTTTTACCTCTCTTCCCTCTAGGTCTAATTTTTCCACTTTCACACGCCTCTCTCTTTTCCCTGTTATTCGTCAACTCTGTTATCCCTCTTTTCCCTAGCCAGTCTCTTTCCCCTGGTTTCTCTCACCTCTCTCTGTTCCCTGGCTTTCCTCTTTTCTATGAAATCTCTCTTTTCCCTATTTCCAGTCAGCCCTCTCTTTTCCCTCTTTCCCCTCGCCAGTCACTTTTCCTTCCTTTCCCTCGCCAGTCTCTTTTAACCTCTATTCCCTCCGTGTCTACTTCTTCCCACTTACACTCCACTCCCTCTTTTCCATGAACTCTCTCGTTCCCCTATTTCCAGTCAACTCTCTCTTTTCCCTGTTCCCCCCTCGCCAGTCTCTTTCCCCTGGTTTATCTCGCCTCTTCTTCCCACTTTCACTCGCCTCCCTCTTTTCCATTAACTCTCTCTTGTCCTTGTTTTCCCTCGCCTGTCTCTTTCCCTCTGCTTTCCCTCCATAGTCTCTTTCCCCTGCTTTCCCTCAACCCTCTCTTTTCCCTCGACAGTCACTTTTCCCCCCTTTCCCTCGCCAGTCTCTGTTATCTCTCTTCCCTCGGTGTCTAATACTTCCCAGTTTCACTCGCCTCCGTCTTTTCCATTAACTCTCTTGTCCTTGTTTTTTCTCAGCTCTCTCTTTTCCAAGTTTTCCCTCGACTGTCACTTTTCCCCCGTTTCCCTCGCCAGTCTCTGTTATGTCTCTTCCCTCGGTGTCTAATTCTTCCCACTTTCACCCGACTCCCTCTTTCCCCTCTCATTCCTCAATTCTCTGTTGTCCCTCGTTGCCCTCCCCTCTCTCTTTTACCTCTCTTCCCTCTAGGTCTAATTTTTCCACTTTCACACGCCTCTCTCTTTTCCCTGTTATTCGTCAACTCTGTTATCCCTCTTTTCCCTAGCCAGTCTCTTTCCCCTGGTTTCTCTCGCCTCTCTCTGTTCCCTGGCTTTCCTCTTTTCTATGAAATCTCTCTTTTCCCTATTTCCAGTCAGCCCTCTCTTTTCCCTCTTTCCCCTCGCCAGTCACTTTTCCTTCCTTTCCCTCGCCAGTCTCTTTTAACCTCTATTCCCTCCATGTCTACTTCTTCCCACTTACACTCCACTCCCTCTTTTCCATGAACTCTCTCGTTCCCCTATTTCCAGTCAACTCTCTCTCTTCCCTCTTCCCCCCTCGCCAGTCTCTTTCCCCTGGTTTATCTCGCCTCTCCTTCCCACTTTCACTCGCCTCCCTCTTTTCCATTAACTCTCTCTTGTCCTTGTTTTCCCTCGCCTGTCTCTTTCCCTCTGCTTTCCCTCCATAGTCTCTTTCCCCTGCTTTCCCTCAACCCTCTCTTTTCCCTCGACAGTCACTTTTCCCCCCTTTCCCTCGCCAGTCTCTGTTATCTCTCTTCCCTCGGTGTCTAATACTTCCCAGTTTCACTCGCCTCCGTCTTTTCCATTAACTCTCTTGTCCTTGTTTTTTCTCAGGTCTCTCTTTTCCAAGTTTTCCCTCGACTGTCACTTTTCCCCCGTTTCCCTCGCCAGTCTCTGTTATGTCTCTTCCCTCGGTGTCTAATTCTTCCCACTTTCACACGACTCCCTCTTTCCCCTCTCATTCCTCAATTCTCTGTTGTCCCTCGTTGCCCTCCCCTCTCTCTTTTACCTCTCTTCCCTCTAGGTCTAATTTTTCCACTTTCACACGCCTCTCTCTTTTCCCTGTTATTCGTCAACTCTGTTATCCCTCTTTTCTCTCGCCAGTCTCTTTCCCCTGGTTTCTCTCGCCTCTCTCTGTTCCCTGGCTTTCCTCTTTTCTATGAAATCTCTCTTTTCCCTATTTCCAGTCAGCCCTCTCTTTTCCCTCTTTCCCCTCGCCAGTCACTTTTCCTTCCTTTCCCTCGCCAGTCTCTTTTAACCTCTATTCCCTCCATGTCTACTTCTTCCCACTTACACTCCACTCCCTCTTTTCCATGAACTCTCTCGTTCCCCTATTTCCAGTCAACTCTCTCTTTTCCCTCTTCCCCCCTCGCCAGTCTCTTTCCCCTGGTTTATCTCGCCTCTCTATTTCCCTCGCCAGTCTCTTTTACGTCTCTTCCCTTGGTGTCTAATTCTTCCCACTTGCACTCGCCTCCCTCTTTTCCATTAACTCTCTCTTGTCCTTGTTTTCCCTCGCCTGTCTCTTTCCCTCTGCTTTCCCTCCATAGTCTCTTTCCCCTGCTTTCCCTCAACCCTCTCTTTTCCCTCTTTCCCCTCGACAGTCACTTTTCCCCATTTCCCTCGCCAGTCTCTGTTATCTCTCTTCCCTCGGTGTCTAATACTTCCCACTTTCCCTCGCCCCTCTCTTTTCCATGAACTCTCTCTTGTCCTTGTCTTCCCTCGCCTGTCTCTTTTCCCCTGCTTTCCCTCAACCCTCTCTTTTCCAAGTTTTCCCTCGACAGGCACTTTCCCCCCCTTTCCCTCGCCAGTCTCTGTTATCTCTCTTCCGTCGGTGTCTAATACTTCCCACTTTCCCTCGCCTCTCTCTTTTCCCTCTTATTCGTCAACTCTGTTATCCCTCTTTTCCCTCGCCAGTCTCTTTCCCCTGGTTTCTCTCGCCTCTCTGTTCCCCGGCTTTCCTCTTTTCTATGAAATCTCTTTTCCCTATTTCCAATCAACCCTCTCTTTTCCCTCTTCCCCCCCTCGCCAGTCTCTTTCATTCTTCCCACTTGCACTCGCCTCCCTCTTTTCCATTAACTCTCTCTTGTCCTTGTTTTCCCTCGCCTGTCTCTTTCCCTCTGATTTCCCTCGTCAGTCTCTTTCCCCTGCTTTCCCTCAACCCTCTCTTTTCCCTCTTTCCCCTCGACAGCCACTTTTCCCCCCTTTCCCTCGCCAGTCTCTGTTATCTCTCTTCCCTCGGTGTCTAATTCTTCCCACTTTCACACGACTCCCTCTTTCCCCTCTCATTCCTCAATTCTCTGTTGTCCCTCGTTGCCCTCCCCTCTCTCTTTTACCTCTCTTCCCTCTAGGTCTAATTTTTCCACTTTCACACGCCTCTCTCTTTTCCCTGTTATTCGTCAACTCTGTTATCCCTCTTTTCCCTCGCCAGTCTCTGTCCCCTGGTTTCTCTCGCCTCTCTCTGTTCCCTGGCTTTCCTCTTTTCTATGAAATCTCTCTTTTCCCTATTTCCAGTCAGCCCTCTCTTTTCCCTCTTTCCCCTCGCCAGTCACTTTTCCTTCCTTTCCCTCGCCAGTCTCTTTTAACCTCTATTCCCTCCGTGTCTAATTTTCCCACTTACACTCCACTCCCTCTTTTCCATGAACTCTCTCGTTCCCCTATTTCCAGTCAACTCTCTCTTTTCCCTCTTCCCCCCTCGCCAGTCTCTTTCCCCTGGTTTATCTCGACTCTCTCTTTCCCTCGCCAGTCTCTTTTACGTCTCTTCCCTTGGTGTCTAATTCTTCCCACTTGCACTCGCCTCCCTCTTTTCCATTAACTCTCTCTTGTCCTTGTTTTCCCTCGCCTGTCTCTTTCCCTCTGATTTCCCTCGTCAGTCTCTTTCCCCTGCTTTCCCTCAACCCTCTCTTTTCCAAGTTTTCCCTCGACTGTCACTTTTCCCCCGTTTCCCTCGCCAGTCTCTGTTATCTCTCTTCCGTCGGTGTCTAATACTTCCCACTTTCCCTCGCCTCTCTCTTTTCCCTCTTATTCGTCAACTCTGTTATCCCTCTTTTCCCTCGCCAGTCTCTTTCCCCTGGTTTCTCTCGCCTCTCTCTGTTCCCTGGCTTTCCTCTTTTCTATGAAATCTCTCTTTTCCCTATTTCCAGTCAGCCCTCTCTTTTCCCTCTTTCCCCTCGCCAGTCACTTTTCCTTCCTTTCCCTCGCCAGTCTCTTTTAACCTCTATTCCCTCCGTGTCTAATTTTCCCACTTACACTCCACTCCCTCTTTTCCATGAACTCTCTCGTTCCCCTATTTCCAGTCAACTCTCTCTCTTCCCTCTTCCCCCCTCGCCAGTCTCTTTCCCCTGGTTTATCTCGCCTCTCTCTTTCCCTCGCCAGTCTCTTTTATGTCTCTTCCCTTGGTGTCTAATTCTTCCCACTTGCACTCGCCTCCCTCTTTTTTCTATTAACTCTCTCTTGTCCTTGTTTTCCCTCGCCTGTCTCTTTCCCTCTGCTTTCCCTCCATAGTCTCTTTCCCCTGCTTTCCCTCAACCCTCTCTTTTCCCTTGACAGTCACTTTTCCCCCCTTTCCCTCGCCAGTCTCTGTTATCTCTCTTCCCTCGGTGTCTAATACTTCCCAGTTTCACTCGCCTCCCTCTTTTCCATTAACTCTCTTGTCCTTGTTTTTTCTCAACTCTCTCTTTTCCAAGTTTTCCCTCGACTGTCACTTTCCCCCCGTTTCCCTCGCCAGTCTCTGTTATGTCTCTTCCCTCGGTGTCTAATTCTTCCCACTTTCACCCGACTCCCTCTTTCCCCTCTCATTCCTCAATTCTCTGTTGTCCCTCGTTGCCCTCCCCTCTCTCTTTTACCTCTCTTCCCTCTAGGTCTAATTTTTCCACTTTCACACGCCTCTCTCTTTTCCCTGTTATTCGTCAACTCTGTTATCCCTCTTTTCCCTCGCCAGTCTCTTTCCCCTGGTTTCTCTCGCCTCTCTCTGTTCCCTGGCTTTCCTCTTTTCTATGAAATCTCTCTTTTCCCTATTTCCAGTCAGCCCTCTCTTTTCCCTCTTTCCCCTCGCCAGTCACTTTTCCTTCCTTTCCCTCGCCAGTCTCTTTTAACCTCTATTCCCTCCATGTCTACTTCTTCCCACTTACACTCCACTCCCTCTTTTCCATGAACTCTCTCGTTCCCCTATTTCCAGTCAACTCTCTCTTTTCCCTCTTCCCCCCTCGCCAGTCTCTTTCCCCTGGTTTATCTCGCCTCTTCTTCCCACTTTCACTCGCCTCCCTCTTTTCCATTAACTCTCTCTTGTCCTTGTTTTCCCTCGCCTGTCTCTTTCCCTCTGCTTTCCCTCCATAGTCTCTTTCCCCTGCTTTCCCTCAACCCTCTCTTTCCCCTCGACAGTCACTTTTCCCCCCTTTCCCTCGCCAGTCTCTGTTATCTCTCTTCCCTCGGTGTCTAATACTTCCCAGTTTCACTCGCCTCCGTCTTTTCCATTAACTCTCTTGTCCTTGTTTTTCTCAGCTCTCTCTTTTCCAAGTTTTCCCTCGACTGTCACTTTTCCCCGTTTCCCTCGCCAGTCTCTGTTATGTCTCTTCCCTCGGTGTCTAATTCTTCCCACTTTCACCCGACTCCCTCTTTCCCCTCTCATTCCTCAATTCTCTGTTGTCCCTCGTTGCCCTCCCCTCTCTCTTTTACCTCTCTTCCCTCTAGGTCTAATTTTTCCACTTTCACACGCCTCTCTCTTTTCCCTGTTATTCGTCAACTCTGTTATCCCTCTTTTCCCTAGCCAGTCTCTTTCCCCTGGTTTCTCTCACCTCTCTCTGTTCCCTGGCTTTCCTCTTTTCTATGAAATCTCTCTTTTCCCTATTTCCAGTCAGCCCTCTCTTTTCCCTCTTTCCCCTCGCCAGTCACTTTTCCTTCCTTTCCCTCGCCAGTCTCTTTTAACCTCTATTCCCTCCATGTCTACTTCTTCCCACTTACACTCCACTCCCTCTTTTCCATGAACTCTCTCGTTCCCCTATTTCCAGTCAACTCTCTCTTTTCCCTCTTCCCCCCTCGCCAGTCTCTTTCCCCTGGTTTATCTCGCCTCTTCTTCCCACTTTCACTCGCCTCCCTCTTTTCCATTAACTCTCTCTTGTCCTTGTTTTCCCTCGCCTGTCTCTTTCCCTCTGCTTTCCCTCCATAGTCTCTTTCCCCTGCTTTCCCTCAACCCTCTCTTTTCCCTCGACAGTCACTTTTCCCCCCTTTCCCTCGCCAGTCTCTGTTATCTCTCTTCCCTCGGTGTCTAATACTTCCCAGTTTCACTCGCCTCCGTCTTTTCCATTAACTCTCTTGTCCTTGTTTTTTCTCAGCTCTCTCTTTTCCAAGTTTTCCCTCGACTGTCACTTTTCCCCCGTTTCCCTCGCCAGTCTCTGTTATGTCTCTTCCCTCGGTGTCTAATTCTTCCCACTTTCACCCGACTCCCTCTTTCCCCTCTCATTCCTCAATTCTCTGTTGTCCCTCGTTGCCCTCCCCTCTCTCTTTTACCTCTCTTCCCTCTAGGTCTAATTTTTCCACTTTCACACGCCTCTCTCTTTTCCCTGTTATTCGTCAACTCTGTTATCCCTCTTTTCCCTAGCCAGTCTCTTTCCCCTGGTTTCTCTCGCCTCTCTCTGTTCCCTGGCTTTCCTCTTTTCTATGAAATCTCTCTTTTCCCTATTTCCAGTCAGCCCTCTCTTTTCCCTCTTTCCCCTCGCCAGTCACTTTTCCTTCCTTTCCCTCGCCAGTCTCTTTTAACCTCTATTCCCTCCATGTCTACTTCTTCCCACTTACACTCCACTCCCTCTTTTCCATGAACTCTCTCGTTCCCCTATTTCCAGTCAACTCTCTCTCTTCCCTCTTCCCCCCTCGCCAGTCTCTTTCCCCTGGTTTATCTCGCCTCTCCTTCCCACTTTCACTCGCCTCCCTCTTTTCCATTAACTCTCTCTTGTTCTTGTTTTCCCTCGCCTGTCTCTTTCCCTCTGCTTTCCCTCCATAGTCTCTTTCCCGTGCTTTCCCTCAACCCTCTCTTTTCGCTCTTTCCCCTCGACAGTCACTTTTCCCCCCTTTCCCTCGCCAGTCTCTGTTATCTCTCTTCCCTCGGTGTCTAATACTTCCCAGTTTCACTCGCCTCCGTCTTTTCCATTAACTCTCTTGTCCTTGTTTTTTCTCAGGTCTCTCTTTTCCAAGTTTTCCCTCGACTGTCACTTTTCCCCCGTTTCCCTCGCCAGTCTCTGTTATGTCTCTTCCCTCGGTGTCTAATTCTTCCCACTTTCACACGACTCCCTCTTTCCCCTCTCATTCCTCAATTCTCTGTTGTCCCTCGTTGCCCTCCCCTCTCTCTTTTACCTCTCTTCCCTCTAGGTCTAATTTTTCCACTTTCACACGCCTCTCTCTTTTCCCTGTTATTCGTCAACTCTGTTATCCCTCTTTTCTCTCGCCAGTCTCTTTCCCCTGGTTTCTCTCGCCTCTCTCTGTTCCCTGGCTTTCCTCTTTTCTATGAAATCTCTCTTTTCCCTATTTCCAGTCAGCCCTCTCTTTTCCCTCTTTCCCCTCGCCAGTCACTTTTCCTTCCTTTCCCTCGCCAGTCTCTTTTAACCTCTATTCCCTCCATGTCTACTTCTTCCCACTTACACTCCACTCCCTCTTTTCCATGAACTCTCTCGTTCCCCTATTTCCAGTCAACTCTCTCTTTTCCCTCTTCCCCCCTCGCCAGTCTCTTTCCCCTGGTTTATCTCGCCTCTCTATTTCCCTCGCCAGTCTCTTTTACGTCTCTTCCCTTGGTGTCTAATTCTTCCCACTTGCACTCGCCTCCCTCTTTTCCATTAACTCTCTCTTGTCCTTGTTTTCCCTCGCCTGTCTCTTTCCCTCTGCTTTCCCTCCATAGTCTCTTTCCCCTGCTTTCCCTCAACCCTCTCTTTTCCCTCTTTCCCCTCGACAGTCACTTTTCCCCATTTCCCTCGCCAGTCTCTGTTATCTCTCTTCCCTCGGTGTCTAATACTTCCCACTTTCCCTCGCCCCTCTCTTTTCCATGAACTCTCTCTTGTCCTTGTCTTCCCTCGCCTGTCTCTTTTCCCCTGCTTTCCCTCAACCCTCTCTTTTCCAAGTTTTCCCTCGACAGGCACTTTCCCCCCCTTTCCCTCGCCAGTCTCTGTTATCTCTCTTCCCTCGGTGTCTAATTCTTCCCAGTTTCACTCGCCTCCCTCTTTTCCATTAACTCTCTTGTCCTTGTTTTTTTCTCAGCTCTCTCTTTTCCAAGTTTTCCCTCGACTGTCACTTTCCCCCCGTTTCCCTCGCCAGTCTCTGTTATCTCTCTTCCGTCGGTGACTAATACTTCCCACTTTCCCTCGCCTCTCTATTTTCCCTCTTATTCGTCAACTCTGTTATCCCTCTTTTCCCTCGCCAGTCTCTTTCCCCTGGTTTCTCTCGCCTCTCTCTGTTCCCTGGCTTTCCTCTTTTCTATGAAATCTCTCTTTTCCCTATTTCCAGTCAGCCCTCTCTTTTCCCTCTTTCCCCTCGCCAGTCACTTTTCCTTCCTTTCCCTCGCCAGTCTCTTTTAACCTCTATTCCCTCCGTGTCTATTTTTCCCACTTACACTCCACTCCCTCTTTTCCATGAACTCTCTCGTTCCCCTATTTCCAGTCAACTCTCTCTCTTCCCTCTTCCCCCCTCGCCAGTCTCTTTCCCCTGGTTTATCTCGCCTCTCTCTTTCCCTCGCCAGTCTCTTTTATGTCTCTTCCCTTGGTGTCTAATTCTTCCCACTTGCACTCGCCTCCCTCTTTTCCATTAACTGTCTCTTGTCCTTGTTTTCCCTCGCCTGTCTCTTTCCCTCTGCTTTCCCTCCATAGTCTCTTTCCCCTGCTTTCCCTCAACCCTCTCTTTTCCCTCGACAGTCACTTTTCCCCCCTTTCCCTCGCCAGTCTCTGTTATCTCTCTTCCCTCGGTGTCTAATACTTCCCAGTTTCACTCGCCTCCGTCTTTTCCATTAACTCTCTTGTCCTTGTTTTTTCTCAGGTCTCTCTTTTCCAAGTTTTCCCTCGACTGTCACTTTTCCCCCGTTTCCCTCGCCAGTCTCTGTTATGTCTCTTCCCTCGGTGTCTAATTCTTCCCACTTTCACACGACTCCCTCTTTCCCCTCTCATTCCTCAATTCTCTGTTGTCCCTCGTTGCCCTCCCCTCTCTCTTTTACCTCTCTTCCCTCTAGGTCTAATTTTTCCACTTTCCCTCGCCTCTCTCTTTTCCCTCTTATTCGTCAACTCTGTTATCCCTCTTTTCCCTAGCCAGTCTCTTTCCCCTGGTTTCTCTCGCCTCTCTCTGTTCCCTGGCTTTCCTCTTTTCTATGAAATCTCTCTTTTCCCTATTTCCAGTCAGCCCTCTCTTTTCCCTCTTTCCCCTCGCCAGTCACTTTTCCTTCCTTTCCCTCGCCAGTCTCTTTTAACCTCTATTCCCTCCATGTCTACTTCTTCCCACTTACACTCCACTCCCTCTTTTCCATGAACTCTCTCGTTCCCCTATTTCCAGTCAACTCTCTCTCTTCCCTCTTCCCCCCTCGCCAGTCTCTTTCCCCTGGTTTATCTCGCCTCTCTCTTTCCCTCGCCAGTCTCTTTTATGTCTCTTCCCTTGGTGTCTAATTCTTCCCACTTGCACTCGCCTCCCTCTTTTTTTCTATTAACTCTCTCTTGTCCTTGTTTTCCCTCGCCTGTCTCTTTCCCTCTGCTTTCCCTCCATAGTCTCTTTCCCCTGCTTTCCCTCAACCCTCTCTTTTCCCTCTTTCCCCTCGACAGTCACTTTTCCCCCCTTTCCCTCGCCAGTCTCTGTTATCTCTCTTCCCTCGGTGTCTAATACTTCCCACTTTCCCTCGCCCCTCTCTTTTCCATGAACTCTCTCTTGTCCTTGTCTTCCCTCGCCAGTCTCTTTTAACCTCTATTCCCTCCGTGTCTACTTCTTCCCACTTACACTCCACTCCCTCTTTTCCATGAACTCTCTCGTTCCCCTATTTCCAGTCAACTCTCTCTTTTCCCTCTTCCCCCCTCGCCAGTCTCTTTCCCCTGGTTTATCTCGCCTCTTCTTCCCACTTTCACTCGCCTCCCTCTTTTCCATTAACTCTCTCTTGTCCTTGTTTTCCCTCGCCTGTCTCTTTCCCTCTGCTTTCCCTCCATAGTCTCTTTCCCCTGCTTTCCCTCAACCCTCTCTTTTCCCTCTTTCCCCTCGACAGTCACTTTTCCCCCCTTTCCCTCGCCAGTCTCTGTTATCTCTCTTCCCTCGGTGTCTAATACTTCCCACTTGCACTCGCCCCTCTCTTTTCCATGAACTCTCTCTTGTCCTTGTATTCCCTCGCCTGTCTCTTTTCCCCTGCTTTCCCTCAACCCTCTCTTTTCCAAGTTTTCCCTCGACAGGCACTTCCCCCCCTTTCCCTCGCCAGTCTCTGTTATCTCTCTTCCCTCGGTGTCTAATTCTTCCCAGTTTCACTCGCCTCCCTCTTTTCCATTAACTCTCTTGTCCTTGTTTTTTCTCAACTCTCTCTTTTCCAAGTTTTCCCTCGACTGTCACTTTCCCCCCGTTTCCCTCGCCAGTCTCTGTTATCTCTCTTCCGTCGGTGTCTAATACTTCCCACTTTCCCTCGCCTCTCTCTTTTCCCTCTTATTCGTCAACTCTGTTATCCCTCTTTTCCCTCGCCAGTCTCTGTCCCCTGGTTTCTCTCGCCTCTCTCTGTTCCCTGGCTTTCCTCTTTTCTATGAAATCTCTCTTTTCCCTATTTCCAGTCAGCCCTCTCTTTTCCCTCTTTCCCCTCGCCAGTCACTTTTCCTTCCTTTCCCTCGCCAGTCTCTTTTAACCTCTATTCCCTCCGTGTCTATTTTTCCCACTTACACTCCACTCCCTCTTTTCCATGAACTCTCTCGTTCCCCTATTTCCAGTCAACTCTCTCTCTTCCCTCTTCCCCCCTCGCCAGTCTCTTTCCCCTGGTTTATCTCGCCTCTCTCTTTCCCTCGCCAGTCTCTTTTATGTCTCTTCCCTTGGTGTCTAATTCTTCCCACTTGCACTCGCCTCCCTCTTTTCCATTAACTGTCTCTTGTCCTTGTTTTCCCTCGCCTGTCTCTTTCCCTCTGCTTTCCCTCCATAGTCTCTTTCCCCTGCTTTCCCTCAACCCTCTCTTTTCCCTCGACAGTCACTTTTCCCCCCTTTCCCTCGCCAGTCTCTGTTATCTCTCTTCCCTCGGTGTCTAATACTTCCCAGTTTCACTCGCCTCCGTCTTTTCCATTAACTCTCTTGTCCTTGTTTTTTCTCAGGTCTCTCTTTTCCAAGTTTTCCCTCGACTGTCACTTTTCCCCCGTTTCCCTCGCCAGTCTCTGTTATGTCTCTTCCCTCGGTGTCTAATTCTTCCCACTTTCACACGACTCCCTCTTTCCCCTCTCATTCCTCAATTCTCTGTTGTCCCTCGTTGCCCTCCCCTCTCTCTTTTACCTCTCTTCCCTCTAGGTCTAATTTTTCCACTTTAACACGCCTCTCTCTTTTCCCTGTTATTCGTCAACTCTGTTATCCCTCTTTTCCCTCGCCAGTCTCTTTCCCCTGGTTTCTCTCGCCTCTCTCTGTTCCCTGGCTTTCCTCTTTTCTATGAAATCTCTCTTTTCCCTATTTCCAGTCAGCCCTCTCTTTTCCCTCTTTCCCCTCGCCAGTCACTTTTCCTTCCTTTCCCTCGCCAGTCTCTTTTAACCTCTATTCCCTCCATGTCTACTTCTTCCCACTTACACTCCACTCCCTCTTTTCCATGAACTCTCTCGTTCCCCTATTTCCAGTCAACTCTCTCTTTTCCCTCTTCCCCCCTCGCCAGTCTCTTTCCCCTGGTTTATCTCGCCTCTCTCTTTCCCTCGCCAGTCTCTTTTACGTCTCTTCCCTTGGTGTCTAATTCTTCCCACTTGCACTCGCCCCTCTCTTTTCCATGAACTCTCTCTTGTCCTTGTCTTCCCTCGCCTGTCTCTTTTCCCCTGCTTTCCCTCAACCCTCTCTTTTCCAAGTTTTCCCTCGACAGGCACTTTCCCCCCCTTTCCCTCGCCAGTCTCTGTTATCTCTCTTCCCTCGGTGTCTAATACTTCCCAGTTTCACTCGCCTCCCTCTTTTCCATTAACTCTCTTGTCCTTGTTTTTTCTCAACTCTCTCTTTTCCAAGTTTTCCCTCGACTGTCACTTTTCCCCCGTTTCCCTCGCCAGTCTCTGTTATCTCTCTTCCGTCGGTGTCTAATACTTCCCACTTTCCCTCGCCTCTCTCTTTTCCCTCTTATTCATCAACTCTGTTATCCCTCTTTTCCCTCGCCAGTCTCTTTCCCCTGGTTTCTCTCGCCTCTCTCTCTGTTCCCTGGCTTTCCTCTTTTCTATGAAATCTCTCTTTTCCCTATTTCCAGTCAGCCCTCTCTTTTCCCTCTTTCCCCTCGCCAGTCACTTTTCCTTCCTTTCCCTCGCCAGTCTCTTTTAACCTCTATTCCCTCCGTGTCTAATTCTTCCCACTTACACTCCACTCCCTCTTTTCCATGAACTCTCTCGTTCCCCTATTTCCAGTCAACTCTCTCTCTTCCCTCTTCCCCCCTCGCCAGTCTCTTTCCCCTGGTTTATCTCGCCTCTCTCTTTCCCTCGCCAGTCTCTTTTATGTCTCTTCCCTTGGTGTCTAATTCTTCCCACTTGCACTCGCCTCCCTCTTTTCCATTAACTCTCTCTTGTCCTTGTTTTCCCTCGCCTGTCTCTTTCCCTCTGCTTTCCCTCCATAGTCTCATTCCCCTGCTTTCCCTCAACCCTCTCTTTTCCCTCTTTCCCCTCGACAGTCACTTTTCCCCCCTTTCCCTCGCCAGTCTCTGTTATCTCTCTTCCGGCGGTGTCTAATACTTCCCACTTTCCCTCGCCTCTCTCTTTCCCCTGTTATTCGTCAACTCTGTTATCCCTCTTTTCCCTCGCCAGTCTCTGTCCCCTGGTTTCTCTCGCCTCTCTCTGTTCCCTGGCTTTCCTCTTTTCTATGAAATCTCTCTTTTCCCTATTTCCAGTCAGCCCTCTCTTTTCCCTCTTTCCCCTCGCCAGTCACTTTTCCTTCCTTTCCCTCGCCAGTCTCTTTTAACCTCTATTCCCTCCATGTCTACTTCTTCCCACTTACACTCCACTCCCTCTTTTCCATGAACTCTCTCGTTCCCCTATTTCCAGTCAACTCTCTCTCTTCCCTCTTCCCCCCTCGCCAGTCTCTTTCCCCTGGTTTATCTCGCCTCTCTCCTTCCCTCGCCAGTCTCTTTTATGTCTCTTCCCTTGGTGTCTAATTCTTCCCACTTGCACTCGCCTCCCTCTTTTCCATTAACTCTCTCTTGTCCTTGTTTTCCCTCGCCTGTCTCTTTCCCTCTGCTTTCCCTCCATAGTCTCTTTCCCCTGCTTTCCCTCAACCCTCTCTTTTCCCTCTTTCCCCTCGACAGTCACTTTTCCCCCCTTTCCCTCGCCAGTCTCTGTTATCTCTCTTCCCTCGGTGTCTAATTCTTCCCGCTTTCCCTCGCCTCCCTCTTTTCCATTAATTCTCTCTTGTCCTTGTTTTCCCTCGCCAGTCTCTTTTAACCTCTATTCCCTCCGTGTCTACTTCTTCCCACTTACACTCCACTCCCTCTTTTCCATGAACTCTCTCGTTCCCCTATTTCCAGTCAGCTCTCTCTTTTCCCTCTTCCCCCCTCGCCAGTCTCTTTCCCCTGGTTTATCTCGCCTCTTCTTCCCACTTTCACTCGCCTCCCTCTTTTCCATTAACTCTCTCTTGTTCTTGTTTTCCCTCGCCTGTCTCTTTCCCTCTGCTTTCCCTCCATAGTCTCTTTCCCGTGCTTTCCCTCAACCCTCTCTTTTCGCTCTTTCCCCTCGACAGTCACTTTTCCCCCCTTTCCCTCGCCAGTCTCTGTTATCTCTCTTCCCTCGGTGTCTAATACTTCCCACTTTCCCTCGCCTCTCTCTTTCCCCTGTTATTCGTCAGCTCTGTTATCCCTCTTTTCCCTCGCCAGTGTCTTTCCCCTGGTTTCTCTCGCCTCTCTCTGTTCCCTGGCTTTCCTCTTTTCTATGAAATCTCTCTTTTCCCTATTTCCAGTCAGCCCTCTCTTTTCCCTCTTTCCCCTCTCCAGTCACTTTTCCTTCCTTTCCCTCGCCAGTCTCTTTTAACCTCTATTCCCTCCGTGTCTAATTTTCCCACTTACACTCCACTCCCTCTTTTCCATGAACTCTCTCGTTCCCCTATTTCCAACAAACTCTCTCTTCCCTCTTCCCCCCTCGCAAGTCTCTTTCCCCTGGTTTATCTCGCCTCTCTCTTTCCCTCGCCAGTCATTTTTATGTCTCTTCCCTTGGTGTCTAATTCCTCCCACTTGCACTCGCCTCCCTCTTTTCCATTAACTCTCTCTTGTCCTTGTTTTCCCTCGCCTGTCTCTTTCCCTCTGCTTTCCCTCCATAGTCTTTCCCCTGCATTCCCTCAACCCTCTCTTTTCCCTCTTTCCCCTCGACAGTCACTTTTCCCCCCTTTCCCTCGCCAGTCTCTGTTATCTCTCTTCCCTCGGTGTCTAATACTTCCCAGTTTCACTCGCCTCCCTCTTTTCCATTAACTCTCTTGTCCTTGTTTTTTCTCAACTCTCTCTTTTCCAAGTTTTCCCTCGACTGTCACTTTTCCCCCGTTTCCCTCGCCAGTCTCTGTTCTCTCTCTTCCCTCGGTGTCTAATACTTCCCACTTTCCCTCGCCTCTCTCTTTCCCCTGTTATTCGTCAACTCTCTTATCCCTCTTTTCCCTCGCCAGTCTCTTTCCCCGGTTTCTCTCGCCTCTCTCTGTTCCCTGGCATTCCTCTTTTCTATGAAATCTCTCTTTTCCCTATTTCCAGTCAGCCCTCTCTTTTCCCTCCTTCCCCTCGCCAGTCACTTTTCCTTCCTTTCCCTCGCCAGTCTCTTTTAACCTCTATTCCCTCCGTGTCTAATTCTTCCCACTTACACTCCACTCCCTCTTTTCCATGAACTCTCTCGTTCCCCTATTTCCAGTCAACTCTCTCTCTTCCCTCTTCCCCCCTCGCCAGTCTCTTTCCCCTGGTTTATCTCGCCTCTTCTTCCCACTTTCACTCGCCTCCCTCTTTTCCATTAACTCTCTCTTGTCCTTGTTTTCCCTCGCCTGTCTCTTTCCCTCTGCTTTCCCTCCATAGTCTCTTTCCCCTGCTTTCCCTCAACCCTCTCTTTTCCCTCTTTCCCCTCGACAGCCACTTTTCCCCCCTTTCCCTCGCCAGTCTCTGTTATCTCTCTTCCCTCGGTGTCTAATACTTCCCACTTGCACTCGCCCCTCTCTTTTCCATGAACTCTCTCTTGTCCTTGTATTCCCTCGCCTGTCTCTTTTCCCCTGCTTTCCCTCAACCCTCTCTTTTCCAAGTTTTCCCTCGACAGGCACTTTCCCCCCCTTTCCCTCGCCAGTCTCTGTTATCTCTCTTCCCTCGGTGTCTAATACTTCCCAGTTTCACTCGCCTCCCTCTTTTCCATTAACTCTCTTGTCCTTGTTTTTTCTCAACTCTCTCTTTTCCAAGTTTTCCCTCGACTGTCACTTTTCCCCCGTTTCCCTCGCCAGTCTCTGTTATGTCTCTTCCCTCGGTGTCTAATTCTTCCCACTTTCACACGACTCCCTCTTTCCCCTCTCATTCCTCAATTCTCTGTTGTCCCTCGTTGCCCTCCCCTCTCTCTTTTACCTCTCTTCCCTCTAGGTCTAATTTTTCCACTTTAACACGCCTCTCTCTTTTCCCTGTTATTCGTCAACTCTGTTATCCCTCTTTTCCCTCGCCAGTCTCTTTCCCCTGGTTTCTCTCGCCTCTCTCTGTTCCCCGGCTTTCCTCTTTTCTATGAAATCTCTCTTTTCCCTATTTCCAGTCAGCCCTCTCTTTTCCCTCTTTCCCCTCGCCAGTCACTTTTCCTTCCTTTCCCTCGCCAGTCTCTTTTAACCTCTATTCCCTCCGTGTCTACTTCTTCCCACTTACACTCCACTCCCTCTTTTCCATGAACTCTCTCGTTCCCCTATTTCCAGTCAACTCTCTCTCTTCCCTCTTCCCCCCTCGCCAGTCTCTTTCCCCTGGTTTATCTCGCCTCTCTCTTTCCCCCGCCAGTCTCTTTTACGTCTCTTCCCTTGGTGTCTAATTCTTCCCACTTGCACTCGCCCCTCTCTTTTCCATGAACTCTCTCTTGTCCTTGTCTTCCCTCGCCTGTCTCTTTTCCCCTGCTTTCCCTCAACCCTCTCTTTTCCAAGTTTTCCCTCGACAGGCACTTTCCCCCCCTTTCCCTCGCCAGTCTCTGTTATCTCTCTTCCCTCGGTGTCTAATACTTCCCAGTTTCACTCGCCTCCCCCTTTTCCATTAACTCTCTTGTCCTTGTTTTTTCTCAACTCTCTCTTTTCCAAGTTTTCCCTCGACTGTCACTTTCCCCCCGTTTCCCTCGCCAGTCTCTGTTATCTCTCTTCCGTCGGTGTCTAATACTTCCCACTTTCACACGACTCCCTCTTTCCCCTCTCATTCCTCAATTCTCTGTTGTCCCTCGTTGCCCTCCCCTCTCTCTTTTACCTCTCTTCCCTCTAGGTCTAATTTTTCCACTTTCACACGCCTCTCTCTTTTCCCTGTTATTCGTCAACTCTGCTATCCCTCTTTTCCCTAGCCAGTCTCTTTCCCCTGGTTTCTCTCGCCTCTCTCTGTTCCCTGGCTTTCCTCTTTTCTATGAAATCTCTCTTTTCCCTATTTCCAGTCAGCCCTCTCTTTTCCCTCTTTCCCCTCGCCAGTCACTTTTCCTTCCTTTCCCTCGCCAGTCTCTTTTAACCTCTATTCCCTCCATGTCTACTTCTTCCCACTTACACTCCACTCCCTCTTTTCCATTAACTCTCTCGTTCCCCTATTTCCAGTCAACTCTCTCTTTTCCCTCTTCCCCCCTCGCCAGTCTCTTTCCCCTGGTTTATCTCGCCTCTCTCTTTCCCTCGCCAGTCTCTTTTACGTCTCTTCCCTTGGTGTCTAATTCTTCCCACTTGCACTCGCCTCCCTCTTTTCCATTAACTCTCTCTTGTCCTTGTTTTCCCTCGCCTGTCTCTTTCCCTCTGCTTTCCCTCCATAGTCTCATTCCCCTGCTTTCCCTCAACCCTCTCTTTTCCCTCTTTCCCCTCGACAGTCACTTTTCCCCCCTTTCCCTCGCCAGTCTCTGTTATCTCTCTTCCGGCGGTGTCTAATACTTCCCACTTTCCCTCGCCTCTCTCTTTCCCCTGTTATTCGTCAACTCTGTTATCCCTCTTTTCCCTCGCCAGTCTCTGTCCCCTGGTTTCTCTCGCCTCTCTCTGTTCCCTGGCTTTCCTCTTTTCTATGAAATCTCTCTTTTCCCTATTTCCAGTCAGCCCTCTCTTTTCCCTCTTTCCCCTCGCCAGTCACTTTTCCTTCCTTTCCCTCGCCAGTCTCTTTTAACCTCTATTCCCTCCATGTCTACTTCTTCCCACTTACACTCCACTCCCTCTTTTCCATGAACTCTCTCGTTCCCCTATTTCCAGTCAACTCTCTCTCTTCCCTCTTCCCCCCTCGCCAGTCTCTTTCCCCTGGTTTATCTCGCCTCTCTCCTTCCCTCGCCAGTCTCTTTTATGTCTCTTCCCTTGGTGTCTAATTCTTCCCACTTGCACTCGCCTCCCTCTTTTCCATTAACTCTCTCTTGTCCTTGTTTTCCCTCGCCTGTCTCTTTCCCTCTGCTTTCCCTCCATAGTCTCTTTCCCCTGCTTTCCCTCAACCCTTTCTTTTCCCTCTTTCCCCTCGACAGTCACTTTTCCCCCCTTTCCCTCGCCAGTCTCTGTTATCTCTCTTCCCTCGGTGTCTAATTCTTCCCGCTTTCCCTCGCCTCCCTCTTTTCCATTAATTCTCTCTTGTCCTTGTTTTCCCTCGCCAGTCTGTTTTAACCTCTATTCCCTCCGTGTCTACTTCTTCCCACTTACACTCCACTCCCTCTTTTCCATGAACTCTCTCGTTCCCCTATTTCCAGTCAGCTCTCTCTTTTCCCTCTTCCCCCCTCGCCGGTCTCTTTCCCCTGGTTTATCTCGCCTCTTCTTCCCACTTTCACTCGCCTCCCTCTTTTCCATTAACTCTCTCTTGTTCTTGTTTTCCCTCGCCTGTCTCTTTCCCTCTGCTTTCCCTCCATAGTCTCTTTCCCCTGCTTTCCCTCAACCCTCTCTTTTCCCTCTTTCCCCTCGACAGTCACTTTTCCCCCCTTTCCCTCGCCAGTCTCTGTTATCTCTCTTCCCTCGGTGTCTAATACTTCCCACTTGCACTCGCCCCTCTCTTTTCCATGAACTCTCTCTTGTCCTTGTATTCCCTCGCCTGTCTCTTTTCCCCTGCTTTCCCTCAACCCTCTCTTTTCCAAGTTTTCCCTCGACAGGCACTTTCCCCCCCTTTCCCTCGCCAGTCTCTGTTATCTCTCTTCCCTCGGTGTCTAATACTTCCCAGTTTCACTCGCCTCCCTCTTTTCCATTAACTCTCTTGTCCTTGTTTTTTTCTCAACTCTCTCTTTTCCAAGTTTTCCCTCGACTGTCACTTTTCCCCCGTTTCCCTGGCCAGTCTCTGTTATCTCTCTTCCGTCGGTGTCTAATACTTCCCACTTTCCCTCGCCTCTCTCTTTTCCCTGTTATTCGTCAACTCTGTTATCCCTCTTTTCCCTCGCCAGTCTCTTTCCCCTGGTTTCTCTCGCCTCTCTCTGTTCCCTGGTTTTCCTCTTTTCTATGAAATCTCTCTTTTCCCTATTTCCAGTCAGCCCTCTCTTTTCCCTCTTTCCCCTCGCCAGTCACTTTTCCTTCCTTTCCCTCGCCAGTCTCTTTTAACCTCTATTCCCTCCGTGTCTAATTCTTCCCATTACACTCCACTCCCTCTTTTCCATGAACTCTCTCGTTCCCCTATTTCCAGTCAACTCTCTCTTTTCCCTCTTCCCCCCTCGCCAGTCTCTTTCCCCTGGTTTATCTCGCCTCTCTCTTTCCCTCGCCAGTCTCTTTTACGTCTCTTCCCTTGCTGTCTAATTCTTCCCACTTTCACTCGCCTCCCTCTTTTCCATTAACTCTCTCTTGTCCTTGTTTTCCCTCGCCTGTCTCTTTCCCTCTGATTTCCCTCGTCAGTCTCTTTCCCCTGATTTCCCTCAACCCTCTCTTTTCCCTCTTTCCCCTCGACAGTCACTTTTCCCCCCTTCCCCTCGCCAGTCTCTATTATCTCTCTTCCCTCGGTGTCTAATACTTCCCACTTTCCCTCGCCTCTCTCTTTTCCATGAACACTCTCTTGTCCTTGTTTTCCCTCGCCTGTCTCTTTACCTCTGATTTCCCTCGTCAGTCTCTTTTCTCCTGCTTCCCCTCAACCCTCTCTTTTCCAAGTTTTCCCTCGACAGGCACTTTTCCCCCCTTTCCCTCGCCAGTCTCTGTTATCTCTCTTCCGTCGGTGTCTAATACTTCCCACTTTCCCTCGCCTCTCTCTTTTCCCTGTTATTCGTCAACTCTGTTATCCCTCTTTTCCCTCGCCAGTCTCTTTCCCCTGGTTTCTCTCGCCTCTCTGTTCCCCGGCTTTCCTCTTTTCTATGAAATCTCTTTTCCCTATTTCCAATCAACCCTCTCTTTTCCCTCTTCCCCCCCTCGCCAGTCTCTTTCATTCTTCCCACTTGCACTCGCCTCCCTCTTTTCCACTAACTCTCTCTTGTCCTTGTTTTCCCTCGCCTGTCTCTTTCCCTCTGATTTCCCTCGTCAGTCTCTTTCCCCTGCTTTCCCTCAACCCTCTCTTTTCCCTCTTTCCCCTCGACAGCCACTTTTCCCCCCTTTCCCTCGCCAGTCTCTGTTATCTCTCTTCCCTCGGTGTCTAATTCTTCCCACTTTCACACGACTCCCTCTTTCCCCTCTCATTCCTCAATTCTCTGTTGTCCCTCGTTGCCCTCCCCTCTCTCTTTTACCTCTCTTCCCTCTAGGTCTAATTTTTCCACTTTCACACGCCTCTCTCTTTTCCCTGTTATTCGTCAACTCTGTTATCCCTCTTTTCCCTAGCCAGTCTCTTTCCCCTGGTTTCTCTCGCCTCTCTCTGTTCCCTGGCTTTCCTCTTTTCTATGAAATCTCTCTTTTCCCTATTTCCAGTCAGCCCTCTCTTTTCCCTCTTTCCCCTCGCCAGTCACTTTTCCTTCCTTTCCCTCGCCAGTCTCTTTTAACCTCTATTCCCTCCATGTCTACTTCTTCCCACTTACACTCCACTCCCTCTTTTCCATGAACTCTCTCGTTCCCCTATTTCCAGTCAACTCTCTCTTTTCCCTCTTCCCCCCTCGCCAGTCTCTTTCCCCTGGTTTATCTCGCCTCTCTCTTTCCCTCGCCAGTCTCTTTTACGTCTCTTCCCTTGGTGTCTAATTCTTCCCACTTGCACTCGCCTCCCTCTTTTCCATTAACTCTCTCTTGTCCTTGTTTTCCCTCGCCTGTCTCTTTCCCTCTGATTTCCCTCGTCAGTCTCTTTCCCCTGCTTTCCCTCAACCCTCTCTTTTCCAAGTTTTCCCTCGACTGTCACTTTTCCCCCGTTTCCCTCGCCAGTCTCTGTTATCTCTCTTCCGTCGGTGTCTAATACTTCCCACTTTCCCTCGCCTCTCTCTTTTCCCTCTTATTCGTCAACTCTGTTATCCCTCTTTTCCCTCGCCAGTCTCTTTCCCCTGGTTTCTCTCGCCTCTCTCTGTTCCCTGGCTTTCCTCTTTTCTATGAAATCTCTCTTTTCCCTATTTCCAGTCAGCCCTCTCTTTTCCCTCTTTCCCCTCGCCAGTCACTTTTCCTTCCTTTCCCTCGCCAGTCTCTTTTAACCTCTATTCCCTCCGTGTCTAATTTTCCCACTTACACTCCACTCCCTCTTTTCCATGAACTCTCTCGTTCCCCTATTTCCAGTCAACTCTCTCTCTTCCCTCTTCCCCCCTCGCCAGTCTCTTTCCCCTGGTTTATCTCGCCTCTCTCTTTCCCTCGCCAGTCTCTTTTATGTCTCTTCCCTTGGTGTCTAATTCTTCCCACTTGCACTCGCCTCCCTCTTTTTTCCATTAACTCTCTCTTGTCCTTGTTTTCCCTCGCCTGTCTCTTTCCCTCTGCTTTCCCTCCATAGTCTCTTTCCCCTGCTTTCCCTCAACCCTCTCTTTTCCCTTGACAGTCACTTTTCCCCCCTTTCCCTCGCCAGTCTCTGTTATCTCTCTTCCCTCGGTGTCTAATACTTCCCAGTTTCACTCGCCTCCCTCTTTTCCATTAACTCTCTTGTCCTTGTTTTTTCTCAACTCTCTCTTTTCCAAGTTTTCCCTCGACTGTCACTTTTCCCCCGTTTCCCTCGCCAGTCTCTGTTATGTCTCTTCCCTCGGTGTCTAATTCTTCCCACTTTCACCCGACTCCCTCTTTCCCCTCTCATTCCTCAGTTCTCTGTTGTCCCTCGTTGCCCTCCCCTCTCTCTTTTACCTCTCTTCCCTCTAGGTCTAATTTTTCCACTTTCACACGCCTCTCTCTTTTCCCTGTTATTCGTCAACTCTGTTATCCCTCTTTTCCCTCGCCAGTCTCTTTCCCCTGGTTTCTCTCACCTCTCTCTGTTCCCTGGCTTTCCTCTTTTCTATGAAATCTCTCTTTTCCCTATTTCCAGTCAGCCCTCTCTTTTCCCTCTTTCCCCTCGCCAGTCACTTTTCCTTCCTTTCCCTCGCCAGTCTCTTTTAACCTCTATTCCCTCCATGTCTACTTCTTCCCACTTACACTCCACTCCCTCTTTTCCATGAACTCTCTCGTTCCCCTATTTCCAGTCAACTCTCTCTTTTCCCTCTTCCCCCCTCGCCAGTCTCTTTCCCCTGGTTTATCTCGCCTCTTCTTCCCACTTTCACTCGCCTCCCTCTTTTCCATTAACTCTCTCTTGTCCTTGTTTTCCCTCGCCTGTCTCTTTCCCTCTGCTTTCCCTCCATAGTCTCTTTCCCCTGCTTTCCCTCAACCCTCTCTTTTCCCTCGACAGTCACTTTTCCCCCCTTTCCCTCGCCAGTCTCTGTTATCTCTCTTCCCTCGGTGTCTAATTCTTCCCACTTGCACTCGCCCCTCTCTTTTCCATGAACTCTCTCTTGTCCTTGTCTTCCCTCGCCTGTCTCTTTTTCCCCTGCTTTCCCTCAACCCACTCTTTTCCAAGTTTTCCCTCGACAGGCACTTTCCCCCCCTTTCCCTCGCCAGTCTCTGTTATCTCTCTTCCGTCGGTGTCTAATACTTCCCACTTTCCCTCGCCTCTCTCTTTTCCCTCTTATTCGTCAACTCTGTTATCCCTCTTTTCCCTAGCCAGTCTCTTTCCCCTGGTTTCTCTCGCCTCTCTCTGTTCCCTGGCTTTCCTCTTTTCTATGAAATCTCTCTTTTCCCTATTTCCAGTCAGCCCTCTCTTTTCCCTCTTTCCCCTCGCCAGTCACTTTTCCTTCCTTTCCCTCGCCAGTCTCTTTTAACCTCTATTCCCTCCATGTCTACTTCTTCCCACTTACACTCCACTCCCTCTTTTCCATGAACTCTCTCGTTCCCCTATTTCCAGTCAACTCTCTCTCTTCCCTCTTCCCCCCTCGCCAGTCTCTTTCCCCTGGTTTATCTCGCCTCTCCTTCCCACTTTCACTCGCCTCCCTCTTTTCCATTAACTCTCTCTTGTCCTTGTTTTCCCTCGCCTGTCTCTTTCCCTCTGCTTTCCCTCCATAGTCTCTTTCCCCTGCTTTCCCTCAACCCTCTCTTTTCCCTCTTTCCCCTCGACAGTCACTTTTCCCCATTTCCCTCGCCAGTCTCTGTTATCTCTCTTCCCTCGGTGTCTAATTCGTCCCACTTGCACTCGCCCCTCTCTTTTCCATGAACTCTCTCTTGTCCTTGTCTTCCCTCGCCTGTCTCTTTTCCCCTGCTTTCCCTCAACCCTCTCTTTTCCAAGTTTTCCCTCGACAGGCACTTTCCCCCCCTTTCCCTCGCCAGTCTCTGTTATCTCTCTTCCGTCGGTGTCTAATACTTCCCACTTTCCCTCGCCTCTCTCTTTTCCCTCTTATTCGTCAACTCTGTTATCCCTCTTTTCCCTAGCCAGTCTCTTTCCCCTGGTTTCTCTCGCCTCTCTCTGTTTCCTGGCTTTCCTCTTTTCTATGAAATCTCTCTTTTCCCTATTTCCAGTCAGCCCTCTCTTTTCCCTCTTTCCCCTCGCCAGTCACTTTTCCTTCCTTTCCCTCGCCAGTCTCTTTTAACCTCTATTCCCTCCATGTCTACTTCTTCCCACTTACACTCCACTCCCTCTTTTCCATGAACTCTCTCGTTCCCCTATTTCCAGTCAACTCTCTCTCTTCCCTCTTCCCCCCTCGCCAGTCTCTTTCCCCTGGTTTATCTCGCCTCTCTCCTTCCCTCGCCAGTCTCTTTTATGTCTCTTCCCTTGGTGTCTAATTCTTCCCACTTGCACTCGCCTCCCTCTTTTTTCTATTAACTCTCTCTTGTCCTTGTTTTCCCTCGCCTGTCTCTTTCCCTCTGCTTTCCCTCCATAGTCTCTTCCCCCTGCTTTCCCTCAACCCTCTCTTTTCCCTCTTTCCCCTCGACAGTCACTTTTCCCCCCTTTCCCTCGCCAGTCTCTGTTATCTCTCTTCCCTCGGTGTCTAATTCTTCCCGCTTTCCCTCGCCTCCCTCTTTTCCATTAATTCTCTCTTGTCCTTGTTTTCCCTCGCCAGTCTCTTTTAACCTCTATTCCCTCCATGTCTACTTCTTCCCACTTACACTCCACTCCCTCTTTTCCATGAACTCTCTCGTTCCCCTATTTCCAGTCAACTCTCTCTTTTCCCTCTTCCCCCCTCGCCAGTCTCTTTCCCCTGGTTTATCTCGCCTCTTCTTCCCACTTCCACTCGCCTCCCTCTTTTCCATTAACTCTCTCTTGTTCTTGTTTTCCCTCGCCTGTCTCTTTCCCTCTGCTTTCCCTTCATAGTCTCTTTCCCCTGCTTTCCCTCAACCCTCTCTTTTCCCTCTTTCCCCTCGACAGTCACTTTTCCCCCCTTTCCCTCGCCAGTCTCTGTTATCTCTCTTCCCTCGGTGTCTAATACTTCCCACTTTCCCTCGCCCCTCTCTTTTCCATGAACTCTCTCTTGTCCTTGTCTTCCCTCGCCTGTCTCTCTTCCCCTGCTTTCCCTCAACCCTCTCTTTTCCCTCTTTCCCCTCGACAGTCACTTTTCCCCCCTTTCCCTCGCCAGTCTCTGTTATCTCTCTTCCCTCGGTGTCTAATTCTTCCCACTTGCACTCGCCCCTCTCTTTTCCATGAACTCTCTCTTGTCCTTGTCTTCCCTCGCCTGTCTCTTTTCCCCTGCTTTCCCTCAACCCTCTCTTTTCCAAGTTTTCCCTCGACAGGCACTTCCCCCCCTTTCCCTCGCCAGTCTCTGTTATCTCTCTTCCCTCGGTGTCTAATTCTTCCCAGTTTCACTCGCCTCCCTCTTTTCCATTAACTCTCTTGTCCTTGTTTTTTCTCAACTCTCTCTTTTCCAAGTTTTCCCTCGACTGTCACTTTCCCCCCGTTTCCCTCGCCAGTCTCTGTTATCTCTCTTCCGTCGGTGTCTAATACTTCCCACTTTCCCTCGCCTCTCTCTTTTCCCTCTTATTCGTCAACTCTGTTATCCCTCTTTTCCCTAGCCAGTCTCTGTCCCCTGGTTTCTCTCGCCTCTCTCTGTTCCCTGGCTTTCCTCTTTTCTATGAAATCTCTCTTTTCCCTATTTCCAGTCAGCCCTCTCTTTTCCCTCTTTCCCCTCGCCAGTCACTTTTCCTTCCTTTCCCTCGCCAGTCTCTTTTAACCTCTATTCCCTCCATGTCTACTTCTTCCCACTTACACTCCACTCCCTCTTTTCCATGAACTCTCTCGTTCCCCTATTTCCAGTCAACTCTCTCTCTTCCCTCTTCCCCCCTCGCCAGTCTCTTTCCCCTGGTTTATCTCGCCTCTCTCTTTCCCTCGCCAGTCTCTTTTATGTCTCTTCCCTTGGTGTCTAATTCTTCCCACTTGCACTCGCCTCCCTCTTTTTTCTATTAACTCTCTCTTGTCCTTGTTTTCCCTCGCCTGTCTCTTTCCCTCTGCTTTCCCTCCATAGTCTCTTCCCCCTGCTTTCCCTCAACCCTCTCTTTTCCCTCTTTCCCCTCGACAGTCACTTTTCCCCCCTTTCCCTCGCCAGTCTCTGTTATCTCTCTTCCCTCGGTGTCTAATTCTTCCCGCTTTCCCTCGCCTCCCTCTTTTCCATTAATTCTCTCTTGTCCTTGTTTTCCCTCGCCAGTCTCTTTTAACCTCTATTCCCTCCATGTCTACTTCTTCCCACTTACACTCCACTCCCTCTTTTCCATGAACTCTCTCGTTCCCCTATTTCCAGTCAACTCTCTCTTTTCCCTCTTCCCCCCTCGCCAGTCTCTTTCCCCTGGTTTATCTCGCCTCTTCTTCCCACTTCCACTCGCCTCCCTCTTTTCCATTAACTCTCTCTTGTTCTTGTTTTCCCTCGCCTGTCTCTTTCCCTCTGCTTTCCCTTCATAGTCTCTTTCCCCTGCTTTCCCTCAACCCTCTCTTTTCCCTCTTTCCCCTCGACAGTCACTTTTCCCCCCTTTCCCTCGCCAGTCTCTGTTATCTCTCTTCCCTCGGTGTCTAATACTTCCCACTTTCCCTCGCCCCTCTCTTTTCCATGAACTCTCTCTTGTCCTTGTCTTCCCTCGCCTGTCTCTCTTCCCCTGCTTTCCCTCAACCCTCTCTTTTCCAAGTTTTCCCTCGACAGGCACTTTACCCCCCTTTCCCTCGCCAGTCTCTGTTCTCTCTCTTCCCTCGGTGTCTAATACTTCCCACTTTCCCTCGCCTCTCTCTTTTCCCTGTTATTCGTCAACTCATCCCTCTTTTCCCTCGCCAGTCTCTTTCCCCTGGTTTCTCTCGCCTCTCTCTGTTCCCTGGCTTTCCTCTTTTCTATGAAATCTCTCTTTTCCCTATTTCCAGTCAGCCCTCTCTTTTCCCTCTTTCCCCTCGCCAGTCACTTTTCCTTCCTTTCCCTCGCCAGTCTCTTTTAACCTCTATTCCCTCCGTGTCTAATTTTCCCACTTACACTCCACTCCCTCTTTTCCATGAACTCTCTCGTTCCCCTATTTCCAGTCAACTCTCTCTTTTCCCTCTTCCCCCCTCGCCAGTCTCTTTCCCCTGGTTTATCTCGCCTCTCTCTTTCCCTCGCCAGTCTCTTTTACGTCTCTTCCCTTGGTGTCTAATTCTTCCCACTTGCACTCGCCTCCCTCTTTTTTCTATTAACTCTCTCTTGTCCTTGTTTTCCCTCGCCTGTCTCTTTCCCTCTGCTTTCCCTCCATAGTCTCTTTCCCCTGCTTTCCCTCAACCCTCTCTTTTCCCTCTTTCCCCTCGACAGTCACTTTTCCCCCCTTTCCCTCGCCAGTCTCTGTTATCTCTCTTCCCTCGGTGTCTAATACTTCCCACTTTCCCTCGCCCCTCTCTTTTCCATGAACTCTCTCTTGTCCTTGTCTTCCCTCGCCTGTCTCTTTTCCCCTGCTTTCCCTCAACCCTCTCTTTTCCAAGTTTTCCCTCGACAGGCACTTCCCCCCCCTTTCCCTCGCCAGTCTCTGTTATCTCTCTTCCGTCGGTGTCTAATACTTCCCACTTTCCCTCGCCTCTCTCTTTTCCCTCTTATTCGTCAACTCTGTTATCCCTCTTTTCCCTAGCCAGTCTCTTTCCCCTGGTTTCTCTCGCCTCTCTCTGTTCCCTGGCTTTCCTCTTTTCTATGAAATCTCTCTTTTCCCTATTTCCAGTCAGCCCTCTCTTTTCCCTCTTTCCCCTCGCCAGTCACTTTTCCTTCCTTTCCCTCGCCAGTCTCTTTTAACCTCTATTCCCTCCGTGTCTATTTTTCCCACTTACACTCCACTCCCTCTTTTCCATGAACTCTCTCGTTCCCCTATTTCCAGTCAACTCTCTCTCTTCCCTCTTCCCCCCTCGCCAGTCTCTTTCCCCTGGTTTATCTCGCCTCTCTCTTTCCCTCGCCAGTCTCTTTTATGTCTCTTCCCTTGGTGTCTAATTCTTCCCACTTTCACTCGCCTCCCTCTTTTCCATTAACTCTCTCTTGTCCTTGTTTTCCCTCGCCTGTCTCTTTCCCTCTGCTTTCCCTCCATAGTCTCTTTCCCCTGCTTTCCCTCAACCCTCTCTTTTCCCTCGACAGTCATTTTTCCCCCCTTTCCCTCGCCAGTCTCTGTTATCTCTCTTCCCTCGGTGTCTAATACTTCCCAGTTTCACTCGCCTCCGTCTTTTCCATTAACTCTCTTGTCCTTGTTTTTTCTCAGGTCTCTCTTTTCCAAGTTTTCCCTCGACTGTCACTTTTCCCCCGTTTCCCTCGCCAGTCTCTGTTATGTCTCTTCCCTCGGTGTCTAATTCTTCCCACTTTCACACGACTCCCTCTTTCCCCTCTCATTCCTCAATTCTCTGTTGTCCCTCGTTGCCCTCCCCTCTCTCTTTTACCTCTCTTCCCTCTAGGTCTAATTTTTCCACTTTCACACGCCTCTCTCTTTTCCCTGTTATTCGTCAACTCTGTTATCCCTCTTTTCCCTAGCCAGTCTCTTTCCCCTGGTTTCTCTCGCCTCTCTCTGTTCCCTGGCTTTCCTCTTTTCTATGAAATCTCTCTTTTCCCTATTTCCAGTCAGCCCTCTCTTTTCCCTCTTTCCCCTCGCCAGTCACTTTTCCTTCCTTTCCCTCGCCAGTCTCTTTTAACCTCTATTCCCTCCATGTCTACTTCTTCCCACTTACACTCCACTCCCTCTTTTCCATTAACTCTCTCGTTCCCCTATTTCCAGTCAACTCTCTCTTTTCCCTCTTCCCCCCTCGCCAGTCTCTTTCCCCTGGTTTATCTCGCCTCTCTCTTTCCCTCGCCAGTCTCTTTTACGTCTCTTCCCTTGGTGTCTAATTCTTCCCACTTGCACTCGCCTCCCTCTTTTCCATTAACTCTCTCTTGTCCTTGTTTTCCCTCGCCTGTCTCTTTCCCTCTGCTTTCCCTCCATAGTCTCATTCCCCTGCTTTCCCTCAACCCTCTCTTTTCGCTCTTTCCCCTCGACAGTCACTTTTCCCCCCTTTCCCTCGCCAGTCTCTGTTATCTCTCTTCCCTCGGTGTCTAATACTTCCCACTTTCCCTCGCCTCTCTCTTTCCCCTGTTATTCGTCAGCTCTGTTATCCCTCTTTTCCCTCGCCAGTCTCTTTCCCCTGGTTTCTCTCGCCTCTCTCTGTTCCCTGGCTTTCCTCTTTTCTATGAAATCTCTCTTTTCCCTATTTCCAGTCAGCCCTCTCTTTTCCCTCTTTCCCCTCGCCAGTCACTTTTCCTTCCTTTCCCTCGCCAGTCTCTTTTAACCTCTATTCCCTCCGTGTCTAATTTTCCCACTTACACTCCACTCCCTCTTTTCCATGAACTCTCTCGTTCCCCTATTTCCAATAAACTCTCTCTTCCCTCTTCCCCCCTCGCCAGTCTCTTTCCCCTGGTTTATCTCGCCTCTCTCTTTCCCTCGCCAGTCATTTTTATGTCTCTTCCCTTGGTGTCTAATTCTTCCCACTTGCACTCGCCTCCCTCTTTTCCATTAACTCTCTCTTGTCCTTGTTTTCCCTCGCCTGTCTCTTTCCCTCTGCTTTCCCTCCATAGTCTTTCCCCTGCATTCCCTCAACCCTCTCTTTTCCCTCTTTCCCCTCGACAGTCACTTTTCCCCCCTTTCCCTCGCCAGTCTCTGTTATCTCTCTTCCCTCGGTGTCTAATACTTCCCAGTTTCACTCGCCTCCCTCTTTTCCATTAACTCTCTTGTCCTTGTTTTTTCTCAACTCTCTCTTTTCCAAGTTTTCCCTCGACTGTCACTTTTCCCCCGTTTCCCTCGCCAGTCTCTGTTCTCTCTCTTCCCTCGGTGTCTAATACTTCCCACTTGCACTCGCCCCTCTCTTTTCCATGAACTCTCTCTTGTCCTTGTATTCCCTCGCCTGTCTCTTTTCCCCTGCTTTCCCTCAACCCTCTCTTTTCCAAGTTTTCCCTCGACAGGCACTTTCCCCCCCTTTCCCTCGCCAGTCTCTGTTATCTCTCTTCCCTCGGTGTCTAATACTTCCCAGTTTCACTCGCCTCCCTCTTTTCCATTAACTCTCTTGTCCTTGTTTTTTCTCAGGTCTCTCTTTTCCAAGTTTTCCCTCGACTGTCACTTTTCCCCCGTTTCCCTCGCCAGTCTCTGTTATGTCTCTTCCCTCGGTGTCTAATTCTTCCCACTTTCACACGACTCCCTCTTTCCCCTCTCATTCCTCAATTCTCTGTTGTCCCTCGTTGCCCTCCCCTCTCTCTTTTACCTCTCTTCCCTCTAGGTCTAATTTTTCCACTTTAACACGCCTCTCTCTTTTCCCTGTTATTCGTCAACTCTGTTATCCCTCTTTTCCCTCGCCAGTCTCTTTCCCCTGGTTTCTCTCGCCTCTCTCTGTTCCCCGGCTTTCCTCTTTTCTATGAAATCTCTCTTTTCCCTATTTCCAGTCAGCCCTCTCTTTTCCCTCTTTCCCCTCGCCAGTCACTTTTCCTTCCTTTCCCTCGCCAGTCTCTTTTAACCTCTATTCCCTCCGTGTCTAATTCTTCCCACTTACACTCCACTCCCTCTTTTCCATGAACTCTCTCGTTCCCCTATTTCCAGTCAACTCTCTCTTTTCCCTCTTCCCCCCTCGCCAGTCTCTTTCCCCTGGTTTATCTCGCCTCTCTCTTTCCCTCGCCAGTCTCTTTTACGTCTCTTCCCTTGGTGTCTAATTCTTCCCACTTGCACTCGCCCCTCTCTTTTCCATGAACTCTCTCTTGTCCTTGTCTTCCCTCGCCTGTCTCTTTTCCCCTGCTTTCCCTCAACCCTCTCTTTTCCAAGTTTTCCCTCGACAGGCACTTTCCCCCCCTTTCCCTCGCCAGTCTCTGTTATCTCTCTTCCCTCGGTGTCTAATACTTCCCAGTTTCACTCGCCTCCCTCTTTTCCATTAACTCTCTTGTCCTTGTTTTTTCTCAACTCTCTCTTTTCCAAGTTTTCCCTCGACTGTCACTTTCCCCCCGTTTCCCTCGCCAGTCTCTGTTATCTCTCTTCCGTCGGTGTCTAATACTTCCCACTTTCCCTCGCCTCTCTCTTTTCCCTCTTATTCATCAACTCTGTTATCCCTCTTTTCCCTCGCCAGTCTCTTTCCCCTGGTTTCTCTCGCCTCTCTCTCTGTTCCCTGGCTTTCCTCTTTTCTATGAAATCTCTCTTTTCCCTATTTCCAGCCAGCCCTCTCTTTTCCCTCTTTCCCCTCGCCAGTCACTTTTCCTTCCTTTCCCTCGCCAGTCTCTTTTAACCTCTATTCCCTCCGTGTCTAATTCTTCCCACTTACACTCCACTCCCTCTTTTCCATGAACTCTCTCGTTCCCCTATTTCCAGTCAACTCTCTCTCTTCCCTCTTCCCCCCTCGCCAGTCTCTTTCCCCTGGTTTATCTCGCCTCTCTCTTTCCCTCGCCAGTCTCTTTTATGTCTCTTCCCTTGGTGTCTAATTCTTCCCACTTGCACTCGCCTCCCTCTTTTTTCTATTAACTCTCTCTTGTCCTTGTTTTCCCTCGCCTGTCTCTTTCCCTCTGCTTTCCCTCCATAGTCTCTTTCCCCTGCTTTCCCTCAACCCTCTCTTTTCCCTCGACAGTCACTTTTCCCCCCTTTCCCTCGCCAGTCTCTGTTATCTCTCTTCCCTCGGTGTCTAATACTTCCCAGTTTCACTCGCCTCCGTCTTTTCCATTAACTCTCTTGTCCTTGTTTTTTCTCAGCTCTCTCTTTTCCAAGTTTTCCCTCGACTGTCACTTTCCCCCCGTTTCCCTCGCCAGTCTCTTTTACGTCTCTTCCCTTGGTGTCTAATTCTTCCCACTTGCACTCGCCTCCCTCTTTTCCATTAACTCTCTCTTGTCCTTGTTTTCCCTCGCCTGTCTCTTTCCCTCTGCTTTCCCTCCATAGTCTCATTCCCCTGCTTTCCCTCAACCCTCTCTTTTCCCTCTTTCCCCTCGACAGTCACTTTTCCCCCCTTTCCCTCGCCAGTCTCTGTTATCTCTCTTCCGGCGGTGTCTAATACTTCCCACTTTCCCTCGCCTCTCTCTTTCCCCTGTTATTCGTCAACTCTGTTATCCCTCTTTTCCCTCGCCAGTCTCTGTCCCCTGGTTTCTCTCGCCTCTCTCTGTTCCCTGGCTTTCCTCTTTTCTATGAAATCTCTCTTTTCCCTATTTCCAGTCAGCCCTCTCTTTTCCCTCTTTCCCCTCGCCAGTCACTTTTCCTTCCTTTCCCTCGCCAGTCTCTTTTAACCTCTATTCCCTCCATGTCTACTTCTTCCCACTTACACTCCACTCCCTCTTTTCCATGAACTCTCTCGTTCCCCTATTTCCAGTCAACTCTCTCTCTTCCCTCTTCCCCCCTCGCCAGTCTCTTTCCCCTGGTTTATCTCGCCTCTCTCCTTCCCTCGCCAGTCTCTTTTATGTCTCTTCCCTTGGTGTCTAATTCTTCCCACTTGCACTCGCCTCCCTCTTTTCCATTAACTCTCTCTTGTCCTTGTTTTCCCTCGCCTGTCTCTTTCCCTCTGCTTTCCCTCCATAGTCTCTTTCCCCTGCTTTCCCTCAACCCTCTCTTTTCCCTCTTTCCCCTCGACAGTCACTTCCCCCCCCTTTCCCTCGCCAGTCTCTGTTATCTCTCTTCCCTCGGTGTCTAATTCTTCCCGCTTTCCCTCGCCTCCCTCTTTTCCATTAATTCTCTCTTGTCCTTGTTTTCCCTCGCCAGTCTCTTTTAACCTCTATTCCCTCCGTGTCTACTTCTTCCCACTTACACTCCACTCCCTCTTTTCCATCAACTCTCTCGTTCCCCCATTTCCAGTCAGCTCTCTCTTTTCCCTCTTCCCCCCTCGCCGGTCTCTTTCCCCTGGTTTATCTCGCCTCTTCTTCCCACTTCCACTCGCCTCCCTCTTTTCCATTAACTCTCTCTTGTTCTTGTTTTCCCTCGCCTGTCTCTTTCCCTCTGCTTTCCCTCCATAGTCTCTTTCCCGTGCTTTCCCTCAACCCTCTCTTTTCGCTCTTTCCCCTCGACAGTCACTTTTCCCCCCTTTCCCTCGCCAGTCTCTGTTATCTCTCTTCCCTCGGTGTCTAATACTTCCCACTTTCCCTCGCCTCTCTCTTTCCCCTGTTATTCGTCAGCTCTGTTATCCCTCTTTTCCCTCGCCAGTCTCTTTCCCCTGGTTTCTCTCGCCTCTCTCTGTTCCCTGGCTTTCCTCTTTTCTATGAAATCTCTCTTTTCCCTATTTCCAGTCAGCCCTCTCTTTTCCCTCTTTCCCCTCGCCAGTCACTTTTCCTTCCTTTCCCTCGCCAGTCTCTTTTAACCTCTATTCCCTCCGTGTCTAATTTTCCCACTTACACTCCACTCCCTCTTTTCCATGAACTCTCTCGTTCCCCTATTTCCAGTCAACTCTCTCTCTTCCCACTTCCCCCCTCGCCAGTCTCTTTCCCCTGGTTTATCTCGCCTCTCTCTTTCCCTCGCCAGTCCCTTTTACGTCTCTTCCCTTGGTGTCTAATTCTTCCCACTTGCACTCGCCTCCCTCTTTTCCATTAACTCTCTCTTGTCCTTGTTTTCCCTCGCCTGTCTCTTTCCCTCTGCTTTCCCTCCATAGTCTTTCCCCTGCATTCCCTCAACCCTCTCTTTTCCCTCTTTCCCCTCGACAGTCACTTTTCCCCCCTTTCCCTCGCCAGTCTCTGTTATCTCTCTTCCCTCGGTGTCTAATACTTCCCAGTTTCACTCGCCTCCCTCTTTTCCATTAACTCTCTTGTCCTTGTTTTTTCTCAACTCTCTCTTTTCCAAGTTTTCCCTCGACTGTCACTTTTCCCCCGTTTCCCTCGCCAGTCTCTGTTCTCTCTCTTCCCTCGGTGTCTAATACTTCCCACTTTCCCTCGCCTCTCTCTTTCCCCTGTTATTCGTCAACTCTCTTATCCCTCTTTTCCCTCGCCAGTCTCTTTCCCCGGTTTCTCTCGCCTCTCTGTTCCCTGGCATTCCTCTTTTCTATGAAATCTCTCTTTTCCCTATTTCCAGTCAGCCCTCTCTTTTCCCTCTTTCCCCTCGCCAGTCACTTTTCCTTCCTTTCCCTCGCCAGTCTCTTTTAACCTCTATTCCCTCCGTGTCTAATTCTTCCCACTTACACTCCACTCCCTCTTTTCCATGAACTCTCTCGTTCCCCTATTTCCAGTCAACTCTCTCTCTTCCCTCTTCCCCCCTCGCCAGTCTCTTTCCCCTGGTTTATCTCGCCTCTTCTTCCCACTTTCACTCGCCTCCCTCTTTTCCATTAACTCTCTCTTGTCCTTGTTTTCCCTCGCCTGTCTCTTTCCCTCTGCTTTCCCTCCATAGTCTCTTTCCCCTGCTTTCCCTCAACCCTCTCTTTTCCCTCTTTCCGCTCGACAGTCACTTTTCCCCCCTTTCCCTCGCCAGTCTCTGTTATCTCTCTTCCCTCGGTGTCTAATACTTCCCAGTTTCACTCGCCTCCGTCTTTTCCATTAACTCTCTTGTCCTTGTTTTTTCTCAGCTCTCTCTTTTCCAAGTTTTCCCTCGACTGTCACTTTTCCCCCGTTTCCCTCGCCAGTCTCTGTTATGTCTCTTCCCTCGGTGTCTAATTCTTCCCACTTTCACCCGACTCCCTCTTTCCCCTCTCATTCCTCAATTCTCTGTTGTCCCTCGTTGCCCTCCCCTCTCTCTTTTACCTATCTTCCCTCTAGGTCTAATTTTTCCACTTTCACACGCCTCTCTCTTTTCCCTGTTATTCGTCAACTCTGTTATCCCTCTTTTCCCTCGCCAGTCTCTTTCCCCTGGTTTCTCTCGCCTCTCTCTGTTCCCTGGCTTTCCTCTTTTCTATGAAATCTCTCTTTTCCCTATTTCCAGTCAGCCCTCTCTTTTCCCTCTTTCCCCTCGCCAGTCACTTTTCCTTCCTTTCCCACTCCAGTCTCTTTTAACCTCTATTCCCTCCGTTTCTAATTCCTCCCACTTACACTCCACTCCCTCTTTTCCATGAACTCTCTCGTTCCCCTATTTCCAGTCAACTCTCTCTTTTCCCTCTTCCCCCCTCGCCAGTCTCTTTCCCCTGGTTTATCTCGCCTCTCTCTTTCCCTCTCCAGTCTCTTTTACGTCTCTTCCCTTGGTGTCTAATTCTTCCCACTTGCACTCGCCTCCCTCTTTTCCATTAACTCTCTCTTGTCCTTGTTTTCCCTCGCCTGTCTCTTTCCCTCTGCTTTCCCTCCATAGTCTCTTTCCCCTGCTTTCCCTCAACCCTCTCTTTTCCCTCTTTCCGCTCGACAGTCACTTTTCCCCCCTTTCCCTCGCCAGTCTCTGTTATCTCTCTTCCCTCGGTGTCTAATACTTCCCACTTGCACTCGCCCCTCTCTTTTCCATGAACTCTCTCTTGTCCTTGTCTTCCCTCGCCTGTCTCTTTTCCCCTGCTTTCCCTCAACCCTCTCTTTTCCAAGTTTTCCCTCGACAGGCACTTTCCCCCCCTTTCCCTCGCCAGTCTCTGTTATCTCTCTTCCCTCGGTGTCCAATACTTCCCAGTTTCACTCGCCTCCCTCTTTTCCATTAACTCTCTTGTCCTTGTTTTTTCTCAGCTCTCTCTTTTCCAAGTTTTCCCTCGACTGTCACTTTCCCCCCGTTTCCCTCGCCAGTCTCTGTTATCTCTCTTCCGTCGGTGTCTAATACTTCCCACTTTCCCTCGCCTCTCTCTTTTCCCTCTTATTCGTCAACTCTGTTATCCCTCTTTTCCCTCGCCAGTCTCTTTCCCCTGGTTTCTCTCGCCTCTCTCTGTTCCCTGGCTTTCCTCTTTTCTATGAAATCTCTCTTTTCCCTATTTCCAGTCAGCCCTCTCTTTTCCCTCTTTCCCCTCGCCAGTCACTTTTCCTTCCTTTCCCTCGCCAGTCTCTTTTAACCTCTATTCCCTCCGTGTCTAATTCTTCCCACTTACACTCCACTCCCTCTTTTCCATGAACTCTCTCGTTCCCCTATTTCCAGTCAACTCTCTCTCTTCCCTCTTCCCCCCTCGCCAGTCTCTTTCCCCTGGTTTATCTCGCCTCTTCTTCCCACTTTCACTCGCCTCCCTCTTTTCCATTAACTCTCTCTTGTCCTTGTTTTCCCTCGCCTGTCTCTTTCCCTCTGCTTTCCCTCCATAGTCTCTTTCCCCTGCTTTCCCTCAACCCTCTCTTTTCCCTCTTTCCCCTCGACAGTCACTTTTCCCCCCTTTCCCTCGCCAGTCTCTGTTATCTCTCTTCCCTCGGTGTCTAATACTTCCCACTTGCACTCGCCCCTCTCTTTTCCATGAACTCTCTCTTGTCCTTGTATTCCCTCGCCTGTCTCTTTTCCCCTGCTTTCCCTCAACCCTCTCTTTTCCAAGTTTTCCCTCGACAGGCACTTTCCCCCCCTTTCCCTCGCCAGTCTCTGTTATCTCTCTTCCCTCGGTGTCTAATACTTCCCAGTTTCACTCGCCTCCCTCTTTTCCATTAACTCTCTTGTCCTTGTTTTTTCTCAACTCTCTCTTTTCCAAGTTTTCCCTCGACTGTCACTTTTCCCCCGTTTCCCTGGCCAGTCTCTGTTATCTCTCTTCCGTCGGTGTCTAATACTTCCCACTTTCCCTCGCCTCTCTCTTTTCCCTGTTATTCGTCAACTCTGTTATCCCTCTTTTCCCTCGCCAGTCTCTTTCCCCTGGTTTCTCTCGCCTCTCTCTGTTCCCTGGTTTTCCTCTTTTCTATGAAATCTCTCTTTTCCCTATTTCCAGTCAGCCCTCTCTTTTCCCTCTTTCCCCTCGCCAGTCACTTTTCCTTCCTTTCCCTCGCCAGTCTCTTTTAACCTCTATTCCCTCCGTGTCTAATTCTTCCCATTACACTCCACTCCCTCTTTTCCATGAACTCTCTCGTTCCCCTATTTCCAGTCAACTCTCTCTTTTCCCTCTTCCCCCCTCGCCAGTCTCTTTCCCCTGGTTTATCTCGCCTCTCTCTTTCCCTCGCCAGTCTCTTTTACGTCTCTTCCCTTGCTGTCTAATTCTTCCCACTTTCACTCGCCTCCCTCTTTTCCATTAACTCTCTCTTGTCCTTGTTTTCCCTCGCCTGTCTCTTTCCCTCTGATTTCCCTCGTCAGTCTCTTTCCCCTGATTTCCCTCAACCCTCTCTTTTCCCTCTTTCCCCTCGACAGTCACTTTTCCCCCCTTCCCCTCGCCAGTCTCTATTATCTCTCTTCCCTCGGTGTCTAATACTTCCCACTTTCCCTCGCCTCTCTCTTTTCCATGAACACTCTCTTGTCCTTGTTTTCCCTCGCCTGTCTCTTTACCTCTGATTTCCCTCGTCAGTCTCTTTTCTCCTGCTTCCCCTCAACCCTCTCTTTTCCAAGTTTTCCCTCGACAGGCACTTTTCCCCCCTTTCCCTCGCCAGTCTCTGTTATCTCTCTTCCGTCGGTGTCTAATACTTCCCACTTTCCCTCGCCTCTCTCTTTTCCCTGTTATTCGTCAACTCTGTTATCCCTCTTTTCCCTCGCCAGTCTCTTTCCCCTGGTTTCTCTCGCCTCTCTGTTCCCCGGCTTTCCTCTTTTCTATGAAATCTCTTTTCCCTATTTCCAATCAACCCTCTCTTTTCCCTCTTCCCCCCCTCGCCAGTCTCTTTCATTCTTCCCACTTGCACTCGCCTCCCTCTTTTCCACTAACTCTCTCTTGTCCTTGTTTTCCCTCGCCTGTCTCTTTCCCTCTGATTTCCCTCGTCAGTCTCTTTCCCCTGCTTTCCCTCAACCCTCTCTTTTCCCTCTTTCCCCTCGACAGCCACTTTTCCCCCCTTTCCCTCGCCAGTCTCTGTTATCTCTCTTCCCTCGGTGTCTAATTCTTCCCACTTTCACACGACTCCCTCTTTCCCCTCTCATTCCTCAATTCTCTGTTGTCCCTCGTTGCCCTCCCCTCTCTCTTTTACCTCTCTTCCCTCTAGGTCTAATTTTTCCACTTTCACACGCCTCTCTCTTTTCCCTGTTATTCGTCAACTCTGTTATCCCTCTTTTCCCTAGCCAGTCTCTTTCCCCTGGTTTCTCTCGCCTCTCTCTGTTCCCTGGCTTTCCTCTTTTCTATGAAATCTCTCTTTTCCCTATTTCCAGTCAGCCCTCTCTTTTCCCTCTTTCCCCTCGCCAGTCACTTTTCCTTCCTTTCCCTCGCCAGTCTCTTTTAACCTCTATTCCCTCCGTGTCTACTTCTTCCCACTTACACTCCACTCCCTCTTTTCCATGAACTCTCTCGTTCCCCTATTTCCAGTCAACTCTCTCTTTTCCCTCTTCCCCCCTCGCCAGTCTCTTTCCCCTGGTTTATCTCGCCTCTCTCTTTCCCTCGCCAGTCTCTTTTACGTCTCTTCCCTTGGTGTCTAATTCTTCCCACTTGCACTCGCCTCCCTCTTTTCCATTAACTCTCTCTTGTCCTTGTTTTCCCTCGCCTGTCTCTTTCCCTCTGATTTCCCTCGTCAGTCTCTTTCCCCTGCTTTCCCTCAACCCTCTCTTTTCCAAGTTTTCCCTCGACTGTCACTTTTCCCCCGTTTCCCTCGCCAGTCTCTGTTATCTCTCTTCCGTCGGTGTCTAATACTTCCCACTTTCCCTCGCCTCTCTCTTTTCCCTCTTATTCGTCAACTCTGTTATCCCTCTTTTCCCTCGCCAGTCTCTTTCCCCTGGTTTCTCTCGCCTCTCTCTGTTCCCTGGCTTTCCTCTTTTCTATGAAATCTCTCTTTTCCCTATTTCCAGTCAGCCCTCTCTTTTCCCTCTTTCCCCTCGCCAGTCACTTTTCCTTCCTTTCCCTCGCCAGTCTCTTTTAACCTCTATTCCCTCCGTGTCTAATTTTCCCACTTACACTCCACTCCCTCTTTTCCATGAACTCTCTCGTTCCCCTATTTCCAGTCAACTCTCTCTCTTCCCTCTTCCCCCCTCGCCAGTCTCTTTCCCCTGGTTTATCTCGCCTCTCTCTTTCCCTCGCCAGTCTCTTTTATGTCTCTTCCCTTGGTGTCTAATTCTTCCCACTTGCACTCGCCTCCCTCTTTTTTCCATTAACTCTCTCTTGTCCTTGTTTTCCCTCGCCTGTCTCTTTCCCTCTGCTTTCCCTCCATAGTCTCTTTCCCCTGCTTTCCCTCAACCCTCTCTTTTCCCTTGACAGTCACTTTTCCCCCCTTTCCCTCGCCAGTCTCTGTTATCTCTCTTCCCTCGGTGTCTAATACTTCCCAGTTTCACTCGCCTCCCTCTTTTCCATTAACTCTCTTGTCCTTGTTTTTTCTCAACTCTCTCTTTTCCAAGTTTTCCCTCGACTGTCACTTTTCCCCCGTTTCCCTCGCCAGTCTCTGTTATGTCTCTTCCCTCGGTGTCTAATTCTTCCCACTTTCACCCGACTCCCTCTTTCCCCTCTCATTCCTCAGTTCTCTGTTGTCCCTCGTTGCCCTCCCCTCTCTCTTTTACCTCTCTTCCCTCTAGGTCTAATTTTTCCACTTTCACACGCCTCTCTCTTTTCCCTGTTATTCGTCAACTCTGTTATCCCTCTTTTCCCTCGCCAGTCTCTTTCCCCTGGTTTCTCTCACCTCTCTCTGTTCCCTGGCTTTCCTCTTTTCTATGAAATCTCTCTTTTCCCTATTTCCAGTCAGCCCTCTCTTTTCCCTCTTTCCCCTCGCCAGTCACTTTTCCTTCCTTTCCCTCGCCAGTCTCTTTTAACCTCTATTCCCTCCATGTCTACTTCTTCCCACTTACACTCCACTCCCTCTTTTCCATGAACTCTCTCGTTCCCCTATTTCCAGTCAACTCTCTCTTTCCCCTCTTCCCCCCTCGCCAGTCTCTTTCCCCTGGTTTATCTCGCCTCTTCTTCCCACTTTCACTCGCCTCCCTCTTTTCCATTAACTCTCTCTTGTCCTTGTTTTCCCTCGCCTGTCTCTTTCCCTCTGCTTTCCCTCCATAGTCTCTTTCCCCTGCTTTCCCTCAACCCTCTCTTTTCCCTCGACAGTCACTTTTCCCCCCTTTCCCTCGCCAGTCTCTGTTATCTCTCTTCCCTCGGTGTCTAATTCTTCCCACTTGCACTCGCCCCTCTCTTTTCCATGAACTCTCTCTTGTCCTTGTCTTCCCTCGCCTGTCTCTTTTTCCCCTGCTTTCCCTCAACCCACTCTTTTCCAAGTTTTCCCTCGACAGGCACTTTCCCCCCCCTTTCCCTCGCCAGTCTCTGTTATCTCTCTTCCGTCGGTGTCTAATACTTCCCACTTTCCCTCGCCTCTCTCTTTTCCCTCTTATTCGTCAACTCTGTTATCCCTCTTTTCCCTAGCCAGTCTCTTTCCCCTGGTTTCTCTCGCCTCTCTCTGTTCCCTGGCTTTCCTCTTTTCTATGAAATCTCTCTTTTCCCTATTTCCAGTCAGCCCTCTCTTTTCCCTCTTTCCCCTCGCCAGTCACTTTTCCTTCCTTTCCCTCGCCAGTCTCTTTTAACCTCTATTCCCTCCATGTCTACTTCTTCCCACTTACACTCCACTCCCTCTTTTCCATGAACTCTCTCGTTCCCCTATTTCCAGTCAACTCTCTCTCTTCCCTCTTCCCCCCTCGCCAGTCTCTTTCCCCTGGTTTATCTCGCCTCTCCTTCCCACTTTCACTCGCCTCCCTCTTTTCCATTAACTCTCTCTTGTCCTTGTTTTCCCTCGCCTGTCTCTTTCCCTCTGCTTTCCCTCCATAGTCTCTTTCCCCTGCTTTCCCTCAACCCTCTCTTTTCCCTCTTTCCCCTCGACAGTCACTTTTCCCCATTTCCCTCGCCAGTCTCTGTTATCTCTCTTCCCTCGGTGTCTAATTCGTCCCACTTGCACTCGCCCCTCTCTTTTCCATGAACTCTCTCTTGTCCTTGTCTTCCCTCGCCTGTCTCTTTTCCCCTGCTTTCCCTCAACCCTCTCTTTTCCAAGTTTTCCCTCGACAGGCACTTTCCCCCCCTTTCCCTCGCCAGTCTCTGTTATCTCTCTTCCGTCGGTGTCTAATACTTCCCACTTTCCCTCGCCTCTCTCTTTTCCCTCTTATTCGTCAACTCTGTTATCCCTCTTTTCCCTAGCCAGTCTCTTTCCCCTGGTTTCTCTCGCCTCTCTCTGTTCCCTGGCTTTCCTCTTTTCTATGAAATCTCTCTTTTCCCTATTTCCAGTCAGCCCTCTCTTTTCCCTCTTTCCCCTCGCCAGTCACTTTTCCTTCCTTTCCCTCGCCAGTCTCTTTTAACCTCTATTCCCTCCATGTCTACTTCTTCCCACTTACACTCCACTCCCTCTTTTCCATTAACTCTCTCGTTCCCCTATTTCCAGTCAACTCTCTCTTTTCCCTCTTCCCCCCTCGCCAGTCTCTTTCCCCTGGTTTATCTCGCCTCTCTCTTTCCCTCGCCAGTCTCTTTTACGTCTCTTCCCTTGGTGTCTAATTCTTCCCACTTGCACTCGCCTCCCTCTTTTCCATTAACTCTCTCTTGTCCTTGTTTTCCCTCGCCTGTCTCTTTCCCTCTGCTTTCCCTCCATAGTCTCATTCCCCTGCTTTCCCTCAACCCTCTCTTTTCCCTCTTTCCCCTCGACAGTCACTTTTCCCCCCTTTCCCTCGCCAGTCTCTGTTATCTCTCTTCCCTCGGTGTCTAATTCTTCCCGCTTTCCCTCGCCTCCCTCTTTTCCATTAATTCTCTCTTGTCCTTGTTTTCCCTCGCCAGTCTGTTTTAACCTCTATTCCCTCCGTGTCTACTTCTTCCCACTTACACTCCACTCCCTCTTTTCCATGAACTCTCTCGTTCCCCTATTTCCAGTCAGCTCTCTCTTTTCCCTCTTCCCCCCTCGCCGGTCTCTTTCCCCTGGTTTATCTCGCCTCTTCTTCCCACTTTCACTCGCCTCCCTCTTTTCCATTAACTCTCTCTTGTTCTTGTTTTCCCTCGCCTGTCTCTTTCCCTCTGCTTTCCCTCCATAGTCTCTTTCCCCTGCTTTCCCTCAACCCTCTCTTTTCCCTCTTTCCCCTCGACAGTCACTTTTCCCCCCTTTCCCTCGCCAGTCTCTGTTATCTCTCTTCCCTCGGTGTCTAATACTTCCCACTTGCACTCGCCCCTCTCTTTTCCATGAACTCTCTCTTGTCCTTGTATTCCCTCGCCTGTCTCTTTTCCCCTGCTTTCCCTCAACCCTCTCTTTTCCAAGTTTTCCCTCGACAGGCACTTTCCCCCCCTTTCCCTCGCCAGTCTCTGTTATCTCTCTTCCCTCGGTGTCTAATACTTCCCAGTTTCACTCGCCTCCCTCTTTTCCATTAACTCTCTTGTCCTTGTTTTTTCTCAACTCTCTCTTTTCCAAGTTTTCCCTCGACTGTCACTTTTCCCCCGTTTCCCTGGCCAGTCTCTGTTATCTCTCTTCCGTCGGTGTCTAATACTTCCCACTTTCCCTCGCCTCTCTCTTTTCCCTGTTATTCGTCAACTCTGTTATCCCTCTTTTCCCTCGCCAGTCTCTTTCCCCTGGTTTCTCTCGCCTCTCTCTGTTCCCTGGTTTTCCTCTTTTCTATGAAATCTCTCTTTTCCCTATTTCCAGTCAGCCCTCTCTTTTCCCTCTTTCCCCTCGCCAGTCACTTTTCCTTCCTTTCCCTCGCCAGTCTCTTTTAACCTCTATTCCCTCCGTGTCTAATTCTTCCCATTACACTCCACTCCCTCTTTTCCATGAACTCTCTCGTTCCCCTATTTCCAGTCAACTCTCTCTTTTCCCTCTTCCCCCCTCGCCAGTCTCTTTCCCCTGGTTTATCTCGCCTCTCTCTTTCCCTCGCCAGTCTCTTTTACGTCTCTTCCCTTGCTGTCTAATTCTTCCCACTTTCACTCGCCTCCCTCTTTTCCATTAACTCTCTCTTGTCCTTGTTTTCCCTCGCCTGTCTCTTTCCCTCTGATTTCCCTCGTCAGTCTCTTTCCCCTGATTTCCCTCAACCCTCTCTTTTCCCTCTTTCCCCTCGACAGTCACTTTTCCCCCCTTCCCCTCGCCAGTCTCTATTATCTCTCTTCCCTCGGTGTCTAATACTTCCCACTTTCCCTCGCCTCTCTCTTTTCCATGAACACTCTCTTGTCCTTGTTTTCCCTCGCCTGTCTCTTTACCTCTGATTTCCCTCGTCAGTCTCTTTTCTCCTGCTTCCCCTCAACCCTCTCTTTTCCAAGTTTTCCCTCGACAGGCACTTTTCCCCCCTTTCCCTCGCCAGTCTCTGTTATCTCTCTTCCGTCGGTGTCTAATACTTCCCACTTTCCCTCGCCTCTCTCTTTTCCCTGTTATTCGTCAACTCTGTTATCCCTCTTTTCCCTCGCCAGTCTCTTTCCCCTGGTTTCTCTCGCCTCTCTGTTCCCCGGCTTTCCTCTTTTCTATGAAATCTCTTTTCCCTATTTCCAATCAACCCTCTCTTTTCCCTCTTCCCCCCCCTCGCCAGTCTCTTTCATTCTTCCCACTTGCACTCGCCTCCCTCTTTTCCACTAACTCTCTCTTGTCCTTGTTTTCCCTCGCCTGTCTCTTTCCCTCTGATTTCCCTCGTCAGTCTCTTTCCCCTGCTTTCCCTCAACCCTCTCTTTTCCCTCTTTCCCCTCGACAGCCACTTTTCCCCCCTTTCCCTCGCCAGTCTCTGTTATCTCTCTTCCCTCGGTGTCTAATTCTTCCCACTTTCACACGACTCCCTCTTTCCCCTCTCATTCCTCAATTCTCTGTTGTCCCTCGTTGCCCTCCCCTCTCTCTTTTACCTCTCTTCCCTCTAGGTCTAATTTTTCCACTTTCACACGCCTCTCTCTTTTCCCTGTTATTCGTCAACTCTGTTATCCCTCTTTTCCCTCGCCAGTCTCTTTCCCCTGGTTTCTCTCGCCTCTCTCTGTTCCCTGGCTTTCCTCTTTTCTATGAAATCTCTCTTTTCCCTATTTCCAGTCAGCCCTCTCTTTTCCCTCTTTCCCCTCGCCAGTCACTTTTCCTTCCTTTCCCTCGCCAGTCTCTTTTAACCTCTATTCCCTCCGTGTCTAATTTTCCCACTTACACTCCACTCCCTCTTTTCCATGAACTCTCTCGTTCCCCTATTTCCAGTCAACTCTCTCTTTTCCCTCTTCCCCCCTCGCCAGTCTCTTTCCCCTGGTTTATCTCGCCTCTCTCTTTCCCTCGCCAGTCTCTTTTACGTCTCTTCCCTTGGTGTCTAATTCTTCCCACTTGCACTCGCCTCCCTCTTTTCCATTAACTCTCTCTTGTCCTTGTTTTCCCTCGCCTGTCTCTTTCCCTCTGATTTCCCTCGTCAGTCTCTTTCCCCTGCTTTCCCTCAACCCTCTCTTTTCCAAGTTTTCCCTCGACTGTCACTTTTCCCCCGTTTCCCTCGCCAGTCTCTGTTATCTCTCTTCCGTCGGTGTCTAATACTTCCCACTTTCCCTCGCCTCTCTCTTTTCCCTCTTATTCGTCAACTCTGTTATCCCTCTTTTCCCTCGCCAGTCTCTTTCCCCTGGTTTCTCTCGCCTCTCTCTGTTCCCTGGCTTTCCTCTTTTCTATGAAATCTCTCTTTTCCCTATTTCCAGTCAGCCCTCTCTTTTCCCTCTTTCCCCTCGCCAGTCACTTTTCCTTCCTTTCCCTCGCCAGTCTCTTTTAACCTCTATTCCCTCCGTGTCTATTTTTCCCACTTACACTCCACTCCCTCTTTTCCATGAACTCTCTCGTTCCCCTATTTCCAGTCAACTCTCTCTCTTCCCTCTTCCCCCCTCGCCAGTCTCTTTCCCCTGGTTTATCTCGCCTCTCTCTTTCCCTCGCCAGTCTCTTTTATGTCTCTTCCCTTGGTGTCTAATTCTTCCCACTTTCACTCGCCTCCCTCTTTTCCATTAACTCTCTCTTGTCCTTGTTTTCCCTCGCCTGTCTCTTTCCCTCTGCTTTCCCTCCATAGTCTCTTCCCCCTGCTTTCCCTCAACCCTCTCTTTTCCCTCTTTCCCCTCGACAGTCACTTTCCCCCCCTTTCCCTCGCCAGTCTCTGTTATCTCTCTTCCCTCGGTGTCTAATACTTCCCAGTTTCACTCGCCTCCGTCTTTTCCATTAACTCTCTTGTCCTTGTTTTTCTCAGCTCTCTCTTTTCCAAGTTTTCCTCGACTGTCACTTTTCCCCGTTTCCCTCGCCAGTCTCTGTTATGTCTCTTCCCTCGGTGTCTAATTCTTCCCACTTTCACACGACTCCCTCTTTCCCCTCTCATTCCTCAATTCTCTGTTGTCCCTCGTTGCCCTCCCCTCTCTCTTTTACCTCTCTTCCCTCTAGGTCTAATTTTTCCACTTTCACACGCCTCTCTCTTTTCCCTGTTATTCGTCAACTCTGTTATCCCTCTTTTCCCTCGCCAGTCTCTTTCCCCTGGTTTCTCTCGCCTCTCTCTGTTCCCTGGCTTTCCTCTTTTCTCTGAAATCTCTCTTTTCCCTATTTCCAGTCAGCCCGCTCTTTTCCCTCTTTCCCCTCGCCAGTCACTTTTCCTTCCTTTCCCTCGCCAGTCTCTTTTAACCTCTATTCCCTCCATGTCTACTTCTTCCCACTTACACTCCACTCCCTCTTTTCCATGAACTCTCTCGTTCCCCTATTTCCAGTCAACTCTCTCTTTTCCCTCTTCCCCCCTCGCCAGTCTCTTTCCCCTGGTTTATCTCGCCTCTTCTTCCCACTTTCACTCGCCTCCCTCTTTTCCATTAACTCGCTCTTGTCCTTGTTTTCCCTCGCCTGTCTCTTTCCCTCTTCTTTCCCTCCATAGTCTCTTTCCCCTGCTTTCCCTCAACCCTCTCTTTTCCCTCTTTCCCCTCGACAGTCACTTTTCACCCCTTTCCCTCGCCAGTCTCTGTTATCTCTCTTCCCTCGGTGTCTAATACTTCCCACTTTCCCTCGCCCCTCTCTTTTCCATGAACTCTCTCTTGTCCTTGTCTTCCCTCGCCTGTCTCTTTTCCCCTGCTTTCCCTCAACCCTCCCTTTTCCAAGTTTTCCCTCGACAGGCACTTTCCCCCCCTTTCCCTCGCCAGTCTCTGTTCTCTCTCTTCCCTCGGTGTCTAATTGTTCCCAGTTTCACTCGCCTCCCTCTTTTCCATTAACTCTCTTGTCCTTGTTTTTTCTCAACTCTCTCTTTTCCAAGTTTTTCCTCGACTGTCACTTTTCCCCCGTTTCCCTCGCCAGTCTCTGTTATGTCTCTTCCCTCGGTGTCTAATTCTTCCCACTTTCACCCGACTCCCTCTTTCCCCTCTCATTCCTCAATTCTCTGTTGTCCCTCGTTGCCCTCCCCTCTCTCTTTTACCTCTCTTCCCTCTAGGTCTAATTTTTCCACTTTCACACGCCTCTCTCTTTTCCCTGTTATTCGTCAACTCTGTTATCCCTCTTTTCCCTAGCCAGTCTCTTTCCCCTGGTTTCTCTCGCCTCTCTCTGTTCCCTGGCTTTCCTCTTTTCTATGAAATCTCTCTTTTCCCTATTTCCAGTCAGCCCTCTCTTTTCCCTCTTTCCCCTCGCCAGTCACTTTTCCTTCCTTTCCCTCGCCAGTCTCTTTCCCCTGGTTTATCTCGCCTCTCTCTTTCCCTCTCCAGTCTCTTTTACGTCTCTTCCCTTGGTGTCTAATTCTTCCCACTTGCACTCGCCTCCCTCTTTTCCATTAACTCTCTCTTGTCCTTGTTTTCCCTCGCCTGTCTCTTTCCCTCTGCTTTCCCTCCATAGTCTCTTTCCCCTGCTTTCCCTCAACCCTCTCTTTTCCCTCTTTCCGCTCGACAGTCACTTTTCCCCCCTTTCCCTCGCCAGTCTCTGTTATCTCTCTTCCCTCGGTGTCTAATACTTCCCACTTTCCCTCGCCCCTCTCTTTTCCATGAACTCTCTCTTGTCCTTGTCTTCCCTCGCCTGTCTCTTTTCCCCTGCTTTCCCTCAACCCTCTCTTTTCCAAGTTTTCCCTCGACAGGCACTTTCCCCCCCTTTCCCTCGCCAGTCTCTGTTATCTCTCTTCCGTCGGTGTCTAATTCTTCCCAGTTTCACTCGCCTCCCTCTTTTCCATTAACTCTCTTGTCCTTGTTTTTTTCTCAGCTCTCTCTTTTCCAAGTTTTCCCTCGACTGTCACTTCCCCCCCGTTTCCCTCGCCAGTCTCTGTTCTCTCTCTTCCGTCGGTGTCTAATACTTCCCACTTTCCCTCGCCTCTCTATTTTCCCTCTTATTCGTCAACTCTGTTATCCCTCTTTTCCCTCGCCAGTCTCTTTCCCCTGGTTTCTCTCGCCTCTCTCTGTTCCCTGGCTTTCCTCTTTTCTATGAAATCTCTCTTTTCCCTATTTCCAGTCAGCCCTCTCTTTTCCCTCTTTCCCCTCGCCAGTCACTTTTCCTTCCTTTCCCTCGCCAGTCTCTTTTAACCTCTATTCCCTCCGTGTCTATTTTTCCCACTTACACTCCACTCCCTCTTTTCCATGAACTCTCTCGTTCCCCTATTTCCAGTCAACTCTCTCTCTTCCCTCTTCCCCCCTCGCCAGTCTCTTTCCCCTGGTTTATCTCGCCTCTCTCTTTCCCTCGCCAGTCTCTTTTATGTCTCTTCCCTTGGTGTCTAATTCTTCCCACTTTCACTCGCCTCCCTCTTTTCCATTAACTCTCTCTTGTCCTTGTTTTCCCTCGCCTGTCTCTTTCCCTCTGCTTTCCCTCCATAGTCTCTTCCCCCTGCTTTCCCTCAACCCTCTCTTTTCCCTCTTTCCCCTCGACAGTCACTTTCCCCCCCTTTCCCTCGCCAGTCTCTGTTATCTCTCTTCCCTCGGTGTCTAATACTTCCCAGTTTCACTCGCCTCCGTCTTTTCCATTAACTCTCTTGTCCTTGTTTTTCTCAGCTCTCTCTTTTCCAAGTTTTCCTCGACTGTCACTTTTCCCCGTTTCCCTCGCCAGTCTCTGTTATGTCTCTTCCCTCGGTGTCTAATTCTTCCCACTTTCACACGACTCCCTCTTTCCCCTCTCATTCCTCAATTCTCTGTTGTCCCTCGTTGCCCTCCCCTCTCTCTTTTACCTCTCTTCCCTCTAGGTCTAATTTTTCCACTTTCACACGCCTCTCTCTTTTCCCTGTTATTCGTCAACTCTGTTATCCCTCTTTTCCCTCGCCAGTCTCTTTCCCCTGGTTTCTCTCGCCTCTCTCTGTTCCCTGGCTTTCCTCTTTTCTCTGAAATCTCTCTTTTCCCTATTTCCAGTCAGCCCGCTCTTTTCCCTCTTTCCCCTCGCCAGTCACTTTTCCTTCCTTTCCCTCGCCAGTCTCTTTTAACCTCTATTCCCTCCATGTCTACTTCTTCCCACTTACACTCCACTCCCTCTTTTCCATGAACTCTCTCGTTCCCCTATTTCCAGTCAACTCTCTCTTTTCCCTCTTCCCCCCTCGCCAGTCTCTTTCCCCTGGTTTATCTCGCCTCTTCTTCCCACTTTCACTCGCCTCCCTCTTTTCCATTAACTCGCTCTTGTCCTTGTTTTCCCTCGCCTGTCTCTTTCCCTCTTCTTTCCCTCCATAGTCTCTTTCCCCTGCTTTCCCTCAACCCTCTCTTTTCCCTCTTTCCCCTCGACAGTCACTTTTCACCCCTTTCCCTCGCCAGTCTCTGTTATCTCTCTTCCCTCGGTGTCTAATACTTCCCACTTTCCCTCGCCCCTCTCTTTTCCATGAACTCTCTCTTGTCCTTGTCTTCCCTCGCCTGTCTCTTTTCCCCTGCTTTCCCTCAACCCTCCCTTTTCCAAGTTTTCCCTCGACAGGCACTTTCCCCCCCTTTCCCTCGCCAGTCTCTGTTCTCTCTCTTCCCTCGGTGTCTAATACTTCCCACTTTCCCTCGCCTCTCTCTTTTCCCTGTTATTCGTCAACTGTCTTATCCCTCTTTTCCCTCGCCAGTCTCTTTCCCCTGGTTTCTCTCGCCTCTCTCTGTTCCCTGGCTTTCCTCTTTTCTATGAAATCTCTCTTTTCCCTATTTCCAGTCAGCCCTCTCTTTTCCCTCTTTCCCCTCGCCAGTCACTTTTCCTTCCTTTCCCTCGCCAGTCTCTTTTAACCTGTATTCCCTCCGTGTCTAATTTTCCCACTTACACTCCACTCCCTCTTTTCCATGAACTCTCTCGTTCCCCTATTTCCAGTCAACTCTCTCTTTTCCCTCTTCCCCACTCGCCAGTCTCTTTCCCCTGGTTTATCTCGCCTCTCTCTTTCCCTCGCCAGTCTCTTTTACGTCTCTTCCCTTGGTGTCTAATTCTTCCCACTTGCACTCGCCTCCCTCTTTTCCATTAACTGTCTCTTGTCCTTGTTTTCCCTCGCCTGTCTCTTTCCCTCTGCTTTCCCTCCATAGTCTCTTTCCCCTGCATTCCCTCAACCCTCTCTTTTCCCTCTTTCCCCTCGACAGTCACTTTTCCCCCCTTTCCCTCGCCAGTCTCTGTTATCTCTCTTCCCTCGGTGTCTAATTGTTCCCAGTTTCACTCGCCTCCCTCTTTTCCATTAACTCTCTTGTCCTTGTTTTTTCTCAACTCTCTCTTTTCCAAGTTTTTCCTCGACTGTCACTTTTCCCCCGTTTCCCTCGCCAGTCTCTGTTATGTCTCTTCCCTCGGTGTCTAATTCTTCCCACTTTCACCCGACTCCCTCTTTCCCCTCTCATTCCTCAATTCTCTGTTGTCCCTCGTTGCCCTCCCCTCTCTCTTTTACCTCTCTTCCCTCTAGGTCTAATTTTTCCACTTTCACACGCCTCTCTCTTTTCCCTGTTATTCGTCAACTCTGTTATCCCTCTTTTCCCTAGCCAGTCTCTTTCCCCTGGTTTCTCTCGCCTCTCTCTGTTCCCTGGCTTTCCTCTTTTCTATGAAATCTCTCTTTTCCCTATTTCCAGTCAGCCCTCTCTTTTCCCTCTTTCCCCTCGCCAGTCACTTTTCCTTCCTTTCCCTCGCCAGTCTCTTTCCCCTGGTTTATCTCGCCTCTCTCTTTCCCTCTCCAGTCTCTTTTACGTCTCTTCCCTTGGTGTCTAATTCTTCCCACTTGCACTCGCCTCCCTCTTTTCCATTAACTCTCTCTTGTCCTTGTTTTCCCTCGCCTGTCTCTTTCCCTCTGCTTTCCCTCCATAGTCTCTTTCCCCTGCTTTCCCTCAACCCTCTCTTTTCCCTCTTTCCGCTCGACAGTCACTTTTCCCCCCTTTCCCTCGCCAGTCTCTGTTATCTCTCTTCCCTCGGTGTCTAATACTTCCCACTTTCCCTCGCCCCTCTCTTTTCCATGAACTCTCTCTTGTCCTTGTCTTCCCTCGCCTGTCTCTTTTCCCCTGCTTTCCCTCAACCCTCTCTTTTCCAAGTTTTCCCTCGACAGGCACTTTCCCCCCCTTTCCCTCGCCAGTCTCTGTTATCTCTCTTCCGTCGGTGTCTAATTCTTCCCAGTTTCACTCGCCTCCCTCTTTTCCATTAACTCTCTTGTCCTTGTTTTTTTCTCAGCTCTCTCTTTTCCAAGTTTTCCCTCGACTGTCACTTCCCCCCCGTTTCCCTCGCCAGTCTCTGTTCTCTCTCTTCCGTCGGTGTCTAATACTTCCCACTTTCCCTCGCCTCTCTATTTTCCCTCTTATTCGTCAACTCTGTTATCCCTCTTTTCCCTCGCCAGTCTCTTTCCCCTGGTTTCTCTCGCCTCTCTCTGTTCCCTGGCTTTCCTCTTTTCTATGAAATCTCTCTTTTCCCTATTTCCAGTCAGCCCTCTCTTTTCCCTCTTTCCCCTCGCCAGTCACTTTTCCTTCCTTTCCCTCGCCAGTCTCTTTTAACCTCTATTCCCTCCGTGTCTAATTCTTCCCATTACACTCCACTCCCTCTTTTCCATGAACTCTCTCGTTCCCCTATTTCCAGTCAACTCTCTCTCTTCCCTCTTCCCCCCTCGCCAGTCTCTTTCCCCTGGTTTATCTCGCCTCTCTCTTTCCCTCGCCAGTCTCTTTTATGTCTCTTCCCTTGGTGTCTAATTCTTCCCACTTTCACTCGCCTCCCTCTTTTCCATTAACTCTCTCGTCCTTGTTTTCCCTCGCCTGTCTCTTTCCCTCTGCTTTCCCTCCATAGTCTCTTTCCCCTGCTTTCCCTCAACCCTCTCTTTTCCCTCGACAGTCACTTTTCCCCCCTTTCCCTCGCCAGTCTCTGTTATCTCTCTTCCCTCGGTGTCTAATACTTCCCAGTTTCACTCGCCTCCGTCTTTTCCATTAACTCTCTTGTCCTTGTTTTTTCTCAGGTCTCTCTTTTCCAAGTTTTCCCTCGACTGTCACTTTTCCCCCGTTTCCCTCGCCAGTCTCTGTTATGTCTCTTCCCTCGGTGTCTAATTCTTCCCACTTTCACACGACTCCCTCTTTCCCCTCTCATTCCTCAATTCTCTGTTGTCCCTCGTTGCCCTCCCCTCTCTCTTTTACCTCTCTTCCCTCTAGGTCTAATTTTTCCACTTTCACACGCCTCTCTCTTTTCCCTGTTATTCGTCAACTCTGTTATTCGTCAACTCTGTTATCCCTCAACTCTGTTATCCCTCTTTTCCCTAGCCAGTCTCTTTCCCCGGTTTCTCTCGCCTCTCTCTGTTCCCTGGCTTTCCTCTTTTCTATGAAATCTCTCTTTTCCCTATTTCCAGTCAGCCCTCTCTTTTCCCTCTTTCCCCTCGCCAGTCACTTTTCCTTCCTTTCCCTCGCCAGTCTCTTTTAACCTCTATTCCCTCCATGTCTACTTCTTCCCACTTACACTCCACTCCCTCTTTTCCATGAACTCTCTCGTTCCCCTATTTCCAGTCAACTCTCTCTCTTCCCTCTTCCCCCCTCGCCAGTCTCTTTCCCCTGGTTTATCTCGCCTCTCTCTTTCCCTCGCCAGTCTCTTTTATGTCTCTTCCCTTGGTGTCTAATTCTTCCCACTTGCACTCGCCTCCCTCTTTTTTCTATTAACTCTCTCTTGTCCTTGTTTTCCCTCGCCTGTCTCTTTCCCTCTGCTTTCCCTCCATAGTCTCTTCCCCCTGCTTTCCCTCAACCCTCTCTTTTCCCTCTTTCCCCTCGACAGTCACTTTTCCCCCCTTTCCCTCGCCAGTCTCTGTTATCTCTCTTCCCTCGGTGTCTAATTCTTCCCGCTTTCCCTCGCCTCCCTCTTTTCCATTAATTCTCTCTTGTCCTTGTTTTCCCTCGCCAGTCTCTTTTAACCTCTATTCCCTCCGTGTCTACTTCTTCCCACTTACACTCCACTCCCTCTTTTCCATGAACTCTCTCGTTCCCCCATTTCCAGTCAACTCTCTCTTTTCCCTCTTCCCCCCTCGCCAGTCTCTTTCCCCTGGTTTATCTCGCCTCTCTCTTTCCCTCGCCAGTCTCTTTTACGTCTCTTCCCTTGGTGTCTAATTCTTCCCACTTGCACTCGCCTCCCTCTTTTCCATTAACTCTCTCTTGTCCTTGTTTTCCCTCGCCTGTCTCTTTCCCTCTGCTTTCCCTCCATAGTCTCATTCCCCTGCTTTCCCTCAACCCTCTCTTTTCCCTCTTTCCCCTCGACAGTCACTTTTCCCCCCTTTCCCTCGCCAGTCTCTGTTATCTCTCTTCCGGCGGTGTCTAATACTTCCCACTTTCCCTCGCCTCTCTCTTTCCCCTGTTATTCGTCAACTCTGTTATCCCTCTTTTCCCTCGCCAGTCTCTGTCCCCTGGTTTCTCTCGCCTCTCTCTGTTCCCTGGCTTTCCTCTTTTCTATGAAATCTCTCTTTTCCCTATTTCCAGTCAGCCCTCTCTTTTCCCTCTTTCCCCTCGCCAGTCACTTTTCCTTCCTTTCCCTCGCCAGTCTCTTTTAACCTCTATTCCCTCCATGTCTACTTCTTCCCACTTACACTCCACTCCCTCTTTTCCATGAACTCTCTCGTTCCCCTATTTCCAGTCAACTCTCTCTCTTCCCTCTTCCCCCCTCGCCAGTCTCTTTCCCCTGGTTTATCTCGCCTCTCTCCTTCCCTCGCCAGTCTCTTTTATGTCTCTTCCCTTGGTGTCTAATTCTTCCCACTTGCACTCGCCTCCCTCTTTTCCATTAACTCTCTCTTGTCCTTGTTTTCCCTCGCCTGTCTCTTTCCCTCTGCTTTCCCTCCATAGTCTCTTTCCCCTGCTTTCCCTCAACCCTCTCTTTTCCCTCTTTCCCCTCGACAGTCACTTTTCCCCCCTTTCCCTCGCCAGTCTCTGTTATCTCTCTTCCCTCGGTGTCTAATTCTTCCCGCTTTCCCTCGCCTCCCTCTTTTCCATTAATTCTCTCTTGTCCTTGTTTTCCCTCGCCAGTCTCTTTTAACCTCTATTCCCTCCGTGTCTACTTCTTCCCACTTACACTCCACTCCCTCTTTTCCATGAACTCTCTCGTTCCCCTATTTCCAGTCAACTCTCTCTCTTCCCTCTTCCCCCCTCGCCAGTCTCTTTCCCCTGGTTTATCTCGCCTCTTCTTCCCACTTTCACTCGCCTCCCTCTTTTCCATTAACTCTCTCTTGTCCTTGTTTTCCCTCGCCTGTCTCTTTCCCTCTGCTTTCCCTCCATAGTCTCTTTCCCCTGCTTTCCCTCAACCCTCTCTTTTCCCTCTTTCCCCTCGACAGTCACTTTTCCCCCCTTTCCCTCGCCAGTCTCTGTTATCTCTCTTCCCTCGGTGTCTAATACTTCCCACTTTCCCTCGCCCCTCTCTTTTCCATGAACTCTCTCTTGTCCTTGTATTCCCTCGCCTGTCTCTTTTCCCCTGCTTTCCCTCAACCCTCTCTTTTCCAAGTTTTCCCTCGACAGGCACTTTCCCCCCCTTTCCCTCGCCAGTCTCTGTTATCTCTCTTCCCTCGGTGTCTAATACTTCCCAGTTTCACTCGCCTCCCTCTTTTCCATTAACTCTCTTGTCCTTGTTTTTTCTCAACTCTCTCTTTTCCAAGTTTTCCCTCGACTGTCACTTTTCCCCCGTTTCCCTCGCCAGTCTCTGTTATCTCTCTTCCGTCGGTGTCTAATACTTCCCACTTTCACACGACTCCCTCTTTCCCCTCTCATTCCTCAATTCTCTGTTGTCCCTCGTTGCCCTCCCCTCTCTCTTTTACCTCTCTTCCCTCTAGGTCTAATTTTTCCACTTTAACACGCCTCTCTCTTTTCCCTGTTATTCGTCAACTCTGTTATCCCTCTTTTCCCTCGCCAGTCTCTTTCCCCTGGTTTCTCTCGCCTCTCTCTGTTCCCTGGCTTTCCTCTTTTCCATGAACTCTCTCGTTCCCCTATTTCCAGTCAACTCTCTCTCTTCCCTCTTCCCCCCTCGCCAGTCTCTTTCCCCTGGTTTATCTCGCCTCTCTCTTTCCCTCGCCAGTCTCTTTTATGTCTCTTCCCTTGGTGTCTAATTCTTCCCGCTTGCACTCGCCTCCCTCTTTTTTCTATTAACTCTCTCTTGTCCTTGTTTTCCCTCGCCTGTCTCTTTCCCTCTGCTTTCCCTCCATAGTCTCTTTCCCCTGCTTTCCCTCAACCCTCTCTTTTCCCTTGACAGTCACTTTTCCCCCCTTTCCCTCGCCAGTCTCTGTTATCTCTCTTCCCTCGGTGTCTAATACTTCCCAGTTTCACTCGCCTCCCTCTTTTCCATTAACTCTCTTGTCCTTGTTTTTTCTCAACTCTCTCTTTTCCAAGTTTTCCCTCGACTGTCACTTTTCCCCCGTTTCCCTCGCCAGTCTCTGTTATGTCTCTTCCCTCGGTGTCTAATTCTTCCCACTTTCACCCGACTCCCTCTTTCCCCTCTCATTCCTCAATTCTCTGTTGTCCCTCGTTGCCCTCCCCTCTCTCTTTTACCTCTCTTCCCTCTAGGTCTAATTTTTCCACTTTCACACGCCTCTCTCTTTTCCCTGTTATTCGTCAACTCTGTTATCCCTCTTTTCCCTAGCCAGTCTCTTTCCCCTGGTTTCTCTCGCCTCTCTCTGTTCCCTGGCTTTCCTCTTTTCTATGAAATCTCTCTTTTCCCTATTTCCAGTCAGCCCTCTCTTTTCCCTCTTTCCCCTCGCCAGTCACTTTTCCTTCCTTTCCCTCGCCAGTCTCTTTCCCCTGGTTTATCTCGCCTCTCTCTTTCCCTCTCCAGTCTCTTTTACGTCTCTTCCCTTGGTGTCTAATTCTTCCCACTTGCACTCGCCTCCCTCTTTTCCATTAACTCTCTCTTGTCCTTGTTTTCCCTCGCCTGTCTCTTTCCCTCTGCTTTCCCTCCATAGTCTCTTTCCCCTGCTTTCCCTCAACCCTCTCTTTTCCCTCTTTCCGCTCGACAGTCACTTTTCCCCCCTTTCCCTCGCCAGTCTCTGTTATCTCTCTTCCCTCGGTGTCTAATACTTCCCACTTTCCCTCGCCCCTCTCTTTTCCATGAACTCTCTCTTGTCCTTGTCTTCCCTCGCCTGTCTCTTTTCCCCTGCTTTCCCTCAACCCTCTCTTTTCCAAGTTTTCCCTCGACAGGCACTTTCCCCCCCTTTCCCTCGCCAGTCTCTGTTATCTCTCTTCCGTCGGTGTCTAATTCTTCCCAGTTTCACTCGCCTCCCTCTTTTCCATTAACTCTCTTGTCCTTGTTTTTTTCTCAGCTCTCTCTTTTCCAAGTTTTCCCTCGACTGTCACTTCCCCCCCGTTTCCCTCGCCAGTCTCTGTTCTCTCTCTTCCGTCGGTGTCTAATACTTCCCACTTTCCCTCGCCTCTCTATTTTCCCTCTTATTCGTCAACTCTGTTATCCCTCTTTTCCCTCGCCAGTCTCTTTCCCCTGGTTTCTCTCGCCTCTCTCTGTTCCCTGGCTTTCCTCTTTTCTATGAAATCTCTCTTTTCCCTATTTCCAGTCAGCCCTCTCTTTTCCCTCTTTCCCCTCGCCAGTCACTTTTCCTTCCTTTCCCTCGCCAGTCTCTTTTAACCTCTATTCCCTCCGTGTCTAATTCTTCCCATTACACTCCACTCCCTCTTTTCCATGAACTCTCTCGTTCCCCTATTTCCAGTCAACTCTCTCTCTTCCCTCTTCCCCCCTCGCCAGTCTCTTTCCCCTGGTTTATCTCGCCTCTCTCTTTCCCTCGCCAGTCTCTTTTATGTCTCTTCCCTTGGTGTCTAATTCTTCCCACTTTCACTCGCCTCCCTCTTTTCCATTAACTCTCTCGTCCTTGTTTTCCCTCGCCTGTCTCTTTCCCTCTGCTTTCCCTCCATAGTCTCTTTCCCCTGCTTTCCCTCAACCCTCTCTTTTCCCTCGACAGTCACTTTTCCCCCCTTTCCCTCGCCAGTCTCTGTTATCTCTCTTCCCTCGGTGTCTAATACTTCCCAGTTTCACTCGCCTCCGTCTTTTCCATTAACTCTCTTGTCCTTGTTTTTTCTCAGGTCTCTCTTTTCCAAGTTTTCCCTCGACTGTCACTTTTCCCCCGTTTCCCTCGCCAGTCTCTGTTATGTCTCTTCCCTCGGTGTCTAATTCTTCCCACTTTCACACGACTCCCTCTTTCCCCTCTCATTCCTCAATTCTCTGTTGTCCCTCGTTGCCCTCCCCTCTCTCTTTTACCTCTCTTCCCTCTAGGTCTAATTTTTCCACTTTCACACGCCTCTCTCTTTTCCCTGTTATTCGTCAACTCTGTTATTCGTCAACTCTGTTATCCCTCAACTCTGTTATCCCTCTTTTCCCTAGCCAGTCTCTTTCCCCTGGTTTCTCTCGCCTCTCTCTGTTCCCTGGCTTTCCTCTTTTCTATGAAATCTCTCTTTTCCCTATTTCCAGTCAGCCCTCTCTTTTCCCTCTTTCCCCTCGCCAGTCACTTTTCCTTCCTTTCCCTCGCCAGTCTCTTTTAACCTCTATTCCCTCCATGTCTACTTCTTCCCACTTACACTCCACTCCCTCTTTTCCATGAACTCTCTCGTTCCCCTATTTCCAGTCAACTCTCTCTCTTCCCTCTTCCCCCCTCGCCAGTCTCTTTCCCCTGGTTTATCTCGCCTCTCTCTTTCCCTCGCCAGTCTCTTTTACGTCTCTTCCCTTGGTGTCTAATTCTTCCCACTTGCACTCGCCTCCCTCTTTTCCATTAACTGTCTCTTGTCCTTGTTTTCCCTCGCCTGTCTCTTTCCCTCTGCTTTCCCTCCATAGTCTCTTTCCCCTGCATTCCCTCAACCCTCTCTTTTCCCTCTTTCCCCTCGACAGTCACTTTTCCCCCCTTTCCCTCGCCAGTCTCTGTTATCTCTCTTCCCTCGGTGTCTAATTGTTCCCAGTTTCACTCGCCTCCCTCTTTTCCATTAACTCTCTTGTCCTTGTTTTTTCTCAACTCTCTCTTTTCCAAGTTTTTCCTCGACTGTCACTTTTCCCCCGTTTCCCTCGCCAGTCTCTGTTATGTCTCTTCCCTCGGTGTCTAATTCTTCCCACTTTCACCCGACTCCCTCTTTCCCCTCTCATTCCTCAATTCTCTGTTGTCCCTCGTTGCCCTCCCCTCTCTCTTTTACCTCTCTTCCCTCTAGGTCTAATTTTTCCACTTTCACACGCCTCTCTCTTTTCCCTGTTATTCGTCAACTCTGTTATCCCTCTTTTCCCTAGCCAGTCTCTTTCCCCTGGTTTCTCTCGCCTCTCTCTGTTCCCTGGCTTTCCTCTTTTCTATGAAATCTCTCTTTTCCCTATTTCCAGTCAGCCCTCTCTTTTCCCTCTTTCCCCTCGCCAGTCACTTTTCCTTCCTTTCCCTCGCCAGTCTCTTTCCCCTGGTTTATCTCGCCTCTCTCTTTCCCTCTCCAGTCTCTTTTACGTCTCTTCCCTTGGTGTCTAATTCTTCCCACTTGCACTCGCCTCCCTCTTTTCCATTAACTCTCTCTTGTCCTTGTTTTCCCTCGCCTGTCTCTTTCCCTCTGCTTTCCCTCCATAGTCTCTTTCCCCTGCTTTCCCTCAACCCTCTCTTTTCCCTCTTTCCGCTCGACAGTCACTTTTCCCCCCTTTCCCTCGCCAGTCTCTGTTATCTCTCTTCCCTCGGTGTCTAATACTTCCCACTTTCCCTCGCCCCTCTCTTTTCCATGAACTCTCTCTTGTCCTTGTCTTCCCTCGCCTGTCTCTTTTCCCCTGCTTTCCCTCAACCCTCTCTTTTCCAAGTTTTCCCTCGACAGGCACTTTCCCCCCCTTTCCCTCGCCAGTCTCTGTTATCTCTCTTCCGTCGGTGTCTAATTCTTCCCAGTTTCACTCGCCTCCCTCTTTTCCATTAACTCTCTTGTCCTTGTTTTTTTCTCAGCTCTCTCTTTTCCAAGTTTTCCCTCGACTGTCACTTCCCCCCCGTTTCCCTCGCCAGTCTCTGTTCTCTCTCTTCCGTCGGTGTCTAATACTTCCCACTTTCCCTCGCCTCTCTATTTTCCCTCTTATTCGTCAACTCTGTTATCCCTCTTTTCCCTCGCCAGTCTCTTTCCCCTGGTTTCTCTCGCCTCTCTCTGTTCCCTGGCTTTCCTCTTTTCTATGAAATCTCTCTTTTCCCTATTTCCAGTCAGCCCTCTCTTTTCCCTCTTTCCCCTCGCCAGTCACTTTTCCTTCCTTTCCCTCGCCAGTCTCTTTTAACCTCTATTCCCTCCGTGTCTAATTCTTCCCATTACACTCCACTCCCTCTTTTCCATGAACTCTCTCGTTCCCCTATTTCCAGTCAACTCTCTCTCTTCCCTCTTCCCCCCTCGCCAGTCTCTTTCCCCTGGTTTATCTCGCCTCTCTCTTTCCCTCGCCAGTCTCTTTTATGTCTCTTCCCTTGGTGTCTAATTCTTCCCACTTTCACTCGCCTCCCTCTTTTCCATTAACTCTCTCGTCCTTGTTTTCCCTCGCCTGTCTCTTTCCCTCTGCTTTCCCTCCATAGTCTCTTTCCCCTGCTTTCCCTCAACCCTCTCTTTTCCCTCGACAGTCACTTTTCCCCCCTTTCCCTCGCCAGTCTCTGTTATCTCTCTTCCCTCGGTGTCTAATACTTCCCAGTTTCACTCGCCTCCGTCTTTTCCATTAACTCTCTTGTCCTTGTTTTTTCTCAGCTCTCTCTTTTCCAAGTTTTCCCTCGACTGTCACTTTTCCCCCGTTTCCCTCGCCAGTCTCTTTTACGTCTCTTCCCTTGGTGTCTAATTCTTCCCACTTGCACTCGCCTCCCTCTTTTCCATTAACTCTCTCTTGTCCTTGTTTTCCCTCGCCTGTCTCTTTCCCTCTGCTTTCCCTCCATAGTCTCATTCCCCTGCTTTCCCTCAACCCTCTCTTTTCCCTCTTTCCCCTCGACAGTCACTTTTCCCCCCTTTCCCTCGCCAGTCTCTGTTATCTCTCTTCCGGCGGTGTCTAATACTTCCCACTTTCCCTCGCCTCTCTCTTTCCCCTGTTATTCGTCAACTCTGTTATCCCTCTTTTCCCTCGCCAGTCTCTGTCCCCTGGTTTCTCTCGCCTCTCTCTGTTCCCTGGCTTTCCTCTTTTCTATGAAATCTCTCTTTTCCCTATTTCCAGTCAGCCCTCTCTTTTCCCTCTTTCCCCTCGCCAGTCACTTTTCCTTCCTTTCCCTCGCCAGTCTCTTTTAACCTCTATTCCCTCCATGTCTACTTCTTCCCACTTACACTCCACTCCCTCTTTTCCATGAACTCTCTCGTTCCCCTATTTCCAGTCAACTCTCTCTCTTCCCTCTTCCCCCCTCGCCAGTCTCTTTCCCCTGGTTTATCTCGCCTCTCTCCTTCCCTCGCCAGTCTCTTTTATGTCTCTTCCCTTGGTGTCTAATTCTTCCCACTTGCACTCGCCTCCCTCTTTTCCATTAACTCTCTCTTGTCCTTGTTTTCCCTCGCCTGTCTCTTTCCCTCTGCTTTCCCTCCATAGTCTCTTTCCCCTGCTTTCCCTCAACCCTCTCTTTTCCCTCTTTCCCCTCGACAGTCACTTTCCCCCCCTTTCCCTCGCCAGTCTCTGTTATCTCTCTTCCCTCGGTGTCTAATTCTTCCCGCTTTCCCTCGCCTCCCTCTTTTCCATTAATTCTCTCTTGTCCTTGTTTTCCCTCGCCAGTCTCTTTTAACCTCTATTCCCTCCGTGTCTACTTCTTCCCACTTACACTCCACTCCCTCTTTTCCATGAACTCTCTCGTTCCCCCATTTCCAGTCAGCTCTCTCTTTTCCCTCTTCCCCCCTCGCCGGTCTCTTTCCCCTGGTTTATCTCGCCTCTTCTTCCCACTTCCACTCGCCTCCCTCTTTTCCATTAACTCTCTCTTGTTCTTGTTTTCCCTCGCCTGTCTCTTTCCCTCTGCTTTCCCTCCATAGTCTCTTTCCCGTGCTTTCCCTCAACCCTCTCTTTTCGCTCTTTCCCCTCGACAGTCACTTTTCCCCCCTTTCCCTCGCCAGTCTCTGTTATCTCTCTTCCCTCGGTGTCTAATACTTCCCACTTTCCCTCGCCTCTCTCTTTCCCCTGTTATTCGTCAGCTCTGTTATCCCTCTTTTCCCTCGCCAGTCTCTTTCCCCTGGTTTCTCTCGCCTCTCTCTGTTCCCTGGCTTTCCTCTTTTCTATGAAATCTCTCTTTTCCCTATTTCCAGTCAGCCCTCTCTTTTCCCTCTTTCCCCTCGCCAGTCACTTTTCCTTCCTTTCCCTCGCCAGTCTCTTTTAACCTCTATTCCCTCCGTGTCTAATTTTCCCACTTACACTCCACTCCCTCTTTTCCATGAACTCTCTCGTTCCCCTATTTCCAGTCAACTCTCTCTCTTCCCACTTCCCCCCTCGCCAGTCTCTTTCCCCTGGTTTATCTCGCCTCTCTCTTTCCCTCGCCAGTCCCTTTTACGTCTCTTCCCTTGGTGTCTAATTCTTCCCACTTGCACTCGCCTCCCTCTTTTCCATTAACTCTCTCTTGTCCTTGTTTTCCCTCGCCTGTCTCTTTCCCTCTGCTTTCCCTCCATAGTCTTTCCCCTGCATTCCCTCAACCCTCTCTTTTCCCTCTTTCCCCTCGACAGTCACTTTTCCCCCCTTTCCCTCGCCAGTCTCTGTTATCTCTCTTCCCTCGGTGTCTAATACTTCCCAGTTTCACTCGCCTCCCTCTTTTCCATTAACTCTCTTGTCCTTGTTTTTTCTCAACTCTCTCTTTTCCAAGTTTTCCCTCGACTGTCACTTTTCCCCCGTTTCCCTCGCCAGTCTCTGTTCTCTCTCTTCCCTCGGTGTCTAATACTTCCCACTTTCCCTCGCCTCTCTCTTTCCCCTGTTATTCGTCAACTCTCTTATCCCTCTTTTCCCTCGCCAGTCTCTTTCCCCGGTTTCTCTCGCCTCTCTGTTCCCTGGCATTCCTCTTTTCTATGAAATCTCTCTTTTCCCTATTTCCAGTCAGCCCTCTCTTTTCCCTCTTTCCCCTCGCCAGTCACTTTTCCTTCCTTTCCCTCGCCAGTCTCTTTTAACCTCTATTCCCTCCGTGTCTAATTCTTCCCACTTACACTCCACTCCCTCTTTTCCATGAACTCTCTCGTTCCCCTATTTCCAGTCAACTCTCTCTCTTCCCTCTTCCCCCCTCGCCAGTCTCTTTCCCCTGGTTTATCTCGCCTCTTCTTCCCACTTTCACTCGCCTCCCTCTTTTCCATTAACTCTCTCTTGTCCTTGTTTTCCCTCGCCTGTCTCTTTCCCTCTGCTTTCCCTCCATAGTCTCTTTCCCCTGCTTTCCCTCAACCCTCTCTTTTCCCTCTTTCCGCTCGACAGTCACTTTTCCCCCCTTTCCCTCGCCAGTCTCTGTTATCTCTCTTCCCTCGGTGTCTAATACTTCCCAGTTTCACTCGCCTCCGTCTTTTCCATTAACTCTCTTGTCCTTGTTTTTTCTCAGCTCTCTCTTTTCCAAGTTTTCCCTCGACTGTCACTTTTCCCCCGTTTCCCTCGCCAGTCTCTGTTATGTCTCTTCCCTCGGTGTCTAATTCTTCCCACTTTCACCCGACTCCCTCTTTCCCCTCTCATTCCTCAATTCTCTGTTGTCCCTCGTTGCCCTCCCCTCTCTCTTTTACCTATCTTCCCTCTAGGTCTAATTTTTCCACTTTCACACGCCTCTCTCTTTTCCCTGTTATTCGTCAACTCTGTTATCCCTCTTTTCCCTCGCCAGTCTCTTTCCCCTGGTTTCTCTCGCCTCTCTCTGTTCCCTGGCTTTCCTCTTTTCTATGAAATCTCTCTTTTCCCTATTTCCAGTCAGCCCTCTCTTTTCCCTCTTTCCCCTCGCCAGTCACTTTTCCTTCCTTTCCCACTCCAGTCTCTTTTAACCTCTATTCCCTCCGTTTCTAATTCCTCCCACTTACACTCCACTCCCTCTTTTCCATGAACTCTCTCGTTCCCCTATTTCCAGTCAACTCTCTCTTTTCCCTCTTCCCCCCTCGCCAGTCTCTTTCCCCTGGTTTATCTCGCCTCTCTCTTTCCCTCTCCAGTCTCTTTTACGTCTCTTCCCTTGGTGTCTAATTCTTCCCACTTGCACTCGCCTCCCTCTTTTCCATTAACTCTCTCTTGTCCTTGTTTTCCCTCGCCTGTCTCTTTCCCTCTGCTTTCCCTCCATAGTCTCTTTCCCCTGCTTTCCCTCAACCCTCTCTTTTCCCTCTTTCCGCTCGACAGTCACTTTTCCCCCCTTTCCCTCGCCAGTCTCTGTTATCTCTCTTCCCTCGGTGTCTAATACTTCCCACTTGCACTCGCCCCTCTCTTTTCCATGAACTCTCTCTTGTCCTTGTCTTCCCTCGCCTGTCTCTTTTCCCCTGCTTTCCCTCAACCCTCTCTTTTCCAAGTTTTCCCTCGACAGGCACTTTCCCCCCCTTTCCCTCGCCAGTCTCTGTTATCTCTCTTCCCTCGGTGTCCAATACTTCCCAGTTTCACTCGCCTCCCTCTTTTCCATTAACTCTCTTGTCCTTGTTTTTTCTCAGCTCTCTCTTTTCCAAGTTTTCCCTCGACTGTCACTTTCCCCCCGTTTCCCTCGCCAGTCTCTGTTATCTCTCTTCCGTCGGTGTCTAATACTTCCCACTTTCCCTCGCCTCTCTCTTTTCCCTCTTATTCGTCAACTCTGTTATCCCTCTTTTCCCTCGCCAGTCTCTTTCCCCTGGTTTCTCTCGCCTCTCTCTGTTCCCTGGCTTTCCTCTTTTCTATGAAATCTCTCTTTTCCCTATTTCCAGTCAGCCCTCTCTTTTCCCTCTTTCCCCTCGCCAGTCACTTTTCCTTCCTTTCCCTCGCCAGTCTCTTTTAACCTCTATTCCCTCCGTGTCTAATTCTTCCCACTTACACTCCACTCCCTCTTTTCCATGAACTCTCTCGTTCCCCTATTTCCAGTCAACTCTCTCTCTTCCCTCTTCCCCCCTCGCCAGTCTCTTTCCCCTGGTTTATCTCGCCTCTTCTTCCCACTTTCACTCGCCTCCCTCTTTTCCATTAACTCTCTCTTGTCCTTGTTTTCCCTCGCCTGTCTCTTTCCCTCTGCTTTCCCTCCATAGTCTCTTTCCCCTGCTTTCCCTCAACCCTCTCTTTTCCCTCTTTCCCCTCGACAGTCACTTTTCCCCCCTTTCCCTCGCCAGTCTCTGTTATCTCTCTTCCCTCGGTGTCTAATACTTCCCACTTGCACTCGCCCCTCTCTTTTCCATGAACTCTCTCTTGTCCTTGTATTCCCTCGCCTGTCTCTTTTCCCCTGCTTTCCCTCAACCCTCTCTTTTCCAAGTTTTCCCTGGACAGGCACTTTCCCCCCCTTTCCCTCGCCAGTCTCTGTTATCTCTCTTCCCTCGGTGTCTAATACTTCCCAGTTTCACTCGCCTCCCTCTTTTCCATTAACTCTCTTGTCCTTGTTTTTTCTCAACTCTCTCTTTTCCAAGTTTTCCCTCGACTGTCACTTTTCCCCCGTTTCCCTCGCCAGTCTCTGTTATCTCTCTTCCGTCGGTGTCTAATACTTCCCACTTTCCCTCGCCTCTCTCTTTTCCCTGTTATTCGTCAACTCTGTTATCCCTCTTTTCCCTAGCCAGTCTCTTTCCCCTGGTTTCTCTCGCCTCTCTCTGTTCCCTGGCTTTCCTCTTTTCTATGAAATATCTCTTTTCCCTATTTCCAGTCAGACCTCTCTTTTCCCTCTTTCCCCTCGCCAGTCACTTTTCCTTCCTTTCCCTCGCCAGTCTCTTTTATGTCTCTTCCCTTGGTGTCTAATTCTTCCCACTTTCACTCGCCTCCCTCTTTTCCATTAAGTCTCTCTTGTCCTTGTTTTCCCTCGCCTGTCTCTTTCCCTCTGCTTTCCCTCCATAGTCTCTTTCCCCTGCTTTCCCTCAACCCTCTCTTTTCCCTCTTTCCGCTCGACAGTCACTTTTCCCCCCTTTCCCTCGCCAGTCTCTGTTATCTCTCTTCCCTCGGTGTCTAATACTTCCCACTTTCCCTCGCCCCTCTCTTTTCCATGAACTCTCTCTTGTCCTTGTCTTCCCTCGCCTGTCTCTTTTCCCCTGCTTTCCCTCAACCCTCTCTTTTCCAAGTTTTCCCTCGACAGGCACTTTCCCCCCCTTTCCCTCGCCAGTCTCTGTTATCTCTCTTCCCTCGGTGTCTAATACTTCCCAGTTTCACTCGCCTCCCTCTTTTCCATTAACTCTCTTGTCCTTGTTTTTTCTCAACTCTCTCTTTTCCAAGTTTTCCCTCGACTGTCACTTTCCCCCCGTTTCCCTCGCCGGTCTCTGTTATCTCTCTTCCGTCGGTGTCTAATACTTCCCACTTTCCCTCGCCTCTCTCTTTTCCCTCTTATTCGTCAACTCTGTTATCCCTCTTTTCCCTCGCCAGTCTCTTTCCCCTGGTTTCTCTCGCCTCTCTCTGTTCCCTGGCTTTCCTCTTTTCTATGAAATCTCTCTTTTCCCTATTTCCAGTCAGCCCTCTCTTTTCCCTCTTTCCCCTCGCCAGTCACTTTTCCTTCCTTTCCCTCGCCAGTCTCTTTTAACCTCTATTCCCTCCGTGTCTATTTTTCCCACTTACACTCCACTCCCTCTTTTCCATGAACTCTCTCGTTCCCCTATTTCCAGTCAACTCTCTCTCTTCCCTCTTCCCCCCTCGCCAGTCTCTTTCCCCTGGTTTATCTCGCCTCTCTCTTTCCCTCGCCAGTCTCTTTTATGTCTCTTCCCTTGGTGTCTAATTCTTCCCACTTTCACTCGCCTCCCTCTTTTCCATTAACTCTCTCTTGTCCTTGTTTTCCCTCGCCTGTCTCTTTCCCTCTGCTTTCCCTCCATAGTCTCTTCCCCCTGCTTTCCCTCAACCCTCTCTTTTCCCTCTTTCCCCTCGACAGTCACTTTCCCCCCCTTTCCCTCGCCAGTCTCTGTTATCTCTCTTCCCTCGGTGTCTAATACTTCCCAGTTTCACTCGCCTCCGTCTTTTCCATTAACTCTCTTGTCCTTGTTTTTCTCAGCTCTCTCTTTTCCAAGTTTTCCTCGACTGTCACTTTTCCCCGTTTCCCTCGCCAGTCTCTGTTATGTCTCTTCCCTCGGTGTCTAATTCTTCCCACTTTCACACGACTCCCTCTTTCCCCTCTCATTCCTCAATTCTCTGTTGTCCCTCGTTGCCCTCCCCTCTCTCTTTTACCTCTCTTCCCTCTAGGTCTAATTTTTCCACTTTCACACGCCTCTCTCTTTTCCCTGTTATTCGTCAACTCTGTTATCCCTCTTTTCCCTCGCCAGTCTCTTTCCCCTGGTTTCTCTCGCCTCTCTCTGTTCCCTGGCTTTCCTCTTTTCTCTGAAATCTCTCTTTTCCCTATTTCCAGTCAGCCCGCTCTTTTCCCTCTTTCCCCTCGCCAGTCACTTTTCCTTCCTTTCCCTCGCCAGTCTCTTTTAACCTCTATTCCCTCCATGTCTACTTCTTCCCACTTACACTCCACTCCCTCTTTTCCATGAACTCTCTCGTTCCCCTATTTCCAGTCAACTCTCTCTTTTCCCTCTTCCCCCCTCGCCAGTCTCTTTCCCCTGGTTTATCTCGCCTCTTCTTCCCACTTTCACTCGCCTCCCTCTTTTCCATTAACTCGCTCTTGTCCTTGTTTTCCCTCGCCTGTCTCTTTCCCTCTTCTTTCCCTCCATAGTCTCTTTCCCCTGCTTTCCCTCAACCCTCTCTTTTCCCTCTTTCCCCTCGACAGTCACTTTTCCCCCCTTTCCCTCGCCAGTCTCTGTTATCTCTCTTCCCTCGGTGTCTAATACTTCCCACTTTCCCTCGCCCCTCTCTTTTCCATGAACTCTCTCTTGTCCTTGTCTTCCCTCGCCTGTCTCTTTTCCCCTGCATTCCCTCAACCCTCCCTTTTCCAAGTTTTCCCTCGACAGGCACTTTCCCCCCCTTTCCCTCGCCAGTCTCTGTTCTCTCTCTTCCCTCGGTGTCTAATACTTCCCACTTTCCCTCGCCTCTCTCTTTTCCCTGTTATTCGTCAACTGTCTTATCCCTCTTTTCCCTCGCCAGTCTCTTTCCCCTGGTTTCTCTCGCCTCTCTCTGTTCCCTGGCTTTCCTCTTTTCTATGAAATCTCTCTTTTCCCTATTTCCAGTCAGCCCTCTCTTTTCCCTCTTTCCCCTCGCCAGTCACTTTTCCTTCCTTTCCCTCGCCAGTCTCTTTTAACCTGTATTCCCTCCGTGTCTAATTTTCCCACTTACACTCCACTCCCTCTTTTCCATGAACTCTCTCGTTCCCCTATTTCCAGTCAACTCTCTCTTTTCCCTCTTCCCCACTCGCCAGTCTCTTTCCCCTGGTTTATCTCGCCTCTCTCTTTCCCTCGCCAGTCTCTTTTACGTCTCTTCCCTTGGTGTCTAATTCTTCCCACTTGCACTCGCCTCCCTCTTTTCCATTAACTGTCTCTTGTCCTTGTTTTCCCTCGCCTGTCTCTTTCCCTCTGCTTTCCCTCCATAGTCTCTTTCCCCTGCATTCCCTCAACCCTCTCTTTTCCCTCTTTCCCCTCGACAGTCACTTTTCCCCCCTTTCCCTCGCCAGTCTCTGTTATCTCTCTTCCCTCGGTGTCTAATTGTTCCCAGTTTCACTCGCCTCCCTCTTTTCCATTAACTCTCTTGTCCTTGTTTTTTCTCAACTCTCTCTTTTCCAAGTTTTTCCTCGACTGTCACTTTTCCCCCGTTTCCCTCGCCAGTCTCTGTTATGTCTCTTCCCTCGGTGTCTAATTCTTCCCACTTTCACCCGACTCCCTCTTTCCCCTCTCATTCCTCAATTCTCTGTTGTCCCTCGTTGCCCTCCCCTCTCTCTTTTACCTCTCTTCCCTCTAGGTCTAATTTTTCCACTTTCACACGCCTCTCTCTTTTCCCTGTTATTCGTCAACTCTGTTATCCCTCTTTTCCCTAGCCAGTCTCTTTCCCCTGGTTTCTCTCGCCTCTCTCTGTTCCCTGGCTTTCCTCTTTTCTATGAAATCTCTCTTTTCCCTATTTCCAGTCAGCCCTCTCTTTTCCCTCTTTCCCCTCGCCAGTCACTTTTCCTTCCTTTCCCTCGCCAGTCTCTTTCCCCTGGTTTATCTCGCCTCTCTCTTTCCCTCTCCAGTCTCTTTTACGTCTCTTCCCTTGGTGTCTAATTCTTCCCACTTGCACTCGCCTCCCTCTTTTCCATTAACTCTCTCTTGTCCTTGTTTTCCCTCGCCTGTCTCTTTCCCTCTGCTTTCCCTCCATAGTCTCTTTCCCCTGCTTTCCCTCAACCCTCTCTTTTCCCTCTTTCCGCTCGACAGTCACTTTTCCCCCCTTTCCCTCGCCAGTCTCTGTTATCTCTCTTCCCTCGGTGTCTAATACTTCCCACTTTCCCTCGCCCCTCTCTTTTCCATGAACTCTCTCTTGTCCTTGTCTTCCCTCGCCTGTCTCTTTTCCCCTGCTTTCCCTCAACCCTCTCTTTTCCAAGTTTTCCCTCGACAGGCACTTTCCCCCCCTTTCCCTCGCCAGTCTCTGTTATCTCTCTTCCGTCGGTGTCTAATTCTTCCCAGTTTCACTCGCCTCCCTCTTTTCCATTAACTCTCTTGTCCTTGTTTTTTTCTCAGCTCTCTCTTTTCCAAGTTTTCCCTCGACTGTCACTTCCCCCCCGTTTCCCTCGCCAGTCTCTGTTCTCTCTCTTCCGTCGGTGTCTAATACTTCCCACTTTCCCTCGCCTCTCTATTTTCCCTCTTATTCGTCAACTCTGTTATCCCTCTTTTCCCTCGCCAGTCTCTTTCCCCTGGTTTCTCTCGCCTCTCTCTGTTCCCTGGCTTTCCTCTTTTCTATGAAATCTCTCTTTTCCCTATTTCCAGTCAGCCCTCTCTTTTCCCTCTTTCCCCTCGCCAGTCACTTTTCCTTCCTTTCCCTCGCCAGTCTCTTTTAACCTCTATTCCCTCCGTGTCTAATTCTTCCCATTACACTCCACTCCCTCTTTTCCATGAACTCTCTCGTTCCCCTATTTCCAGTCAACTCTCTCTCTTCCCTCTTCCCCCCTCGCCAGTCTCTTTCCCCTGGTTTATCTCGCCTCTCTCTTTCCCTCGCCAGTCTCTTTTATGTCTCTTCCCTTGGTGTCTAATTCTTCCCACTTTCACTCGCCTCCCTCTTTTCCATTAACTCTCTCGTCCTTGTTTTCCCTCGCCTGTCTCTTTCCCTCTGCTTTCCCTCCATAGTCTCTTTCCCCTGCTTTCCCTCAACCCTCTCTTTTCCCTCGACAGTCACTTTTCCCCCCTTTCCCTCGCCAGTCTCTGTTATCTCTCTTCCCTCGGTGTCTAATACTTCCCAGTTTCACTCGCCTCCGTCTTTTCCATTAACTCTCTTGTCCTTGTTTTTTCTCAGGTCTCTCTTTTCCAAGTTTTCCCTCGACTGTCACTTTTCCCCCGTTTCCCTCGCCAGTCTCTGTTATGTCTCTTCCCTCGGTGTCTAATTCTTCCCACTTTCACACGACTCCCTCTTTCCCCTCTCATTCCTCAATTCTCTGTTGTCCCTCGTTGCCCTCCCCTCTCTCTTTTACCTCTCTTCCCTCTAGGTCTAATTTTTCCACTTTCACACGCCTCTCTCTTTTCCCTGTTATTCGTCAACTCTGTTATTCGTCAACTCTGTTATCCCTCAACTCTGTTATCCCTCTTTTCCCTAGCCAGTCTCTTTCCCCTGGTTTCTCTCGCCTCTCTCTGTTCCCTGGCTTTCCTCTTTTCTATGAAATCTCTCTTTTCCCTATTTCCAGTCAGCCCTCTCTTTTCCCTCTTTCCCCTCGCCAGTCACTTTTCCTTCCTTTCCCTCGCCAGTCTCTTTTAACCTCTATTCCCTCCATGTCTACTTCTTCCCACTTACACTCCACTCCCTCTTTTCCATGAACTCTCTCGTTCCCCTATTTCCAGTCAACTCTCTCTCTTCCCTCTTCCCCCCTCGCCAGTCTCTTTCCCCTGGTTTATCTCGCCTCTCTCTTTCCCTCGCCAGTCTCTTTTATGTCTCTTCCCTTGGTGTCTAATTCTTCCCACTTGCACTCGCCTCCCTCTTTTTTCTATTAACTCTCTCTTGTCCTTGTTTTCCCTCGCCTGTCTCTTTCCCTCTGCTTTCCCTCCATAGTCTCTTCCCCCTGCTTTCCCTCAACCCTCTCTTTTCCCTCTTTCCCCTCGACAGTCACTTTTCCCCCCTTTCCCTCGCCAGTCTCTGTTATCTCTCTTCCCTCGGTGTCTAATTCTTCCCGCTTTCCCTCGCCTCCCTCTTTTCCATTAATTCTCTCTTGTCCTTGTTTTCCCTCGCCAGTCTCTTTTAACCTCTATTCCCTCCGTGTCTACTTCTTCCCACTTACACTCCACTCCCTCTTTTCCATGAACTCTCTCGTTCCCCCATTTCCAGTCAACTCTCTCTTTTCCCTCTTCCCCCCTCGCCAGTCTCTTTCCCCTGGTTTATCTCGCCTCTCTCTTTCCCTCGCCAGTCTCTTTTACGTCTCTTCCCTTGGTGTCTAATTCTTCCCACTTGCACTCGCCTCCCTCTTTTCCATTAACTCTCTCTTGTCCTTGTTTTCCCTCGCCTGTCTCTTTCCCTCTGCTTTCCCTCCATAGTCTCATTCCCCTGCTTTCCCTCAACCCTCTCTTTTCCCTCTTTCCCCTCGACAGTCACTTTTCCCCCCTTTCCCTCGCCAGTCTCTGTTATCTCTCTTCCGGCGGTGTCTAATACTTCCCACTTTCCCTCGCCTCTCTCTTTCCCCTGTTATTCGTCAACTCTGTTATCCCTCTTTTCCCTCGCCAGTCTCTGTCCCCTGGTTTCTCTCGCCTCTCTCTGTTCCCTGGCTTTCCTCTTTTCTATGAAATCTCTCTTTTCCCTATTTCCAGTCAGCCCTCTCTTTTCCCTCTTTCCCCTCGCCAGTCACTTTTCCTTCCTTTCCCTCGCCAGTGTCTTTTAACCTCTATTCCCTCCATGTCTACTTCTTCCCACTTACACTCCACTCCCTCTTTTCCATGAACTCTCTCGTTCCCCTATTTCCAGTCAACTCTCTCTCTTCCCTCTTCCCCCCTCGCCAGTCTCTTTCCCCTGGTTTATCTCGCCTCTCTCCTTCCCTCGCCAGTCTCTTTTATGTCTCTTCCCTTGGTGTCTAATTCTTCCCACTTGCACTCGCCTCCCTCTTTTCCATTAACTCTCTCTTGTCCTTGTTTTCCCTCGCCTGTCTCTTTCCCTCTGCTTTCCCTCCATAGTCTCTTTCCCCTGCTTTCCCTCAACCCTCTCTTTTCCCTCTTTCCCCTCGACAGTCACTTTTCCCCCCTTTCCCTCGCCAGTCTCTGTTATCTCTCTTCCCTCGGTGTCTAATTCTTCCCGCTTTCCCTCGCCTCCCTCTTTTCCATTAATTCTCTCTTGTCCTTGTTTTCCCTCGCCAGTCTCTTTTAACCTCTATTCCCTCCGTGTCTACTTCTTCCCACTTACACTCCACTCCCTCTTTTCCATGAACTCTCTCGTTCCCCTATTTCCAGCCAACTCTCTCTCTTCCCTCTTCCCCCCTCGCCAGTCTCTTTCCCCTGGTTTATCTCGCCTCTTCTTCCCACTTTCACTCGCCTCCCTCTTTTCCATTAACTCTCTCTTGTCCTTGTTTTCCCTCGCCTGTCTCTTTCCCTCTGCTTTCCCTCCATAGTCTCTTTCCCCTGCTTTCCCTCAACCCTCTCTTTTCCCTCTTTCCCCTCGACAGTCACTTTTCCCCCCTTTCCCTCGCCAGTCTCTGTTATCTCTCTTCCCTCGGTGTCTAATACTTCCCACTTTCCCTCGCCCCTCTCTTTTCCATGAACTCTCTCTTGTCCTTGTATTCCCTCGCCTGTCTCTTTTCCCCTGCTTTCCCTCAACCCTCTCTTTTCCAAGTTTTCCCTCGACAGGCACTTTCCCCCCCTTTCCCTCGCCAGTCTCTGTTATCTCTCTTCCCTCGGTGTCTAATACTTCCCAGTTTCACTCGCCTCCCTCTTTTCCATTAACTCTCTTGTCCTTGTTTTTTCTCAACTCTCTCTTTTCCAAGTTTTCCCTCGACTGTCACTTTTCCCCCGTTTCCCTCGCCAGTCTCTGTTATCTCTCTTCCGTCGGTGTCTAATACTTCCCACTTTCACACGACTCCCTCTTTCCCCTCTCATTCCTCAATTCTCTGTTGTCCCTCGTTGCCCTCCCCTCTCTCTTTTACCTCTCTTCCCTCTAGGTCTAATTTTTCCACTTTAACACGCCTCTCTCTTTTCCCTGTTATTCGTCAACTCTGTTATCCCTCTTTTCCCTCGCCAGTCTCTTTCCCCTGGTTTCTCTCGCCTCTCTCTGTTCCCTGGCTTTCCTATTTTCCATGAACTCTCTCGTTCCCCTATTTCCAGTCAACTCTCTCTCTTCCCTCTTCCCCCCTCGCCAGTCTCTTTCCCCTGGTTTATCTCGCCTCTCTCTTTCCCTCGCCAGTCTCTTTTATGTCTCTTCCCTTGGTGTCTAATTCTTCCCGCTTGCACTCGCCTCCCTCTTTTTTCTATTAACTCTCTCTTGTCCTTGTTTTCCCTCGCCTGTCTCTTTCCCTCTGCTTTCCCTCCATAGTCTCTTTCCCCTGCTTTCCCTCAACCCTCTCTTTTCCCTTGACAGTCACTTTTCCCCCCTTTCCCTCGCCAGTCTCTGTTATCTCTCTTCCCTCGGTGTCTAATACTTCCCAGTTTCACTCGCCTCCCTCTTTTCCATTAACTCTCTTGTCCTTGTTTTTTCTCAACTCTCTCTTTTCCAAGTTTTCCCTCGACTGTCACTTTTCCCCCGTTTCCCTCGCCAGTCTCTGTTATGTCTCTTCCCTCGGTGTCTAATTCTTCCCACTTTCACCCGACTCCCTCTTTCCCCTCTCATTCCTCAATTGTCTGTTGTCCCTCGTTGCCCTCCCCTCTCTCTTTTACCTCTCTTCCCTCTAGGTCTAATTTTTCCACTTTCACACGCCTCTCTCTTTTCCCTGTTATTCGTCAACTCTGTTATCCCTCTTTTCCCTCGCCAGTCTCTTTCCCCTGGTTTCTCTCGCCTCTCTCTGTTCCCTGGCTTTCCTCTTTTCTATGAAATCTCTCTTTTCCCTATTTCCAGTCAGCCCTCTCTTTTCCCTCTTTCCCCTCGCCAGTCACTTTTCCTTCCTTTCCCTCGCCAGTCTCTTTTAACCTCTATTCCCTCCATGTCTACTTCTTCCCACTTACACTCCACTCCCTCTTTTCCATGAACTCTCTCGTTCCCCTATTTCCAGTCAACTCTCTCTTTTCCCTCTTCCCCCCTCGCCAGTCTCTTTCCCCTGGTTTATCTCGCCTCTTCTTCCCACTTTCACTCGCCTCCCTCTTTTCCATTAACTCTCTCTTGTCCTTGTTTTCCCTCGCCTGTCTCTTTCCCTCTGCTTTCCCTCCATAGTCTCTTTCCCCTGCTTTCCCTCAACCCTCTCTTTTCCCTCTTTCCCCTCGACAGTCACTTTTCCCCCCTTTCCCTCGCCAGTCTCTGTTATCTCTCTTCCCTCGGTGTCTAATACTTCCCAGTTTCACTCGCCTCCGTCTTTTCCATTAACTCTCTTGTCCTTGTTTTTCTCAGCTCTCTCTTTTCCAAGTTTTCCCTCGACTGTCACTTTTCCCCGTTTCCCTCGCCAGTCTCTGTTATGTCTCTTCCCTCGGTGTCTAATTCTTCCCACTTTCACCCGACTCCCTCTTTCCCCTCTCATTCCTCAATTCTCTGTTGTCCCTCGTTGCCTTCCCCTCTCTCTTTTACCTCTCTTCCCTCTAGGTCTAATTTTTCCACTTTCCCTCGCCTCTCTCTTTTCCCTGTTATTCGTCAACTCTGTTATCCCTCTTTTCCCTAGCCAGTCTCTTTCCCCTGGTTTCTCTCACCTCTCTCTGTTCCCTGGCTTTCCTCTTTTCTATGAAATCTCTCTTTTCCCTATTTCCAGTCAGCCCTCTCTTTTCCCTCTTTCCCCTCGCCAGTCACTTTTCCTTCCTTTCCCTCGCCAGTCTCTTTTAACCTCTATTCCCTCCATGTCTACTTCTTCCCACTTACACTCCACTCCCTCTTTTCCATGAACTCTCTCGTTCCCCTATTTCCAGTCAACTCTCTCTTTTCCCTCTTCCCCCCTCGCCAGTCTCTTTCCCCTGGTTTATCTCGCCTCTTCTTCCCACTTTCACTCGCCTCCCTCTTTTCCATTAACTCTCTCGTCCTTGTTTTCCCTCGCCTGTCTCTTTCCCTCTGCTTTCCCTCCATAGTCTCTTTCCCCTGCTTTCCCTCAACCCTCTCTTTTCCCTCGACAGTCACTTTTCCCCCCTTTCCCTCGCCAGTCTCTGTTATCTCTCTTCCCTCGGTGTCTAATACTTCCCAGTTTCACTCGCCTCCGTCTTTTCCATTAACTCTCTTGTCCTTGTTTTTTCTCAGCTCTCTCTTTTCCAAGTTTTCCCTCGACTGTCACTTTTCCCCCGTTTCCCTCGCCAGTCTCTGTTATGTCTCTTCCCTCGGTGTCTAATTCTTCCCACTTTCACACGACTCCCTCTTTCCCCTCTCATTCCTCAATTCTCTGTTGTCCCTCGTTGCCCTCCCCTCTCTCTTTTACCTCTCTTCCCTCTAGGTCTAATTTTTCCACTTTCACACGCCTCTCTCTTTTCCCTGTTATTCGTCAACTCTGTTATCCCTCTTTTCCCTCGCCAGTCTCTTTCCCCTGGTTTCTCTCGCCTCTCTCTGTTCCCTGGCTTTCCTCTTTTCTATGAAATCTCTCTTTTCCCTATTTCCAGTCAGCCCTCTCTTTTCCCTCTTTCCCCTCGCCAGTCACTTTTCCTTCCTTTCCCTCGCCAGTCTCTTTTAACCTCTATTCCCTCCATGTCTACTTCTTCCCACTTACACTCCACTCCCTCTTTTCCATGAACTCTCTCGTTCCCCTATTTCCAGTCAACTCTCTCTTTTCCCTCTTCCCCCCTCGCCAGTCTCTTTCCCCTGGTTTATCTCGCCTCTCTATTTCCCTCGCCAGTCTCTTTTACGTCTCTTCCCTTGGTGTCTAATTCTTCCCACTTGCACTCGCCTCCCTCTTTTCCATTAACTCTCTCTTGTCCTTGTTTTCCCTCGCCTGTCTCTTTCCCTCTGCTTTCCCTCCATAGTCTCTTTCCCCTGCTTTCCCTCAACCCTCTCTTTTCCCTCTTTCCCCTCGACAGTCACTTTTCCCCATTTCCCTCGCCAGTCTCTGTTATCTCTCTTCCCTCGGTGTCTAATTCTTCCCACTTGCACTCGCCCCTCTCTTTTCCATGAACTCTCTCTTGTCCTTGTCTTCCCTCGCCTGTCTCTTTTCCCCTGCTTTCCCTCAACCCTCTCTTTTCCAAGTTTTCCCTCGACAGGCACTTTCCCCCCCTTTCCCTCGCCAGTCTCTGTTATCTCTCTTCCCTCGGTGTCTAATTCTTTCCGCTTTCCCTCGCCTCCCTCTTTTCCATTAATTCTCTCTTGTCCTTGTTTTCTCTCGCCAGTCTCTTTTAACCTCTATTCCCTCCATGTCTACTTCTTCCCACTTACACTCCACTCCCTCTTTTCCATGAACTCTCTCGTTCCCCTATTTCCAGTCAACTCTCTCTTTTCCCTCTTCCCCCCTCGCCAGTCTCTTTCCCCTGGTTTATCTCGCCTCTTCTTCCCACTTCCACTCGCCTCCCTCTTTTCCATTAACTCTCTCTTGTTCTTGTTTTCCCTCGCCTGTCTCTTTCCCTCTGCTTTCCCTTCATAGTCTCTTTCCCCTGCTTTCCCTCAACCCTCTCTTTTCCCTCTTTCCCCTCGACAGTCACTTTTCCCCCCTTTCCCTCGCCAGTCTCTGTTATCTCTCTTCCCTCGGTGTCTAATACTTCCCACTTTCCCTCGCCCCTCTCTTTTCCATGAACTCTCTCTTGTCCTTGTCTTCCCTCGCCTGTCTCTCTTCCCCTGCTTTCCCTCAACCCTCTCTTTTCCAAGTTTTCCCTCGACAGGCACTTTCCCCCCCTTTCCCTCGCCAGTCTCTGTTATCTCTCTTCCGTCGGTGTCTAATACTTCCCACTTTCCCTCGCCTCTCTCTTTTCCCTCTTATTCGTCAACTCTGTTATCCCTCTTTTCCCTCGCCAGTCTCTTTCCCCTGGTTTCTCTCGCCTCTCTCTGTTCCCTGGCTTTCCTCTTTTCTATGAAATCTCTCTTTTCCCTATTTCCAGTCAGCCCTCTCTTTTCCCTCTTTCCCCTCGCCAGTCACTTTTCCTTCCTTTCCCTCGCCAGTCTCTTTTAACCTCTATTCCCTCCGTGTCTAGTTTTCCCACTTACACTCCACTCCCTCTTTTCCATGAACTCTCTCGTTCCCCTATTTCCAGTCAACTCTCTCTCTTCCCTCTTCCCCCCCCTCGCCAGTCTCTTTCCCCTGGTTTATCTCGCCTCTCTCTTTCCCTCGCCAGTCTCTTTTATGTCTCTTCCCTTGGTGTCTAATTCTTCCCACTTTCACTCGCCTCCCTCTTTTCCATTAACTCTCTCTTGTCCTTGTTTTCCCTCGCCTGTCTCTTTCCCTCTGCTTTCCCTCCATAGTCTCTTTCCCCTGCTTTCCCTCAACCCTCTCTTTTCCCTCGACAGTCACTTTTCCCCCCTTTCCCTCGCCAGTCTCTGTTATCTCTCTTCCCTCGGTGTCTAATACTTCCCAGTTTCACTCGCCTCCGTCTTTTCCATTAACTCTCTTGTCCTTGTTTTTCTCAGCTCTCTCTTTTCCAAGTTTTCCCTCGACTGTCACTTTTCCCCGTTTCCCTCGCCAGTCTCTGTTATGTCTCTTCCCTCGGTGTCTAATTCTTCCCACTTTCACACGACTCCCTCTTTCCCCTCTCATTCCTCAATTCTCTGTTGTCCCTCGTTGCCTTCCCCTCTCTCTTTTACCTCTCTTCCCTCTAGGTCTAATTTTTCCACTTTCCCTCGCCTCTCTCTTTTCCCTGTTATTCGTCAACTCTGTTATCCCTCTTTTCCCTAGCCAGTCTCTTTCCCCTGGTTTCTCTCACCTCTCTCTGTTCCCTGGCTTTCCTCTTTTCTATGAAATCTCTCTTTTCCCTATTTCCAGTCAGCCCTCTCTTTTCCCTCTTTCCCCTCGCCAGTCACTTTTCCTTCCTTTCCCTCGCCAGTCTCTTTTAACCTCTATTCCCTCCATGTCTACTTCTTCCCACTTACACTCCACTCCCTCTTTTCCATGAACTCTCTCGTTCCCCTATTTCCAGTCAACTCTCTCTTTTCCCTCTTCCCCCCTCGCCAGTCTCTTTCCCCTGGTTTATCTCGCCTCTTCTTCCCACTTTCACTCGCCTCCCTCTTTTCCATTAACTCTCTCTTGTCCTTGTTTTCCCTCGCCTGTCTCTTTCCCTCTGCTTTCCCTCCATAGTCTCTTTCCCCTGCTTTCCCTCAACCCTCTCTTTTCCCTCGACAGTCACTTTTCCCCCCTTTCCCTCGCCAGTCTCTGTTATCTCTCTTCCCTCGGTGTCTAATACTTCCCAGTTTCACTCGCCTCCGTCTTTTCCATTAACTCTCTTGTCCTTGTTTTTTCTCAGCTCTCTCTTTTCCAAGTTTTCCCTCGACTGTCACTTTTCCCCCGTTTCCCTCGCCAGTCTCTGTTATGTCTCTTCCCTCGGTGTCTAATTCTTCCCACTTTCACCCGACTCCCTCTTTCCCCTCTCATTCCTCAATTGTCTGTTGTCCCTCGTTGCCCTCCCCTCTCTCTTTTACCTCTCTTCCCTCTAGGTCTAATTTTTCCACTTTCACACGCCTCTCTCTTTTCCCTGTTATTCGTCAACTCTGTTATCCCTCTTTTCCCTCGCCAGTCTCTTTCCCCTGGTTTCTCTCGCCTCTCTCTGTTCCCTGGCTTTCCTCTTTTCTATGAAATCTCTCTTTTCCCTATTTCCAGTCAGCCCTCTCTTTTCCCTCTTTCCCCTCGCCAGTCACTTTTCCTTCCTTTCCCTCGCCAGTCTCTTTTAACCTCTATTCCCTCCATGTCTACTTCTTCCCACTTACACTCCACTCCCTCTTTTCCATGAACTCTCTCGTTCCCCTATTTCCAGTCAACTCTCTCTTTTCCCTCTTCCCCCCTCGCCAGTCTCTTTCCCCTGGTTTATCTCGCCTCTTCTTCCCACTTTCACTCGCCTCCCTCTTTTCCATTAACTCTCTCTTGTCCTTGTTTTCCCTCGCCTGTCTCTTTCCCTCTGCTTTCCCTCCATAGTCTCTTTCCCCTGCTTTCCCTCAACCCTCTCTTTTCCCTCTTTCCCCTCGACAGTCACTTTTCCCCCCTTTCCCTCGCCAGTCTCTGTTATCTCTCTTCCCTCGGTGTCTAATACTTCCCAGTTTCACTCGCCTCCGTCTTTTCCATTAACTCTCTTGTCCTTGTTTTTCTCAGCTCTCTCTTTTCCAAGTTTTCCCTCGACTGTCACTTTTCCCCGTTTCCCTCGCCAGTCTCTGTTATGTCTCTTCCCTCGGTGTCTAATTCTTCCCACTTTCACCCGACTCCCTCTTTCCCCTCTCATTCCTCAATTCTCTGTTGTCCCTCGTTGCCTTCCCCTCTCTCTTTTACCTCTCTTCCCTCTAGGTCTAATTTTTCCACTTTCCCTCGCCTCTCTCTTTTCCCTGTTATTCGTCAACTCTGTTATCCCTCTTTTCCCTAGCCAGTCTCTTTCCCCTGGTTTCTCTCACCTCTCTCTGTTCCCTGGCTTTCCTCTTTTCTATGAAATCTCTCTTTTCCCTATTTCCAGTCAGCCCTCTCTTTTCCCTCTTTCCCCTCGCCAGTCACTTTTCCTTCCTTTCCCTCGCCAGTCTCTTTTAACCTCTATTCCCTCCATGTCTACTTCTTCCCACTTACACTCCACTCCCTCTTTTCCATGAACTCTCTCGTTCCCCTATTTCCAGTCAACTCTCTCTTTTCCCTCTTCCCCCCTCGCCAGTCTCTTTCCCCTGGTTTATCTCGCCTCTTCTTCCCACTTTCACTCGCCTCCCTCTTTTCCATTAACTCTCTCTTGTCCTTGTTTTCCCTCGCCTGTCTCTTTCCCTCTGCTTTCCCTCCATAGTCTCTTTCCCCTGCTTTCCCTCAACCCTCTCTTTTCCCTCGACAGTCACTTTTCCCCCCTTTCCCTCGCCAGTCTCTGTTATCTCTCTTCCCTCGGTGTCTAATACTTCCCAGTTTCACTCGCCTCCGTCTTTTCCATTAACTCTCTTGTCCTTGTTTTTTCTCAGCTCTCTCTTTTCCAAGTTTTCCCTCGACTGTCACTTTTCCCCCGTTTCCCTCGCCAGTCTCTGTTATGTCTCTTCCCTCGGTGTCTAATTCTTCCCACTTTCACCCGACTCCCTCTTTCCCCTCTCATTCCTCAATTGTCTGTTGTCCCTCGTTGCCCTCCCCTCTCTCTTTTACCTCTCTTCCCTCTAGGTCTAATTTTTCCACTTTCACACGCCTCTCTCTTTTCCCTGTTATTCGTCAACTCTGTTATCCCTCTTTTCCCTCGCCAGTCTATGTCCCCTGGTTTCTCTCGCCTCTCTCTGTTCCCTGGCTTTCCTCTTTTCTATGAAATCTCTCTTTTCCCTATTTCCAGTCAGCCCTCTCTTTTCCCTCTTTCCCCTCGCCAGTCACTTTTCCTTCCTTTCCCTCGCCAGTCTCTTTTAACCTCTATTCCCTCCATGTCTACTTCTTCCCACTTACACTCCACTCCCTCTTTTCCATGAACTCTCTCGTTCCCCTATTTCCAGTCAACTCTCTCTTTTCCCTCTTCCCCCCTCGCCAGTCTCTTTCCCCTGGTTTATCTCGCCTCTCTATTTCCCTCGCCAGTCTCTTTTACGTCTCTTCCCTTGGTGTCTAATTCTTCCCACTTGCACTCGCCTCCCTCTTTTCCATTAACTCTCTCTTGTCCTTGTTTTCCCTCGCCTGTCTCTTTCCCTCTGCTTTCCCTCCATAGTCTCTTTCCCCTGCTTTCCCTCAACCCTCTCTTTTCCCTCTTTCCCCTCGACAGTCACTTTTCCCCATTTCCCTCGCCAGTCTCTGTTATCTCTCTTCCCTCGGTGTCTAATTCTTCCCACTTGCACTCGCCCCTCTCTTTTCCATGAACTCTCTCTTGTCCTTGTCTTCCCTCGCCTGTCTCTTTTCCCCTGCTTTCCCTCAACCCTCTCTTTTCCAAGTTTTCCCTCGACAGGCACTTTCCCCCCCTTTCCCTCGCCAGTCTCTGTTATCTCTCTTCCGTCGGTGTCTAATACTTCCCACTTTCCCTCGCCTCTCTCTTTTCCCTCTTATTCGTCAACTCTGTTATCCCTCTTTTCCCTAGCCAGTCTCTTTCCCCTGGTTTCTCTCGCCTCTCTCTGTTCCCTGGCTTTCCTCTTTTCTATGAAATCTCTCTTTTCCCTATTTCCAGTCAGCCCTCTCTTTTCCCTCTTTCCCCTCGCCAGTCACTTTTCCTTCCTTTCCCTCGCCAGTCTCTTTTAACCTCTATTCCCTCCATGTCTACTTCTTCCCACTTACACTCCACTCCCTCTTTTCCATGAACTCTCTCGTTCCCCTATTTCCAGTCAACTCTCTCTCTTCCCTCTTCCCCCCTCGCCAGTCTCTTTCCCCTGGTTTATCTCGCCTCTCTCTTTCCCTCGCCAGTCTCTTTTATGTCTCTTCCCTTGGTGTCTAATTCTTCCCACTTGCACTCGCCTCCCTCTTTTTTCTATTAACTCTCTCTTGTCCTTGTTTTCCCTCGCCTGTCTCTTTCCCTCTGCTTTCCCTCCATAGTCTCTTCCCCCTGCTTTCCCTCAACCCTCTCTTTTCCCTCTTTCCCCTCGACAGTCACTTTTCCCCCCTTTCCCTCGCCAGTCTCTGTTATCTCTCTTCCCTCGGTGTCTAATTCTTTCCGCTTTCCCTCGCCTCCCTCTTTTCCATTAATTCTCTCTTGTCCTTGTTTTCTCTCGCCAGTCTCTTTTAACCTCTATTCCCTCCATGTCTACTTCTTCCCACTTACACTCCACTCCCTCTTTTCCATGAACTCTCTCGTTCCCCTATTTCCAGTCAACTCTCTCTTTTCCCTCTTCCCCCCTCGCCAGTCTCTTTCCCCTGGTTTATCTCGCCTCTTCTTCCCACTTCCACTCGCCTCCCTCTTTTCCATTAACTCTCTCTTGTTCTTGTTTTCCCTCGCCTGTCTCTTTCCCTCTGCTTTCCCTTCATAGTCTCTTTCCCCTGCTTTCCCTCAACCCTCTCTTTTCCCTCTTTCCCCTCGACAGTCACTTTTCCCCCCTTTCCCTCGCCAGTCTCTGTTATCTCTCTTCCCTCGGTGTCTAATACTTCCCACTTTCCCTCGCCCCTCTCTTTTCCATGAACTCTCTCTTGTCCTTGTCTTCCCTCGCCTGTCTCTCTTCCCCTGCTTTCCCTCAACCCTCTCTTTTCCAAGTTTTCCCTCGACAGGCACTTTCCCCCCCTTTCCCTCGCCAGTCTCTGTTATCTCTCTTCCGTCGGTGTCTAATACTTCCCACTTTCCCTCGCCTCTCTCTTTTCCCTCTTATTCGTCAACTCTGTTATCCCTCTTTTCCCTCGCCAGTCTCTTTCCCCTGGTTTCTCTCGCCTCTCTCTGTTCCCTGGCTTTCCTCTTTTCTATGAAATCTCTCTTTTCCCTATTTCCAGTCAGCCCTCTCTTTTCCCTCTTTCCCCTCGCCAGTCACTTTTCCTTCCTTTCCCTCGCCAGTCTCTTTTAACCTCTATTCCCTCCGTGTCTAGTTTTCCCACTTACACTCCACTCCCTCTTTTCCATGAACTCTCTCGTTCCCCTATTTCCAGTCAACTCTCTCTCTTCCCTCTTCCCCCCCCTCGCCAGTCTCTTTCCCCTGGTTTCTCTCGCCTCTCTCTGTTCCCTGGCTTTCCTCTTTTCCATGAACTCTCTCGTTCCCCTATTTCCAGTCAACTCTCTCTCTTCCCTCTTCCCCCCTCGCCAGTCTCTTTCCCCTGGTTTATCTCGCCTCTCTCTTTCCCTCGCCAGTCTCTTTTATGTCTCTTCCCTTGGTGTCTAATTCTTCCCGCTTGCACTCGCCTCCCTCTTTTTTCTATTAACTCTCTCTTGTCCTTGTTTTCCCTCGCCTGTCTCTTTCCCTCTGCTTTCCCTCCATAGTCTCTTTCCCCTGCTTTCCCTCAACCCTCTCTTTTCCCTTGACAGTCACTTTTCCCCCCTTTCCCTCGCCAGTCTCTGTTATCTCTCTTCCCTCGGTGTCTAATACTTCCCAGTTTCACTCGCCTCCCTCTTTTCCATTAACTCTCTTGTCCTTGTTTTTTCTCAACTCTCTCTTTTCCAAGTTTTCCCTCGACTGTCACTTTTCCCCCGTTTCCCTCGCCAGTCTCTGTTATGTCTCTTCCCTCGGTGTCTAATTCTTCCCACTTTCACCCGACTCCCTCTTTCCCCTCTCATTCCTCAATTGTCTGTTGTCCCTCGTTGCCCTCCCCTCTCTCTTTTACCTCTCTTCCCTCTAGGTCTAATTTTTCCACTTTCACACGCCTCTCTCTTTTCCCTGTTATTCGTCAACTCTGTTATCCCTCTTTTCCCTCGCCAGTCTCTTTCCCCTGGTTTCTCTCGCCTCTCTCTGTTCCCTGGCTTTCCTCTTTTCTATGAAATCTCTCTTTTCCCTATTTCCAGTCAGCCCTCTCTTTTCCCTCTTTCCCCTCGCCAGTCACTTTTCCTTCCTTTCCCTCGCCAGTCTCTTTTAACCTCTATTCCCTCCGTGTCTACTTCTTCCCACTTACACTCCACTCCCTCTTTTCCATGAACTCTCTCGTTCCCCTATTTCCAGTCAACTCTCTCTTTTCCCTCTTCCCCCCTCGCCAGTCTCTTTCCCCTGGTTTATCTCGCCTCTCTCTTTCCCTCGCCAGTCTCTTTTACGTCTCTTCCCTTGGTGTCTAATTCTTCCCACTTGCACTCGCCCCTCTCTTTTCCATGAACTCTCTCTTGTCCTTGTCTTCCCTCGCCTGTCTCTTTTCCCCTGCTTTCCCTCAACCCTCTCTTTTCCAAGTTTTCCCTCGACAGGCACTTTCCCCCCCTTTCCCTCGCCAGTCTCTGTTATCTCTCTTCCCTCGGTGTCTAATACTTCCCAGTTTCACTCGCCTCCCTCTTTTCCATTAACTCTCTTGTCCTTGTTTTTTCTCAACTCTCTCTTTTCCAAGTTTTCCCTCGACTGTCACTTTCCCCCCGTTTCCCTCGCCAGTCTCTGTTATCTCTCTTCCGTCGGTGTCTAATACTTCCCACTTTCCCTCGCCTCTCTCTTTTCCCTCTTATTCATCAACTCTGTTATCCCTCTTTTCCCTCGCCAGTCTCTTTCCCCTGGTTTCTCTCGCCTCTCTCTCTGTTCCCTGGCTTTCCTCTTTTCTATGAAATCTCTCTTTTCCCTATTTCCAGTCAGCCCTCTCTTTTCCCTCTTTCCCCTCGCCAGTCACTTTTCCTTCCTTTCCCTCGCCAGTCTCTTTTAACCTCTATTCCCTCCGTGTCTAATTTTCCCACTTACACTCCACTCCCTCTTTTCCATGAACTCTCTCGTTCCCCTATTTCCAGTCAACTCTCTCTCTTCCCTCTTCCCCCCTCGCCAGTCTCTTTCCCCTGGTTTATCTCGCCTCTCTCTTTCCCTCGCCAGTCTCTTTTATGTCTCTTCCCTTGGTGTCTAATTCTTCCCACTTGCACTCGCCTCCCTCTTTTTTCTATTAACTCTCTCTTGTCCTTGTTTTCCCTCGCCTGTCTCTTTCCCTCTGCTTTCCCTCCATAGTCTCTTTCCCCTGCTTTCCCTCAACCCTCTCTTTTCCCTCGACAGTCACTTTTCCCCCCTTTCCCTCGCCAGTCTCTGTTATCTCTCTTCCCTCGGTGTCTAATACTTCCCAGTTTCACTCGCCTCCGTCTTTTCCATTAACTCTCTTGTCCTTGTTTTTTCTCAGCTCTCTCTTTTCCAAGTTTTCCCTCGACAGTCACTTTCCCCCCCTTTCCCTCGCCAGTCTCTGTTATCTCTCTTCCCTCGGTGTCTAATACTTCCCAGTTTCACTCGCCTCCGTCTTTTCCATTAACTCTCTTGTCCTTGTTTTTTCTCAGGTCTCTCTTTTCCAAGTTTTCCCTCGACTGTCACTTTTCCCCCGTTTCCCTCGCCAGTCTCTGTTATGTCTCTTCCCTCGGTGTCTAATTCTTCCCACTTTCACACGACTCCCTCTTTCCCCTCTCATTCCTCAATTCTCTGTTGTCCCTCGTTGCCCTCCCCTCTCTCTTTTACCTCTCTTCCCTCTAGGTCTAATTTTTCCACTTTCACACGCCTCTCTCTTTTCCCTGTTATTCGTCAACTCTGTTATCCCTCTTTTCCCTAGCCAGTCTCTTTCCCCTGGTTTCTCTCGCCTCTCTCTGTTCCCTGGCTTTCCTCTTTTCTATGAAATCTCTCTTTTCCCTATTTCCAGTCAGCCCTCTCTTTTCCCTCTTTCCCCTCGCCAGTCACTTTTCCTTCCTTTCCCTCGCCAGTCTCTTTTAACCTCTATTCCCTCCATGTCTACTTCTTCCCACTTACACTCCACTCCCTCTTTTCCATTAACTCTCTCGTTCCTCTATTTCCAGTCAACTCTCTCTTTTCCCTCTTCCCCCCTCGCCAGTCTCTTTCCCCTGGTTTATCTCGCCTCTCTCTTTCCCTCGCCAGTCTCTTTTACGTCTCTTCCCTTGGTGTCTAATTCTTCCCACTTGCACTCGCCTCCCTCTTTTCCATTAACTCTCTCTTGTCCTTGTTTTCCCTCGCCTGTCTCTTTCCCTCTGCTTTCCCTCCATAGTCTCATTCCCCTGCTTTCCCTCAACCCTCTCTTTTCCCTCTTTCCCCTCGACAGTCACTTTTCCCCCCTTTCCCTCGCCAGTCTCTGTTATCTCTCTTCCGGCGGTGTCTAATACTTCCCACTTTCCCTCGCCTCTCTCTTTCCCCTGTTATTCGTCAACTCTGTTATCCCTCTTTTCCCTCGCCAGTCTCTGTCCCCTGGTTTCTCTCGCCTCTCTCTGTTCCCTGGCTTTCCTCTTTTCTATGAAATCTCTCTTTTCCCTATTTCCAGTCAGCCCTCTCTTTTCCCTCTTTCCCCTCGCCAGTCACTTTTCCTTCCTTTCCCTCGCCAGTCTCTTTTAACCTCTATTCCCTCCATGTCTACTTCTTCCCACTTACACTCCACTCCCTCTTTTCCATGAACTCTCTCGTTCCCCTATTTCCAGTCAACTCTCTCTCTTCCCTCTTCCCCCCTCGCCAGTCTCTTTCCCCTGGTTTATCTCGCCTCTCTCCTTCCCTCGCCAGTCTCTTTTATGTCTCTTCCCTTGGTGTCTAATTCTTCCCACTTGCACTCGCCTCCCTCTTTTCCATTAACTCTCTCTTGTCCTTGTTTTCCCTCGCCTGTCTCTTTCCCTCTGCTTTCCCTCCATAGTCTCTTTCCCCTGCTTTCCCTCAACCCTCTCTTTTCCCTCTTTCCCCTCGACAGTCACTTTTCCCCCCTTTCCCTCGCCAGTCTCTGTTATCTCTCTTCCCTCGGTGTCTAATTCTTCCCGCTTTCCCTCGCCTCCCTCTTTTCCATTAATTCTCTCTTGTCCTTGTTTTCCCTCGCCAGTCTCTTTTAACCTCTATTCCCTCCGTGTCTACTTCTTCCCACTTACACTCCACTCCCTCTTTTCCATGAACTCTCTCGTTCCCCTATTTCCAGTCAGCTCTCTCTTTTCCCTCTTCCCCCCTCGCCAGTCTCTTTCCCCTGGTTTATCTCGCCTCTTCTTCCCACTTTCACTCGCCTCCCTCTTTTCCATTAACTCTCTCTTGTTCTTGTTTTCCCTCGCCTGTCTCTTTCCCTCTGATTCCCTCCATAGTCTCTTTCCCGTGCTTTCCCTCAACCCTCTCTTTTCGCTCTTTCCCCTCGACAGTCACTTTTCCCCCCTTTCCCTCGCCAGTCTCTGTTATCTCTCTTCCCTCGGTGTCTAATACTTCCCAGTTTCACTCGCCTCCCTCTTTTCCATTAACTCTCTTGTCCTTGTTTTTTCTCAACTCTCTCTTTTCCAAGTTTTCCCTCGACTGTCACTTTCCCCCCGTTTCCCTCGCCAGTCTCTGTTCTCTCTCTTCCCTCGGTGTCTAATACTTCCCACTTTCCCTCGCCTCTCTCTTTCCCCTGTTATTCGTCAACTCTCTTATCCCTCTTTTCCCTCGCCAGTCTCTTTCCCCGGTTTCTCTCGCCTCTCTCTGTTCCCTGGCATTCCTCTTTTCTATGAAATCTCTCTTTTCCCTATTTCCAGTCAGCCCTCTCTTTTCCCTCCTTCCCCTCGCCAGTCACTTTTCCTTCCTTTCCCTCGCCAGTCTCTTTTAACCTCTATTCCCTCCGTGTCTAATTCTTCCCACTTACACTCCACTCCCTCTTTTCCATGAACTCTCTCGTTCCCCTATTTCCAGTCAACTCTCTCTCTTCCCTCTTCCCCCCTCGCCAGTCTCTTTCCCCTGGTTTATCTCGCCTCTTCTTCCCACTTTCACTCGCCTCCCTCTTTTCCATTAACTCTCTCTTGTCCTTGTTTTCCCTCGCCTGTCTCTTTCCCTCTGCTTTCCCTCCATAGTCTCTTTCCCCTGCTTTCCCTCAACCCTCTCTTTTCCCTCTTTCCCCTCGACAGTCACTTTTCCCCCCTTTCCCTCGCCAGTCTCTGTTATCTCTCTTCCCTCGGTGTCTAATACTTCCCACTTGCACTCGCCCCTCTCTTTTCCATGAACTCTCTCTTGTCCTTGTATTCCCTCGCCTGTCTCTTTTCCCCTGCTTTCCCTCAACCCTCTCTTTTCCAAGTTTTCCCTCGACAGGCACTTTCCCCCCCTTTCCCTCGCCAGTCTCTGTTATCTCTCTTCCCTCGGTGTCTAATACTTCCCAGTTTCACTCGCCTCCCTCTTTTCCATTAACTCTCTTGTCCTTGTTTTTTCTCAGCTCTCTCTTTTCCAAGTTTTCCCTCGACTGTCACTTTTCCCCCGTTTCCCTCGCCAGTCTCTGTTATGTCTCTTCCCTCGGTGTCTAATTCTTCCCACTTTCACACGACTCCCTCTTTCCCCTCTCATTCCTCAATTCTCTGTTGTCCCTCGTTGCCCTCCCCTCTCTCTTTTACCTCTCTTCCCTCTAGGTCTAATTTTTCCACTTTCACACGCCTCTCTCTTTTCCCTGTTATTCGTCAACTCTGTTATTCGTCAACTCTGTTATCCCTCAACTCTGTTATCCCTCTTTTCCCTAGCCAGTCTCTTTCCCCTGGTTTCTCTCGCCTCTCTCTGTTCCCTGGCTTTCCTCTTTTCTATGAAATCTCTCTTTTCCCTATTTCCAGTCAGCCCTCTCTTTTCCCTCTTTCCCCTCGCCAGTCACTTTTCCTTCCTTTCCCTCGCCAGTCTCTTTTAACCTCTATTCCCTCCATGTCTACTTCTTCCCACTTACACTCCACTCCCTCTTTTCCATGAACTCTCTCGTTCCCCTATTTCCAGTCAACTCTCTCTCTTCCCTCTTCCCCCCTCGCCAGTCTCTTTCCCCTGGTTTATCTCGCCTCTCTCTTTCCCTCGCCAGTCTCTTTTATGTCTCTTCCCTTGGTGTCTAATTCTTCCCACTTGCACTCGCCTCCCTCTTTTTTCTATTAACTCTCTCTTGTCCTTGTTTTCCCTCGCCTGTCTCTTTCCCTCTGCTTTCCCTCCATAGTCTCTTCCCCCTGCTTTCCCTCAACCCTCTCTTTTCCCTCTTTCCCCTCGACAGTCACTTTTCCCCCCTTTCCCTCGCCAGTCTCTGTTATCTCTCTTCCCTCGGTGTCTAATTCTTCCCGCTTTCCCTCGCCTCCCTCTTTTCCATTAATTCTCTCTTGTCCTTGTTTTCCCTCGCCAGTCTCTTTTAACCTCTATTCCCTCCGTGTCTACTTCTTCCCACTTACACTCCACTCCCTCTTTTCCATGAACTCTCTCGTTCCCCCATTTCCAGTCAACTCTCTCTTTTCCCTCTTCCCCCCTCGCCAGTCTCTTTCCCCTGGTTTATCTCGCCTCTCTCTTTCCCTCGCCAGTCTCTTTTACGTCTCTTCCCTTGGTGTCTAATTCTTCCCACTTGCACTCGCCTCCCTCTTTTCCATTAACTCTCTCTTGTCCTTGTTTTCCCTCGCCTGTCTCTTTCCCTCTGCTTTCCCTCCATAGTCTCATTCCCCTGCTTTCCCTCAACCCTCTCTTTTCCCTCTTTCCCCTCGACAGTCACTTTTCCCCCCTTTCCCTCGCCAGTCTCTGTTATCTCTCTTCCGGCGGTGTCTAATACTTCCCACTTTCCCTCGCCTCTCTCTTTCCCCTGTTATTCGTCAACTCTGTTATCCCTCTTTTCCCTCGCCAGTCTCTGTCCCCTGGTTTCTCTCGCCTCTCTCTGTTCCCTGGCTTTCCTCTTTTCTATGAAATCTCTCTTTTCCCTATTTCCAGTCAGCCCTCTCTTTTCCCTCTTTCCCCTCGCCAGTCACTTTTCCTTCCTTTCCCTCGCCAGTCTCTTTTAACCTCTATTCCCTCCATGTCTACTTCTTCCCACTTACACTCCACTCCCTCTTTTCCATGAACTCTCTCGTTCCCCTATTTCCAGTCAACTCTCTCTCTTCCCTCTTCCCCCCTCGCCAGTCTCTTTCCCCTGGTTTATCTCGCCTCTCTCTTTCCCTCGCCAGTCTCTTTTATGTCTCTTCCCTTGGTGTCTAATTCTTCCCACTTGCACTCGCCTCCCTCTTTTTTCTATTAACTCTCTCTTGTCCTTGTTTTCCCTCGCCTGTCTCTTTCCCTCTGCTTTCCCTCCATAGTCTCTTTCCCCTGCTTTCCCTCAACCCTCTCTTTTCCCTCTTTCCCCTCGACAGTCACTTTTCCCCCCTTTCCCTCGCCAGTCTCTGTTATCTCTCTTCCCTCGGTGTCTAATACTTCCCAGTTTCACTCGCCTCCGTCTTTTCCATTAACTCTCTTGTCCTTGTTTTTCTCAGCTCTCTCTTTTCCAAGTTTTCCCTCGACTGTCACTTTTCCCCGTTTCCCTCGCCAGTCTCTGTTATGTCTCTTCCCTCGGTGTCTAATTCTTCCCACTTTCACCCGACTCCCTCTTTCCCCTCTCATTCCTCAATTCTCTGTTGTCCCTCGTTGCCCTCCCCTCTCTCTTTTACCTCTCTTCCCTCTAGGTCTAATTTTTCCACTTTCACACGCCTCTCTCTTTTCCCTGTTATTCGTCAACTCTGTTATCCCTCTTTTCCCTCGCCAGTCTCTTTCCCCTGGTTTCTCTCGCCTCTCTCTGTTCCCTGGCTTTCCTCTTTTCTATGAAATCTCTCTTTTCCCTATTTCCAGTCAGCCCTCTCTTTTCCCTCTTTCCCCTCGCCAGTCACTTTTCCTTCCTTTCCCTCGCCAGTCTCTTTTAACCTCTATTCCCTCCATGTCTACTTCTTCCCACTTACACTCCACTCCCTCTTTTCCATGAACTCTCTCGTTCCCCTATTTCCAGTCAACTCTCTCTTTTCCCTGTTCCCCCCCCTCGCCAGTCTCTTTCCCCTGGTTTATCTCGCCTCTTCTTCCCACTTTCACTCGCCTCCCTCTTTTCCATTAACTCTCTCTTGTCCTTGTTTTCCCTCGCCTGTCTCTTTCCCTCTGCTTTCCCTCCATAGTCTCTTTCCCCTGCTTTCCCTCAACCCTCTCTTTTCCCTCGACAGTCACTTTTCCCCCCCTTTCCCTCGCCAGTCTCTGTTATCTCTCTTCCCTCGGTGTCTAATACTTCCCAGTTTCACTCGCCTCCGTCTTTTCCATTAACTCTCTTGTCCTTGTTTTTTCTCAGCTCTCTCTTTTCCAAGTTTTCCCTCGACTGTCACTTTTCCCCCGTTTCCCTCGCCAGTCTCTGTTATGTCTCTTCCCTCGGTGTCTAATTCTTCCCACTTTCACCCGACTCCCTCTTTCCCCTCTCATTCCTCAATTCTCTGTTGTCCCTCGTTGCCCTCCCCTCTCTCTTTTACCTCTCTTCCCTCTAGGTCTAATTTTTCCACTTTCACACGCCTCTCTCTTTTCCCTGTTATTCGTCAACTCTGTTATCCCTCTTTTCCCTAGCCAGTCTCTTTCCCCTGGTTTCTCTCGCCTCTCTCTGTTCCCTGGCTTTCCTCTTTTCTATGAAATCTCTCTTTTCCCTATTTCCAGTCAGCCCTCTCTTTTCCCTCTTTCCCCTCGCCAGTCACTTTTCCTTCCTTTCCCTCGCCAGTCTCTTTTAACCTCTATTCCCTCCATGTCTACTTCTTCCCACTTACACTCCACTCCCTCTTTTCCATGAACTCTCTCGTTCCCCTATTTCCAGTCAACTCTCTCTCTTCCCTCTTCCCCCCCTCGCCAGTCTCTTTCCCCTGGTTTATCTCGCCTCTCTCTTTCCCTCGCCAGTCTCTTTTATGTCTCTTCCCCTTGGTGTCTAATTCTTCCCACTTGCACTCGCCTCCCTCTTTTCCATTAACTCTCTCTTGTCCTTGTTTTCCCTCGCCTGTCTCTTTCCCTCTGCTTTCCCTCCATAGTCTCTTTCCCCTGCTTTCCCTCAACCCTTTCTTTTCCCTCTTTCCCCTCGACAGTCACTTTTCCCCCCCTTTCCCTCGCCAGTCTCTGTTATCTCTCTTCCGGCGGTGTCTAATACTTCCCACTTTCCCTCGCCTCTCTCTTTCCCCTGTTATTCGTCAACTCTGTTATCCCTCTTTTCCCTCGCCAGTCTCTGTCCCCTGGTTTCTCTCGCCTCTCTCTGTTCCCTGGCTTTCCTCTTTTCTATGAAATCTCTCTTTTCCCTATTTCCAGTCAGCCCTCTCTTTTCCCTCTTTCCCCTCGCCAGTCACTTTTCCTTCCTTTCCCTCGCCAGTCTCTTTTAACCTCTATTCCCTCCATGTCTACTTCTTCCCACTTACACTCCACTCCCTCTTTTCCATGAACTCTCTCGTTCCCCTATTTCCAGTCAACTCTCTCTCTTCCCTCTTCCCCCCTCGCCAGTCTCTTTCCCCTGGTTTATCTCGCCTCTCTCCTTCCCTCGCCAGTCTCTTTTATGTCTCTTCCCTTGGTGTCTAATTCTTCCCACTTGCACTCGCCTCCCTCTTTTCCATTAACTCTCTCTTGTCCTTGTTTTCCCTCGCCTGTCTCTTTCCCTCTGCTTTCCCTCCATAGTCTCTTCCCCCTGCTTTCCCTCAACCCTCTCTTTTCCCTCTTTCCCCTCGACAGTCACTTTTCCCCCCCTTTCCCTCGCCAGTCTCTGTTATCTCTCTTCCCTCGGTGTCTAATTCTTCCCGCTTTCCCTCGCCTCCCTCTTTTCCATTAATTCTCTCTTGTCCTTGTTTTCCCTCGCCAGTCTCTTTTAACCTCTATTCCCTCCGTGTCTACTTCTTCCCACTTACACTCCACTCCCTCTTTTCCATGAACTCTCTCGTTCCCCCCATTTCCAGTCAACTCTCTCTTTTCCCTCTTCCCCCCTCGCCAGTCTCTTTCCCCTGGTTTATCTCGCCTCTCTCTTTCCCTCGCCAGTCTCTTTTACGTCTCTTCCCTTGGTGTCTAATTCTTCCCACTTGCACTCGCCTCCCTCTTTTCCATTAACTCTCTCTTGTCCTTGTTTTCCCTCGCCTGTCTCTTTCCCTCTGCTTTCCCTCCATAGTCTCATTCCCCTGCTTTCCCTCAACCCTCTCTTTTCCCTCTTTCCCCTCGACAGTCACTTTTCCCCCCTTTCCCTCGCCAGTCTCTGTTATCTCTCTTCCGGCGGTGTCTAATACTTCCCACTTTCCCTCGCCTCTCTCTTTCCCCTGTTATTCGTCAACTCTGTTATCCCTCTTTTCCCTCGCCAGTCTCTGTCCCCTGGTTTCTCTCGCCTCTCTCTGTTCCCTGGCTTTCCTCTTTTCTATGAAATCTCTCTTTTCCCTATTTCCAGTCAGCCCTCTCTTTTCCCTCTTTCCCCTCGCCAGTCACTTTTCCTTCCTTTCCCTCGCCAGTCTCTTTTAACCTCTATTCCCTCCATGTCTACTTCTTCCCACTTACACTCCACTCCCTCTTTTCCATGAACTCTCTCGTTCCCCTATTTCCAGTCAACTCTCTCTCTTCCCTCTTCCCCCCTCGCCAGTCTCTTTCCCCTGGTTTATCTCGCCTCTCTCTTTCCCTCGCCAGTCTCTTTTATGTCTCTTCCCTTGGTGTCTAATTCTTCCCACTTGCACTCGCCTCCCTCTTTTTTTCTATTAACTCTCTCTTGTCCTTGTTTTCCCTCGCCTGTCTCTTTCCCTCTGCTTTCCCTCCATAGTCTCTTTCCCCTGCTTTCCCTCAACCCTCTCTTTTCCCTCTTTCCCCTCGACAGTCACTTTTCCCCCCTTTCCCTCGCCAGTCTCTGTTATCTCTCTTCCCTCGGTGTCTAATACTTCCCAGTTTCACTCGCCTCCGTCTTTTCCATTAACTCTCTTGTCCTTGTTTTTCTCAGCTCTCTCTTTTCCAAGTTTTCCCTCGACTGTCACTTTTCCCCGTTTCCCTCGCCAGTCTCTGTTATGTCTCTTCCCTCGGTGTCTAATTCTTCCCACTTTCACCCGACTCCCTCTTTCCCCTCTCATTCCTCAATTCTCTGTTGTCCCTCGTTGCCCTCCCCCTCTCTCTTTTACCTCTCTTCCCTCTAGGTCTAATTTTTCCACTTTCACACGCCTCTCTCTTTTCCCTGTTATTCGTCAACTCTGTTATCCCTCTTTTCCCTCGCCAGTCTCTTTCCCCTGGTTTCTCTCGCCTCTCTCTGTTCCCTGGCTTTCCTCTTTTCTATGAAATCTCTCTTTTCCCTATTTCCAGTCAGCCCTCTCTTTTCCCTCTTTCCCCTCGCCAGTCACTTTTCCTTCCTTTCCCTCGCCAGTCTCTTTTAACCTCTATTCCCTCCATGTCTACTTCTTCCCACTTACACTCCACTCCCTCTTTTCCATGAACTCTCTCGTTCCCCTATTTCCAGTCAACTCTCTCTTTTCCCTGTTCCCCCCTCGCCAGTCTCTTTCCCCTGGTTTATCTCGCCTCTTCTTCCCACTTTCACTCGCCTCCCTCTTTTCCATTAACTCTCTCTTGTCCTTGTTTTCCCTCGCCTGTCTCTTTCCCTCTGCTTTCCCCTCCATAGTCTCTTTCCCCTGCTTTCCCTCAACCCTCTCTTTTCCCTCGACAGTCACTTTTCCCCCCTTTCCCTCGCCAGTCTCTGTTATCTCTCTTCCCTCGGTGTCTAATACTTCCCAGTTTCACTCGCCTCCGTCTTTTCCATTAACTCTCTTGTCCTTGTTTTTTCTCAGCTCTCTCTTTTCCAAGTTTTCCCTCGACTGTCACTTTTCCCCCGTTTCCCTCGCCAGTCTCTGTTATGTCTCTTCCCTCGGTGTCTAATTCTTCCCACTTTCACCCGACTCCCTCTTTCCCCTCTCATTCCTCAATTCTCTGTTGTCCCTCGTTGCCCTCCCCTCTCTCTTTTACCTCTCTTCCCTCTAGGTCTAATTTTTCCACTTTCACACGCCTCTCTCTTTTCCCTGTTATTCGTCAACTCTGTTATCCCTCTTTTCCCTAGCCAGTCTCTTTCCCCTGGTTTCTCTCGCCTCTCTCTGTTCCCTGGCTTTCCTCTTTTCTATGAAATCTCTCTTTTCCCTATTTCCAGTCAGCCCTCTCTTTTCCCTCTTTCCCCTCGCCAGTCACTTTTCCTTCCTTTCCCTCGCCAGTCTCTTTTAACCTCTATTCCCTCCATGTCTACTTCTTCCCACTTACACTCCACTCCCTCTTTTCCATGAACTCTCTCGTTCCCCTATTTCCAGTCAACTCTCTCTCTTCCCTCTTCCCCCCTCGCCAGTCTCTTTCCCCTGGTTTATCTCGCCTCTCCTTCCCACTTTCACTCGCCTCCCTCTTTTCCATTAACTCTCTCTTGTCCTTGTTTTCCCTCGCCTGTCTCTTTCCCTCTGCTTTCCCTCCATAGTCTCTTTCCCCTGCTTTCCCTCAACCCTCTCTTTTCCCTCGACAGTCACTTTTCCCCCCCTTTCCCTCGCCAGTCTCTGTTATCTCTCTTCCCTCGGTGTCTAATACTTCCCAGTTTCACTCGCCTCCGTCTTTTCCATTAACTCTCTTGTCCTTGTTTTTTCTCAGGTCTCTCTTTTCCAAGTTTTCCCTCGACTGTCACTTTTCCCCCGTTTCCCTCGCCAGTCTCTGTTATGTCTCTTCCCTCGGTGTCTAATTCTTCCCACTTTCACACGACTCCCTCTTTCCCCTCTCATTCCTCAATTCTCTGTTGTCCCTCGTTGCCCTCCCCTCTCTCTTTTACCTCTCTTCCCTCTAGGTCTAATTTTTCCACTTTCACACGCCTCTCTCTTTTCCCTGTTATTCGTCAACTCTGTTATCCCTCTTTTCTCTCGCCAGTCTCTTTCCCCTGGTTTCTCTCGCCTCTCTCTGTTCCCTGGCTTTCCTCTTTTCTATGAAATCTCTCTTTTCCCTATTTCCAGTCAGCCCTCTCTTTTCCCTCTTTCCCCTCGCCAGTCACTTTTCCTTCCTTTCCCTCGCCAGTCTCTTTTAACCTCTATTCCCTCCATGTCTACTTCTTCCCACTTACACTCCACTCCCTCTTTTCCATGAACTCTCTCGTTCCCCTATTTCCAGTCAACTCTCTCTCTTCCCTCTTCCCCCCTCGCCAGTCTCTTTCCCCTGGTTTATCTCGCCTCTCTCTTTCCCTCGCCAGTCTCTTTTATGTCTCTTCCCTTGGTGTCTAATTCTTCCCACTTGCACTCGCCTCCCTCTTTTCCATTAACTCTCTCTTGTCCTTGTTTTCCCTCGCCTGTCTCTTTCCCTCTGCTTTCCCTCCATAGTCTCTTTCCCCTGCTTTCCCTCAACCCTTTCTTTTCCCTCTTTCCCCTCGACAGTCACTTTTCCCCCCTTTCCCTCGCCAGTCTCTGTTATCTCTCTTCCCTCGGTGTCTAATTCTTCCCGCTTTCCCTCGCCTCCCTCTTTTCCATTAATTCTCTCTTGTCCTTGTTTTCCCTCGCCAGTCTGTTTTAACCTCTATTCCCTCCGTGTCTACTTCTTCCCACTTACACTCCACTCCCTCTTTTCCATGAACTCTCTCGTTCCCCTATTTCCAGTCAGCTCTCTCTTTTCCCTCTTCCCCCCTCGCCGGTCTCTTTCCCCTGGTTTATCTCGCCTCTTCTTCCCACTTTCACTCGCCTCCCTCTTTTCCATTAACTCTCTCTTGTTCTTGTTTTCCCTCGCCTGTCTCTTTCCCTCTGCTTTCCCTCCATAGTCTCTTTCCCCTGCTTTCCCTCAACCCTCTCTTTTCCCTCTTTCCCCTCGACAGTCACTTTTCCCCCCTTTCCCTCGCCAGTCTCTGTTATCTCTCTTCCCTCGGTGTCTAATACTTCCCACTTGCACTCGCCCCTCTCTTTTCCATGAACTCTCTCTTGTCCTTGTATTCCCTCGCCTGTCTCTTTTCCCCTGCTTTCCCTCAACCCTCTCTTTTCCAAGTTTTCCCTCGACAGGCACTTTCCCCCCCTTTCCCTCGCCAGTCTCTGTTATCTCTCTTCCCTCGGTGTCTAATACTTCCCAGTTTCACTCGCCTCCCTCTTTTCCATTAACTCTCTTGTCCTTGTTTTTTCTCAACTCTCTCTTTTCCAAGTTTTCCCTCGACTGTCACTTTTCCCCCGTTTCCCTGGCCAGTCTCTGTTATCTCTCTTCCGTCGGTGTCTAATACTTCCCACTTTCCCTCGCCTCTCTCTTTTCCCTGTTATTCGTCAACTCTGTTATCCCTCTTTTCCCTCGCCAGTCTCTTTCCCCTGGTTTCTCTCGCCTCTCTCTGTTCCCTGGTTTTCCTCTTTTCTATGAAATCTCTCTTTTCCCTATTTCCAGTCAGCCCTCTCTTTTCCCTCTTTCCCCTCGCCAGTCACTTTTCCTTCCTTTCCCTCGCCAGTCTCTTTTAACCTCTATTCCCTCCGTGTCTAATTCTTCCCATTACACTCCACTCCCTCTTTTCCATGAACTCTCTCGTTCCCCTATTTCCAGTCAACTCTCTCTTTTCCCTCTTCCCCCCTCGCCAGTCTCTTTCCCCTGGTTTATCTCGCCTCTCTCTTTCCCTCGCCAGTCTCTTTTACGTCTCTTCCCTTGCTGTCTAATTCTTCCCACTTTCACTCGCCTCCCTCTTTTCCATTAACTCTCTCTTGTCCTTGTTTTCCCTCGCCTGTCTCTTTCCCTCTGATTTCCCTCGTCAGTCTCTTTCCCCTGATTTCCCTCAACCCTCTCTTTTCCCTCTTTCCCCTCGACAGTCACTTTTCCCCCCTTCCCCTCGCCAGTCTCTATTATCTCTCTTCCCTCGGTGTCTAATACTTCCCACTTTCCCTCGCCTCTCTCTTTTCCATGAACACTCTCTTGTCCTTGTTTTCCCTCGCCTGTCTCTTTACCTCTGATTTCCCTCGTCAGTCTCTTTTCTCCTGCTTCCCCTCAACCCTCTCTTTTCCAAGTTTTCCCTCGACAGGCACTTTTCCCCCCTTTCCCTCGCCAGTCTCTGTTATCTCTCTTCCGTCGGTGTCTAATACTTCCCACTTTCCCTCGCCTCTCTCTTTTCCCTGTTATTCGTCAACTCTGTTATCCCTCTTTTCCCTCGCCAGTCTCTTTCCCCTGGTTTCTCTCGCCTCTCTGTTCCCCGGCTTTCCTCTTTTCTATGAAATCTCTTTTCCCTATTTCCAATCAACCCTCTCTTTTCCCTCTTCCCCCCCTCGCCAGTCTCTTTCATTCTTCCCACTTGCACTCGCCTCCCTCTTTTCCACTAACTCTCTCTTGTCCTTGTTTTCCCTCGCCTGTCTCTTTCCCTCTGATTTCCCTCGTCAGTCTCTTTCCCCTGCTTTCCCTCAACCCTCTCTTTTCCCTCTTTCCCCTCGACAGCCACTTTTCCCCCCTTTCCCTCGCCAGTCTCTGTTATCTCTCTTCCCTCGGTGTCTAATTCTTCCCACTTTCACACGACTCCCTCTTTCCCCTCTCATTCCTCAATTCTCTGTTGTCCCTCGTTGCCCTCCCCTCTCTCTTTTACCTCTCTTCCCTCTAGGTCTAATTTTTCCACTTTCACACGCCTCTCTCTTTTCCCTGTTATTCGTCAACTCTGTTATCCCTCTTTTCCCTAGCCAGTCTCTTTCCCCTGGTTTCTCTCGCCTCTCTCTGTTCCCTGGCTTTCCTCTTTTCTATGAAATCTCTCTTTTCCCTATTTCCAGTCAGCCCTCTCTTTTCCCTCTTTCCCCTCGCCAGTCACTTTTCCTTCCTTTCCCTCGCCAGTCTCTTTTAACCTCTATTCCCTCCGTGTCTACTTCTTCCCACTTACACTCCACTCCCTCTTTTCCATGAACTCTCTCGTTCCCCTATTTCCAGTCAACTCTCTCTTTTCCCTCTTCCCCCCTCGCCAGTCTCTTTCCCCTGGTTTATCTCGCCTCTCTCTTTCCCTCGCCAGTCTCTTTTACGTCTCTTCCCTTGGTGTCTAATTCTTCCCACTTGCACTCGCCTCCCTCTTTTCCATTAACTCTCTCTTGTCCTTGTTTTCCCTCGCCTGTCTCTTTCCCTCTGATTTCCCTCGTCAGTCTCTTTCCCCTGCTTTCCCTCAACCCTCTCTTTTCCAAGTTTTCCCTCGACTGTCACTTTTCCCCCGTTTCCCTCGCCAGTCTCTGTTATCTCTCTTCCGTCGGTGTCTAATACTTCCCACTTTCCCTCGCCTCTCTCTTTTCCCTCTTATTCGTCAACTCTGTTATCCCTCTTTTCCCTCGCCAGTCTCTTTCCCCTGGTTTCTCTCGCCTCTCTCTGTTCCCTGGCTTTCCTCTTTTCTATGAAATCTCTCTTTTCCCTATTTCCAGTCAGCCCTCTCTTTTCCCTCTTTCCCCTCGCCAGTCACTTTTCCTTCCTTTCCCTCGCCAGTCTCTTTTAACCTCTATTCCCTCCGTGTCTAATTTTCCCACTTACACTCCACTCCCTCTTTTCCATGAACTCTCTCGTTCCCCTATTTCCAGTCAACTCTCTCTCTTCCCTCTTCCCCCCTCGCCAGTCTCTTTCCCCTGGTTTATCTCGCCTCTCTCTTTCCCTCGCCAGTCTCTTTTATGTCTCTTCCCTTGGTGTCTAATTCTTCCCACTTGCACTCGCCTCCCTCTTTTTTCCATTAACTCTCTCTTGTCCTTGTTTTCCCTCGCCTGTCTCTTTCCCTCTGCTTTCCCTCCATAGTCTCTTTCCCCTGCTTTCCCTCAACCCTCTCTTTTCCCTTGACAGTCACTTTTCCCCCCTTTCCCTCGCCAGTCTCTGTTATCTCTCTTCCCTCGGTGTCTAATACTTCCCAGTTTCACTCGCCTCCCTCTTTTCCATTAACTCTCTTGTCCTTGTTTTTTCTCAACTCTCTCTTTTCCAAGTTTTCCCTCGACTGTCACTTTTCCCCCGTTTCCCTCGCCAGTCTCTGTTATGTCTCTTCCCTCGGTGTCTAATTCTTCCCACTTTCACCCGACTCCCTCTTTCCCCTCTCATTCCTCAGTTCTCTGTTGTCCCTCGTTGCCCTCCCCTCTCTCTTTTACCTCTCTTCCCTCTAGGTCTAATTTTTCCACTTTCACACGCCTCTCTCTTTTCCCTGTTATTCGTCAACTCTGTTATCCCTCTTTTCCCTCGCCAGTCTCTTTCCCCTGGTTTCTCTCACCTCTCTCTGTTCCCTGGCTTTCCTCTTTTCTATGAAATCTCTCTTTTCCCTATTTCCAGTCAGCCCTCTCTTTTCCCTCTTTCCCCTCGCCAGTCACTTTTCCTTCCTTTCCCTCGCCAGTCTCTTTTAACCTCTATTCCCTCCATGTCTACTTCTTCCCACTTACACTCCACTCCCTCTTTTCCATGAACTCTCTCGTTCCCCTATTTCCAGTCAACTCTCTCTTTCCCCTCTTCCCCCCTCGCCAGTCTCTTTCCCCTGGTTTATCTCGCCTCTTCTTCCCACTTTCACTCGCCTCCCTCTTTTCCATTAACTCTCTCTTGTCCTTGTTTTCCCTCGCCTGTCTCTTTCCCTCTGCTTTCCCTCCATAGTCTCTTTCCCCTGCTTTCCCTCAACCCTCTCTTTTCCCTCGACAGTCACTTTTCCCCCCTTTCCCTCGCCAGTCTCTGTTATCTCTCTTCCCTCGGTGTCTAATTCTTCCCACTTGCACTCGCCCCTCTCTTTTCCATGAACTCTCTCTTGTCCTTGTCTTCCCTCGCCTGTCTCTTTTTCCCCTGCTTTCCCTCAACCCACTCTTTTCCAAGTTTTCCCTCGACAGGCACTTTCCCCCCCTTTCCCTCGCCAGTCTCTGTTATCTCTCTTCCGTCGGTGTCTAATACTTCCCACTTTCCCTCGCCTCTCTCTTTTCCCTCTTATTCGTCAACTCTGTTATCCCTCTTTTCCCTAGCCAGTCTCTTTCCCCTGGTTTCTCTCGCCTCTCTCTGTTCCCTGGCTTTCCTCTTTTCTATGAAATCTCTCTTTTCCCTATTTCCAGTCAGCCCTCTCTTTTCCCTCTTTCCCCTCGCCAGTCACTTTTCCTTCCTTTCCCTCGCCAGTCTCTTTTAACCTCTATTCCCTCCATGTCTACTTCTTCCCACTTACACTCCACTCCCTCTTTTCCATGAACTCTCTCGTTCCCCTATTTCCAGTCAACTCTCTCTCTTCCCTCTTCCCCCCTCGCCAGTCTCTTTCCCCTGGTTTATCTCGCCTCTCCTTCCCACTTTCACTCGCCTCCCTCTTTTCCATTAACTCTCTCTTGTCCTTGTTTTCCCTCGCCTGTCTCTTTCCCTCTGCTTTCCCTCCATAGTCTCTTTCCCCTGCTTTCCCTCAACCCTCTCTTTTCCCTCTTTCCCCTCGACAGTCACTTTTCCCCATTTCCCTCGCCAGTCTCTGTTATCTCTCTTCCCTCGGTGTCTAATTCGTCCCACTTGCACTCGCCCCTCTCTTTTCCATGAACTCTCTCTTGTCCTTGTCTTCCCTCGCCTGTCTCTTTTCCCCTGCTTTCCCTCAACCCTCTCTTTTCCAAGTTTTCCCTCGACAGGCACTTTCCCCCCCTTTCCCTCGCCAGTCTCTGTTATCTCTCTTCCGTCGGTGTCTAATACTTCCCACTTTCCCTCGCCTCTCTCTTTTCCCTCTTATTCGTCAACTCTGTTATCCCTCTTTTCCCTAGCCAGTCTCTTTCCCCTGGTTTCTCTCGCCTCTCTCTGTTCCCTGGCTTTCCTCTTTTCTATGAAATCTCTCTTTTCCCTATTTCCAGTCAGCCCTCTCTTTTCCCTCTTTCCCCTCGCCAGTCACTTTTCCTTCCTTTCCCTCGCCAGTCTCTTTTAACCTCTATTCCCTCCATGTCTACTTCTTCCCACTTACACTCCACTCCCTCTTTTCCATTAACTCTCTCGTTCCCCTATTTCCAGTCAACTCTCTCTTTTCCCTCTTCCCCCCTCGCCAGTCTCTTTCCCCTGGTTTATCTCGCCTCTCTCTTTCCCTCGCCAGTCTCTTTTACGTCTCTTCCCTTGGTGTCTAATTCTTCCCACTTGCACTCGCCTCCCTCTTTTCCATTAACTCTCTCTTGTCCTTGTTTTCCCTCGCCTGTCTCTTTCCCTCTGCTTTCCCTCCATAGTCTCATTCCCCTGCTTTCCCTCAACCCTCTCTTTTCCCTCTTTCCCCTCGACAGTCACTTTTCCCCCCTTTCCCTCGCCAGTCTCTGTTATCTCTCTTCCGGCGGTGTCTAATACTTCCCACTTTCCCTCGCCTCTCTCTTTCCCCTGTTATTCGTCAACTCTGTTATCCCTCTTTTCCCTCGCCAGTCTCTGTCCCCTGGTTTCTCTCGCCTCTCTCTGTTCCCTGGCTTTCCTCTTTTCTATGAAATCTCTCTTTTCCCTATTTCCAGTCAGCCCTCTCTTTTCCCTCTTTCCCCTCGCCAGTCACTTTTCCTTCCTTTCCCTCGCCAGTCTCTTTTAACCTCTATTCCCTCCATGTCTACTTCTTCCCACTTACACTCCACTCCCTCTTTTCCATGAACTCTCTCGTTCCCCTATTTCCAGTCAACTCTCTCTCTTCCCTCTTCCCCCCTCGCCAGTCTCTTTCCCCTGGTTTATCTCGCCTCTCTCCTTCCCTCGCCAGTCTCTTTTATGTCTCTTCCCTTGGTGTCTAATTCTTCCCACTTGCACTCGCCTCCCTCTTTTCCATTAACTCTCTCTTGTCCTTGTTTTCCCTCGCCTGTCTCTTTCCCTCTGCTTTCCCTCCATAGTCTCTTTCCCCTGCTTTCCCTCAACCCTTTCTTTTCCCTCTTTCCCCTCGACAGTCACTTTTCCCCCCTTTCCCTCGCCAGTCTCTGTTATCTCTCTTCCCTCGGTGTCTAATTCTTCCCGCTTTCCCTCGCCTCCCTCTTTTCCATTAATTCTCTCTTGTCCTTGTTTTCCCTCGCCAGTCTGTTTTAACCTCTATTCCCTCCGTGTCTACTTCTTCCCACTTACACTCCACTCCCTCTTTTCCATGAACTCTCTCGTTCCCCTATTTCCAGTCAGCTCTCTCTTTTCCCTCTTCCCCCCTCGCCGGTCTCTTTCCCCTGGTTTATCTCGCCTCTTCTTCCCACTTTCACTCGCCTCCCTCTTTTCCATTAACTCTCTCTTGTCCTTGTTTTCCCTCGCCTGTCTCTTTCCCTCTGCTTTCCCTCCATAGTCTCTTTCCCCTGCTTTCCCTCAACCCTCTCTTTTCCCTCTTTCCCCTCGACAGTCACTTTTCCCCCCTTTCCCTCGCCAGTCTCTGTTATCTCTCTTCCCTCGGTGTCTAATACTTCCCACTTGCACTCGCCCCTCTCTTTTCCATGAACTCTCTCTTGTCCTTGTATTCCCTCGCCTGTCTCTTTTCCCCTGCTTTCCCTCAACCCTCTCTTTTCCAAGTTTTCCCTCGACAGGCACTTTCCCCCCCTTTCCCTCGCCAGTCTCTGTTATCTCTCTTCCCTCGGTGTCTAATACTTCCCAGTTTCACTCGCCTCCCTCTTTTCCATTAACTCTCTTGTCCTTGTTTTTTCTCAACTCTCTCTTTTCCAAGTTTTCCCTCGACTGTCACTTTTCCCCCGTTTCCCTGGCCAGTCTCTGTTATCTCTCTTCCGTCGGTGTCTAATACTTCCCACTTTCCCTCGCCTCTCTCTTTTCCCTGTTATTCGTCAACTCTGTTATCCCTCTTTTCCCTCGCCAGTCTCTTTCCCCTGGTTTCTCTCGCCTCTCTCTGTTCCCTGGTTTTCCTCTTTTCTATGAAATCTCTCTTTTCCCTATTTCCAGTCAGCCCTCTCTTTTCCCTCTTTCCCCTCGCCAGTCACTTTTCCTTCCTTTCCCTCGCCAGTCTCTTTTAACCTCTATTCCCTCCGTGTCTAATTCTTCCCATTACACTCCACTCCCTCTTTTCCATGAACTCTCTCGTTCCCCTATTTCCAGTCAACTCTCTCTTTTCCCTCTTCCCCCCTCGCCAGTCTCTTTCCCCTGGTTTATCTCGCCTCTCTCTTTCCCTCGCCAGTCTCTTTTACGTCTCTTCCCTTGCTGTCTAATTCTTCCCACTTTCACTCGCCTCCCTCTTTTCCATTAACTCTCTCTTGTCCTTGTTTTCCCTCGCCTGTCTCTTTCCCTCTGATTTCCCTCGTCAGTCTCTTTCCCCTGATTTCCCTCAACCCTCTCTTTTCCCTCTTTCCCCTCGACAGTCACTTTTCCCCCCTTCCCCTCGCCAGTCTCTATTATCTCTCTTCCCTCGGTGTCTAATACTTCCCACTTTCCCTCGCCTCTCTCTTTTCCCTGTTATTCGTCAACTCTGTTATCCCTCTTTTCCCTCGCCAGTCTCTTTCCCCTGGTTTCTCTCGCCTCTCTGTTCCCCGGCTTTCCTCTTTTCTATGAAATCTCTTTTCCCTATTTCCAATCAACCCTCTCTTTTCCCTCTTCCCCCCCTCGCCAGTCTCTTTCATTCTTCCCACTTGCACTCGCCTCCCTCTTTTCCACTAACTCTCTCTTGTCCTTGTTTTCCCTCGCCTGTCTCTTTCCCTCTGATTTCCCTCGTCAGTCTCTTTCCCCTGCTTTCCCTCAACCCTCTCTTTTCCCTCTTTCCCCTCGACAGCCACTTTTCCCCCCTTTCCCTCGCCAGTCTCTGTTATCTCTCTTCCCTCGGTGTCTAATTCTTCCCACTTTCACACGACTCCCTCTTTCCCCTCTCATTCCTCAATTCTCTGTTGTCCCTCGTTGCCCTCCCCTCTCTCTTTTACCTCTCTTCCCTCTAGGTCTAATTTTTCCACTTTCACACGCCTCTCTCTTTTCCCTGTTATTCGTCAACTCTGTTATCCCTCTTTTCCCTCGCCAGTCTCTTTCCCCTGGTTTCTCTCGCCTCTCTCTGTTCCCTGGCTTTCCTCTTTTCTATGAAATCTCTCTTTTCCCTATTTCCAGTCAGCCCTCTCTTTTCCCTCTTTCCCCTCGCCAGTCACTTTTCCTTCCTTTCCCTCGCCAGTCTCTTTTAACCTCTATTCCCTCCGTGTCTAATTTTCCCACTTACACTCCACTCCCTCTTTTCCATGAACTCTCTCGTTCCCCTATTTCCAGTCAACTCTCTCTTTTCCCTCTTCCCCCCTCGCCAGTCTCTTTCCCCTGGTTTATCTCGCCTCTCTCTTTCCCTCGCCAGTCTCTTTTACGTCTCTTCCCTTGGTGTCTAATTCTTCCCACTTGCACTCGCCTCCCTCTTTTCCATTAACTCTCTCTTGTCCTTGTTTTCCCTCGCCTGTCTCTTTCCCTCTGATTTCCCTCGTCAGTCTCTTTCCCCTGCTTTCCCTCAACCCTCTCTTTTCCAAGTTTTCCCTCGACTGTCACTTTTCCCCCGTTTCCCTCGCCAGTCTCTGTTATCTCTCTTCCGTCGGTGTCTAATACTTCCCACTTTCCCTCGCCTCTCTCTTTTCCCTCTTATTCGTCAACTCTGTTATCCCTCTTTTCCCTCGCCAGTCTCTTTCCCCTGGTTTCTCTCGCCTCTCTCTGTTCCCTGGCTTTCCTCTTTTCTATGAAATCTCTCTTTTCCCTATTTCCAGTCAGCCCTCTCTTTTCCCTCTTTCCCCTCGCCAGTCACTTTTCCTTCCTTTCCCTCGCCAGTCTCTTTTAACCTCTATTCCCTCCGTGTCTATTTTTCCCACTTACACTCCACTCCCTCTTTTCCATGAACTCTCTCGTTCCCCTATTTCCAGTCAACTCTCTCTCTTCCCTCTTCCCCCCTCGCCAGTCTCTTTCCCCTGGTTTATCTCGCCTCTCTCTTTCCCTCGCCAGTCTCTTTTATGTCTCTTCCCTTGGTGTCTAATTCTTCCCACTTTCACTCGCCTCCCTCTTTTCCATTAACTCTCTCTTGTCCTTGTTTTCCCTCGCCTGTCTCTTTCCCTCTGCTTTCCCTCCATAGTCTCTTCCCCCTGCTTTCCCTCAACCCTCTCTTTTCCCTCTTTCCCCTCGACAGTCACTTTCCCCCCCTTTCCCTCGCCAGTCTCTGTTATCTCTCTTCCCTCGGTGTCTAGTACTTCCCAGTTTCACTCGCCTCCGTCTTTTCCATTAACTCTCTTGTCCTTGTTTTTCTCAGCTCTCTCTTTTCCAAGTTTTCCTCGACTGTCACTTTTCCCCGTTTCCCTCGCCAGTCTCTGTTATGTCTCTTCCCTCGGTGTCTAATTCTTCCCACTTTCACACGACTCCCTCTTTCCCCTCTCATTCCTCAATTCTCTGTTGTCCCTCGTTGCCCTCCCCTCTCTCTTTTACCTCTCTTCCCTCTAGGTCTAATTTTTCCACTTTCACACGCCTCTCTCTTTTCCCTGTTATTCGTCAACTCTGTTATCCCTCTTTTCCCTCGCCAGTCTCTTTCCCCTGGTTTCTCTCGCCTCTCTCTGTTCCCTGGCTTTCCTCTTTTCTCTGAAATCTCTCTTTTCCCTATTTCCAGTCAGCCCGCTCTTTTCCCTCTTTCCCCTCGCCAGTCACTTTTCCTTCCTTTCCCTCGCCAGTCTCTTTTAACCTCTATTCCCTCCATGTCTACTTCTTCCCACTTACACTCCACTCCCTCTTTTCCATGAACTCTCTCGTTCCCCTATTTCCAGTCAACTCTCTCTTTTCCCTCTTCCCCCCTCGCCAGTCTCTTTCCCCTGGTTTATCTCGCCTCTTCTTCCCACTTTCACTCGCCTCCCTCTTTTCCATTAACTCGCTCTTGTCCTTGTTTTCCCTCGCCTGTCTCTTTCCCTCTTCTTTCCCTCCATAGTCTCTTTCCCCTGCTTTCCCTCAACCCTCTCTTTTCCCTCTTTCCCCTCGACAGTCACTTTTCACCCCTTTCCCTCGCCAGTCTCTGTTATCTCTCTTCCCTCGGTGTCTAATACTTCCCACTTTCCCTCGCCCCTCTCTTTTCCATGAACTCTCTCTTGTCCTTGTCTTCCCTCGCCTGTCTCTTTTCCCCTGCTTTCCCTCAACCCTCCCTTTTCCAAGTTTTCCCTCGACAGGCACTTTCCCCCCCTTTCCCTCGCCAGTCTCTGTTCTCTCTCTTCCCTCGGTGTCTAATACTTCCCACTTTCCCTCGCCTCTCTCTTTTCCCTGTTATTCGTCAACTGTCTTATCCCTCTTTTCCCTCGCCAGTCTCTTTCCCCTGGTTTCTCTCGCCTCTCTCTGTTCCCTGGCTTTCCTCTTTTCTATGAAATCTCTCTTTTCCCTATTTCCAGTCAGCCCTCTCTTTTCCCTCTTTCCCCTCGCCAGTCACTTTTCCTTCCTTTCCCTCGCCAGTCTCTTTTAACCTGTATTCCCTCCGTGTCTAATTTTCCCACTTACACTCCACTCCCTCTTTTCCATGAACTCTCTCGTTCCCCTATTTCCAGTCAACTCTCTCTTTTCCCTCTTCCCCACTCGCCAGTCTCTTTCCCCTGGTTTATCTCGCCTCTCTCTTTCCCTCGCCAGTCTCTTTTACGTCTCTTCCCTTGGTGTCTAATTCTTCCCACTTGCACTCGCCTCCCTCTTTTCCATTAACTGTCTCTTGTCCTTGTTTTCCCTCGCCTGTCTCTTTCCCTCTGCTTTCCCTCCATAGTCTCTTTCCCCTGCATTCCCTCAACCCTCTCTTTTCCCTCTTTCCCCTCGACAGTCACTTTTCCCCCCTTTCCCTCGCCAGTCTCTGTTATCTCTCTTCCCTCGGTGTCTAATTGTTCCCAGTTTCACTCGCCTCCCTCTTTTCCATTAACTCTCTTGTCCTTGTTTTTTCTCAACTCTCTCTTTTCCAAGTTTTTCCTCGACTGTCACTTTTCCCCCGTTTCCCTCGCCAGTCTCTGTTATGTCTCTTCCCTCGGTGTCTAATTCTTCCCACTTTCACCCGACTCCCTCTTTCCCCTCTCATTCCTCAATTCTCTGTTGTCCCTCGTTGCCCTCCCCTCTCTCTTTTACCTCTCTTCCCTCTAGGTCTAATTTTTCCACTTTCACACGCCTCTCTCTTTTCCCTGTTATTCGTCAACTCTGTTATCCCTCTTTTCCCTAGCCAGTCTCTTTCCCCTGGTTTCTCTCGCCTCTCTCTGTTCCCTGGCTTTCCTCTTTTCTATGAAATCTCTCTTTTCCCTATTTCCAGTCAGCCCTCTCTTTTCCCTCTTTCCCCTCGCCAGTCACTTTTCCTTCCTTTCCCTCGCCAGTCTCTTTCCCCTGGTTTATCTCGCCTCTCTCTTTCCCTCTCCAGTCTCTTTTACGTCTCTTCCCTTGGTGTCTAATTCTTCCCACTTGCACTCGCCTCCCTCTTTTCCATTAACTCTCTCTTGTCCTTGTTTTCCCTCGCCTGTCTCTTTCCCTCTGCTTTCCCTCCATAGTCTCTTTCCCCTGCTTTCCCTCAACCCTCTCTTTTCCCTCTTTCCGCTCGACAGTCACTTTTCCCCCCTTTCCCTCGCCAGTCTCTGTTATCTCTCTTCCGTCGGTGTCTAATACTTCCCACTTTCCCTCGCCTCTCTCTTTTCCCTCTTATTCGTCAACTCTGTTATCCCTCTTTTCCCTCGCCAGTCTCTTTCCCCTGGTTTCTCTCGCCTCTCTCTGTTCCCTGGCTTTCCTCTTTTCTATGAAATCTCTCTTTTCCCTATTTCCAGTCAGCCCTCTCTTTTCCCTCTTTCCCCTCGCCAGTCACTTTTCCTTCCTTTCCCTCGCCAGTCTCTTTTAACCTCTATTCCCTCCGTGTCTATTTTTCCCACTTACACTCCACTCCCTCTTTTCCATGAACTCTCTCGTTCCCCTATTTCCAGTCAACTCTCTCTCTTCCCTCTTCCCCCCTCGCCAGTCTCTTTCCCCTGGTTTATCTCGCCTCTCTCTTTCCCTCGCCAGTCTCTTTTATGTCTCTTCCCTTGGTGTCTAATTCTTCCCACTTTCACTCGCCTCCCTCTTTTCCATTAACTCTCTCTTGTCCTTGTTTTCCCTCGCCTGTCTCTTTCCCTCTGCTTTCCCTCCATAGTCTCTTCCCCCTGCTTTCCCTCAACCCTCTCTTTTCCCTCTTTCCCCTCGACAGTCACTTTCCCCCCCTTTCCCTCGCCAGTCTCTGTTATCTCTCTTCCCTCGGTGTCTAGTACTTCCCAGTTTCACTCGCCTCCGTCTTTTCCATTAACTCTCTTGTCCTTGTTTTTCTCAGCTCTCTCTTTTCCAAGTTTTCCTCGACTGTCACTTTTCCCCGTTTCCCTCGCCAGTCTCTGTTATGTCTCTTCCCTCGGTGTCTAATTCTTCCCACTTTCACACGACTCCCTCTTTCCCCTCTCATTCCTCAATTCTCTGTTGTCCCTCGTTGCCCTCCCCTCTCTCTTTTACCTCTCTTCCCTCTAGGTCTAATTTTTCCACTTTCACACGCCTCTCTCTTTTCCCTGTTATTCGTCAACTCTGTTATCCCTCTTTTCCCTCGCCAGTCTCTTTCCCCTGGTTTCTCTCGCCTCTCTCTGTTCCCTGGCTTTCCTCTTTTCTCTGAAATCTCTCTTTTCCCTATTTCCAGTCAGCCCGCTCTTTTCCCTCTTTCCCCTCGCCAGTCACTTTTCCTTCCTTTCCCTCGCCAGTCTCTTTTAACCTCTATTCCCTCCATGTCTACTTCTTCCCACTTACACTCCACTCCCTCTTTTCCATGAACTCTCTCGTTCCCCTATTTCCAGTCAACTCTCTCTTTTCCCTCTTCCCCCCTCGCCAGTCTCTTTCCCCTGGTTTATCTCGCCTCTTCTTCCCACTTTCACTCGCCTCCCTCTTTTCCATTAACTCGCTCTTGTCCTTGTTTTCCCTCGCCTGTCTCTTTCCCTCTTCTTTCCCTCCATAGTCTCTTTCCCCTGCTTTCCCTCAACCCTCTCTTTTCCCTCTTTCCCCTCGACAGTCACTTTTCACCCCTTTCCCTCGCCAGTCTCTGTTATCTCTCTTCCCTCGGTGTCTAATACTTCCCACTTTCCCTCGCCCCTCTCTTTTCCATGAACTCTCTCTTGTCCTTGTCTTCCCTCGCCTGTCTCTTTTCCCCTGCTTTCCCTCAACCCTCCCTTTTCCAAGTTTTCCCTCGACAGGCACTTTCCCCCCCTTTCCCTCGCCAGTCTCTGTTCTCTCTCTTCCCTCGGTGTCTAATACTTCCCACTTTCCCTCGCCTCTCTCTTTTCCCTGTTATTCGTCAACTGTCTTATCCCTCTTTTCCCTCGCCAGTCTCTTTCCCCTGGTTTCTCTCGCCTCTCTCTGTTCCCTGGCTTTCCTCTTTTCTATGAAATCTCTCTTTTCCCTATTTCCAGTCAGCCCTCTCTTTTCCCTCTTTCCCCTCGCCAGTCACTTTTCCTTCCTTTCCCTCGCCAGTCTCTTTTAACCTGTATTCCCTCCGTGTCTAATTTTCCCACTTACACTCCACTCCCTCTTTTCCATGAACTCTCTCGTTCCCCTATTTCCAGTCAACTCTCTCTTTTCCCTCTTCCCCACTCGCCAGTCTCTTTCCCCTGGTTTATCTCGCCTCTCTCTTTCCCTCGCCAGTCTCTTTTACGTCTCTTCCCTTGGTGTCTAATTCTTCCCACTTGCACTCGCCTCCCTCTTTTCCATTAACTGTCTCTTGTCCTTGTTTTCCCTCGCCTGTCTCTTTCCCTCTGCTTTCCCTCCATAGTCTCTTTCCCCTGCATTCCCTCAACCCTCTCTTTTCCCTCTTTCCCCTCGACAGTCACTTTTCCCCCCTTTCCCTCGCCAGTCTCTGTTATCTCTCTTCCCTCGGTGTCTAATTGTTCCCAGTTTCACTCGCCTCCCTCTTTTCCATTAACTCTCTTGTCCTTGTTTTTTCTCAACTCTCTCTTTTCCAAGTTTTTCCTCGACTGTCACTTTTCCCCCGTTTCCCTCGCCAGTCTCTGTTATGTCTCTTCCCTCGGTGTCTAATTCTTCCCACTTTCACCCGACTCCCTCTTTCCCCTCTCATTCCTCAATTCTCTGTTGTCCCTCGTTGCCCTCCCCTCTCTCTTTTACCTCTCTTCCCTCTAGGTCTAATTTTTCCACTTTCACACGCCTCTCTCTTTTCCCTGTTATTCGTCAACTCTGTTATCCCTCTTTTCCCTAGCCAGTCTCTTTCCCCTGGTTTCTCTCGCCTCTCTCTGTTCCCTGGCTTTCCTCTTTTCTATGAAATCTCTCTTTTCCCTATTTCCAGTCAGCCCTCTCTTTTCCCTCTTTCCCCTCGCCAGTCACTTTTCCTTCCTTTCCCTCGCCAGTCTCTTTCCCCTGGTTTATCTCGCCTCTCTCTTTCCCTCTCCAGTCTCTTTTACGTCTCTTCCCTTGGTGTCTAATTCTTCCCACTTGCACTCGCCTCCCTCTTTTCCATTAACTCTCTCTTGTCCTTGTTTTCCCTCGCCTGTCTCTTTCCCTCTGCTTTCCCTCCATAGTCTCTTTCCCCTGCTTTCCCTCAACCCTCTCTTTTCCCTCTTTCCGCTCGACAGTCACTTTTCCCCCCTTTCCCTCGCCAGTCTCTGTTATCTCTCTTCCCTCGGTGTCTAATACTTCCCACTTTCCCTCGCCCCTCTCTTTTCCATGAACTCTCTCTTGTCCTTGTCTTCCCTCGCCTGTCTCTTTTCCCCTGCTTTCCCTCAACCCTCTCTTTTCCAAGTTTTCCCTCGACAGGCACTTTCCCCCCCTTTCCCTCGCCAGTCTCTGTTATCTCTCTTCCGTCGGTGTCTAATTCTTCCCAGTTTCACTCGCCTCCCTCTTTTCCATTAACTCTCTTGTCCTTGTTTTTTTCTCAGCTCTCTCTTTTCCAAGTTTTCCCTCGACTGTCACTTCCCCCCCGTTTCCCTCGCCAGTCTCTGTTCTCTCTCTTCCGTCGGTGTCTAATACTTCCCACTTTCCCTCGCCTCTCTATTTTCCCTCTTATTCGTCAACTCTGTTATCCCTCTTTTCCCTCGCCAGTCTCTTTCCCCTGGTTTCTCTCGCCTCTCTCTGTTCCCTGGCTTTCCTCTTTTCTATGAAATCTCTCTTTTCCCTATTTCCAGTCAGCCCTCTCTTTTCCCTCTTTCCCCTCGCCAGTCACTTTTCCTTCCTTTCCCTCGCCAGTCTCTTTTAACCTCTATTCCCTCCGTGTCTAATTCTTCCCATTACACTCCACTCCCTCTTTTCCATGAACTCTCTCGTTCCCCTATTTCCAGTCAACTCTCTCTCTTCCCTCTTCCCCCCTCGCCAGTCTCTTTCCCCTGGTTTATCTCGCCTCTCTCTTTCCCTCGCCAGTCTCTTTTATGTCTCTTCCCTTGGTGTCTAATTCTTCCCACTTTCACTCGCCTCCCTCTTTTCCATTAACTCTCTCGTCCTTGTTTTCCCTCGCCTGTCTCTTTCCCTCTGCTTTCCCTCCATAGTCTCTTTCCCCTGCTTTCCCTCAACCCTCTCTTTTCCCTCGACAGTCACTTTTCCCCCCTTTCCCTCGCCAGTCTCTGTTATCTCTCTTCCCTCGGTGTCTAATACTTCCCAGTTTCACTCGCCTCCGTCTTTTCCATTAACTCTCTTGTCCTTGTTTTTTCTCAGGTCTCTCTTTTCCAAGTTTTCCCTCGACTGTCACTTTTCCCCCGTTTCCCTCGCCAGTCTCTGTTATGTCTCTTCCCTCGGTGTCTAATTCTTCCCACTTTCACACGACTCCCTCTTTCCCCTCTCATTCCTCAATTCTCTGTTGTCCCTCGTTGCCCTCCCCTCTCTCTTTTACCTCTCTTCCCTCTAGGTCTAATTTTTCCACTTTCACACGCCTCTCTCTTTTCCCTGTTATTCGTCAACTCTGTTATTCGTCAACTCTGTTATCCCTCAACTCTGTTATCCCTCTTTTCCCTAGCCAGTCTCTTTCCCCTGGTTTCTCTCGCCTCTCTCTGTTCCCTGGCTTTCCTCTTTTCTATGAAATCTCTCTTTTCCCTATTTCCAGTCAGCCCTCTCTTTTCCCTCTTTCCCCTCGCCAGTCACTTTTCCTTCCTTTCCCTCGCCAGTCTCTTTTAACCTCTATTCCCTCCATGTCTACTTCTTCCCACTTACACTCCACTCCCTCTTTTCCATGAACTCTCTCGTTCCCCTATTTCCAGTCAACTCTCTCTCTTCCCTCTTCCCCCCTCGCCAGTCTCTTTCCCCTGGTTTATCTCGCCTCTCTCTTTCCCTCGCCAGTCTCTTTTATGTCTCTTCCCTTGGTGTCTAATTCTTCCCACTTGCACTCGCCTCCCTCTTTTTTCTATTAACTCTCTCTTGTCCTTGTTTTCCCTCGCCTGTCTCTTTCCCTCTGCTTTCCCTCCATAGTCTCTTCCCCCTGCTTTCCCTCAACCCTCTCTTTTCCCTCTTTCCCCTCGACAGTCACTTTTCCCCCCTTTCCCTCGCCAGTCTCTGTTATCTCTCTTCCCTCGGTGTCTAATTCTTCCCGCTTTCCCTCGCCTCCCTCTTTTCCATTAATTCTCTCTTGTCCTTGTTTTCCCTCGCCAGTCTCTTTTAACCTCTATTCCCTCCGTGTCTACTTCTTCCCACTTACACTCCACTCCCTCTTTTCCATGAACTCTCTCGTTCCCCCATTTCCAGTCAACTCTCTCTTTTCCCTCTTCCCCCCTCGCCAGTCTCTTTCCCCTGGTTTATCTCGCCTCTCTCTTTCCCTCGCCAGTCTCTTTTACGTCTCTTCCCTTGGTGTCTAATTCTTCCCACTTGCACTCGCCTCCCTCTTTTCCATTAACTCTCTCTTGTCCTTGTTTTCCCTCGCCTGTCTCTTTCCCTCTGCTTTCCCTCCATAGTCTCATTCCCCTGCTTTCCCTCAACCCTCTCTTTTCCCTCTTTCCCCTCGACAGTCACTTTTCCCCCCTTTCCCTCGCCAGTCTCTGTTATCTCTCTTCCGGCGGTGTCTAATACTTCCCACTTTCCCTCGCCTCTCTCTTTCCCCTGTTATTCGTCAACTCTGTTATCCCTCTTTTCCCTCGCCAGTCTCTGTCCCCTGGTTTCTCTCGCCTCTCTCTGTTCCCTGGCTTTCCTCTTTTCTATGAAATCTCTCTTTTCCCTATTTCCAGTCAGCCCTCTCTTTTCCCTCTTTCCCCTCGCCAGTCACTTTTCCTTCCTTTCCCTCGCCAGTCTCTTTTAACCTCTATTCCCTCCATGTCTACTTCTTCCCACTTACACTCCACTCCCTCTTTTCCATGAACTCTCTCGTTCCCCTATTTCCAGTCAACTCTCTCTCTTCCCTCTTCCCCCCTCGCCAGTCTCTTTCCCCTGGTTTATCTCGCCTCTCTCCTTCCCTCGCCAGTCTCTTTTATGTCTCTTCCCTTGGTGTCTAATTCTTCCCACTTGCACTCGCCTCCCTCTTTTCCATTAACTCTCTCTTGTCCTTGTTTTCCCTCGCCTGTCTCTTTCCCTCTGCTTTCCCTCCATAGTCTCTTTCCCCTGCTTTCCCTCAACCCTCTCTTTTCCCTCTTTCCCCTCGACAGTCACTTTTCCCCCCTTTCCCTCGCCAGTCTCTGTTATCTCTCTTCCCTCGGTGTCTAATTCTTCCCGCTTTCCCTCGCCTCCCTCTTTTCCATTAATTCTCTCTTGTCCTTGTTTTCCCTCGCCAGTCTCTTTTAACCTCTATTCCCTCCGTGTCTACTTCTTCCCACTTACACTCCACTCCCTCTTTTCCATGAACTCTCTCGTTCCCCTATTTCCAGTCAACTCTCTCTCTTCCCTCTTCCCCCCTCGCCAGTCTCTTTCCCCTGGTTTATCTCGCCTCTTCTTCCCACTTTCACTCGCCTCCCTCTTTTCCATTAACTCTCTCTTGTCCTTGTTTTCCCTCGCCTGTCTCTTTCCCTCTGCTTTCCCTCCATAGTCTCTTTCCCCTGCTTTCCCTCAACCCTCTCTTTTCCCTCTTTCCCCTCGACAGTCACTTTTCCCCCCTTTCCCTCGCCAGTCTCTGTTATCTCTCTTCCCTCGGTGTCTAATACTTCCCACTTTCCCTCGCCCCTCTCTTTTCCATGAACTCTCTCTTGTCCTTGTATTCCCTCGCCTGTCTCTTTTCCCCTGCTTTCCCTCAACCCTCTCTTTTCCAAGTTTTCCCTCGACAGGCACTTTCCCCCCCTTTCCCTCGCCAGTCTCTGTTATCTCTCTTCCCTCGGTGTCTAATACTTCCCAGTTTCACTCGCCTCCCTCTTTTCCATTAACTCTCTTGTCCTTGTTTTTTCTCAACTCTCTCTTTTCCAAGTTTTCCCTCGACTGTCACTTTTCCCCCGTTTCCCTCGCCAGTCTCTGTTATCTCTCTTCCGTCGGTGTCTAATACTTCCCACTTTCACACGACTCCCTCTTTCCCCTCTCATTCCTCAATTCTCTGTTGTCCCTCGTTGCCCTCCCCTCTCTCTTTTACCTCTCTTCCCTCTAGGTCTAATTTTTCCACTTTAACACGCCTCTCTCTTTTCCCTGTTATTCGTCAACTCTGTTATCCCTCTTTTCCCTCGCCAGTCTCTTTCCCCTGGTTTCTCTCGCCTCTCTCTGTTCCCTGGCTTTCCTCTTTTCCATGAACTCTCTCGTTCCCCTATTTCCAGTCAACTCTCTCTCTTCCCTCTTCCCCCCTCGCCAGTCTCTTTCCCCTGGTTTATCTCGCCTCTCTCTTTCCCTCGCCAGTCTCTTTTATGTCTCTTCCCTTGGTGTCTAATTCTTCCCGCTTGCACTCGCCTCCCTCTTTTTTCTATTAACTCTCTCTTGTCCTTGTTTTCCCTCGCCTGTCTCTTTCCCTCTGCTTTCCCTCCATAGTCTCTTTCCCCTGCTTTCCCTCAACCCTCTCTTTTCCCTTGACAGTCACTTTTCCCCCCTTTCCCTCGCCAGTCTCTGTTATCTCTCTTCCCTCGGTGTCTAATACTTCCCAGTTTCACTCGCCTCCCTCTTTTCCATTAACTCTCTTGTCCTTGTTTTTTCTCAACTCTCTCTTTTCCAAGTTTTCCCTCGACTGTCACTTTTCCCCCGTTTCCCTCGCCAGTCTCTGTTATGTCTCTTCCCTCGGTGTCTAATTCTTCCCACTTTCACCCGACTCCCTCTTTCCCCTCTCATTCCTCAATTGTCTGTTGTCCCTCGTTGCCCTCCCCTCTCTCTTTTACCTCTCTTCCCTCTAGGTCTAATTTTTCCACTTTCACACGCCTCTCTCTTTTCCCTGTTATTCGTCAACTCTGTTATCCCTCTTTTCCCTCGCCAGTCTCTTTCCCCTGGTTTCTCTCGCCTCTCTCTGTTCCCTGGCTTTCCTCTTTTCTATGAAATCTCTCTTTTCCCTATTTCCAGTCAGCCCTCTCTTTTCCCTCTTTCCCCTCGCCAGTCACTTTTCCTTCCTTTCCCTCGCCAGTCTCTTTTAACCTCTATTCCCTCCATGTCTACTTCTTCCCACTTACACTCCACTCCCTCTTTTCCATGAACTCTCTCGTTCCCCTATTTCCAGTCAACTCTCTCTTTTCCCTCTTCCCCCCTCGCCAGTCTCTTTCCCCTGGTTTATCTCGCCTCTTCTTCCCACTTTCACTCGCCTCCCTCTTTTCCATTAACTCTCTCTTGTCCTTGTTTTCCCTCGCCTGTCTCTTTCCCTCTGCTTTCCCTCCATAGTCTCTTTCCCCTGCTTTCCCTCAACCCTCTCTTTTCCCTCTTTCCCCTCGACAGTCACTTTTCCCCCCTTTCCCTCGCCAGTCTCTGTTATCTCTCTTCCCTCGGTGTCTAATACTTCCCAGTTTCACTCGCCTCCGTCTTTTCCATTAACTCTCTTGTCCTTGTTTTTCTCAGCTCTCTCTTTTCCAAGTTTTCCCTCGACTGTCACTTTTCCCCGTTTCCCTCGCCAGTCTCTGTTATGTCTCTTCCCTCGGTGTCTAATTCTTCCCACTTTCACACGACTCCCTCTTTCCCCTCTCATTCCTCAATTCTCTGTTGTCCCTCGTTGCCTTCCCCTCTCTCTTTTACCTCTCTTCCCTCTAGGTCTAATTTTTCCACTTTCCCTCGCCTCTCTCTTTTCCCTGTTATTCGTCAACTCTGTTATCCCTCTTTTCCCTAGCCAGTCTCTTTCCCCTGGTTTCTCTCACCTCTCTCTGTTCCCTGGCTTTCCTCTTTTCTATGAAATCTCTCTTTTCCCTATTTCCAGTCAGCCCTCTCTTTTCCCTCTTTCCCCTCGCCAGTCACTTTTCCTTCCTTTCCCTCGCCAGTCTCTTTTAACCTCTATTCCCTCCATGTCTACTTCTTCCCACTTACACTCCACTCCCTCTTTTCCATGAACTCTCTCGTTCCCCTATTTCCAGTCAACTCTCTCTTTTCCCTCTTCCCCCCTCGCCAGTCTCTTTCCCCTGGTTTATCTCGCCTCTCTATTTCCCTCGCCAGTCTCTTTTACGTCTCTTCCCTTGGTGTCTAATTCTTCCCACTTGCACTCGCCTCCCTCTTTTCCATTAACTCTCTCTTGTCCTTGTTTTCCCTCGCCTGTCTCTTTCCCTCTGCTTTCCCTCCATAGTCTCTTTCCCCTGCTTTCCCTCAACCCTCTCTTTTCCCTCTTTCCCCTCGACAGTCACTTTTCCCCATTTCCCTCGCCAGTCTCTGTTATCTCTCTTCCCTCGGTGTCTAATTCTTCCCACTTGCACTCGCCCCTCTCTTTTCCATGAACTCTCTCTTGTCCTTGTCTTCCCTCGCCTGTCTCTTTTCCCCTGCTTTCCCTCAACCCTCTCTTTTCCAAGTTTTCCCTCGACAGGCACTTTCCCCCCCTTTCCCTCGCCAGTCTCTGTTATCTCTCTTCCGTCGGTGTCTAATACTTCCCACTTTCCCTCGCCTCTCTCTTTTCCCTCTTATTCGTCAACTCTGTTATCCCTCTTTTCCCTAGCCAGTCTCTTTCCCCTGGTTTCTCTCGCCTCTCTCTGTTCCCTGGCTTTCCTCTTTTCTATGAAATCTCTCTTTTCCCTATTTCCAGTCAGCCCTCTCTTTTCCCTCTTTCCCCTCGCCAGTCACTTTTCCTTCCTTTCCCTCGCCAGTCTCTTTTAACCTCTATTCCCTCCATGTCTACTTCTTCCCACTTACACTCCACTCCCTCTTTTCCATGAACTCTCTCGTTCCCCTATTTCCAGTCAACTCTCTCTTTTCCCTCTTCCCCCCTCGCCAGTCTCTTTCCCCTGGTTTATCTCGCCTCTTCTTCCCACTTTCACTCGCCTCCCTCTTTTCCATTAACTCTCTCTTGTCCTTGTTTTCCCTCGCCTGTCTCTTTCCCTCTGCTTTCCCTCCATAGTCTCTTTCCCCTGCTTTCCCTCAACCCTCTCTTTTCCCTCTTTCCCCTCGACAGTCACTTTTCCCCCCTTTCCCTCGCCAGTCTCTGTTATCTCTCTTCCCTCGGTGTCTAATACTTCCCAGTTTCACTCGCCTCCGTCTTTTCCATTAACTCTCTTGTCCTTGTTTTTCTCAGCTCTCTCTTTTCCAAGTTTTCCCTCGACTGTCACTTTTCCCCGTTTCCCTCGCCAGTCTCTGTTATGTCTCTTCCCTCGGTGTCTAATTCTTCCCACTTTCACCCGACTCCCTCTTTCCCCTCTCATTCCTCAATTCTCTGTTGTCCCTCGTTGCCTTCCCCTCTCTCTTTTACCTCTCTTCCCTCTAGGTCTAATTTTTCCACTTTCCCTCGCCTCTCTCTTTTCCCTGTTATTCGTCAACTCTGTTATCCCTCTTTTCCCTAGCCAGTCTCTTTCCCCTGGTTTCTCTCACCTCTCTCTGTTCCCTGGCTTTCCTCTTTTCTATGAAATCTCTCTTTTCCCTATTTCCAGTCAGCCCTCTCTTTTCCCTCTTTCCCCTCGCCAGTCACTTTTCCTTCCTTTCCCTCGCCAGTCTCTTTTAACCTCTATTCCCTCCATGTCTACTTCTTCCCACTTACACTCCACTCCCTCTTTTCCATGAACTCTCTCGTTCCCCTATTTCCAGTCAACTCTCTCTTTTCCCTCTTCCCCCCTCGCCAGTCTCTTTCCCCTGGTTTATCTCGCCTCTTCTTCCCACTTTCACTCGCCTCCCTCTTTTCCATTAACTCTCTCTTGTCCTTGTTTTCCCTCGCCTGTCTCTTTCCCTCTGCTTTCCCTCCATAGTCTCTTTCCCCTGCTTTCCCTCAACCCTCTCTTTTCCCTCGACAGTCACTTTTCCCCCCTTTCCCTCGCCAGTCTCTGTTATCTCTCTTCCCTCGGTGTCTAATACTTCCCAGTTTCACTCGCCTCCGTCTTTTCCATTAACTCTCTTGTCCTTGTTTTTTCTCAGCTCTCTCTTTTCCAAGTTTTCCCTCGACTGTCACTTTTCCCCCGTTTCCCTCGCCAGTCTCTGTTATGTCTCTTCCCTCGGTGTCTAATTCTTCCCACTTTCACACGACTCCCTCTTTCCCCTCTCATTCCTCAATTCTCTGTTGTCCCTCGTTGCCCTCCCCTCTCTCTTTTACCTCTCTTCCCTCTAGGTCTAATTTTTCCACTTTCACACGCCTCTCTCTTTTCCCTGTTATTCGTCAACTCTGTTATCCCTCTTTTCCCTCGCCAGTCTCTTTCCCCTGGTTTCTCTCGCCTCTCTCTGTTCCCTGGCTTTCCTCTTTTCTATGAAATCTCTCTTTTCCCTATTTCCAGTCAGCCCTCTCTTTTCCCTCTTTCCCCTCGCCAGTCACTTTTCCTTCCTTTCCCTCGCCAGTCTCTTTTAACCTCTATTCCCTCCATGTCTACTTCTTCCCACTTACACTCCACTCCCTCTTTTCCATGAACTCTCTCGTTCCCCTATTTCCAGTCAACTCTCTCTTTTCCCTCTTCCCCCCTCGCCAGTCTCTTTCCCCTGGTTTATCTCGCCTCTCTATTTCCCTCGCCAGTCTCTTTTACGTCTCTTCCCTTGGTGTCTAATTCTTCCCACTTGCACTCGCCTCCCTCTTTTCCATTAACTCTCTCTTGTCCTTGTTTTCCCTCGCCTGTCTCTTTCCCTCTGCTTTCCCTCCATAGTCTCTTTCCCCTGCTTTCCCTCAACCCTCTCTTTTCCCTCTTTCCCCTCGACAGTCACTTTTCCCCATTTCCCTCGCCAGTCTCTGTTATCTCTCTTCCCTCGGTGTCTAATTCTTCCCACTTGCACTCGCCCCTCTCTTTTCCATGAACTCTCTCTTGTCCTTGTCTTCCCTCGCCTGTCTCTTTTCCCCTGCTTTCCCTCAACCCTCTCTTTTCCAAGTTTTCCCTCGACAGGCACTTTCCCCCCCTTTCCCTCGCCAGTCTCTGTTATCTCTCTTCCCTCGGTGTCTAATTCTTTCCGCTTTCCCTCGCCTCCCTCTTTTCCATTAACTCTCTCTTGTCCTTGTTTTCTCTCGCCAGTCTCTTTTAACCTCTATTCCCTCCATGTCTACTTCTTCCCACTTACACTCCACTCCCTCTTTTCCATGAACTCTCTCGTTCCCCTATTTCCAGTCAACTCTCTCTTTTCCCTCTTCCCCCCTCGCCAGTCTCTTTCCCCTGGTTTATCTCGCCTCTTCTTCCCACTTCCACTCGCCTCCCTCTTTTCCATTAACTCTCTCTTGTTCTTGTTTTCCCTCGCCTGTCTCTTTCCCTCTGCTTTCCCTTCATAGTCTCTTTCCCCTGCTTTCCCTCAACCCTCTCTTTTCCCTCTTTCCCCTCGACAGTCACTTTTCCCCCCTTTCCCTCGCCAGTCTCTGTTATCTCTCTTCCCTCGGTGTCTAATACTTCCCACTTTCCCTCGCCCCTCTCTTTTCCATGAACTCTCTCTTGTCCTTGTCTTCCCTCGCCTGTCTCTCTTCCCCTGCTTTCCCTCAACCCTCTCTTTTCCAAGTTTTCCCTCGACAGGCACTTTCCCCCCCTTTCCCTCGCCAGTCTCTGTTATCTCTCTTCCGTCGGTGTCTAATACTTCCCACTTTCCCTCGCCTCTCTCTTTTCCCTCTTATTCGTCAACTCTGTTATCCCTCTTTTCCCTCGCCAGTCTCTTTCCCCTGGTTTCTCTCGCCTCTCTCTGTTCCCTGGCTTTCCTCTTTTCTATGAAATCTCTCTTTTCCCTATTTCCAGTCAGCCCTCTCTTTTCCCTCTTTCCCCTCGCCAGTCACTTTTCCTTCCTTTCCCTCGCCAGTCTCTTTTAACCTCTATTCCCTCCGTGTCTAGTTTTCCCACTTACACTCCACTCCCTCTTTTCCATGAACTCTCTCGTTCCCCTATTTCCAGTCAACTCTCTCTCTTCCCTCTTCCCCCCCCTCGCCAGTCTCTTTCCCCTGGTTTATCTCGCCTCTCTCTTTCCCTCGCCAGTCTCTTTTATGTCTCTTCCCTTGGTGTCTAATTCTTCCCACTTTCACTCGCCTCCCTCTTTTCCATTAACTCTCTCTTGTCCTTGTTTTCCCTCGCCTGTCTCTTTCCCTCTGCTTTCCCTCCATAGTCTCTTTCCCCTGCTTTCCCTCAACCCTCTCTTTTCCCTCGACAGTCACTTTTCCCCCCTTTCCCTCGCCAGTCTCTGTTATCTCTCTTCCCTCGGTGTCTAATACTTCCCAGTTTCACTCGCCTCCGTCTTTTCCATTAACTCTCTTGTCCTTGTTTTTCTCAGCTCTCTCTTTTCCAAGTTTTCCCTCGACTGTCACTTTTCCCCGTTTCCCTCGCCAGTCTCTGTTATGTCTCTTCCCTCGGTGTCTAATTCTTCCCACTTTCACACGACTCCCTCTTTCCCCTCTCATTCCTCAATTCTCTGTTGTCCCTCGTTGCCTTCCCCTCTCTCTTTTACCTCTCTTCCCTCTAGGTCTAATTTTTCCACTTTCCCTCGCCTCTCTCTTTTCCCTGTTATTCGTCAACTCTGTTATCCCTCTTTTCCCTAGCCAGTCTCTTTCCCCTGGTTTCTCTCACCTCTCTCTGTTCCCTGGCTTTCCTCTTTTCTATGAAATCTCTCTTTTCCCTATTTCCAGTCAGCCCTCTCTTTTCCCTCTTTCCCCTCGCCAGTCACTTTTCCTTCCTTTCCCTCGCCAGTCTCTTTTAACCTCTATTCCCTCCATGTCTACTTCTTCCCACTTACACTCCACTCCCTCTTTTCCATGAACTCTCTCGTTCCCCTATTTCCAGTCAACTCTCTCTTTTCCCTCTTCCCCCCTCGCCAGTCTCTTTCCCCTGGTTTATCTCGCCTCTTCTTCCCACTTTCACTCGCCTCCCTCTTTTCCATTAACTCTCTCTTGTCCTTGTTTTCCCTCGCCTGTCTCTTTCCCTCTGCTTTCCCTCCATAGTCTCTTTCCCCTGCTTTCCCTCAACCCTCTCTTTTCCCTCGACAGTCACTTTTCCCCCCTTTCCCTCGCCAGTCTCTGTTATCTCTCTTCCCTCGGTGTCTAATACTTCCCAGTTTCACTCGCCTCCGTCTTTTCCATTAACTCTCTTGTCCTTGTTTTTTCTCAGCTCTCTCTTTTCCAAGTTTTCCCTCGACTGTCACTTTTCCCCCGTTTCCCTCGCCAGTCTCTGTTATGTCTCTTCCCTCGGTGTCTAATTCTTCCCACTTTCACCCGACTCCCTCTTTCCCCTCTCATTCCTCAATTGTCTGTTGTCCCTCGTTGCCCTCCCCTCTCTCTTTTACCTCTCTTCCCTCTAGGTCTAATTTTTCCACTTTCACACGCCTCTCTCTTTTCCCTGTTATTCGTCAACTCTGTTATCCCTCTTTTCCCTCGCCAGTCTCTTTCCCCTGGTTTCTCTCGCCTCTCTCTGTTCCCTGGCTTTCCTCTTTTCTATGAAATCTCTCTTTTCCCTATTTCCAGTCAGCCCTCTCTTTTCCCTCTTTCCCCTCGCCAGTCACTTTTCCTTCCTTTCCCTCGCCAGTCTCTTTTAACCTCTATTCCCTCCATGTCTACTTCTTCCCACTTACACTCCACTCCCTCTTTTCCATGAACTCTCTCGTTCCCCTATTTCCAGTCAACTCTCTCTTTTCCCTCTTCCCCCCTCGCCAGTCTCTTTCCCCTGGTTTATCTCGCCTCTTCTTCCCACTTTCACTCGCCTCCCTCTTTTCCATTAACTCTCTCTTGTCCTTGTTTTCCCTCGCCTGTCTCTTTCCCTCTGCTTTCCCTCCATAGTCTCTTTCCCCTGCTTTCCCTCAACCCTCTCTTTTCCCTCTTTCCCCTCGACAGTCACTTTTCCCCCCTTTCCCTCGCCAGTCTCTGTTATCTCTCTTCCCTCGGTGTCTAATACTTCCCAGTTTCACTCGCCTCCGTCTTTTCCATTAACTCTCTTGTCCTTGTTTTTCTCAGCTCTCTCTTTTCCAAGTTTTCCCTCGACTGTCACTTTTCCCCGTTTCCCTCGCCAGTCTCTGTTATGTCTCTTCCCTCGGTGTCTAATTCTTCCCACTTTCACCCGACTCCCTCTTTCCCCTCTCATTCCTCAATTCTCTGTTGTCCCTCGTTGCCTTCCCCTCTCTCTTTTACCTCTCTTCCCTCTAGGTCTAATTTTTCCACTTTCCCTCGCCTCTCTCTTTTCCCTGTTATTCGTCAACTCTGTTATCCCTCTTTTCCCTAGCCAGTCTCTTTCCCCTGGTTTCTCTCACCTCTCTCTGTTCCCTGGCTTTCCTCTTTTCTATGAAATCTCTCTTTTCCCTATTTCCAGTCAGCCCTCTCTTTTCCCTCTTTCCCCTCGCCAGTCACTTTTCCTTCCTTTCCCTCGCCAGTCTCTTTTAACCTCTATTCCCTCCATGTCTACTTCTTCCCACTTACACTCCACTCCCTCTTTTCCATGAACTCTCTCGTTCCCCTATTTCCAGTCAACTCTCTCTTTTCCCTCTTCCCCCCTCGCCAGTCTCTTTCCCCTGGTTTATCTCGCCTCTTCTTCCCACTTTCACTCGCCTCCCTCTTTTCCATTAACTCTCTCTTGTCCTTGTTTTCCCTCGCCTGTCTCTTTCCCTCTGCTTTCCCTCCATAGTCTCTTTCCCCTGCTTTCCCTCAACCCTCTCTTTTCCCTCGACAGTCACTTTTCCCCCCTTTCCCTCGCCAGTCTCTGTTATCTCTCTTCCCTCGGTGTCTAATACTTCCCAGTTTCACTCGCCTCCGTCTTTTCCATTAACTCTCTTGTCCTTGTTTTTTCTCAGCTCTCTCTTTTCCAAGTTTTCCCTCGACTGTCACTTTTCCCCCGTTTCCCTCGCCAGTCTCTGTTATGTCTCTTCCCTCGGTGTCTAATTCTTCCCACTTTCACCCGACTCCCTCTTTCCCCTCTCATTCCTCAATTGTCTGTTGTCCCTCGTTGCCCTCCCCTCTCTCTTTTACCTCTCTTCCCTCTAGGTCTAATTTTTCCACTTTCACACGCCTCTCTCTTTTCCCTGTTATTCGTCAACTCTGTTATCCCTCTTTTCCCTCGCCAGTCTATGTCCCCTGGTTTCTCTCGCCTCTCTCTGTTCCCTGGCTTTCCTCTTTTCTATGAAATCTCTCTTTTCCCTATTTCCAGTCAGCCCTCTCTTTTCCCTCTTTCCCCTCGCCAGTCACTTTTCCTTCCTTTCCCTCGCCAGTCTCTTTTAACCTCTATTCCCTCCATGTCTACTTCTTCCCACTTACACTCCACTCCCTCTTTTCCATGAACTCTCTCGTTCCCCTATTTCCAGTCAACTCTCTCTTTTCCCTCTTCCCCCCTCGCCAGTCTCTTTCCCCTGGTTTATCTCGCCTCTTCTTCCCACTTTCACTCGCCTCCCTCTTTTCCATTAACTCTCTCTTGTCCTTGTTTTCCCTCGCCTGTCTCTTTCCCTCTGCTTTCCCTCCATAGTCTCTTTCCCCTGCTTTCCCTCAACCCTCTCTTTTCCCTCTTTCCCCTCGACAGTCACTTTTCCCCATTTCCCTCGCCAGTCTCTGTTATCTCTCTTCCCTCGGTGTCTAATTCTTCCCACTTGCACTCGCCCCTCTCTTTTCCATGAACTCTCTCTTGTCCTTGTCTTCCCTCGCCTGTCTCTTTTCCCCTGCTTTCCCTCAACCCTCTCTTTTCCAAGTTTTCCCTCGACAGGCACTTTCCCCCCCTTTCCCTCGCCAGTCTCTGTTATCTCTCTTCCGTCGGTGTCTAATACTTCCCACTTTCCCTCGCCTCTCTCTTTTCCCTCTTATTCGTCAACTCTGTTATCCCTCTTTTCCCTAGCCAGTCTCTTTCCCCTGGTTTCTCTCGCCTCTCTCTGTTCCCTGGCTTTCCTCTTTTCTATGAAATCTCTCTTTTCCCTATTTCCAGTCAGCCCTCTCTTTTCCCTCTTTCCCCTCGCCAGTCACTTTTCCTTCCTTTCCCTCGCCAGTCTCTTTTAACCTCTATTCCCTCCATGTCTACTTCTTCCCACTTACACTCCACTCCCTCTTTTCCATGAACTCTCTCGTTCCCCTATTTCCAGTCAACTCTCTCTCTTCCCTCTTCCCCCCTCGCCAGTCTCTTTCCCCTGGTTTATCTCGCCTCTCTCTTTCCCTCGCCAGTCTCTTTTATGTCTCTTCCCTTGGTGTCTAATTCTTCCCACTTGCACTCGCCTCCCTCTTTTTTCTATTAACTCTCTCTTGTCCTTGTTTTCCCTCGCCTGTCTCTTTCCCTCTGCTTTCCCTCCATAGTCTCTTCCCCCTGCTTTCCCTCAACCCTCTCTTTTCCCTCTTTCCCCTCGACAGTCACTTTTCCCCCCTTTCCCTCGCCAGTCTCTGTTATCTCTCTTCCCTCGGTGTCTAATTCTTTCCGCTTTCCCTCGCCTCCCTCTTTTCCATTAATTCTCTCTTGTCCTTGTTTTCTCTCGCCAGTCTCTTTTAACCTCTATTCCCTCCATGTCTACTTCTTCCCACTTACACTCCACTCCCTCTTTTCCATGAACTCTCTCGTTCCCCTATTTCCAGTCAACTCTCTCTTTTCCCTCTTCCCCCCTCGCCAGTCTCTTTCCCCTGGTTTATCTCGCCTCTTCTTCCCACTTCCACTCGCCTCCCTCTTTTCCATTAACTCTCTCTTGTTCTTGTTTTCCCTCGCCTGTCTCTTTCCCTCTGCTTTCCCTTCATAGTCTCTTTCCCCTGCTTTCCCTCAACCCTCTCTTTTCCCTCTTTCCCCTCGACAGTCACTTTTCCCCCCTTTCCCTCGCCAGTCTCTGTTATCTCTCTTCCCTCGGTGTCTAATACTTCCCACTTTCCCTCGCCCCTCTCTTTTCCATGAACTCTCTCTTGTCCTTGTCTTCCCTCGCCTGTCTCTCTTCCCCTGCTTTCCCTCAACCCTCTCTTTTCCAAGTTTTCCCTCGACAGGCACTTTCCCCCCCTTTCCCTCGCCAGTCTCTGTTATCTCTCTTCCGTCGGTGTCTAATACTTCCCACTTTCCCTCGCCTCTCTCTTTTCCCTCTTATTCGTCAACTCTGTTATCCCTCTTTTCCCTCGCCAGTCTCTTTCCCCTGGTTTCTCTCGCCTCTCTCTGTTCCCTGGCTTTCCTCTTTTCTATGAAATCTCTCTTTTCCCTATTTCCAGTCAGCCCTCTCTTTTCCCTCTTTCCCCTCGCCAGTCACTTTTCCTTCCTTTCCCTCGCCAGTCTCTTTTAACCTCTATTCCCTCCGTGTCTAGTTTTCCCACTTACACTCCACTCCCTCTTTTCCATGAACTCTCTCGTTCCCCTATTTCCAGTCAACTCTCTCTCTTCCCTCTTCCCCCCCCTCGCCAGTCTCTTTCCCCTGGTTTCTCTCGCCTCTCTCTGTTCCCTGGCTTTCCTCTTTTCCATGAACTCTCTCGTTCCCCTATTTCCAGTCAACTCTCTCTCTTCCCTCTTCCCCCCTCGCCAGTCTCTTTCCCCTGGTTTATCTCGCCTCTCTCTTTCCCTCGCCAGTCTCTTTTATGTCTCTTCCCTTGGTGTCTAATTCTTCCCGCTTGCACTCGCCTCCCTCTTTTTTCTATTAACTCTCTCTTGTCCTTGTTTTCCCTCGCCTGTCTCTTTCCCTCTGCTTTCCCTCCATAGTCTCTTTCCCCTGCTTTCCCTCAACCCTCTCTTTTCCCTTGACAGTCACTTTTCCCCCCTTTCCCTCGCCAGTCTCTGTTATCTCTCTTCCCTCGGTGTCTAATACTTCCCAGTTTCACTCGCCTCCCTCTTTTCCATTAACTCTCTTGTCCTTGTTTTTTCTCAACTCTCTCTTTTCCAAGTTTTCCCTCGACTGTCACTTTTCCCCCGTTTCCCTCGCCAGTCTCTGTTATGTCTCTTCCCTCGGTGTCTAATTCTTCCCACTTTCACCCGACTCCCTCTTTCCCCTCTCATTCCTCAATTGTCTGTTGTCCCTCGTTGCCCTCCCCTCTCTCTTTTACCTCTCTTCCCTCTAGGTCTAATTTTTCCACTTTCACACGCCTCTCTCTTTTCCCTGTTATTCGTCAACTCTGTTATCCCTCTTTTCCCTCGCCAGTCTCTTTCCCCTGGTTTCTCTCGCCTCTCTCTGTTCCCTGGCTTTCCTCTTTTCTATGAAATCTCTCTTTTCCCTATTTCCAGTCAGCCCTCTCTTTTCCCTCTTTCCCCTCGCCAGTCACTTTTCCTTCCTTTCCCTCGCCAGTCTCTTTTAACCTCTATTCCCTCCGTGTCTAATTTTCCCACTTACACTCCACTCCCTCTTTTCCATGAACTCTCTCGTTCCCCTATTTCCAGTCAACTCTCTCTTTTCCCTCTTCCCCCCTCGCCAGTCTCTTTCCCCTGGTTTATCTCGCCTCTCTCTTTCCCTCGCCAGTCTCTTTTATGTCTCTTCCCTTGGTGTCTAATTCTTCCCACTTGCACTCGCCTCCCTCTTTTTTCTATTAACTCTCTCTTGTCCTTGTTTTCCCTCGCCTGTCTCTTTCCCTCTGCTTTCCCTCCATAGTCTCTTTCCCCTGCTTTCCCTCAACCCTCTCTTTTCCCTCGACAGTCACTTTTCCCCCCTTTCCCTCGCCAGTCTCTGTTATCTCTCTTCCCTCGGTGTCTAATACTTCCCAGTTTCACTCGCCTCCGTCTTTTCCATTAACTCTCTTGTCCTTGTTTTTTCTCAGCTCTCTCTTTTCCAAGTTTTCCCTCGACAGTCACTTTCCCCCCCTTTCCCTCGCCAGTCTCTGTTATCTCTCTTCCCTCGGTGTCTAATACTTCCCAGTTTCACTCGCCTCCGTCTTTTCCATTAACTCTCTTGTCCTTGTTTTTTCTCAGGTCTCTCTTTTCCAAGTTTTCCCTCGACTGTCACTTTTCCCCCGTTTCCCTCGCCAGTCTCTGTTATGTCTCTTCCCTCGGTGTCTAATTCTTCCCACTTTCACACGACTCCCTCTTTCCCCTCTCATTCCTCAATTCTCTGTTGTCCCTCGTTGCCCTCCCCTCTCTCTTTTACCTCTCTTCCCTCTAGGTCTAATTTTTCCACTTTCACACGCCTCTCTCTTTTCCCTGTTATTCGTCAACTCTGTTATCCCTCTTTTCCCTAGCCAGTCTCTTTCCCCTGGTTTCTCTCGCCTCTCTCTGTTCCCTGGCTTTCCTCTTTTCTATGAAATCTCTCTTTTCCCTATTTCCAGTCAGCCCTCTCTTTTCCCTCTTTCCCCTCGCCAGTCACTTTTCCTTCCTTTCCCTCGCCAGTCTCTTTTAACCTCTATTCCCTCCATGTCTACTTCTTCCCACTTACACTCCACTCCCTCTTTTCCATTAACTCTCTCGTTCCTCTATTTCCAGTCAACTCTCTCTTTTCCCTCTTCCCCCCTCGCCAGTCTCTTTCCCCTGGTTTATCTCGCCTCTCTCTTTCCCTCGCCAGTCTCTTTTACGTCTCTTCCCTTGGTGTCTAATTCTTCCCACTTGCACTCGCCTCCCTCTTTTCCATTAACTCTCTCTTGTCCTTGTTTTCCCTCGCCTGTCTCTTTCCCTCTGCTTTCCCTCCATAGTCTCATTCCCCTGCTTTCCCTCAACCCTCTCTTTTCCCTCTTTCCCCTCGACAGTCACTTTTCCCCCCTTTCCCTCGCCAGTCTCTGTTATCTCTCTTCCGGCGGTGTCTAATACTTCCCACTTTCCCTCGCCTCTCTCTTTCCCCTGTTATTCGTCAACTCTGTTATCCCTCTTTTCCCTCGCCAGTCTCTGTCCCCTGGTTTCTCTCGCCTCTCTCTGTTCCCTGGCTTTCCTCTTTTCTATGAAATCTCTCTTTTCCCTATTTCCAGTCAGCCCTCTCTTTTCCCTCTTTCCCCTCGCCAGTCACTTTTCCTTCCTTTCCCTCGCCAGTCTCTTTTAACCTCTATTCCCTCCATGTCTACTTCTTCCCACTTACACTCCACTCCCTCTTTTCCATGAACTCTCTCGTTCCCCTATTTCCAGTCAACTCTCTCTCTTCCCTCTTCCCCCCTCGCCAGTCTCTTTCCCCTGGTTTATCTCGCCTCTCTCCTTCCCTCGCCAGTCTCTTTTATGTCTCTTCCCTTGGTGTCTAATTCTTCCCACTTGCACTCGCCTCCCTCTTTTCCATTAACTCTCTCTTGTCCTTGTTTTCCCTCGCCTGTCTCTTTCCCTCTGCTTTCCCTCCATAGTCTCTTTCCCCTGCTTTCCCTCAACCCTCTCTTTTCCCTCTTTCCCCTCGACAGTCACTTTTCCCCCCTTTCCCTCGCCAGTCTCTGTTATCTCTCTTCCCTCGGTGTCTAATTCTTCCCGCTTTCCCTCGCCTCCCTCTTTTCCATTAATTCTCTCTTGTCCTTGTTTTCCCTCGCCAGTCTCTTTTAACCTCTATTCCCTCCGTGTCTACTTCTTCCCACTTACACTCCACTCCCTCTTTTCCATGAACTCTCTCGTTCCCCTATTTCCAGTCAGCTCTCTCTTTTCCCTCTTCCCCCCTCGCCAGTCTCTTTCCCCTGGTTTATCTCGCCTCTTCTTCCCACTTTCACTCGCCTCCCTCTTTTCCATTAACTCTCTCTTGTTCTTGTTTTCCCTCGCCTGTCTCTTTCCCTCTGATTCCCTCCATAGTCTCTTTCCCGTGCTTTCCCTCAACCCTCTCTTTTCGCTCTTTCCCCTCGACAGTCACTTTTCCCCCCTTTCCCTCGCCAGTCTCTGTTATCTCTCTTCCCTCGGTGTCTAATACTTCCCAGTTTCACTCGCCTCCCTCTTTTCCATTAACTCTCTTGTCCTTGTTTTTTCTCAACTCTCTCTTTTCCAAGTTTTCCCTCGACTGTCACTTTTCCCCCGTTTCCCTCGCCAGTCTCTGTTCTCTCTCTTCCCTCGGTGTCTAATACTTCCCACTTTCCCTCGCCTCTCTCTTTCCCCTGTTATTCGTCAACTCTCTTATCCCTCTTTTCCCTCGCCAGTCTCTTTCCCCGGTTTCTCTCGCCTCTCTCTGTTCCCTGGCATTCCTCTTTTCTATGAAATCTCTCTTTTCCCTATTTCCAGTCAGCCCTCTCTTTTCCCTCCTTCCCCTCGCCAGTCACTTTTCCTTCCTTTCCCTCGCCAGTCTCTTTTAACCTCTATTCCCTCCGTGTCTAATTCTTCCCACTTACACTCCACTCCCTCTTTTCCATGAACTCTCTCGTTCCCCTATTTCCAGTCAACTCTCTCTCTTCCCTCTTCCCCCCTCGCCAGTCTCTTTCCCCTGGTTTATCTCGCCTCTTCTTCCCACTTTCACTCGCCTCCCTCTTTTCCATTAACTCTCTCTTGTCCTTGTTTTCCCTCGCCTGTCTCTTTCCCTCTGCTTTCCCTCCATAGTCTCTTTCCCCTGCTTTCCCTCAACCCTCTCTTTTCCCTCTTTCCCCTCGACAGTCACTTTTCCCCCCTTTCCCTCGCCAGTCTCTGTTATCTCTCTTCCCTCGGTGTCTAATACTTCCCACTTGCACTCGCCCCTCTCTTTTCCATGAACTCTCTCTTGTCCTTGTATTCCCTCGCCTGTCTCTTTTCCCCTGCTTTCCCTCAACCCTCTCTTTTCCAAGTTTTCCCTCGACAGGCACTTTCCCCCCCTTTCCCTCGCCAGTCTCTGTTATCTCTCTTCCCTCGGTGTCTAATACTTCCCAGTTTCACTCGCCTCCCTCTTTTCCATTAACTCTCTTGTCCTTGTTTTTTCTCAGCTCTCTCTTTTCCAAGTTTTCCCTCGACTGTCACTTTTCCCCCGTTTCCCTCGCCAGTCTCTGTTATGTCTCTTCCCTCGGTGTCTAATTCTTCCCACTTTCACACGACTCCCTCTTTCCCCTCTCATTCCTCAATTCTCTGTTGTCCCTCGTTGCCCTCCCCTCTCTCTTTTACCTCTCTTCCCTCTAGGTCTAATTTTTCCACTTTCACACGCCTCTCTCTTTTCCCTGTTATTCGTCAACTCTGTTATTCGTCAACTCTGTTATCCCTCAACTCTGTTATCCCTCTTTTCCCTAGCCAGTCTCTTTCCCCTGGTTTCTCTCGCCTCTCTCTGTTCCCTGGCTTTCCTCTTTTCTATGAAATCTCTCTTTTCCCTATTTCCAGTCAGCCCTCTCTTTTCCCTCTTTCCCCTCGCCAGTCACTTTTCCTTCCTTTCCCTCGCCAGTCTCTTTTAACCTCTATTCCCTCCATGTCTACTTCTTCCCACTTACACTCCACTCCCTCTTTTCCATGAACTCTCTCGTTCCCCTATTTCCAGTCAACTCTCTCTCTTCCCTCTTCCCCCCTCGCCAGTCTCTTTCCCCTGGTTTATCTCGCCTCTCTCTTTCCCTCGCCAGTCTCTTTTATGTCTCTTCCCTTGGTGTCTAATTCTTCCCACTTGCACTCGCCTCCCTCTTTTTTCTATTAACTCTCTCTTGTCCTTGTTTTCCCTCGCCTGTCTCTTTCCCTCTGCTTTCCCTCCATAGTCTCTTCCCCCTGCTTTCCCTCAACCCTCTCTTTTCCCTCTTTCCCCTCGACAGTCACTTTTCCCCCCTTTCCCTCGCCAGTCTCTGTTATCTCTCTTCCCTCGGTGTCTAATTCTTCCCGCTTTCCCTCGCCTCCCTCTTTTCCATTAATTCTCTCTTGTCCTTGTTTTCCCTCGCCAGTCTCTTTTAACCTCTATTCCCTCCGTGTCTACTTCTTCCCACTTACACTCCACTCCCTCTTTTCCATGAACTCTCTCGTTCCCCCATTTCCAGTCAACTCTCTCTTTTCCCTCTTCCCCCCTCGCCAGTCTCTTTCCCCTGGTTTATCTCGCCTCTCTCTTTCCCTCGCCAGTCTCTTTTACGTCTCTTCCCTTGGTGTCTAATTCTTCCCACTTGCACTCGCCTCCCTCTTTTCCATTAACTCTCTCTTGTCCTTGTTTTCCCTCGCCTGTCTCTTTCCCTCTGCTTTCCCTCCATAGTCTCATTCCCCTGCTTTCCCTCAACCCTCTCTTTTCCCTCTTTCCCCTCGACAGTCACTTTTCCCCCCTTTCCCTCGCCAGTCTCTGTTATCTCTCTTCCGGCGGTGTCTAATACTTCCCACTTTCCCTCGCCTCTCTCTTTCCCCTGTTATTCGTCAACTCTGTTATCCCTCTTTTCCCTCGCCAGTCTCTGTCCCCTGGTTTCTCTCGCCTCTCTCTGTTCCCTGGCTTTCCTCTTTTCTATGAAATCTCTCTTTTCCCTATTTCCAGTCAGCCCTCTCTTTTCCCTCTTTCCCCTCGCCAGTCACTTTTCCTTCCTTTCCCTCGCCAGTCTCTTTTAACCTCTATTCCCTCCATGTCTACTTCTTCCCACTTACACTCCACTCCCTCTTTTCCATGAACTCTCTCGTTCCCCTATTTCCAGTCAACTCTCTCTCTTCCCTCTTCCCCCCTCGCCAGTCTCTTTCCCCTGGTTTATCTCGCCTCTCTCTTTCCCTCGCCAGTCTCTTTTATGTCTCTTCCCTTGGTGTCTAATTCTTCCCACTTGCACTCGCCTCCCTCTTTTTTCTATTAACTCTCTCTTGTCCTTGTTTTCCCTCGCCTGTCTCTTTCCCTCTGCTTTCCCTCCATAGTCTCTTTCCCCTGCTTTCCCTCAACACTCTCTTTTCCCTTGACAGTCACTTTTCCCCCCTTTCCCTCGCCAGTCTCTGTTATCTCTCTTCCCTCGGTGTCTAATACTTCCCAGTTTCACTCGCCTCCGTCTTTTCCATTAACTCTCTTGTCCTTGTTTTTTCTCAACTCTCTCTTTTCCAAGTTTTCCCTCGACTGTCACTTTCCCCCCGTTTCCCTCGCCAGTCTCTGTTATGTCTCTTCCCTCGGTGTCTAATTCTTCCCACTTTCACCCGACTCCCTCTTTCCCCTCTCATTCCTCAATTCTCTGTTGTCCCTCGTTGCCCTCCCCTCTCTCTTTTACCTCTCTTCCCTCTAGGTCTAATTTTTCCACTTTCACACGCCTCTCTCTTTTCCCTGTTATTCGTCAACTCTGTTATCCCTCTTTTCCCTCGCCAGTCTCTTTCCCCTGGTTTCTCTCGCCTCTCTCTGTTCCCTGGCTTTCCTCTTTTCTATGAAATCTCTCTTTTCCCTATTTCCAGTCAGCCCTCTCTTTTCCCTCTTTCCCCTCGCCAGTCACTTTTCCTTCCTTTCCCTCGCCAGTCTCTTTTAACCTCTATTCCCTCCATGTCTACTTCTTCCCACTTACACTCCACTCCCTCTTTTCCATGAACTCTCTCGTTCCCCTATTTCCAGTCAACTCTCTCTTTTCCCTCTTCCCCCCTCGCCAGTCTCTTTCCCCTGGTTTATCTCGCCTCTTCTTCCCACTTTCACTCGCCTCCCTCTTTTCCATTAACTCTCTCTTGTCCTTGTTTTCCCTCGCCTGTCTCTTTCCCTCTGCTTTCCCTCCATAGTCTCTTTCCCCTGCTTTCCCTCAACCCTCTCTTTTCCCTCTTTCCCCTCGACAGTCACTTTTCCCCCCTTTCCCTCGCCAGTCTCTGTTATCTCTCTTCCCTCGGTGTCTAATACTTCCCAGTTTCACTCGCCTCCGTCTTTTCCATTAACTCTCTTGTCCTTGTTTTTCTCAGCTCTCTCTTTTCCAAGTTTTCCCTCGACTGTCACTTTTCCCCGTTTCCCTCGCCAGTCTCTGTTATGTCTCTTCCCTCGGTGTCTAATTCTTCCCACTTTCACCCGACTCCCTCTTTCCCCTCTCATTCCTCAATTCTCTGTTGTCCCTCGTTGCCCTCCCCTCTCTCTTTTACCTCTCTTCCCTCTAGGTCTAATTTTTCCACTTTCACACGCCTCTCTCTTTTCCCTGTTATTCGTCAACTCTGTTATCCCTCTTTTCCCTCGCCAGTCTCTTTCCCCTGGTTTCTCTCGCCTCTCTCTGTTCCCTGGCTTTCCTCTTTTCTATGAAATCTCTCTTTTCCCTATTTCCAGTCAGCCCTCTCTTTTCCCTCTTTCCCCTCGCCAGTCACTTTTCCTTCCTTTCCCTCGCCAGTCTCTTTTAACCTCTATTCCCTCCATGTCTACTTCTTCCCACTTACACTCCACTCCCTCTTTTCCATGAACTCTCTCGTTCCCCTATTTCCAGTCAACTCTCTCTTTTCCCTGTTCCCCCCTCGCCAGTCTCTTTCCCCTGGTTTATCTCGCCTCTTCTTCCCACTTTCACTCGCCTCCCTCTTTTCCATTAACTCTCTCTTGTCCTTGTTTTCCCTCGCCTGTCTCTTTCCCTCTGCTTTCCCTCCATAGTCTCTTTCCCCTGCTTTCCCTCAACCCTCTCTTTTCCCTCGACAGTCACTTTTCCCCCCTTTCCCTCGCCAGTCTCTGTTATCTCTCTTCCCTCGGTGTCTAATACTTCCCAGTTTCACTCGCCTCCGTCTTTTCCATTAACTCTCTTGTCCTTGTTTTTTCTCAGCTCTCTCTTTTCCAAGTTTTCCCTCGACTGTCACTTTTCCCCCGTTTCCCTCGCCAGTCTCTGTTATGTCTCTTCCCTCGGTGTCTAATTCTTCCCACTTTCACCCGACTCCCTCTTTCCCCTCTCATTCCTCAATTCTCTGTTGTCCCTCGTTGCCCTCCCCTCTCTCTTTTACCTCTCTTCCCTCTAGGTCTAATTTTTCCACTTTCACACGCCTCTCTCTTTTCCCTGTTATTCGTCAACTCTGTTATCCCTCTTTTCCCTAGCCAGTCTCTTTCCCCTGGTTTCTCTCGCCTCTCTCTGTTCCCTGGCTTTCCTCTTTTCTATGAAATCTCTCTTTTCCCTATTTCCAGTCAGCCCTCTCTTTTCCCTCTTTCCCCTCGCCAGTCACTTTTCCTTCCTTTCCCTCGCCAGTCTCTTTTAACCTCTATTCCCTCCATGTCTACTTCTTCCCACTTACACTCCACTCCCTCTTTTCCATGAACTCTCTCGTTCCCCTATTTCCAGTCAACTCTCTCTCTTCCCTCTTCCCCCCTCGCCAGTCTCTTTCCCCTGGTTTATCTCGCCTCTCCTTCCCAGTTTCACTCGCCTCCCTCTTTTCCATTAACTCTCTCTTGTCCTTGTTTTCCCTCGCCTGTCTCTTTCCCTCTGCTTTCCCTCCATAGTCTCTTTCCCCTGCTTTCCCTCAACCCTCTCTTTTCCCTCGACAGTCACTTTTCCCCCCTTTCCCTCGCCAGTCTCTGTTATCTCTCTTCCCTCGGTGTCTAATACTTCCCAGTTTCACTCGCCTCCGTCTTTTCCATTAACTCTCTTGTCCTTGTTTTTTCTCAGGTCTCTCTTTTCCAAGTTTTCCCTCGACTGTCACTTTTCCCCCGTTTCCCTCGCCAGTCTCTGTTATGTCTCTTCCCTCGGTGTCTAATTCTTCCCACTTTCACACGACTCCCTCTTTCCCCTCTCATTCCTCAATTCTCTGTTGTCCCTCGTTGCCCTCCCCTCTCTCTTTTACCTCTCTTCCCTCTAGGTCTAATTTTTCCACTTTCACACGCCTCTCTCTTTTCCCTGTTATTCGTCAACTCTGTTATCCCTCTTTTCTCTCGCCAGTCTCTTTCCCCTGGTTTCTCTCGCCTCTCTCTGTTCCCTGGCTTTCCTCTTTTCTATGAAATCTCTCTTTTCCCTATTTCCAGTCAGCCCTCTCTTTTCCCTCTTTCCCCTCGCCAGTCACTTTTCCTTCCTTTCCCTCGCCAGTCTCTTTTAACCTCTATTCCCTCCATGTCTACTTCTTCCCACTTACACTCCACTCCCTCTTTTCCATGAACTCTCTCGTTCCCCTATTTCCAGTCAACTCTCTCTCTTCCCTCTTCCCCCCTCGCCAGTCTCTTTCCCCTGGTTTATCTCGCCTCTCTCTTTCCCTCGCCAGTCTCTTTTATGTCTCTTCCCTTGGTGTCTAATTCTTCCCACTTGCACTCGCCTCCCTCTTTTCCATTAACTCTCTCTTGTCCTTGTTTTCCCTCGCCTGTCTCTTTCCCTCTGCTTTCCCTCCATAGTCTCTTTCCCCTGCTTTCCCTCAACCCTTTCTTTTCCCTCTTTCCCCTCGACAGTCACTTTTCCCCCCTTTCCCTCGCCAGTCTCTGTTATCTCTCTTCCCTCGGTGTCTAATTCTTCCCGCTTTCCCTCGCCTCCCTCTTTTCCATTAATTCTCTCTTGTCCTTGTTTTCCCTCGCCAGTCTGTTTTAACCTCTATTCCCTCCGTGTCTACTTCTTCCCACTTACACTCCACTCCCTCTTTTCCATGAACTCTCTCGTTCCCCTATTTCCAGTCAGCTCTCTCTTTTCCCTCTTCCCCCCTCGCCGGTCTCTTTCCCCTGGTTTATCTCGCCTCTTCTTCCCACTTTCACTCGCCTCCCTCTTTTCCATTAACTCTCTCTTGTTCTTGTTTTCCCTCGCCTGTCTCTTTCCCTCTGCTTTCCCTCCATAGTCTCTTTCCCCTGCTTTCCCTCAACCCTCTCTTTTCCCTCTTTCCCCTCGACAGTCACTTTTCCCCCCTTTCCCTCGCCAGTCTCTGTTATCTCTCTTCCCTCGGTGTCTAATACTTCCCACTTGCACTCGCCCCTCTCTTTTCCATGAACTCTCTCTTGTCCTTGTATTCCCTCGCCTGTCTCTTTTCCCCTGCTTTCCCTCAACCCTCTCTTTTCCAAGTTTTCCCTCGACAGGCACTTTCCCCCCCTTTCCCTCGCCAGTCTCTGTTATCTCTCTTCCCTCGGTGTCTAATACTTCCCAGTTTCACTCGCCTCCCTCTTTTCCATTAACTCTCTTGTCCTTGTTTTTTCTCAACTCTCTCTTTTCCAAGTTTTCCCTCGACTGTCACTTTTCCCCCGTTTCCCTGGCCAGTCTCTGTTATCTCTCTTCCGTCGGTGTCTAATACTTCCCACTTTCCCTCGCCTCTCTCTTTTCCCTGTTATTCGTCAACTCTGTTATCCCTCTTTTCCCTCGCCAGTCTCTTTCCCCTGGTTTCTCTCGCCTCTCTCTGTTCCCTGGTTTTCCTCTTTTCTATGAAATCTCTCTTTTCCCTATTTCCAGTCAGCCCTCTCTTTTCCCTCTTTCCCCTCGCCAGTCACTTTTCCTTCCTTTCCCTCGCCAGTCTCTTTTAACCTCTATTCCCTCCGTGTCTAATTCTTCCCATTACACTCCACTCCCTCTTTTCCATGAACTCTCTCGTTCCCCTATTTCCAGTCAACTCTCTCTTTTCCCTCTTCCCCCCTCGCCAGTCTCTTTCCCCTGGTTTATCTCGCCTCTCTCTTTCCCTCGCCAGTCTCTTTTACGTCTCTTCCCTTGCTGTCTAATTCTTCCCACTTTCACTCGCCTCCCTCTTTTCCATTAACTCTCTCTTGTCCTTGTTTTCCCTCGCCTGTCTCTTTCCCTCTGATTTCCCTCGTCAGTCTCTTTCCCCTGATTTCCCTCAACCCTCTCTTTTCCCTCTTTCCCCTCGACAGTCACTTTTCCCCCCTTCCCCTCGCCAGTCTCTATTATCTCTCTTCCCTCGGTGTCTAATACTTCCCACTTTCCCTCGCCTCTCTCTTTTCCATGAACACTCTCTTGTCCTTGTTTTCCCTCGCCTGTCTCTTTACCTCTGATTTCCCTCGTCAGTCTCTTTTCTCCTGCTTCCCCTCAACCCTCTCTTTTCCAAGTTTTCCCTCGACAGGCACTTTTCCCCCCTTTCCCTCGCCAGTCTCTGTTATCTCTCTTCCGTCGGTGTCTAATACTTCCCACTTTCCCTCGCCTCTCTCTTTTCCCTGTTATTCGTCAACTCTGTTATCCCTCTTTTCCCTCGCCAGTCTCTTTCCCCTGGTTTCTCTCGCCTCTCTGTTCCCCGGCTTTCCTCTTTTCTATGAAATCTCTTTTCCCTATTTCCAATCAACCCTCTCTTTTCCCTCTTCCCCCCCTCGCCAGTCTCTTTCATTCTTCCCACTTGCACTCGCCTCCCTCTTTTCCACTAACTCTCTCTTGTCCTTGTTTTCCCTCGCCTGTCTCTTTCCCTCTGATTTCCCTCGTCAGTCTCTTTCCCCTGCTTTCCCTCAACCCTCTCTTTTCCCTCTTTCCCCTCGACAGCCACTTTTCCCCCCTTTCCCTCGCCAGTCTCTGTTATCTCTCTTCCCTCGGTGTCTAATTCTTCCCACTTTCACACGACTCCCTCTTTCCCCTCTCATTCCTCAATTCTCTGTTGTCCCTCGTTGCCCTCCCCTCTCTCTTTTACCTCTCTTCCCTCTAGGTCTAATTTTTCCACTTTCACACGCCTCTCTCTTTTCCCTGTTATTCGTCAACTCTGTTATCCCTCTTTTCCCTAGCCAGTCTCTTTCCCCTGGTTTCTCTCGCCTCTCTCTGTTCCCTGGCTTTCCTCTTTTCTATGAAATCTCTCTTTTCCCTATTTCCAGTCAGCCCTCTCTTTTCCCTCTTTCCCCTCGCCAGTCACTTTTCCTTCCTTTCCCTCGCCAGTCTCTTTTAACCTCTATTCCCTCCGTGTCTACTTCTTCCCACTTACACTCCACTCCCTCTTTTCCATGAACTCTCTCGTTCCCCTATTTCCAGTCAACTCTCTCTTTTCCCTCTTCCCCCCTCGCCAGTCTCTTTCCCCTGGTTTATCTCGCCTCTCTCTTTCCCTCGCCAGTCTCTTTTACGTCTCTTCCCTTGGTGTCTAATTCTTCCCACTTGCACTCGCCTCCCTCTTTTCCATTAACTCTCTCTTGTCCTTGTTTTCCCTCGCCTGTCTCTTTCCCTCTGATTTCCCTCGTCAGTCTCTTTCCCCTGCTTTCCCTCAACCCTCTCTTTTCCAAGTTTTCCCTCGACTGTCACTTTTCCCCCGTTTCCCTCGCCAGTCTCTGTTATCTCTCTTCCGTCGGTGTCTAATACTTCCCACTTTCCCTCGCCTCTCTCTTTTCCCTCTTATTCGTCAACTCTGTTATCCCTCTTTTCCCTCGCCAGTCTCTTTCCCCTGGTTTCTCTCGCCTCTCTCTGTTCCCTGGCTTTCCTCTTTTCTATGAAATCTCTCTTTTCCCTATTTCCAGTCAGCCCTCTCTTTTCCCTCTTTCCCCTCGCCAGTCACTTTTCCTTCCTTTCCCTCGCCAGTCTCTTTTAACCTCTATTCCCTCCGTGTCTAATTTTCCCACTTACACTCCACTCCCTCTTTTCCATGAACTCTCTCGTTCCCCTATTTCCAGTCAACTCTCTCTCTTCCCTCTTCCCCCCTCGCCAGTCTCTTTCCCCTGGTTTATCTCGCCTCTCTCTTTCCCTCGCCAGTCTCTTTTATGTCTCTTCCCTTGGTGTCTAATTCTTCCCACTTGCACTCGCCTCCCTCTTTTTTCCATTAACTCTCTCTTGTCCTTGTTTTCCCTCGCCTGTCTCTTTCCCTCTGCTTTCCCTCCATAGTCTCTTTCCCCTGCTTTCCCTCAACCCTCTCTTTTCCCTTGACAGTCACTTTTCCCCCCTTTCCCTCGCCAGTCTCTGTTATCTCTCTTCCCTCGGTGTCTAATACTTCCCAGTTTCACTCGCCTCCCTCTTTTCCATTAACTCTCTTGTCCTTGTTTTTTCTCAACTCTCTCTTTTCCAAGTTTTCCCTCGACTGTCACTTTTCCCCCGTTTCCCTCGCCAGTCTCTGTTATGTCTCTTCCCTCGGTGTCTAATTCTTCCCACTTTCACCCGACTCCCTCTTTCCCCTCTCATTCCTCAGTTCTCTGTTGTCCCTCGTTGCCCTCCCCTCTCTCTTTTACCTCTCTTCCCTCTAGGTCTAATTTTTCCACTTTCACACGCCTCTCTCTTTTCCCTGTTATTCGTCAACTCTGTTATCCCTCTTTTCCCTCGCCAGTCTCTTTCCCCTGGTTTCTCTCACCTCTCTCTGTTCCCTGGCTTTCCTCTTTTCTATGAAATCTCTCTTTTCCCTATTTCCAGTCAGCCCTCTCTTTTCCCTCTTTCCCCTCGCCAGTCACTTTTCCTTCCTTTCCCTCGCCAGTCTCTTTTAACCTCTATTCCCTCCATGTCTACTTCTTCCCACTTACACTCCACTCCCTCTTTTCCATGAACTCTCTCGTTCCCCTATTTCCAGTCAACTCTCTCTTTCCCCTCTTCCCCCCTCGCCAGTCTCTTTCCCCTGGTTTATCTCGCCTCTTCTTCCCACTTTCACTCGCCTCCCTCTTTTCCATTAACTCTCTCTTGTCCTTGTTTTCCCTCGCCTGTCTCTTTCCCTCTGCTTTCCCTCCATAGTCTCTTTCCCCTGCTTTCCCTCAACCCTCTCTTTTCCCTCGACAGTCACTTTTCCCCCCTTTCCCTCGCCAGTCTCTGTTATCTCTCTTCCCTCGGTGTCTAATTCTTCCCACTTGCACTCGCCCCTCTCTTTTCCATGAACTCTCTCTTGTCCTTGTCTTCCCTCGCCTGTCTCTTTTTCCCCTGCTTTCCCTCAACCCACTCTTTTCCAAGTTTTCCCTCGACAGGCACTTTCCCCCCCTTTCCCTCGCCAGTCTCTGTTATCTCTCTTCCGTCGGTGTCTAATACTTCCCACTTTCCCTCGCCTCTCTCTTTTCCCTCTTATTCGTCAACTCTGTTATCCCTCTTTTCCCTAGCCAGTCTCTTTCCCCTGGTTTCTCTCGCCTCTCTCTGTTCCCTGGCTTTCCTCTTTTCTATGAAATCTCTCTTTTCCCTATTTCCAGTCAGCCCTCTCTTTTCCCTCTTTCCCCTCGCCAGTCACTTTTCCTTCCTTTCCCTCGCCAGTCTCTTTTAACCTCTATTCCCTCCATGTCTACTTCTTCCCACTTACACTCCACTCCCTCTTTTCCATTAACTCTCTCGTTCCCCTATTTCCAGTCAACTCTCTCTTTTCCCTCTTCCCCCCTCGCCAGTCTCTTTCCCCTGGTTTATCTCGCCTCTCTCTTTCCCTCGCCAGTCTCTTTTACGTCTCTTCCCTTGGTGTCTAATTCTTCCCACTTGCACTCGCCTCCCTCTTTTCCATTAACTCTCTCTTGTCCTTGTTTTCCCTCGCCTGTCTCTTTCCCTCTGCTTTCCCTCCATAGTCTCATTCCCCTGCTTTCCCTCAACCCTCTCTTTTCCCTCTTTCCCCTCGACAGTCACTTTTCCCCCCTTTCCCTCGCCAGTCTCTGTTATCTCTCTTCCGGCGGTGTCTAATACTTCCCACTTTCCCTCGCCTCTCTCTTTCCCCTGTTATTCGTCAACTCTGTTATCCCTCTTTTCCCTCGCCAGTCTCTGTCCCCTGGTTTCTCTCGCCTCTCTCTGTTCCCTGGCTTTCCTCTTTTCTATGAAATCTCTCTTTTCCCTATTTCCAGTCAGCCCTCTCTTTTCCCTCTTTCCCCTCGCCAGTCACTTTTCCTTCCTTTCCCTCGCCAGTCTCTTTTAACCTCTATTCCCTCCATGTCTACTTCTTCCCACTTACACTCCACTCCCTCTTTTCCATGAACTCTCTCGTTCCCCTATTTCCAGTCAACTCTCTCTCTTCCCTCTTCCCCCCTCGCCAGTCTCTTTCCCCTGGTTTATCTCGCCTCTCTCCTTCCCTCGCCAGTCTCTTTTATGTCTCTTCCCTTGGTGTCTAATTCTTCCCACTTGCACTCGCCTCCCTCTTTTCCATTAACTCTCTCTTGTCCTTGTTTTCCCTCGCCTGTCTCTTTCCCTCTGCTTTCCCTCCATAGTCTCTTTCCCCTGCTTTCCCTCAACCCTTTCTTTTCCCTCTTTCCCCTCGACAGTCACTTTTCCCCCCTTTCCCTCGCCAGTCTCTGTTATCTCTCTTCCCTCGGTGTCTAATTCTTCCCGCTTTCCCTCGCCTCCCTCTTTTCCATTAATTCTCTCTTGTCCTTGTTTTCCCTCGCCAGTCTGTTTTAACCTCTATTCCCTCCGTGTCTACTTCTTCCCACTTACACTCCACTCCCTCTTTTCCATGAACTCTCTCGTTCCCCTATTTCCAGTCAGCTCTCTCTTTTCCCTCTTCCCCCCTCGCCGGTCTCTTTCCCCTGGTTTATCTCGCCTCTTCTTCCCACTTTCACTCGCCTCCCTCTTTTCCATTAACTCTCTCTTGTTCTTGTTTTCCCTCGCCTGTCTCTTTCCCTCTGCTTTCCCTCCATAGTCTCTTTCCCCTGCTTTCCCTCAACCCTCTCTTTTCCCTCTTTCCCCTCGACAGTCACTTTTCCCCCCTTTCCCTCGCCAGTCTCTGTTATCTCTCTTCCCTCGGTGTCTAATACTTCCCACTTGCACTCGCCCCTCTCTTTTCCATGAACTCTCTCTTGTCCTTGTATTCCCTCGCCTGTCTCTTTTCCCCTGCTTTCCCTCAACCCTCTCTTTTCCAAGTTTTCCCTCGACAGGCACTTTCCCCCCCTTTCCCTCGCCAGTCTCTGTTATCTCTCTTCCCTCGGTGTCTAATACTTCCCAGTTTCACTCGCCTCCCTCTTTTCCATTAACTCTCTTGTCCTTGTTTTTTCTCAACTCTCTCTTTTCCAAGTTTTCCCTCGACTGTCACTTTTCCCCCGTTTCCCTGGCCAGTCTCTGTTATCTCTCTTCCGTCGGTGTCTAATACTTCCCACTTTCCCTCGCCTCTCTCTTTTCCCTGTTATTCGTCAACTCTGTTATCCCTCTTTTCCCTCGCCAGTCTCTTTCCCCTGGTTTCTCTCGCCTCTCTCTGTTCCCTGGTTTTCCTCTTTTCTATGAAATCTCTCTTTTCCCTATTTCCAGTCAGCCCTCTCTTTTCCCTCTTTCCCCTCGCCAGTCACTTTTCCTTCCTTTCCCTCGCCAGTCTCTTTTAACCTCTATTCCCTCCGTGTCTAATTCTTCCCATTACACTCCACTCCCTCTTTTCCATGAACTCTCTCGTTCCCCTATTTCCAGTCAACTCTCTCTTTTCCCTCTTCCCCCCTCGCCAGTCTCTTTCCCCTGGTTTATCTCGCCTCTCTCTTTCCCTCGCCAGTCTCTTTTACGTCTCTTCCCTTGCTGTCTAATTCTTCCCACTTTCACTCGCCTCCCTCTTTTCCATTAACTCTCTCTTGTCCTTGTTTTCCCTCGCCTGTCTCTTTCCCTCTGATTTCCCTCGTCAGTCTCTTTCCCCTGATTTCCCTCAACCCTCTCTTTTCCCTCTTTCCCCTCGACAGTCACTTTTCCCCCCTTCCCCTCGCCAGTCTCTATTATCTCTCTTCCCTCGGTGTCTAATACTTCCCACTTTCCCTCGCCTCTCTCTTTTCCATGAACACTCTCTTGTCCTTGTTTTCCCTCGCCTGTCTCTTTACCTCTGATTTCCCTCGTCAGTCTCTTTTCTCCTGCTTCCCCTCAACCCTCTCTTTTCCAAGTTTTCCCTCGACAGGCACTTTTCCCCCCTTTCCCTCGCCAGTCTCTGTTATCTCTCTTCCGTCGGTGTCTAATACTTCCCACTTTCCCTCGCCTCTCTCTTTTCCCTGTTATTCGTCAACTCTGTTATCCCTCTTTTCCCTCGCCAGTCTCTTTCCCCTGGTTTCTCTCGCCTCTCTGTTCCCCGGCTTTCCTCTTTTCTATGAAATCTCTTTTCCCTATTTCCAATCAACCCTCTCTTTTCCCTCTTCCCCCCCTCGCCAGTCTCTTTCATTCTTCCCACTTGCACTCGCCTCCCTCTTTTCCACTAACTCTCTCTTGTCCTTGTTTTCCCTCGCCTGTCTCTTTCCCTCTGATTTCCCTCGTCAGTCTCTTTCCCCTGCTTTCCCTCAACCCTCTCTTTTCCCTCTTTCCCCTCGACAGCCACTTTTCCCCCCTTTCCCTCGCCAGTCTCTGTTATCTCTCTTCCCTCGGTGTCTAATTCTTCCCACTTTCACACGACTCCCTCTTTCCCCTCTCATTCCTCAATTCTCTGTTGTCCCTCGTTGCCCTCCCCTCTCTCTTTTACCTCTCTTCCCTCTAGGTCTAATTTTTCCACTTTCACACGCCTCTCTCTTTTCCCTGTTATTCGTCAACTCTGTTATCCCTCTTTTCCCTCGCCAGTCTCTTTCCCCTGGTTTCTCTCGCCTCTCTCTGTTCCCTGGCTTTCCTCTTTTCTATGAAATCTCTCTTTTCCCTATTTCCAGTCAGCCCTCTCTTTTCCCTCTTTCCCCTCGCCAGTCACTTTTCCTTCCTTTCCCTCGCCAGTCTCTTTTAACCTCTATTCCCTCCATGTCTACTTCTTCCCACTTACACTCCACTCCCTCTTTTCCATGAACTCTCTCGTTCCCCTATTTCCAGTCAACTCTCTCTTTTCCCTCTTCCCCCCTCGCCAGTCTCTTTCCCCTGGTTTATCTCGCCTCTCTCTTTCCCTCGCCAGTCTCTTTTACGTCTCTTCCCTTGGTGTCTAATTCTTCCCACTTGCACTCGCCTCCCTCTTTTCCATTAACTCTCTCTTGTCCTTGTTTTCCCTCGCCTGTCTCTTTCCCTCTGATTTCCCTCGTCAGTCTCTTTCCCCTGCTTTCCCTCAACCCTCTCTTTTCCAAGTTTTCCCTCGACTGTCACTTTTCCCCCGTTTCCCTCGCCAGTCTCTGTTATCTCTCTTCCGTCGGTGTCTAATACTTCCCACTTTCCCTCGCCTCTCTCTTTTCCCTCTTATTCGTCAACTCTGTTATCCCTCTTTTCCCTCGCCAGTCTCTTTCCCCTGGTTTCTCTCGCCTCTCTCTGTTCCCTGGCTTTCCTCTTTTCTATGAAATCTCTCTTTTCCCTATTTCCAGTCAGCCCTCTCTTTTCCCTCTTTCCCCTCGCCAGTCACTTTTCCTTCCTTTCCCTCGCCAGTCTCTTTTAACCTCTATTCCCTCCGTGTCTAATTTTCCCACTTACACTCCACTCCCTCTTTTCCATGAACTCTCTCGTTCCCCTATTTCCAGTCAACTCTCTCTCTTCCCTCTTCCCCCCTCGCCAGTCTCTTTCCCCTGGTTTATCTCGCCTCTCTCTTTCCCTCGCCAGTCTCTTTTATGTCTCTTCCCTTGGTGTCTAATTCTTCCCACTTGCACTCGCCTCCCTCTTTTTTCCATTAACTCTCTCTTGTCCTTGTTTTCCCTCGCCTGTCTCTTTCCCTCTGCTTTCCCTCCATAGTCTCTTTCCCCTGCTTTCCCTCAACCCTCTCTTTTCCCTTGACAGTCACTTTTCCCCCCTTTCCCTCGCCAGTCTCTGTTATCTCTCTTCCCTCGGTGTCTAATACTTCCCAGTTTCACTCGCCTCCCTCTTTTCCATTAACTCTCTTGTCCTTGTTTTTTCTCAACTCTCTCTTTTCCAAGTTTTCCCTCGACTGTCACTTTTCCCCCGTTTCCCTCGCCAGTCTCTGTTATGTCTCTTCCCTCGGTGTCTAATTCTTCCCACTTTCACCCGACTCCCTCTTTCCCCTCTCATTCCTCAGTTCTCTGTTGTCCCTCGTTGCCCTCCCCTCTCTCTTTTACCTCTCTTCCCTCTAGGTCTAATTTTTCCACTTTCACACGCCTCTCTCTTTTCCCTGTTATTCGTCAACTCTGTTATCCCTCTTTTCCCTCGCCAGTCTCTTTCCCCTGGTTTCTCTCACCTCTCTCTGTTCCCTGGCTTTCCTCTTTTCTATGAAATCTCTCTTTTCCCTATTTCCAGTCAGCCCTCTCTTTTCCCTCTTTCCCCTCGCCAGTCACTTTTCCTTCCTTTCCCTCGCCAGTCTCTTTTAACCTCTATTCCCTCCATGTCTACTTCTTCCCACTTACACTCCACTCCCTCTTTTCCATGAACTCTCTCGTTCCCCTATTTCCAGTCAACTCTCTCTTTCCCCTCTTCCCCCCTCGCCAGTCTCTTTCCCCTGGTTTATCTCGCCTCTTCTTCCCACTTTCACTCGCCTCCCTCTTTTCCATTAACTCTCTCTTGTCCTTGTTTTCCCTCGCCTGTCTCTTTCCCTCTGCTTTCCCTCCATAGTCTCTTTCCCCTGCTTTCCCTCAACCCTCTCTTTTCCCTCGACAGTCACTTTTCCCCCCTTTCCCTCGCCAGTCTCTGTTATCTCTCTTCCCTCGGTGTCTAATTCTTCCCACTTGCACTCGCCCCTCTCTTTTCCATGAACTCTCTCTTGTCCTTGTCTTCCCTCGCCTGTCTCTTTTTCCCCTGCTTTCCCTCAACCTACTCTTTTCCAAGTTTTCCCTCGACAGGCACTTTCCCCCCCTTTCCCTCGCCAGTCTCTGTTATCTCTCTTCCGTCGGTGTCTAATACTTCCCACTTTCCCTCGCCTCTCTCTTTTCCCTCTTATTCGTCAACTCTGTTATCCCTCTTTTCCCTAGCCAGTCTCTTTCCCCTGGTTTCTCTCGCCTCTCTCTGTTCCCTGGCTTTCCTCTTTTCTATGAAATCTCTCTTTTCCCTATTTCCAGTCAGCCCTCTCTTTTCCCTCTTTCCCCTCGCCAGTCACTTTTCCTTCCTTTCCCTCGCCAGTCTCTTTTAACCTCTATTCCCTCCATGTCTACTTCTTCCCACTTACACTCCACTCCCTCTTTTCCATGAACTCTCTCGTTCCCCTATTTCCAGTCAACTCTCTCTCTTCCCTCTTCCCCCCTCGCCAGTCTCTTTCCCCTGGTTTATCTCGCCTCTCCTTCCCACTTTCACTCGCCTCCCTCTTTTCCATTAACTCTCTCTTGTCCTTGTTTTCCCTCGCCTGTCTCTTTCCCTCTGCTTTCCCTCCATAGTCTCTTTCCCCTGCTTTCCCTCAACCCTCTCTTTTCCCTCTTTCCCCTCGACAGTCACTTTTCCCCATTTCCCTCGCCAGTCTCTGTTATCTCTCTTCCCTCGGTGTCTAATTCGTCCCACTTGCACTCGCCCCTCTCTTTTCCATGAACTCTCTCTTGTCCTTGTCTTCCCTCGCCTGTCTCTTTTTCCCCTGCTTTCCCTCAACCTACTCTTTTCCAAGTTTTCCCTCGACAGGCACTTTCCCCCCCTTTCCCTCGCCAGTCTCTGTTATCTCTCTTCCGTCGGTGTCTAATACTTCCCACTTTCCCTCGCCTCTCTCTTTTCCCTCTTATTCGTCAACTCTGTTATCCCTCTTTTCCCTAGCCAGTCTCTTTCCCCTGGTTTCTCTCGCCTCTCTCTGTTCCCTGGCTTTCCTCTTTTCTATGAAATCTCTCTTTTCCCTATTTCCAGTCAGCCCTCTCTTTTCCCTCTTTCCCCTCGCCAGTCACTTTTCCTTCCTTTCCCTCGCCAGTCTCTTTTAACCTCTATTCCCTCCATGTCTACTTCTTCCCACTTACACTCCACTCCCTCTTTTCCATGAACTCTCTCGTTCCCCTATTTCCAGTCAACTCTCTCTCTTCCCTCTTCCCCCCTCGCCAGTCTCTTTCCCCTGGTTTATCTCGCCTCTCCTTCCCACTTTCACTCGCCTCCCTCTTTTCCATTAACTCTCTCTTGTCCTTGTTTTCCCTCGCCTGTCTCTTTCCCTCTGCTTTCCCTCCATAGTCTCTTTCCCCTGCTTTCCCTCAACCCTCTCTTTTCCCTCTTTCCCCTCGACAGTCACTTTTCCCCATTTCCCTCGCCAGTCTCTGTTATCTCTCTTCCCTCGGTGTCTAATTCTTCCCACTTGCACTCGCCCCTCTCTTTTCCATGAACTCTCTCTTGTCCTTGTCTTCCCTCGCCTGTCTCTTTTCCCCTGCTTTCCCTCAACCCTCTCTTTTCCAAGTTTTCCCTCGACAGGCACTTTCCCCCCCTTTCCCTCGCCAGTCTCTGTTATCTCTCTTCCGTCGGTGTCTAATACTTCCCACTTTCCCTCGCCTCTCTCTTTTCCCTCTTATTCGTCAACTCTGTTATCCCTCTTTTCCCTAGCCAGTCTCTTTCCCCTGGTTTCTCTCGCCTCTCTCTGTTCCCTGGCTTTCCTCTTTTCTATGAAATCTCTCTTTTCCCTATTTCCAGTCAGCCCTCTCTTTTCCCTCTTTCCCCTCGCCAGTCACTTTTCCTTCCTTTCCCTCGCCAGTCTCTTTTAACCTCTATTCCCTCCATGTCTACTTCTTCCCACTTACACTCCACTCCCTCTTTTCCATGAACTCTCTCGTTCCCCTATTTCCAGTCAACTCTCTCTCTTCCCTCTTCCCCCCTCGCCAGTCTCTTTCCCCTGGTTTATCTCGCCTCTCTCTTTCCCTCGCCAGTCTCTTTTATGTCTCTTCCCTTGGTGTCTAATTCTTCCCACTTGCACTCGCCTCCCTCTTTTTTCTATTAACTCTCTCTTGTCCTTGTTTTCCCTCGCCTGTCTCTTTCCCTCTGCTTTCCCTCCATAGTCTCTTCCCCCTGCTTTCCCTCAACCCTCTCTTTTCCCTCTTTCCCCTCGACAGTCACTTTTCCCCCCTTTCCCTCGCCAGTCTCTGTTATCTCTCTTCCCTCGGTGTCTAATTCTTTCCGCTTTCCCTCGCCTCCCTCTTTTCCATTAATTCTCTCTTGTCCTTGTTTTCTCTCGCCAGTCTCTTTTAACCTCTATTCCCTCCATGTCTACTTCTTCCCACTTACACTCCACTCCCTCTTTTCCATGAACTCTCTCGTTCCCCTATTTCCAGTCAACTCTCTCTTTTCCCTCTTCCCCCCCTCGCCAGTCTCTTTCCCCTGGTTTATCTCGCCTCTTCTTCCCACTTCCACTCGCCTCCCTCTTTTCCATTAACTCTCTCTTGTTCTTGTTTTCCCTCGCCTGTCTCTTTCCCTCTGCTTTCCCTTCATAGTCTCTTTCCCCTGCTTTCCCTCAATCCTCTCCTTTCCCTCTTTCCCCTCGACAGTCACTTTTCCCCCCTTTCCCTCGCCAGTCTCTGTTATCTCTCTTCCCTCGGTGTCTAATACTTCCCACTTTCCCTCGCCCCTCTCTTTTCCATGAACTCTCTCTTGTCCTTGTCTTCCCTCGCCTGTCTCTCTTCCCCTGCTTTCCCTCAACCCTCTCTTTTCCAAGTTTTCCCTCGACAGGCACTTTCCCCCTTTTTCCCTCGCCAGTCTCTGTTATCTCTCTTCCGTCGGTGTCTAATACTTCCCACTTTCCCTCGCCTCTCTCTTTTCCCTCTTATTCGTCAACTCTGTTATCCCTCTTTTCCCTCGCCAGTCTCTTTCCCCTGGTTTCTCTCGCCTCTCTCTGTTCCCTGGCTTTCCTCTTTTCTATGAAATCTCTCTTTTCCCTATTTCCAGTCAGCCCTCTCTTTTCCCTCTTTCCCCTCGCCAGTCACTTTTCCTTCCTTTCCCTCGCCAGTCTCTTTTAACCTCTATTCCCTCCGTGTCTAGTTTTCCCACTTACACTCCACTCCCTCTTTTCCATGAACTCTCTCGTTCCCCTATTTCCAGTCAACTCTCTCTCTTCCCTCTTCCCCCCCCCTCGCCAGTCTCTTTCCCCTGGTTTATCTCGCCTCTCTCTTTCCCTCGCCAGTCTCTTTTATGTCTCTTCCCTTGGTGTCTAATTCTTCCCACTTTCACTCGCCTCCCTCTTTTCCATTAACTCTCTCTTGTCCTTGTTTTCCCTCGCCTGTCTCTTTCCCTCTGCTTTCCCTCCATAGTCTCTTTCCCCTGCTTTCCCTCAACCCTCTCTTTTCCCTCGACAGTCACTTTTCCCCCCTTTCCCTCGCCAGTCTCTGTTATCTCTCTTCCCTCGGTGTCTAATACTTCCCAGTTTCACTCGCCTCCGTCTTTTCCATTAACTCTCTTGTCCTTGTTTTTCTCAGCTCTCTCTTTTCCAAGTTTTCCCTCGACTGTCACTTTTCCCCGTTTCCCTCGCCAGTCTCTGTTATGTCTCTTCCCTCGGTGTCTAATTCTTCCCACTTTCACACGACTCCCTCTTTCCCCTCTCATTCCTCAATTCTCTGTTGTCCCTCGTTGCCTTCCCCTCTCTCTTTTACCTCTCTTCCCTCTAGGTCTAATTTTTCCACTTTCCCTCGCCTCTCTCTTTTCCCTGTTATTCGTCAACTCTGTTATCCCTCTTTTCCCTAGCCAGTCTCTTTCCCCTGGTTTCTCTCACCTCTCTCTGTTCCCTGGCTTTCCTCTTTTCTATGAAATCTCTCTTTTCCCTATTTCCAGTCAGCCCTCTCTTTTCCCTCTTTCCCCTCGCCAGTCACTTTTCCTTCCTTTCCCTCGCCAGTCTCTTTTAACCTCTATTCCCTCCATGTCTACTTCTTCCCACTTACACTCCACTCCCTCTTTTCCATGAACTCTCTCGTTCCCCTATTTCCAGTCAACTCTCTCTCTTCCCTCTTCCCCCCTCGCCAGTCTCTTTCCCCTGGTTTATCTCGCCTCTCTCTTTCCCTCGCCAGTCTCTTTTATGTCTCTTCCCTTGGTGTCTAATTCTTCCCACTTGCACTCGCCTCCCTCTTTTTTCTATTAACTCTCTCTTGTCCTTGTTTTCCCTCGCCTGTCTCTTTCCCTCTGCTTTCCCTCCATAGTCTCTTCCCCCTGCTTTCCCTCAACCCTCTCTTTTCCCTCTTTCCCCTCGACAGTCACTTTTCCCCCCTTTCCCTCGCCAGTCTCTGTTATCTCTCTTCCCTCGGTGTCTAATTCTTTCCGCTTTCCCTCGCCTCCCTCTTTTCCATTAATTCTCTCTTGTCCTTGTTTTCTCTCGCCAGTCTCTTTTAACCTCTATTCCCTCCATGTCTACTTCTTCCCACTTACACTCCACTCCCTCTTTTCCATGAACTCTCTCGTTCCCCTATTTCCAGTCAACTCTCTCTTTTCCCTCTTCCCCCCTCGCCAGTCTCTTTCCCCTGGTTTATCTCGCCTCTTCTTCCCACTTCCACTCGCCTCCCTCTTTTCCATTAACTCTCTCTTGTTCTTGTTTTCCCTCGCCTGTCTCTTTCCCTCTGCTTTCCCTTCATAGTCTCTTTCCCCTGCTTTCCCTCAATCCTCTCCTTTCCCTCTTTCCCCTCGACAGTCACTTTTCCCCCCTTTCCCTCGCCAGTCTCTGTTATCTCTCTTCCCTCGGTGTCTAATACTTCCCACTTTCCCTCGCCCCTCTCTTTTCCATGAACTCTCTCTTGTCCTTGTCTTCCCTCGCCTGTCTCTCTTCCCCTGCTTTCCCTCAACCCTCTCTTTTCCAAGTTTTCCCTCGACAGGCACTTTCCCCCTTTTTCCCTCGCCAGTCTCTGTTATCTCTCTTCCGTCGGTGTCTAATACTTCCCACTTTCCCTCGCCTCTCTCTTTTCCCTCTTATTCGTCAACTCTGTTATCCCTCTTTTCCCTCGCCAGTCTCTTTCCCCTGGTTTCTCTCGCCTCTCTCTGTTCCCTGGCTTTCCTCTTTTCTATGAAATCTCTCTTTTCCCTATTTCCAGTCAGCCCTCTCTTTTCCCTCTTTCCCCTCGCCAGTCACTTTTCCTTCCTTTCCCTCGCCAGTCTCTTTTAACCTCTATTCCCTCCGTGTCTAGTTTTCCCACTTACACTCCACTCCCTCTTTTCCATGAACTCTCTCGTTCCCCTATTTCCAGTCAACTCTCTCTCTTCCCTCTTCCCCCCCCCTCGCCAGTCTCTTTCCCCTGGTTTATCTCGCCTCTCTCTTTCCCTCGCCAGTCTCTTTTATGTCTCTTCCCTTGGTGTCTAATTCTTCCCACTTTCACTCGCCTCCCTCTTTTCCATTAACTCTCTCTTGTCCTTGTTTTCCCTCGCCTGTCTCTTTCCCTCTGCTTTCCCTCCATAGTCTCTTTCCCCTGCTTTCCCTCAACCCTCTCTTTTCCCTCGACAGTCACTTTTCCCCCCTTTCCCTCGCCAGTCTCTGTTATCTCTCTTCCCTCGGTGTCTAATACTTCCCAGTTTCACTCGCCTCCGTCTTTTCCATTAACTCTCTTGTCCTTGTTTTTCTCAGCTCTCTCTTTTCCAAGTTTTCCCTCGACTGTCACTTTTCCCCGTTTCCCTCGCCAGTCTCTGTTATGTCTCTTCCCTCGGTGTCTAATTCTTCCCACTTTCACACGACTCCCTCTTTCCCCTCTCATTCCTCAATTCTCTGTTGTCCCTCGTTGCCTTCCCCTCTCTCTTTTACCTCTCTTCCCTCTAGGTCTAATTTTTCCACTTTCCCTCGCCTCTCTCTTTTCCCTGTTATTCGTCAACTCTGTTATCCCTCTTTTCCCTAGCCAGTCTCTTTCCCCTGGTTTCTCTCACCTCTCTCTGTTCCCTGGCTTTCCTCTTTTCTATGAAATCTCTCTTTTCCCTATTTCCAGTCAGCCCTCTCTTTTCCCTCTTTCCCCTCGCCAGTCACTTTTCCTTCCTTTCCCTCGCCAGTCTCTTTTAACCTCTATTCCCTCCATGTCTACTTCTTCCCACTTACACTCCACTCCCTCTTTTCCATGAACTCTCTCGTTCCCCTATTTCCAGTCAACTCTCTCTTTTCCCTCTTCCCCCCTCGCCAGTCTCTTTCCCCTGGTTTATCTCGCCTCTCTATTTCCCTCGCCAGTCTCTTTTACGTCTCTTCCCTTGGTGTCTAATTCTTCCCACTTGCACTCGCCTCCCTCTTTTCCATTAACTCTCTCTTGTCCTTGTTTTCCCTCGCCTGTCTCTTTCCCTCTGCTTTCCCTCCATAGTCTCTTTCCCCTGCTTTCCCTCAACCCTCTCTTTTCCCTCTTTCCCCTCGACAGTCACTTTTCCCCATTTCCCTCGCCAGTCTCTGTTATCTCTCTTCCCTCGGTGTCTAATTCTTCCCACTTGCACTCGCCCCTCTCTTTTCCATGAACTCTCTCTTGTCCTTGTCTTCCCTCGCCTGTCTCTTTTCCCCTGCTTTCCCTCAACCCTCTCTTTTCCAAGTTTTCCCTCGACAGGCACTTTCCCCCCCTTTCCCTCGCCAGTCTCTGTTATCTCTCTTCCGTCGGTGTCTAATTTTTCCACTTTCCCTCGCCTCTCTCTTTTCCCTGTTATTCGTCAACTCTGTTATCCCTCTTTTCCCTAGCCAGTCTCTTTCCCCTGGTTTCTCTCGCCTCTCTCTGTTCCCTGGCTTTCCTCTTTTCTATGAAATCTCTCTTTTCCCTATTTCCAATCAACCCTCTCTTTTCCCTCTTTCCCCTCGCCAGTCACTTTTCCTTCCTTTCCCTCGCCAGTCTCTTTTAACCTCTATTCCCTCCGTGCCTAATTTTCAAACTTACACTCCACTCCCTCTTTTCCATGAACTCTCTCGTTCCCCTATTTCCAGTCAACTCTCTCTTTTCCCTCCTCCCCCCTCGCCAGTCTGTTTCCCCTGGTTTATCTCGCCTCTCTCTTTCCCTCGCCAGTCTCTTTTACGTCTCTTCCCTCGGTGTCTAATTCTTTCCGCTTTCCCTCGCCTCCCTCTTTTCCATTAATTCTCTCTTGTCCTTGTTTTCTCTCGCCAGTCTCTTTTAACCTCTATTCCCTCCATGTCTACTTCTTCCCACTTACACTCCACTCCCTCTTTTCCATGAACTCTCTCGTTCCCCTATTTCCAGTCAACTCTCTCTTTTCCCTCTTCCCCCCTCGCCAGTCTCTTTCCCCTGGTTTATCTCGCCTCTTCTTCCCACTTCCACTCGCCTCCCTCTTTTCCATTAACTCTCTCTTGTTCTTGTTTTCCCTCGCCTGTCTCTTTCCCTCTGCTTTCCCTTCATAGTCTCTTTCCCCTGCTTTCCCTCAATCCTCTCCTTTCCCTCTTTCCCCTCGACAGTCACTTTTCCCCCCTTTCCCTCGCCAGTCTCTGTTATCTCTCTTCCCTCGGTGTCTAATACTTCCCACTTTCCCTCGCCCCTCTCTTTTCCATGAACTCTCTCTTGTCCTTGTCTTCCCTCGCCTGTCTCTCTTCCCCTGCTTTCCCTCAACCCTCTCTTTTCCAAGTTTTCCCTCGACAGGCACTTTCCCCCTTTTTCCCTCGCCAGTCTCTGTTATCTCTCTTCCGTCGGTGTCTAATACTTCCCACTTTCCCTCGCCTCTCTCTTTTCCCTCTTATTCGTCAACTCTGTTATCCCTCTTTTCCCTCGCCAGTCTCTTTCCCCTGGTTCTCTCTCGCCTCTCTCTGTTCCCTGGCTTTCCTCTTTTCTATGAAATCTCTCTTTTCCCTATTTCCAGTCAGCCCTCTCTTTTCCCTCTTTCCCCTCGCCAGTCACTTTTCCTTCCTTTCCCTCGCCAGTCTCTTTTAACCTCTATTCCCTCCGTGTCTAGTTTTCCCACTTACACTCCACTCCCTCTTTTCCATGAACTCTCTCGTTCCCCTATTTCCAGTCAACTCTCTCTCTTCCCTCTTCCCCCCCCTCGCCAGTCTCTTTCCCCTGGTTTATCTCGCCTCTCTCTTTCCCTCGCCAGTCTCTTTTATGTCTCTTCCCTTGGTGTCTAATTCTTCCCACTTTCACTCGCCTCCCTCTTTTCCATTAACTCTCTCTTGTCCTTGTTTTCCCTCGCCTGTCTCTTTCCCTCTGCTTTCCCTCCATAGTCTCTTTCCCCTGCTTTCCCTCAACCCTCTCTTTTCCCTCGACAGTCACTTTTCCCCCCTTTCCCTCGCCAGTCTCTGTTATCTCTCTTCCCTCGGTGTCTAATACTTCCCAGTTTCACTCGCCTCCGTCTTTTCCATTAACTCTCTTGTCCTTGTTTTTCTCAGCTCTCTCTTTTCCAAGTTTTCCCTCGACTGTCACTTTTCCCCGTTTCCCTCGCCAGTCTCTGTTATGTCTCTTCCCTCGGTGTCTAATTCTTCCCACTTTCACACGACTCCCTCTTTCCCCTCTCATTCCTCAATTCTCTGTTGTCCCTCGTTGCCTTCCCCTCTCTCTTTTACCTCTCTTCCCTCTAGGTCTAATTTTTCCACTTTCCCTCGCCTCTCTCTTTTCCCTGTTATTCGTCAACTCTGTTATCCCTCTTTTCCCTAGCCAGTCTCTTTCCCCTGGTTTCTCTCACCTCTCTCTGTTCCCTGGCTTTCCTCTTTTCTATGAAATCTCTCTTTTCCCTATTTCCAGTCAGCCCTCTCTTTTCCCTCTTTCCCCTCGCCAGTCACTTTTCCTTCCTTTCCCTCGCCAGTCTCTTTTAACCTCTATTCCCTCCATGTCTACTTCTTCCCACTTACACTCCACTCCCTCTTTTCCATGAACTCTCTCGTTCCCCTATTTCCAGTCAACTCTCTCTCTTCCCTCTTCCCCCCTCGCCAGTCTCTTTCCCCTGGTTTATCTCGCCTCTCTCTTTCCCTCGCCAGTCTCTTTTATGTCTCTTCCCTTGGTGTCTAATTCTTCCCACTTGCACTCGCCTCCCTCTTTTTTTCTATTAACTCTCTCTTGTCCTTGTTTTCCCTCGCCTGTCTCTTTCCCTCTGCTTTCCCTCCATAGTCTCTTCCCCCTGCTTTCCCTCAACCCTCTCTTTTCCCTCTTTCCCCTCGACAGTCACTTTTCCCCCCCTTTCCCTCGCCAGTCTCTGTTATCTCTCTTCCCTCGGTGTCTAATTCTTTCCGCTTTCCCTCGCCTCCCTCTTTTCCATTAATTCTCTCTTGTCCTTGTTTTCTCTCGCCAGTCTCTTTTAACCTCTATTCCCTCCATGTCTACTTCTTCCCACTTACACTCCACTCCCTCTTTTCCATGAACTCTCTCGTTCCCCTATTTCCAGTCAACTCTCTCTTTTCCCTCTTCCCCCCCTCGCCAGTCTCTTTCCCCTGGTTTATCTCGCCTCTCTTCTTCCCACTTCCACTCGCCTCCCCCTCTTTTCCATTAACTCTCTCTTGTTCTTGTTTTCCCTCGCCTGTCTCTTTCCCTCTGCTTTCCCTTCATAGTCTCTTTCCCCTGCTTTCCCTCAATCCTCTCCTTTCCCTCTTTCCCCTCGACAGTCACTTTTCCCCCCTTTCCCTCGCCAGTCTCTGTTATCTCTCTTCCCTCGGTGTCTAATACTTCCCACTTTCCCTCGCCCCTCTCTTTTCCATGAACTCTCTCTTGTCCTTGTCTTCCCTCGCCTGTCTCTCTTCCCCTGCTTTCCCTCAACCCTCTCTTTTCCAAGTTTTCCCTCGACAGGCACTTTCCCCCTTTTTCCCTCGCCAGTCTCTGTTATCTCTCTTCCGTCGGTGTCTAATACTTCCCACTTTCCCTCGCCTCTCTCTTTTCCCTCTTATTCGTCAACTCTGTTATCCCTCTTTTCCCTCGCCAGTCTCTTTCCCCTGGTTTCTCTCGCCTCTCTCTGTTCCCTGGCTTTCCTCTTTTCTATGAAATCTCTCTTTTCCCTATTTCCAGTCAGCCCTCTCTTTTCCCTCTTTCCCCTCGCCAGTCACTTTTCCTTCCTTTCCCTCGCCAGTCTCTTTTAACCTCTATTCCCTCCGTGTCTAGTTTTCCCACTTACACTCCACTCCCTCTTTTCCATGAACTCTCTCGTTCCCCTATTTCCAGTCAACTCTCTCTCTTCCCTCTTCCCCCCCCTCGCCAGTCTCTTTCCCCTGGTTTATCTCGCCTCTCTCTTTCCCTCGCCAGTCTCTTTTATGTCTCTTCCCTTGGTGTCTAATTCTTCCCACTTTCACTCGCCTCCCTCTTTTCCATTAACTCTCTCTTGTCCTTGTTTTCCCTCGCCTGTCTCTTTCCCTCTGCTTTCCCTCCATAGTCTCTTTCCCCTGCTTTCCCTCAACCCTCTCTTTTCCCTCGACAGTCA